>NC_135714.1:203309375-203973513 GCF_964656455.1 Halichoerus grypus
GATTACATTAATTGATTTTAGAACATTGAACCGGGCATGCATACCTGGGATAAATCCCTCCTGCTTGTGGTATATAATTATTTTTATACATTGTTGAATTTATTTAAAATTTTTTTTTCAAGTTTTTGTTTAAATTCTAGTTAGTTAACATATAGTGTAATACTGGTTTCAGGAGTAGAATTTAGTGATTCATCACTTACATATAGCATGTAGTGCTCATCACAATGGTGCAGCCATTCTGAAAAACAGTATGGAAGTTCCTCAAAAAGTTAAAAATAGAACTCTACAATCCAGCAATTACACTACTATGTATTTACCCAAGGATATAAAAATACTGATTCAAAGGGGCACATACACCCCGATGTTTATAGCAGCATTATCAACAATAGCCAAATTATGGAAAGAGCCCAAATGTACATTGTTGGATTTATTTTTAATTCTTTTATTTCAATTAAATTTAGTTAACATATATTATATTATTAGTTCCAGGGATAGAATTCAGTGATTCATCAGTTGCATAGAACACCCAGTGCTCATTACATCACGTGCCCTCCTTAATGCCCATCACCCAATTACCCCATCCGCCCACCCACCTTCCCTCCAGCAACCCTGTTTGTTCCTTATAGTTAAGAGTCTCTTATGGTTTGCCCCCCTTTCTGTTTTTATCTTATTTTATTTTTCCTTCCCTTCCCCTGTGTTCATCTGTTTTGTTTCTTAAATTCCACATATGAGTGAAATCATATGGTATTTGTCTTTCTCTGATTGACTTATTTCACTTAGCCTAATACATTCTAGCTCCATCCACATCACTGCAGATGGAAAGATTTCATTCTTTTTGATGGGCTGGGTAATATTCCATTGTATATATATATACCACATCGTCTTTATCCATTCATCTGTCAATGGACATCTGGGCTCTTTCCATAGTTTGGCTATTGTGGACATTGTTGCTATAAACATCAGGGTACATGTGCCCCTTCAAGTCACTGTGCTTATATCCTTCAGATAAATACCTAAAAGTACAATTGCTGGGTCATGGTTAGTTCTATTATTAACTTTTTGAGGAGCCCCCATACTGTTTTCCAGAGTGGCTGTACCAGCTTACATTCCCACCAACAGTGCGCGAGGGTTCCCCTTTCTCCGCATCCTCGCCAACATCTGTTATTTCCTGAGTTGTTAATTTGAGCCATTCGGACTAGTGTGAGGTGGTATCTCATTGTGGTTTTGATTTGAATTTCCCTGATGCCAAGTAATGTTGAGCATTTTTTCATGTGTCTGTTAGCCATTTGTATGGGTCTTTAGAGAAATGTCTGTTCACATCTTCTGCCTATTTCTTGACTGGATTTTTTATTTTTGGGGGTGTTGAGCTTGGTAAGCTCTTTATAGATTTTGGATACTAGCCCTCTATCTGATATTTCATTTGTGAATATCTTCTTCATCCTTAGGTTGCCTTTTAGTTTTGTTGACTGTTTCCTTTGCTGTGTAAAAGCTTTTTATCTTGATGAATTCCCAATAGTTCGTTTTTGCTTTTGTTTCCCTTGCCTTTGGAGACGTGTCTAGCAAGAAGTTGCTGTGGCTGAGGTCAAAGAAGTTGCTGTGGCTGCCTGTGTTCTCCTCTAGGATGAAAGACCTAAATGTGAGACAGGAATCTATCAAAATCCTAGGGGAGAACATATTGTTGTAATTTGCTAACTTCTTTTTTTTTTAATTAATTTATTTATTTGTCAGAGAGAGAGAGCACACAATCAGGGCGAACAGCAGGCAGAGGGAGAAGCAGGCTCCCTACTGAGCAGAGAGCCTGATATGGGACTCAATCCCAGGACCGTGGGATCATGACCTGAGCCGAAGGCAGACACTTAATAACTGAGCCACCCAGGCGTCCCTGATAACTTCTTATACAGGATTTTTGCATCCATGTTTATGAGAGATATTAATCTTTAGTTTTCATTTCTTATAATGCCTTTTCCTGGTTTTGGCATTAGGGTAATGCTGGAATGAGTCAGGAAATATTCCCTCTGTCCATGCTCTGAAAGAGATTGTATAGAATTGGTATAATTTCTTTCCTAAGTATTTGGTAGAATTCACCAGTAAACCCATTCTGGGCATTTTTTTTTTTTTCTGTTGTGGAAAGTGATTATTATTGATTCATAAATATTTATATTGGCTTATTTAGATTGTGTATTTCTTGTGTGAGTTATGGCAAATTTTATGTTTTGAGGATTTGCCCCATTTTATCTGGGCTATCGAATTTGTGGACATAGAGTTGTTCATAGTATTCCTTTATTATCTTTTTAATGTATATGGCATCTGTAGTGGTATCTCTTATTTCATTCCTGATATTAGTAAATTATGTCCTATATTTTTATTTCCTTAAATAATCTGATTAGAGGCTTATCAATTTTATTGATCTTTTCAAAAAACCAGCTTTTGGTTTCATTGATTTTCTCTATTGATTTTTTGTTTTCAATTCCATTTATTTCTGCTCTATTTTTTTTAAATTTTATTTTATTTATTTATTTGACACAGAGAAGGAACACAAGCAGGGGAGCAGCAGGTAGAGGCAGAGGGAGAAGCACGCTCCCCGCTGAGCAGGGAACCCAATGCGGGACTCAATCCCAGGACCCCGGGATCATGACCCGAGGTGAAGGCAGCCGCTTAACCGACTGAGCCACCCAGGAGTCCTCTGCTCTCATTTTTATTATTTCTTTTCTTCTGCTTTCTTTGACTTAAAAAGTTTGCTTTTCTTTTTCTAGTTTCTTAAGGTGGAAACTTAGATTATTGATTTTTGATAGATCTTTCCCCTTTTTCTTTCTTTCTTTCTTTCTTTCTTTCTTTTCTTTTCTTTCTTTCTTTCTTTTTCTTTCTTTCTTTCTTCTTTCTTTCTTTCTTTCTGTCTTTCTTTCTTTTTCTTCTTTCTTTTTTCTTTCTCTTTCTTCTTTCTTTCTTTCTTTCTTTCTTTCTTTCTTTCTTTCTTTCTTTCTTTCTCTTTATCTCTCTCTCTCTCTCTTTTCCTTTCTTTCTTTCTTAGTAGGCTCCATGCCCAGCTTGGAGCCCAACGTGGAGTCCAACATTGAGCCCAGCATGGAGCCAAGCATGGGGCTTGAAACACAACTCTGAGATCAAGACCTGAGCTGAGATCAAGAATTGGGTGTTTAACTGACTGAGCCACCCAGACACCTCTATCTTTCTTCTTTTCTAATACAGGTTTCCCCCTCTATCTAAAGTTTCTATCCTATGAAACCTGTTATAAGCCAAAATGGCATAAAGTGAAGAAGCGATTACCACTAATTTACATGGAAAAAATTGTGTGTTTCCAGGACCCCCAAATTACTTCTCTTAGGCTTCTCTGATACCTTAGGACGTATCTTCTTAATGGATGTACAGAATAAATCAAGACGAGGCACAGATGCTCACAGACACAGTTCAAACCTATGGCAACTTGATGCTGAGATACTGTGTATTTCCCAGAGAGGGAACTTGGTGGACCCACTCTGTTTGCTCAGGGTGTGTGCTGCCTCTATAACAGCTCACTGCAAAACAAATGCTGAACAGTATTTTCAGTTTTCATCTTGTTTTATGACAGTGATGTCTTCTTCAAATATCTTTTGGTTAGCAAAAACAGGTACTAAGGTAAATCTTTGGCAAAAGAGAAGTAGCATAATACAAACTTGCAAAAAGTGGAGGATACCTGTATATACAAACAAAGCTATATATTTCTATCTAAGCTCTGCTTTTGCTACATCCCATAAATTTTGACAAATTTGTTTCATTTTCATTTATTTAAAAATATTGTTTAATTTTACTTAAGATTTCTCCTTTCACCGTTTGTTATTTAGAAGTTTGTTGCATAATCTCCATGTATTTTGGAGACTTCCAGTTATTTTTCTGTCATTGATTTCTAGTCAAATTCAGTTTTGTCCTGAGAGCAGACTTCGTACAATTTCTATATTTTTTTATTTGGTAAGATGTGTTTTATTGCCTCTAATGTGACCTTTTTTTTTTAAGATTTTATTTATTCATTTGACAGAGGGTGAGAGCATGGGAGAGGGAGAGAGAGCATTAGCAGGGGGGAGCTGCAGAGGGAAAGGGAGAAGCAGGCTCCCTGCTCAGCAGGGAGCCCGATGTGGGACTCGATCTCAGGACCCTGGGATTATGACCTGGGCTGAAGGCAGATGCTTAACTGACTGAGCCACCCAGGCGCCCCTAATGTGGTCTATCTTGATGAATGTTCCATGTGAACTTGAGAAGAGTGTGCATCCTACTGTTCTCAATGAAGTAGTCTAAAGTTGCCAATTATATCAAGTTGGTTGATTTGTTAAGTTCAACTATGTCCTTACTGATTTTCTGCCTGCTGGATCTGTCGATTTCTGACAGATGGATGTGAAAGTCTCCAAATATGATAATGGATTGATTTATTTCTCTATAATTCTATTAGTTTTGCCTTGAATAGTTAGATGTTCTGTTGTTAGGCATATATATGTTAAGGATTGGTATGTCTTCTTGGAGATTAACCCCTTTAACATTATGTAATACCCTCCTTCATCTCTGGTAATTTTTTTTTAGCTTTGAAGTTTGCTCTGCCTGAAATTAACATAGCTACTTTTGCTTTCTTTTGATTAGTATTATTCTCGTGCATTTTTCTACTTCATTTTTAAAATTTATATATGTCTTTACTTTTAAAGAGAATGTCTTGTAGAAAATGCATTGTTAGTCTTGTTCTTTAATCCACCCTGACAATCTTAGTCTTATTTTGTGCATTCAGGTCACTGATATTCAAAATGATTATTGTTGTAATCGGATAAATAACTACCATATTTGTGGTTGTTTCCTATTTGTTGCACTCCTTCTTTTCTTCTTTTTTTTTCTCCTCTTTTTCTGCTTTTTAGTGCTTTTAATTAAGCATTTGTATGATTACATTTTTCTCTTCTTTCTTAGCATATTAGTCATACTTTAAAAAAAAATAGTGGCTGCAGCTTTGCGCAGTGGCAGTATCATAGCCAATGAGGTTTATCTGAGGCACGATTATTGCTAATTGAAAAAGCTTCCAGGACAAACAAAAACTAAAGGAATTTGCAAACATGAAACCAGCCCTGCAAGAAATCTTGAAAGGGTCCTCTAAGCAAAGAGAGAGCCTAAACGCAATGTAGACCAGAAAGGAACACAGACAATATACAGTAACAGTCACCTTACAGGCGATACAATGGCACTAAATTCCTATCTTTCAATAGTTACCCTGAGTGTACATGGGCTAAATGCCCCAATCAAAAGACACAGGCTATCAGATTGGATTAAAAAACAAGACCCATCGATATGCTGTCTGCAAGAGACTCATTTTAGACCCAAAGACACCCCAGATTGAAAGTGAGGTGGTGGAAAATCATTTACCATGCTAATGGACACCAAAAGAAAGCTGGGGTGACAATCCTTATATCAGAAAAATTAGATTTTAAACCAAAGACTGTAATAAGAGATGAGGAAGGACACTATATCATACTTAAAGGGTCTATCCAACAAGAAGATATAACAATTGTAAATATCTATGCCCCTAACATGGGAGCAGCCAATTATATAAGGCAATTAATAACAAAAGCAAAGAAACACATCGACAACAATACAATAATAGTGGGGGAAATTAACACCCCCCTCACTGAAATGGACAGATCGTCTAAGCAAAAGATCAACAAGGAAATCAATACTTTAAATGACACACTGGACCAAATGAACTTCATAGACATATTCAGAACATTCCATCCCAAAGCAATGGAATACACATTCTTCTCTAGTGCCTATGGAACATTCTCCAGAATCGATCACATCCTAGGTCATAAATCAGGTCTCAACTGGTACCAAAAGATTGGGATCATTCCCTGCCTATTTTCAGACCACAATGCTTCGAAACTAGAACTCAATCACAAGAGGAAAGTCGGAAAGAACACAAATACATGGAGGCTAAAGAGCATCCTACTGAAGAATGAATGGGTCAACCAGGAAATTAAAGAAGAATTTAAAAAATTCATGGAAACCAATGAAAATGAAAACACAACTATTCAAAATCTTTGGGATACAGCAAAGGCAGTCCTAAGAGGAAAGTATATAGCAATACAAGCCTTTCTCAAGAAACAAGAAAGGTCTCAAGTACACAACCTAACCCTACACCTAAAGGAGCTGGAGAAAGAACAGCAAATCAAGCCTAAACCCAGCAGGAGAAGAGAAATAATAAAGATCAGAGCAGAAATCAATGAAATAGAAACCAAAAGAACAGTAGAACAGATCAAAGAAACTAGGAGCTGGTTCTTTGAAAGAATTAATAAGACTGATAAACCCCTGGCCAGACTTATCAAAAAGAAAAGAGAAATGACTGAAATCAACAAAATCATGAATGAAAGAAGAGAGATCACAACCAACACCAAAGAAATACAAACAATTATAAGAACATATTATGAGCAACTCTATGCCAGCAAATTAGATAACCTGGAAGAAATGGATGCATTCCTAGAGATGTATCAACTACCAAAACTGAACCAGGAAGAAATAGAAAACCTGAACAGACTTATCACCACTAAGGAAATTGAAGCAGTCATCAAAAATCTCCCATCAAACAAAAGCGCAGGGCCAGATGGCTTCCCAGGGGAATTCTACCAAACATTTAAAGAAGAATGAATACCTATTCTTCTGAAACTGTTCCAAAAAATAGAAATGGAAGGAAAACTTCCAAACTCATTTTATGAGGCCACCATTACCTTGATCCCCAAAGCAGACAAAGACCCCATCAAAAAGGAGAATTACAGACCAATATCCTTGATGAACATGGATGCAAAAATTCTCACCAAAATACTAGCCAATAGGATACAACAGTACATTAAAAAGATTATTCACCACAACCAAGTGGGTTTTATCCCTGGGCTGTAAGATTGGTTCAACATCCACAAATCAATCAACGTGATACAATACATTAACAAAAGAAAGAACAAGAACCATATGATCCTCTCAATAGATGCAGAAAAAGCATTTGACAAAGTACAGCATCCTTTCTTGATCAAAACTCTTCAGAGTGTAGGGATAGAGGGTACATACCTCAATATCATAAAGCCCTCTATGAAAAACCCACAGTGAATATCATTCTCAATGGGGGAAAAACTGAGAGCTTTCCCCCTAAGGTCAGGAACACGGCAGGGATGTCCACTATCAACACTGCTATTCAACATAGTATTAGAAGTCCTAGCCACAGCAATCAGACAACAAAAAGAAAGAAAAGGCATCCAAATCGGCAAAGAAGTCAGTCAAACTCTCACTCTTTGCAGATGATATGATACTTTATGTCAAAAACCCAAAACACTCCACCTCAAAACTGCTAGAACTCATACAGGAATTCAGTCAAGTAGCAGGATATAAAATCAATGCACAGAAATCAGTGGCATTCCTATACACCAACAAGAAGACAGAAGAAAGAGAAATCAAAGAGTCTATCCCATTTACAATTGCACCCCAAACCATAAGATACCTAGGAATAAATCTAACCAAAGAGACAAAGGATCTGTACTCAGAAAACTAAAATACTCATGAAAGAAATTGAGGAAGACACAAAGAAATGGAAAAACGTTCCATGCTCATGGATTGGAAGAACAAATATTGTGAAGATGTCAATGCTACCTAGAGCAATCTACACATTCAATACAATCCCCATCAAAATACCATCCACTTTTTTCAAAGAAATGGAACAAATAATCCTAAAATTTGTATGGAACCAGAAAAGACCCCGCATAGCCAGAGGAATGTTGAAAAAGAAAAGCAAAGCTGGCGGCATCACAATTCCGGACTTCCAGCTCTATTACAAAGCTGTCATCATCAAGACAGTATGGTACTGGCACAAAAACAGACACATAGATCAATGGAGCAGAATAGAGAGCCCAGAAATGGACCCTCAACTCTATGGTCAACTAATCTTTGACAAAGCAGGAAAGAATGGCCAATGAAAAAAAGACAGTGTCTTCAACAAATGGTGTTGGGGAAATTGGACAGCCACATGCAGAAGATTGAAACTGGACCATTTCCTTACACCACACACAAAAATAGACCAAAATGGTTGAAAGACCTAAATATGAGACAGGAGTCCATCAAAATCCTAAAGGAGAACACAGGCAGCAACCTCTTCGACCTCAGCCGCAGCAACTTCTTCCTAGAAACATCGCCAAAGGCAAGGGAAGCAAGGGCAAAAATGAACTATTGGGACTTCATCAAGATAAAAAGCTTTTGCACAGCAAAAGAAACAGTCAACAAAACCAAAAGACAACCGACAGAATGGGAGAAGATATTTGCAAGTGACATATCAGATAAAGGGCTAGTATCCAAAATCTATAAAGAACTCATCAAACTCAACACCCAAAGAACAAAGAATCCAATCAAGAAATGGGCAGAAGACATGAACTGACATTTTTCCAAAGAAGACATCGAAATGGCCAACAGACACATGAAGAAGTGCTCAGCATCGCTCAGCATCAGGGAAATCCAAATCAAAACCTCAGTGAGATATCCCCTCACACCAGTCAGAATGGCTAAAATAACAAGTCAGGAAATTGCAGATGTTGGTGGGGATGCGGAGAAAGGGGAACCCTCCTACACTGCTGGTGGGAATGCAAGCTGGTGCAGCCACTCTGGAAAACAGTATGGAGGTTCCTCAAAAAGTTGAAAATAGAGCTACCATATGATCCAGCAATTGCACTCCTGGGTATTTACCCCAAAGATACAAATGTAGGGATCTGAAGAGGTACGTGCACCCAGATGTTTATAGCAGCAATGTCCACAATAGCCAAAGTATGGAAAGAGCCAAGATGTCCATCGACAGATGAATGGATAAAGAAGAGGTGGTATATATATATACAATGGAATATTATGCAGCCATCAAAAGGAATGAGATGTTGCCATTTGCAATGACGTGGATGGAACTGGAGGGTATTATGCTGAGCGAAATAAGTCAAGCAGAGAAAGACATGTATCATATGACCTCACTGATATGAGGAATTCTTAATCTCAGGAAACAAACTGAGGGTTGCTGGAGTCGGGGGTGGGGTGGGAGGGAAGGGATGACTGGGTGATAGACACTGGGGAGGGTATGTGCTCTGGTAAGCGCTGTGAATTGTGCAAGACTGTTGAATCTCAGATCTGTACCTCTGAAACAAATAATGCAATATATGTTAAGAAAAAAAAGAAAAGAAGAAGAAGATAGCAGGAGGGGAAGAATGAAGGGGGAAATCGGAGGGGGAGACGAACCATGAGATGCGATGGACTCTGAAAAACAAATTGAGGGTTCTAGTGGGGTGGGAGGATGGGTTGGCCTGGTGATGGGTATTACAGAGGGCACATTCTGCATGGAGCACTGGGTGTTATGCACAAACAATGAATCATGGAACACTACATCTAAAACTAATGATGTAAAAACAGAGTGGCCAGGGACGCCTGGGTGGCTCAGTTGGTTAAGCGTCTGCCTTCGGCTAAGGTCATGATCCCAGGGTCCTGGGATTGAGCCCCGCATCGGGCTCCCTGCTCTGTGGGAAGCTTGCTTCTCCCTCTCCCCCCCCCCCGCTTGCGTTCCCTCTCTTGCTGTGTCTCTCTCTGTCAAACAAATCAATAAAATCTTTAAAAAATAAAAAAAAATAAAAAATAAAAATAAAACTAATGATGTAATGTATGGTGATTAACATAACAATAAAAATTTTAAAAAATAGTGGTTGCATTAGAGGTTGCAATATATGTTTGTAGCTAATCCAAGTAATCTTTCAAATAACACTATACTACTGAACAGGTAGTGCATCATATAATAAGAAAATAATCCTATTTCTTCCCTCCTATGCCTAATATCATTGCTGTCATTTATATTACTTATATATAAGCTTACATTAGCATATCTATATCATATATGCATACATAAGCACACATGATTGAATAAACTGTTGGTGTTATTTGGAACAAACTGTTATCTGTCAAATCAATTAAAATAAGAAAAATTAAAATTTTTATTTTACCTTCACTTATTCCTTCTTCAATGCTCTTCCTTTATGTACATTCAAGTTTTGGACTTATATTATTTTCCTTTTTTCTAAAAAAACTCCTTTAGCATTTTTTGCAAGTCAGGTCTATGACAACAAATGCTTTCAATTTATGTTTCAGAAAGGACTTAATTCCCTTTCACTTTTGAAGGATAATTTTACAGTGCACAGAATTCTGGGTTAGTGTTTTGTTTTTGTTTTTTTTTTTCTCTCTCAACATTTGAAGTACTATGCTCCCCACCCAACTTTCTTCTTGCTTGCATGGTTTCTGAAGAGAATTTAGATGTTATTCTTATCTTTGTTCCTCAGTAGGAAAGGTGTTTTATCTCTGGCTCCTTTCAAGATTTTTTCTTTATCTTTGAATTTTGTATAGTTTGAAGATGATATGCTTAGGTGACTTTTTTTTTTTTTTTTTTTTTTTTTTGCATTTATTCTGCTTGGCGTTTTCTAAGCATCGTTCATCTGTGGTTTGGTGCCTGACATTAATCTGAAGAAATTCTTGATCACTAGTGTTTTGTGTACTTCTGTTTCTTTCTCTTTCCTCTCCTTCTGGTATTCCCATTACGTATGTGCTATATCTTTTTTAGTTGTCCCATAGTACTTGGATATTGTTTTCTGTTTTGTTTTTCTAGGCTTTCTTCTCTTTGCTTTTTAGTTTTTGCTGTTGAGATATCCTCAAGCTCATCTCAAGATTTCTTCAAGATTCTTTCTCAGTCATGCCCAGTTTACTCCTAAGTCCATCAAAGACATTCTTCATTTCTGTTACAGTGTTTTTTGATCTCTGGCATTTATTTTTAGTTCTTTCTTAGGATTTCCATCTCTCTGCTACTATTGACCATCTGTTCTTGCATTTGGTCTACTTCAAGCATTAGAGCCCTTAACATATTACTCATGGCTATTTAAATTCCTGGTCTGATAATTCTAACACTCCTGTCCTTCTGGTTTTGATGCTCTGTCTCTTCAGATTGTGGTTTTTGCCTTTTAGTATGCTTTGTGATTTTTTTCCTTCTGTCAGACATGACGTAACAAGTAAAAGGAACTGTTGTAAATAAGCCTTTAGGGTGAGGTGTGAGGGGAGGAAAAGCACTCTATGTCCTGTCGTTAGGTCCCAGGCCTTTAATGAGCCTATGCCTCTGGACTGTGAGCTTCACTAGAGTTTCCCTGTTTGTTCTTCCCCTTAGATGGGACAGAGTGGCTAGAGTGAGCTGGAGTTGGGTATTTCACTCCCCCAAATCATTGGGCTTTGAAACTACCCAGCAAGTTAGATCCTAGTTGAGTAGTTTCTCCTGAGGGTGGGTCATGTTAAGCAGAACAGAGAGTTGCAGTCTATTTCAAAATGATTCTTTTTTCTCTGTCCCCTATAGGATGCAGGAAAGGATATTTCTCTGATATTTACTGTGAGAATCTCATCCTTTCAGTTCTGATTTCTATTGAGTTCAAGCCCCATGACATGGGTGAGCCCAAGTTCTTGTCTCTCACCCTTGGCAAGAGCATTCTCTCCCAGGTCTTAACTATTGGGCCTATCCCCTTCCTCAGGACCCTGCTAACATTACCTGCCTAGCTCCTTTTTTTGTGCTTAGACCATAGGTTTGTTTAGAAAATTTCTTTTGAACATAATTATTTATTTAAAAACACATTGGTTGATTGAACTCCTATTTCAGGAGTTAAATATTCTGACCATATATACTTTTATATTGTCAGAAAGAGATATTCCAACAATTTCTTTTAAGAAAGAAAGAGGGGTGCCTGGATGACTCAGCTGGTTAAGCATCCAACTCTTGATTTCAGCTCTAGTCATGATCTCAGGGTCCTGAGATTGAGCCCTTGGGCTCTGTGCTGAGTGTGGACCCTGCTTAAGATTCTCTGTCCCTTTTGGGCACCTATGTGGCACAGTCAACTAAGGGTCCGACTCTTGGTTTCAGCTCAGGTGGTGATCTCATGTCATGATCTCAGGATCATGACCTCAGGGTCCTGAGATCAAGCCTGGAGTCAGGCTCTGTGCTCAGCAGAGAGTCTGCCTAAGACTCTCTCTCCCTCTCCCTCTGCTCCTTCCCACCTTGTTTGTGGGTACACACTCTCTCTAAAAAAAAAAAAAAAAAAGAAAGAAAAAAGAAAGAAAGAAAGAAAGAAAGAAATGAATTAAGAATGTTGGGAATTTCATCCACCTACTGGTTACTGTATTTCCTGACTTTATTAGTCATGTGTAAATGGTAAATATTTGAATCTATCGCAAATATACAGTGCTTTAACTCTCAATGAGAAAAAAAAAAAAAAAAAGGAGTGGACTACCTATCACCTCCCATCTCAGAAACTGTTCCTTCACTGTGGATGGTCTCAGAGGGCAAACAGCACACATTTAGGGCACAGGGTACCTTTCCTTTGACTCTCATGCAAGGAAGATCTGTTTTGCCCACAAGTATGAGAAAAGTAGGATTTCTTTTCTTAATTAACAATTTTGGAATAAACCTCGAGTATCAGGAGATGGTGCCACAAGTCCAAAATAGAGCTTTGAAATCATAAGTATACTGTTATTTTATAATTATTTTTCTAAAAAAAGTATTTTTGTGAACAATTTTTGTTAGTATTTTTACTCTTTAATAGCATCGAGAAAATGTGTTATTTGTTTGTTGGTTTTGCTACTTTATTGTATACTGCACAGTTAGGGATGATTTGATCAGATTTTAATTTGTCTAAAGATCTAACTAGATAACATAAGAAGTGAGGGACAATGGTGCTAAAGAGGAAATATTCTGCTTTGCATTATTTAATTTGATAGAGATTCAAGGGCACGGAGTTGTTTTTGAAGCACAAACTACTTAGGAAATTGTAATTTTCCTTCCATGAAGAGCTCAGCCAGATAAAAACTGACATTTTCAAATAAATAAATGTATTACTATTTTTAGTCCTGGTACAATTTTATGTTTTCTGTGTCTTGCCAGTCATGAGTGGTCATTTTTAAATAGAGTTTTTTTCTTCCTCTATGACCATCTCTGCTTGATAAAAACTGACATTTTTGAAATAAGCCATAATATATTTGCTATTTTTAGACTTTGTCCAATTTTATATTTTCATTTCCAGCAGTTCTGTCTTTATATAAATTCATTAACTGTAGTACACTGTTGAGAATAAGAGAGTGCATATACTGTTTAATAAATTAATAAATGCAGTTCCTCTGCAAATACAAACATTTTGGAAAATAAGTCTAAAATAATGTATAACAAATCAATTTTAGTTACCCTGCAATTATTCCTATTATCCGTAATACCCTTGTGATTAAATCTCTTGGAATATTAAAAATGTTTCTGGAAGTTTTAAATGTATAATACACATGAAGAATAATTTGAAGAAGCAAATATACACAATATTCCATCATCTCCTTAAAATTTTGATATTTGCTGTTGTCATCGTTAGCATAGGATCATTTTGTAAGACTTTATATAAATGTTACCCAGCTATTTTCTATGTTTAGTACACATTTTGTCTCTAAACCCTTTCTTTGCCTCTTGCCTGCATTGACTAAAAGATGCCTATTATCCATTCCTGTCCTTGACTTTCCCACATAAACCCCAGTGTTGCACATATTCTGCCACAGTGAAAGCCTTAAGACAAAATGAGTAAATTTAAAATTACTGTGTTCACTCTGATAGATGTCAAATCAGATGACCCCAAAGGAAGGAAAGTCAGTGTGTGACAGTCCTCACAATACAAGACACTTGCCCCAACCTGCCTATCTCCATATCAGAAGAGGGAAAAAACACTACCCCAAGAAGCTTATCAACAGTGATGACTTTCTCAGCTATTAAGGATTTATCTCGACTGCCCTGGGTCACAGCATCTGTGTTTTAATTGGAATTTGGATAGCTATGATTTCTCTAAGCCTTACCACAATTTCCATTTCTTTCTTATCTTGTACGTCATTTATTTATTATTTATCAATTTGTTTACTTATATCCTGTCAAATATAAAGAAATTGATTTTTTTTTAAATTAGACTATATAAATTCATTTGTGCTGTGGAGAAAAATTAACCTGAAATCTGAGGGTTCATAAAACAGAGGGCATTGAAGAATGGTGTTTAGGAAGATACTGAACTCACTTCCTCTCATGGACACGCCAAATCTATAGCTACATGTGGAACAATTCCCTTTGAAAAAGATGTGGAAACTAAACAGCACTTCCACAGCAGAAGATAAAAGGATGACATCAAGATGGATAGGAGAGGCAGAGATGCTCTCTCACCATGTACCCACAGTAAGGAGGAAACTCACAAATATGGAGCTTCTCCCTGAGGAACAAGGGATTCATACCCCACATCAGGCACATAGACCCTAGGGACCTGCACTAGAGAGACAAACTCCCAAAATGTCTGGCTATGAAAGCAAATAGGGCTTGTGTCCTGGATACCCAAAGAACTGTAAGGAACCAAGATTCTCCTTTTAAAAGGTTTGCAGGCATGAGGACTTCTTAATCTCAGGAAACAAACAGAGTTGCTGGAGTGGTGGGGGGTGGAAGGGATGGGGTGGCTGGGTCATAGACACTGGGGAGGGTATGTGCCGTGGTGAACACTGTGAATTGTGTAAGACTGATGAATCACAGACCTGTACTTCTGAAACAAATAATACATTATATGTTAAAAAAAAAAAAAAAAAAAAGAAGAAGAGGAGAAAGAAGATAGTAGGAAGGGAAAAATGAAGGGGGGGAAATCAGAGGGGGAAAAGGACCATGAGAGACTATGGACTCTGAGAAACAAACTGAGGGTTCTAGAGGGGAGGGGGTTGGGTGGATGAGTTAACCTGGTGATGGGTATTAAAGAGGGACCTTGCAAGTGCAAGTGGGCTTTCATAGTAACAGCACTGTCCAACTGCCTTGCTAAAGAGAGTAGCTCACCCTGGCCCTATACTCTCCCACTACCTCACTAAAACAGGTGGATGTGCTCCTCCCCAGGCTCTCCAGATGCCTCACTAAAGGTTGTGTGTCCATGCAGTCCACACAGGGAATGCCCCTTGATCAGCTGATCCTGGTGGCCAGAGGTGCTTGTGTTCCTGGGCTCCATGACACTGTAACAATCAGAAAGACAGTTCTTGGGGGCGCCTGGGTGGCTCAGTTGGTTAAGCGACTGCCTTCGGCTCAGGTCATGATCCTGGAGTCCCGGGATCGAGTCCCGCATCGGGCTCCCTGCTCGGCAGGGAGTCTGCTTCTCCCTCTGACCCTCCCCCCTCTCATGTACTCGCTCTCTCTCTCATTCTCTCTCTCTCAAATAAATAAATAAAATCTTTAAAAAAAAAAAAAAAAAAAAAAGAAAGACAGTTCTTGGCAGGCTACCACCCCCAGGGCTCTGCACAGATGGCAAACTGAAACACACTTCCAGTTTTCACTGGAAAAAGACCTATTTCCTTGTCCTGGAGCTTCAGCCTTGGGGGCAGGCTTCAGATTTGCCACACATCTAGAACCTACAGGGGTGCTCTCAGGGAACATAATCAGTGTACACCATCTTTGCATCCTTTTTTTGGCCTCATTGTAGCTCACTGGTACCTCTAAGAAAGGAGTTAATACACTCTGGAGCCCTGATTTTTTCATCTGTCAGCCAGGAGACACCTTTAGATTGCCTGGTTTGAAGGCCAGCAGAGTTTATGATTGTGATTCCACAGTGTTGTTAATATTTGTGTACTTTAAAGGTGCTGCCTGAGCATGTGACTTCCAGTCAGCCTTATACTAGTTGCTAAAATCCCATCCTTTGCAACATTGAAAGGTGTTGGTACACCCTCCAGGTAGGACCTAACAAGAATAAGTCAGGTTGTTTACACAATCACAAATATTTGGAAGACAACCAAGAGCTAGGGCAAGGTTGAATGATAAGGTTAATCTCCTACACAATGCCACTTTGTAAAAACACCTGGAGAGGTAGTAGCTGTTTTACCTAATGCATAGAAACCAACACAGAGAGTCAAGCAAAATGAGGAAACAGGAACATGTTTTAAACAGAAGAGTAAGATGAAACCTCAGAAAAGGACTTCAAGGAAAGGGAGATAAGTAATGTACCTGATAAAGAGATAAGTAATGGTCAGAAAAATGCTAACCAAACTTGAGAGAAGAATATGAAAATTTCCACAAAGAGGTAAAAATATAAGAAAGTACTGAACAGAAGTAACAGAGATGAATACAATAACTGAATTGAAAAACACATTAGAGTGGTCCAACAGCCAACTAGCTGACTAGATGAAGCAGAACAGATCAGTAACCTGAAACACAAGGCAATGAAAATGACCCAGTCAGACTAGCAAAAAGAAAAAAAAAAAAAAAGGTAAAGATAGCTTAAGAGACCTATAGGACCATATCAAACAGATTAACATCCACATTATAGGGGTTCCAGAAAGAAAATAGAGAGGAAAAATGGCAAAAAACTTACTTGAAGAAAAAAATGTCTGAAAATTTTCTAATCCAGGGGAAGAAACCGATATCCAGGTCCAGAAATCACACAGAGTTACAAATAAAATGAACCTAAAGAAATCCACATCAAGACACTTGATAATTAAAATTTCAAAAATTAAATGTAAGGAGAGAATCTTAAAAATGGCAAGAGAAATGCAACTTTTAAGTACAAAGGAATACTTATGAGACTACAAGATTTTTCAGCAGAAACTTTACAGACCAGAAGAGAGCGGTCTGATATATTCAAAATGCTGAATGTAAAAAATAAAATAAAATAAATAAATAAATAAATAAATAAATAAAAAATAAATAAATAATAAATAAATAAATAAATAAATTCCAACTAAGAATACTCTACCCAGCAAGAGATTCATTCAGAAAAGGAGAGATAGAGTTCTCTAGATAAGCAAGAGTTAAAGTAGTTCATCACCACTATACCAGATTTATAAGGAATGTTAAAGGGATTTCTTTAAGTGAAAAAGAAAACACAGGAATTATTAATGGGAAAACATGTCAAAGTAAAAACCTCTCTGGTAAAGCCAAATATATAATGAAATAGTGTATTGATCACTTGTAAGGCTAGTATGAAGATTAAAAGACACAGTAGTAAAAGTAAGTATAACTACAATTATTGGGTAAGGGTTACACAAAATAAAATATGTAGAATGTGACATCAAAGACATAAAATGTGGCTGAGGGGTAGTAAAAATGTAATGTTTTAGAATACATTCAAACTTAACTTGTTATCCACTTAGATAGACTGTTATATATATATATATATATATATATATATGAACTCTTATATATCAGCCTCATTGTAACCACAAAGCAAGAACCTATAGTAAATACACAATATAATGAGAAAGGAATCTAAGTACAACACTAAAGAGTGTCATCAAACCACAAGGAAGAGAACAAGAAAAGAAGAAAAGAACAGAGAGGAAGTGCAAAACAGCCAGAAAAGAATTGACAGATGGCTGTAAGTACATACTTATCAATAACTACTTGACATGTAAATGGATTAAGTTCGTCAATCAAAAGACATACAGTGGCTGAGTGGATGAAAGAAGAACCATCTATATGCTGCCTACAGAAAACTTACTTCATATATATGGGCACACACAGACTGGAAGTGAAGGGATGGAAAAAGATATTCCATGAAATAGATACCCAGTGAAAGCTTGTGAAAATAAAAACAAAAACAAAGAAAGCTTGGGTAGCTATACTTATATCAGAAAAAAAAAAAAAAAAGACTTTAAGACAAAGACTATATGAAAGCTCAAAAAAGAAGTACATTACATACTGATAAAGGGTTAATTCAACAAGAAGATGTAATATTCATAAATATGCATTCAACATAGGAGCACCTAAATGTATAAAGGAAATACTAACAGAGCTAAAGGGAAAAATCGACAGCAACACAGTAATAGTAAGGAACTTTAATACCACACTTACATCAATGGATAGGTCATCCATACAGAAAATCAATAAAGGAACATCAGGCTTTGATGACACATTAGACTCGATGGACTTAGTATATACAGAATATTCCATCCCAAAACAGTAGTATATATATTCTTCTTAAGTACATATGGAACATTCTCTAGAATAGATCATATATTAGGGTATGAAACAAGTCTCAAAAAATTTAAGAAGATTGAAATCACATTAAGCATCTTTTCCAACCATGATGGTATGAAACTAGAAATCAGATACAAGAAAAAAACTGAAAAAAATCACAAATGCATGGAGATTAAACAGCATACTCTTCAGCAACCAATAGGTCATTGAAAAAATTAAATGAGAAATCAAAAAAATACTTTGACGACAAATAAAAATGGAAATACAACATACCAAAATCTGTGGGATGCAGAGAAAGCAATCCTAAAAGGGAAGGTATGAGCAATATAGGAATACCTCAAGAAACAAGAAAAATCTCAAATAATTAAGTTTATACCTAAAGGAAGTTAAAAAAAGAAGAAGGAGAAGAAGAAGAAATAAAGTCCAAAGTTAGGAGGAAATAATAAAGATCAGAGTGGAAATAAATGAAATATAGACTAAAAAGACTATAGAAAATATCAAATAAATTAAGAACTAAGTCTTTTAAAAGATAAATAAAATCTATAAACTTTAGCTACACTCTCTAAGAAAAAAAAGAGAGAGGGCTCAAGTGAAATCAGAAATGAAAGAAAGGTTTCAATGGATACTGCAGAAACACAAAGGATCGTAAGAGACTACTATGAAAAATTATATACTAATAAGTTGGACTATGAGTCTAGAAGAAATGGATAAATTTCTAGAGAGAAACAATCTTCCAAGACTGAATCATTCAGAAATAGAAAATTGAATACGCCAATTAGTAGTAAGGAGATTGAATCAGTAATTTAAACCTCCCAACAAACAAAAGTCCAGGACCAGATGCTTCATTGGTAATTTCTACCAAACATTCAAGCAAAATTTAATACTTAAGCTTTTCAAAGTTTTCCAAAAACTTGAATAGGAAGGAACACATCTAAACTTATTTTGGGAGGTGTAGGCCAGCATTACCATGATACCAAAACCAAACAAAGATATCATTCACACATGCACACACACACACACACACACACACACAGAATTATAGGCCAATATCCCTGATGAACATACATGCAAAAATCCTCAACAAAATATTAGGAATCTGCTTTCAACAATACACTAAAAGGATCATACACCATGAGAGAATGGGATTAATTACAGGCAAGTGAGAATGGCTCAACATCCACCAATTAGGCAACATGATTCACAACATTAACAAAATGAAGGATAAAAATCATGTGATCATTTCAATAGACACAGTAAAAGCATTTCACAAAATTCAACATTCATTTGTGATAAAGACTCTCAACATGGGGGTATATAGGAACTGTACCTCAATGTAATAAAGGCTGTGTATGACAAGACCACAGCTGACATCATCCTCAATGATGAAAAGCTGAAAGCTTTTTTTCTAAGATCAGGGACAAGATAAGGGTACCCATTCTTGCTACTTTTATTCAACATAGTGTTGGAAGTCACAGCTGGAGCAATTAGGCACGAAGAAGGAATAAAAGGCATCCAAATTTGAAATGAAAAAGTACAACTGTCATGATTTGCACATGACATGATTTTGTATTTATAAAACTCTAAAGATACCACACGCACACACACAAAAAAAACCCACACAAAACTATTAGAACCAATAAATGAATTTAGAAAAGTTGCAGGGTCCCAATCAATATACAAAAGTCAGTGGTGTTTCTGTAAACTAACAATGAAGCTATCAGAAAGAGAAATTAAGAAAATGATCACATTTGCAGTTGCATCAAAAAGAATAAAATACCTGGGAACAAATTCAACCAAGGAAGTGAAAGACTCATACACTGAAAATGATAAGAAGATAAGACACTAATGAAAGTAATTGAAGAAAACACAAACAAATGGAAAAATATTCTGTGCTCATGTATCAGAAGAATTAATATTTTTCAAATGTCCATATTATCCAAAGCATTCTAGAGATTCAGTGAAATATTTATCAACATTCCAATGATCTTTCTCAGGGAAATAGAATAAAAATCCTAAAATTTGTATGAAACCACAAAAGACTCCAAATAGCCAATGGAACCTTATGAAAAAAGAACAAAGCTAGAAGCCTCATGCTACCTGATTTCAAACTACATTACAAAGCTATGGCAATCAATACAGTATGGTATTGGCATAAAAACAGCCACATAGATCAATGGAACACAATAGGTCAATTAATTTAAGACAAGGAGAAAAGAATATACAATAGGGAAAAGTGAGTCTTTTCAATAAATGGTGCTGGGAAAACTGGACAGCTACATGCAGAAGAATGAAACTGGACCACTTTCTTCCACCATACACAGACATTCACTCAACATGGTTTAAAGATTTGAATGTGAGGCCTGAAACCACAAAACTGCTAGAGGAAAACATAGGGGATCAGCTCCTTGACATTCAATCTTGGCAATGATTTTTTGGATTTGACTCCAAAGGCAAAGGTAACAAAAGCAAAAATAAACAAGTAGGACCACATCCAACTAAAAAGCTTCTGCACAGCAAGGGAAACCATCAACAAAATAAAAAGGCAACCTACTAAATGGGAATAAGTATTTGCAAATCATATACCCACGAAGGGGTTAAAATCCAAAATGTATAAATAACTCATGCAACTCAACCACAAAAAAACCCAAAAAACCTGATTTAAAAATGGGCAGAAGATCTGAATAGACATCTTTTCCAAAGAAAACATATAGATGGGCAACTGACACATGAAAAGATGTTCAACATCACTCACCATCAGGGAATGCAAATCAAAACCACAATGAGATATCTCCTCACACCTGTCAGAATGGCCAGTAATCAAAAAGACGAGTGTTGGTGAGGATGTGGAGAAAAGAGAACTCTCTTGCACTATTAAGAATGTAAATTGGTAAGTCACTGTATTAAACAGTATGGAGTCTCCTCAAAAAATTAAAAATAGGAATACTGTACAATCCAGTGTTTCTAATGCTGAGTATTTACCCAAAGAAAATAAAAATACTAATTCAAAAAGATATATGCACCCTTATGTTAATTGCAGCACTATTTACTATAGCCAAGATATGGAAGCAATCCAAATGTCCATCAATGGATGAATGTATAAATCTGTGAGATATATATATATATATCTGATATATACCTATTATGGAATGCTCTCAGCCATAAAAAAATAATGAAATCTTGCCATTTGTGACAACATGGATGGACCTAGAGGGTATTATGCTAAGTGAAATAAGTTGGAAGGAGAAAGAAAAATACCATATGTTTTCACATATATGTGGAATCAAAAAACAAAACAGATAACAAACAAAATGAAACAAAACTCATAGATTCAGAGGGCAGACTGGTGGTTGCAAGAGAGAAGGTGTTGGGGGTGGGCCAAATAGGTGAAGGAGGTCAAGAGGTACAAACTTTACTTATAAAATAATCAAGTCATGGTGATGTAATGTATATCGTGGTGATTATAGTCAACAACATTGTACTGCATATTTGAAAGTTGCTAAAATTATGTCTTAAAAATTCTCATCATGGGAAAAATGTAACTTTATATGGTTACAGATACTAACTAGACTTACTGAGGTGATCATTATGTATACTTGAAACTAATATAATGTTAGTGTTCAGTTATACCTTAATTAATTAATTAACTAGTTAATTAATTTATTTCAGAGAGTGTGTGCTTATTAGTGGGGGGAGGGGCAGAGGGAGAGGGAGGGAGAGAATCTCAAGCAGACTCCATGCTGAGCATGGATCCCCAATACAGGGCTCAATCTCACGACCCTGAGATCATGACCTGAGCTGAAACCAAGAATCAGACACTCAGCCAACTGAGCCACCCAGGCACCCAAGTTATACCAATATAAAAAATAAAATAAAAACTTAAATCTCTCTTAGTCTACATTTCCAGTGCATGCTGGGTGAGCACAGGTTCAGATGAGGTTCTGCCATTGGTTGTGGCCTGTTGGCCCTCTACTATTTCAACATTAGGATCTTAGATCTTTGACACAAGGACACAGAAGGGAGAGAGGTCACAGTACAAATGTGACCATATCATTTCTATCTAAAACCCATCATGCAGAATTAGTCTCATGGCCCTGCCCATTTGTAACAAGGTTAGAGACATTTAACCTTCTTATGTGCTCCAGTGGAAAAGAGAATCAGATATGGGTATTAGAATTTCCAACACTATTAAGATAACAGGCTAATTGCTTTGACCTGTATTACACTTGGACTAATAGAATCACAATGTACCTCTCCACCCTATCTACTGTTTGTTTTGTTTTGTTTTGATTTCAAGATGGCACAAACCATACCAACCAGAAAACTGAACAGATACAACTCTCGTGGCATGAAAAATGCTTCTCAAGATAGCAAAGACTGGGGCACCTGGGTGGTTCAGTTGGTTAAGCATCTGACTTTGGCTCAGGTCATGATCTCAGGGTCCTGGGATGGAGCCCCACTTTGGGCTTCTCCCCCTGTGCCCCCCCCCCACTTGCTTGTGTGCTTACTCACTTTCTCTTCCTCTCTCAAATACATAAAATCATAAAAAAAAACAAATAAAGATAGCAAGACCCTCTTTCTTTTAAGAGCACTCTCTTCATCTTTTCAGAGGGCAGGACTCCTCTGGGCAGCAGGATCAGGACTAGAAGGGGGAACACATCATGGAATGGGTCCTGTGATGCAACTGTAGATGCAGGGTAAGTGATATGGATATGGGGTGTGGAAAAACATTGCACATACTTGTGGTGCATGTGACTTTCCACATACACCATGTCACTTGTTAGACGAATCACTGAGTTCCTGAATCAGAGTTGTACTTGGTAGGCTCTACTTCATATCATTATCAAAATGATATTTGAAAGCAAAAAAATAGTTATTTCAATAACATTAGGAATTACATAAAATATATAAAATTTGTAAATGTTTATCTCAAAAGGAAAACTCACCTCACTTTATTAGCCAGGTTCCCCTTAGGGAAATTTGCTCACAATAATCATTTCTGGATTTTATTTTCTTTTTACATTCAGGAAACAGTTTGTAACATATAAGCATCTATATTAATTTTATCAAGATAGATTTGATGAAAACTATAAAAACTCTTGGGCTAGTCTTAAATATTTATCCATGTTCTACAAATAGATAAGACAATTATTATTTCCCCTGTTTACTTTTAGCTTAAAGATAATTTAAATACCCAGACTTATGTAATGGTGACACTAATTGAGGATAAAATTATGAAATTCCCAATCTCATTAACAACTGTCTGTTGAATGGTATTTTAATTTTACAAAATATGCTGAGGAGTTTCACAAAGAACTAAGGACACAAACAATATGTTCGTTTTAAGTAGATATTTCTTGACATCAAAAATCCCTTGAGGAATGCTTAAACATTAATTAGGAAAATGAGGTCTTGAGACCAAAATAAGTCATAGCTCTCTTAGGAGTTTAAGTAGTTTAACATTCTAGAAATAGCAAAATATTCTTCATGGTACAGCACTGCCTTACCTCCCTTTATTCTGCTCAACATACTGGTTCCTTTATATTTTAAGGATTCTTAGCTGGATGTGCACCTTTTCACAGCTATTAATTGATTACTTATTTGCAGATGAGAACAGAGTTTCAGTTCCTATAGTAACTCTCTGGGATTTGAACTTTAATTACTTTGCAGTGGTCTTTGAGTAACTTCCTGTTTAGTCTAACCAGTTTGTAAATATATCAAAATTACATTTGTTATTTTTTGCATGCAGGAAGACAATAATTCAACATTGTCATCGCTTGTGACTAACTTGAGAGGAAATCAATTCACACGACTGATTCCCATTAATATGTGCTTATTCTACTTATTAGTTATCAGAGGTTATGCAGGGGTGGAGATATGTTTCTCCACAAGGTTTATAAATTATCATTTATACTTATTATGTTTTCTGAAATGTTGAGATTAAGACTTTGTGAAGCTAATTTAATAATAAAAACATACTGGCCATCATTTTTCTCGATAATTTTAATATCATTTTCCAGTTGGTAAAGTTATTTCAGGATTCATTTTCACCTTCCTTAGCCTATAAAAGAGTACAGCCCATTTAATTGTGATTTTACCATTTTGCTTTCTACTTCAGTTTGATTACTTTAAATATTTTCAGTATTTTCAGGGGTACCTATCTTTCTAACATTTCAACTCAAATGCTGAATTAAATCATGATTCGTTTCCTTTTTGCGATTTTGTTTTTACCCTTTGAGTTTGTACACACCATCCCCAGGCTTTCATTGACTATCTGGATGGTGCAATGCTTAAGGGCACTTACTATAGCAATGACATAAAGCAGCTTAAGTTTTACAGTTGAGCTGATATCACATTTCAGATGACCGATGGCTTGTACTCCCACAGAGTAAATTTGGGAAAATCCACATTTTCAGGGAGCTCTTAGTCTCCCTCTTCCCACTACCCTTTGCTGTTTTGTTTTGTTTTGTTTTGTTTTTCCATTAAAATTTTGCAATATTGAGGTAAGGCTATTGGATCTAATGTAAAATTCCATTATTTCTGAATATCTCATAGCTTCTCTGCTTTCAGATAATGTAAACATTTCTGGAGATTCTAAGCACAAAGGACCCCAGGTGCAGTACTCTGGAGACGTGTCTCCCCTTTTTAAGATGTAATCTACATGCTTTTTGTATTATTTTCTGTTGTCTTTCTAAAAAGATTTTATTTATTTATTTGACAGAGAAAGACACAGTGAGAGAGGGAACACAAGCAGGGGGAGTGGGAGAGGAAGAAGCAGTTTTCCCACAGAGCAGGGAGCCTGACGCAGGGCTCGATCCCAGGACTCTGGAATCATGACCTGACTGAGCCACCCAGGCACCCCAATTTTCTGGTGTCTTGAGACCTTGGTCATTTCTCCATTTTAACTGTTTCTTAATGTGGAGCCTGGTTTTCCCATCTGGAGAATTTTGGAACATGAGAAGATTTGGAGAAAATTGCAAGGGTTCTTACACAACAAAATAGTAAAAGCAAAATGCTTGAAGTGACTAAGTGTGGTCCCAAGAAGATGAGAGATAATGTCAGAGAGAGAAGGATAAAAAAGCATGTATGAAGTTAGCCTACTACCTTTCCAAATACAGAACTACTTCTGAATTCATACAAGTAGTTGTTGACTATTTAATCTACTAGATTTATTTAATATTATTTTTTCTAGAATGTTGTACCTCACTTAATAGGTCAAATGTATTTTAAAATTTATTCTAGCCATTTTATCAGCTTTTGTATTAGAGTTATGCTTTTTGACCTTATTACATGAAGAAGTGATATTGTTATAATGTAAGTTTTATAACAACTTAAATATCCTGAAAAATGTCAAGTATTTTGAAGGAATCAAAGAATGTACTATTCCAGGTCTGCTGGTATTTTGAGGGAATGAAAGCCTTCTTCCCAACCCAGATTATATTCTAGGTCTGGCCTATAGTTTTTCATGTGGCCTGAAATAATAGTGAAAATTCTACTTTCTTCTTTTTTTTTTTTTTTAAGATTTTATTTATTTATTTGAGAGAGAGAGCATGAGCAGGGGGGAGGGGCAGAAGGAGAGGGAGAAACAGACTCCCCACTGAGCAGGGAGCCCAACACGGTGTGGATCCCAGGACCCTGAGATCATGACCTGAGTAGAAGACAGACGTTTAACTGCCTGAGCCACCCAGGCATCCCTCTACTTTATTCTTAAAAGAGAAAACAAAAGACAATTACAGAGAACAAAGATAACTAAAAAAAGAAAAAAAAGTAATTGTATCTATATTAATAAAAATAATTCTACCTAGTTGGCTTTTCTGGGCTCCTTTGCTCACACAACCCTACATTAATAAGACTGCCATCCTGGGGGCAGTGTGGCTCAGTTAGTAAAGCTGCTGACTCTTGATTTTGGCTCAGGTTATGAGCTCAGGGTTGTGAGATGAAGCCCCACGTGGGGTTCCTGCTAGGGGTGAAGACTGCTTGGGATTCTCTCTCTCCTTCACCCTTCCCCCTCAAAGGGAAAAAAAAAAAAAAAAGACTGCCATCTTTGAATATCATTAGATCTCTATTGAGCCATGGAGATGTTACAGGATTTTTGTCCCCTTAGTGCCCAGGTTCTTGGTCGCGTTGCTTTGAAGAATGAAGAGGTAGACCAGATGAAGAGTGGTGGGCAGCAAAACAAAATTTATTGAGCAAGAGTATAAAGCTTCCAGAGAGGGAGGGGGACCCGAGTGGGTTGCCCCCAGAGTTTCTAAGATTAGGGGTTTTTATGAGTTATTTTGCAGAACTTTCTTAAGCAATCAGGGTGTGCTGAGTCATGCCAATGACTCAGGGTGTGCTTTGGTCATGTATCTGTCTACTTATTAGGTTAATATCCATGTGTTAATGTTCTTTTTTTTTTTTTTTCCTGACATCCGGAGGCTTAAGTCTTAACTGCCCCTTGCCCATAATGTTGACAAATGCTTTTGTGGTCAATTGTCTTATTTTAGGACATTTTGCAGAAGTCATTTCTGCAAAGGCTGCAAAGCAGAATGTCAGTGTAGTCCTGTCTAAGCAGTAAAACAGGATGTCAGTGCTGTTTTATTTTAGCCATCCTGACTCTGTATTTTCTTGTTGGGGACCCTGGCCCTGACGACATAACTGTCCAAGTCACTTCTAACAGAGAGACCCTTTGTATAAAAATATGTCTTCACAATTTTATTCTTTAAGTTTATGATATGATATGAAATTTTTAAAGGCTACTTTCAACTGGAATTTTAAATAATGTTGGAAGTGATTGTGAGTCCTGGATTAGTTGTCTCTTGACGATTGCAAAGATGTTAGAAGCTCATAAGACAAATTTAAGATTAACATCTTAAGATGTTAATCTTAAAAGCATTTGGAGTCCATTTATGACTGTGCCAGATTTTCAGTTTTAGAATTTCCTTTAAAAAAACATCCTGAGGTTTTCTAGTGTCTCATCCAAGTACTAACCAGGCCCGACCCTGCTTAGCTTCAGAGATCAGACAAGATCGGGCACGTTCTAGGTGGTATGGCTGTAGACCTGAGGTTTTCTGGTGAAATTTTCTATCTCATCACCTGTTTATTGAAGAAACTAAGCATAGCCCTTTTGCTGCTCTATGTCTATTATTTCGGTATCTGGACGGCACGGGTATCTGTTTTTATATTCTGTTCTTTTGTTTTTCAGGCATGTTTACTATATCCTTTTGTGCCCAATATGTTTTCGTTTAGTATTAGAATTTACATATGAAAATTACAGTATTTTAGATCATTTTTATAATCCAATTATAGAAAATTATAGTAGTATAAAAAAGGCTATCTTCTTCCAGAGTTTATTGAAATTTATTTTAGGCAATCCGTGTATGAGTTAAGTGGCTTGATCCAGTTGAGGCTCAAACATTGCCAGCTGAACTAGCCCTGTGATGTGCCCCTTTCAGTGTTCTCCACGGATACCATGCAATATCTACCAGATCCACTGCTCTCTGGAGAACCATGCTCTCCAATTTGGGTC
Source organism: Halichoerus grypus (assembly GCF_964656455.1). Lineage (NCBI taxonomy): Eukaryota > Metazoa > Chordata > Mammalia > Carnivora > Phocidae > Halichoerus > Halichoerus grypus. Next base: position 203,336,933 of record NC_135714.1, read on the forward strand.
ACCCCAGAGCTACAGATGTTGATAAAATTTGCTATTGGCTTGTTAGCCTCAACCAATCCCTTGGTTACCCATAGGTTTTCCTCCTCATATATAAATTGCAATTAAGCAAATGATTTGAGGGGAGATGGCACAGAGCATAGCGGTTCCATTTTCCTTTTTTATGCAATATGGGTTCTCTGGGATTGATTGTGCTGGTATCCATGAATCCAGTACATTTCATCTTCAGCCCAGTGAGACTGCCACACCCTCTAGGCTCCTGCTTTCTTTCCTGCCCTGTAAAAATCACTATGTTTTCAAGGAGAAAAATATTTTTGAAAGTGAAGAGTACATTTAATTTTACATCCCTTTTGTCTGGGAGCTTAGATCTTCAACTATTGTCTTTTAATGCCGTCAAACGGTGGTTTCTTTCACTTTATTCAGTACACTCCCTTAGCAGCATTATTCTAATGCAGCTATGTTTTCATATTTTCCGTGTGATTGTTATTGCAACTTGGGTATATTTTCTTCTATTTCTAAAATTAATAATAATTGGAACTCTTCTCTCTGTTCCTTTCTTTCTAGAACTCATATTTCCATACCATTAGCCTTCTTCATCTGTTACACAAGGTTCTCCTCTTTTGAATGCTATTTTTCTCCACCTGCACTATTCTAGGTATTTTGTTATTTACACTCCTGTCACAGAAAATGTGGGAATGACAGATTTTGTAGTCATCTGTGCTCTGTGTTTTGGAAATCTGATAACTAGCGATTTTGTAAATTTTTCAAGGTGCTTGAGAGGAAAGTGAACTCTTTTTTACATGTAAGAAAAAATTATGTGTATGTGGGTATATAATGCAAATTTTAAAAATTATGTTATTCAAAATCTCTGTATTACTGGCTTGGCATGTTTATACATGAGCCTAAGCTCAGCTCTCCCATTAATATTTGTCAAAAGAAATTTCTCTTTCAGTTCTTACCTTAACAGTTTCTGTTTTAGTTTTATTCTGTTTGGCATACATTAAATTATGACATCTGTACATTTGTCATGGAGTGAATGTTTGTTTAATCACCCCAACGTGACCTTTTTTATATGATTAATTTTTAAATTGAAGTTTGTTTTTTCTCATATTAATATTGAAGTCCTTACTTCAGTTTTGTTAGAATTTGATTGGTAATTTTTTTTTTTTTTCCCCAAAACCAACCCCAGCAGGCTACTTCCAGAACCAGAGCCAAAGAGATTTTTCTCACGTGAGGTTCTCAAACCTGGATCAGGATGCTTTGTCAGCAGGGCACACTCTCTCCTCATTTTTTTTTTTTTTCATTGAAGTATAGTTGACATGTATTGTGATGCTAGTTTCAGGTGTACAACACCGTGATTCACATGTCTGTACATCATGATTGCTAATTCTTTATCCAAATGTTTCCTTTCAGAATTTTATTGTGGAAGGAAAATGTTCCATATTCTGTCCTCTATATGATCCAGGACATGTGAGGATTTGAGTCTTGGTTGAATCTAACTTTCCTGACTGACTTAAAAAAAGTATTCTGTTGGAGACTTAAGGTATGTGAATCCTATGGAACTTGTTGTGTATCAAGTCAAACATCTGTAGCTCATTGTAGACTTTGTTTGTTGAGTAATAAGTGCTTTCATTTGATGAGTCAGTCATATTGATGGCACTCATCTGTAATAGGAAATGGACACTCTTCACGTAGTTCTGAGTGGCTGCGACATGGCTAGAAAATACAAAACCTGAGGGGACCCCAGAGCTTCACTGCATGAAGGTGGTCCACACCTCCTAGTTGTAACTATAACAACCTCATCTCACATGTGGATGGAGTGGGTAACTCAAAAGCCTTACCTGGGAGTCATGAGACTTCCACTGTACCACTGATGCTCCTGTTGGGTTGCTTGATCTAAATTCTTTCTTAAAATCTAGACCCCCCCCAAAAAAGGAAATTTGTGGGTTTTGAAACTCATTTAGTGTTAAGAGTGTGATTGGTAAATTTAGAGCAAAGGCTTTCCTGTTGGTAAGTGGAGTGGGAATGGGTTTGCTTTTCCCTTCCAGATAAATTTTCTTCATTTGGTTGTTCAAGGAAAATTATTTTCATTCAAGCTTATTGACTTTTTTTTCCTACTGCTTTGCATGGGATCTGACACAAAGTGAGTCTGAAAACTTATTCAGACTTAATCCCCTTTTTAGTACCAAAAGATTTACTATTTTCATATATTTTACCATTTTACATTCTACTTTATTCTTTCCAACAGGAAAAAACTACGTGCATGCTCCACTGTCTTTCCACTACATTTATGTGTCATAATTTACCTTTTTATTCCCTTTCTCTGAATTCTGAGCAATTTTTAAACCTCTCAGCTCACTAGCAGACAGCTTTCCTTCTTTGGTTTTCTTTTCTGTTTATGTTCTAATGGTTGAACTCCATGCCCTTGTTGACTCTTTCTAAAGTTTTTGTAAACTTATTTATAAATGAGAACAAAAGTCTCATTGCCTATGAAGGTGGCTCCTTTAACTGTATAAAGTATTCTTCCCCTTCAAAGTACATCAGACATGAAGGATTTCCTCAGCAGAGTGGACTTTACTGATCTCATTCTGAAGAAGGAAATATGGATTTAATGTGGTCTGATTATCATTATCTGTCTGAGTTTTACCCATTATTTTCCCTCCCCACATTTCAGTTATCCAGCTAACAAGATCTCTACCACATTGTAGGAGACGTATTTCAGGGAACCTAGGTAGGGCAGGAGTAAGCCCATGAATACTGCTTATGTGACTTTTTCCTCCCAGTTTCACAGCTACATCCTCAGAACTTAAAAAAACAGCAGTCAAATTCAGAGTACCATTTCTCCCAGTGCCTCTGTTTGCCTTCAGCCTTCAGACCCTAACTTGGTGATATCGATAGTACTTTCTATATATTTTCTACTAATTTTCCCTGAAAATGCATTACTCTTCCAAGAAAGGAATTGTGTGTTTGCATCAAGTATAGACCAATCATTAATTATCTGTCCAAAATTCATCAAATGTGTGCTGTGTTGTTGAGACCAGCATGTTTCCTAGAAATGACATTTTACCTTTCTTAACTAGAAGTATGTTTTGCATTCTAACACCGATAAAAAAAAAAATGGAACAAAATGTATCATTCTCTGTTTTAAGGTAAAAGACCTTTCATAATGTCAATGACCACTCCTAACACTAACAGCACTCCCTTTTATTTAATAAACCTTATGTTTTAGAAGAGGAAAAGATTTATCAAAAAAACTACAGATAATATACTACAGAGTTCCTACATACTTTATACCCAGTTTCTTCTATTATAATACATATGCATGGCATATTTGTCACAATTAATGAAACAATGCTGCTACACTGTTGCTAATTAAAATGCACAACTTTTTCATTCTCCCTTAGTTTTCCTATAATCTCCCTTTTCTATTCCAGCATCCCATTCATAATGCCACATTAAATTTGACTCAGCATGATTCCTTAAGCTCCTGGTTATGACAGTTTCTCACAATTTCCTTGTGTTTTTATGACTTTGACAATTTTGAGGAGATCTGGCCATGTATCTTGTTGAATGTCCCTCAGTTGGGATTTGCCTGATGTTTTTCTCATGATTAGATTGGAGTTATTATTTTAGGGAGAAAGGCCACAGAAGTATTATTTTCATCACACCATATCAAGAGTGCATGGTATCAACATAATACATCACTATTGACGTTGACCTTGACCACCTGCTGAGACAGATTTGTCAGGATTCTCTCCCGTGGAATTCCTTTTCTTTTCTCTTTCTGTACTGTACTCCTTGAATGGAAGTCACTGTGTGCGGCCCACACTCAAGGAGTGAGGAGTTATGCTTCATCTCTTTGAGAGGACAGTATCTTCAGGAATTATTTGGCATTATTCTGCAAAGATTTGTCCCTTTTCCCACATGTATTTATTTATTCAACCATTAATTCATATTAGTATGGAGTTGTGAATATTTATTTTTATTATTTACTTTTTACTTTTACCATTTTATTTTCTTGCTTGAATTATTCCAGCTTTGCTCACTGGGAGCTTTTCCATTTCGATCTTGTGTGGAGAGTCACATCACTGTGGAAATTAAGAGATTCCCTGTCAGGAAATCATATTCTAAAGGAAAAGCTGAAGGTGTGGATGGACTATATTTTGCTGATTCCTCAGAAATATCCAAAGGTCAGAATGTTCAATCACACAAAAGCCCTTCTGAATAGATTCAGCATTTAACCCATAGACCTCCCCAGTATTTTCAGTAGAAGCAAAAATAGAGATTTGGGTACCTAGGAAAGATCTATGGTGGAACCTCTTGTCTAATAGAGTAATCTCTGTGGAATACACATGAGACCCACAAGGTTTTGATAATTTTATATCAGCAGAAACATTGCCAGTTTGTACTGAAAGAGGCAAAGAGAGAACAAAATGACCTGAGGCTATTGGACATGCAAAATTCTATAGGCTGATAAAACTACTCAGCTTCAAATAATACCCCTCACTGAGAAGGAAGGATGACTTTCAGAACGAAGTTACCTTGTAACAGTATTTCCAGTTCTTGCCTCCCATCTGCTAGAACATTGCTGTTACTCATTTCATTTCTCCATCTGATATAATCACTCAGTACATTATTATTACTATATAATTAGTTATCTTTTAAATCAATTAAGAATTTTAAAATAGTATTTTATCTTCCTTTATTTTTCAACACATTTCTGTTCTTTATGTTATTCCAGTCTCTAATGTGTATCATTTTCTTTCTCCTTGATGAACTTCTGTTAACATTTCTTTTAAGAAAATATGTTGGCAAAAAAGTCTTTATGTCTCCTTCCCTTTTGGAGGGTAATTTTCCTGGGTATAGAGTTTTAGGTTGATTCTTTCTTTCTTTCTTTCTTTCTTTCTTTCTTTCTTTCTTTCTTTCTTTCTTTCTTTCTTTCTTTCTTTCTTTCTTTCTTTTTCTTTCTTTTTTCTTGCTCCTTCCTCCCTTCCTCCCTTCCTCCCTTCCTTCCTTCCCTCCTTCCTTCCCTGCTTCCTCCCTCTCTCTTTCCCCCTCCCTCCCTTCCTTCCTCTCTTCTCTTTTTTTTTTTCTTTCAACACTTTAAATTACATGATCTCACTAAATCCTTGATACATGGTTTCTCATGAGAAGAATGAGTAAATGTTATTCTCGTTTCTCTATTGGTAAGGTATCCCTGGCCCCCCCATGGCATCTTTCAGGATTTTTGTCATTATCTTTGGTTTTATAGAGTTTGAACAGGATATGTCTAGGAATAGATATTTTACCTTTTAATATTATCTGAGCTTCCTGTATGAAATGTCTGCCATTTATCAGGTAGTTTGGTATCTGTCATTAATTTAGGAAAGTTCTTAGCCATTATTACTTTGAATGTTTCTTCTCCTTTTCTGTTTCTTTTCCTTCTGATATTCAAATTATGTGTATGTTAACCCTTTTGAAATTGTCTCAGTTTTGGGGTGTTCTGTTCTATTTTGTTTTTGCATCCCCTTTCCCCCCTTTTTCTATTTTAATTTGTCTTCAAGTTGATTCTTACCTTGGCCATGTTCAGTCTCAAGTTGAGCCCATCAAAGCAGTCTTCATTTCTGTTACAGTCCTTTTGATTTCTAGCATTAACTTTTGATTCTTTCTTTGAGTATCTATCTGTATATGTTATCTATGTGTTCTAGTATGCTTTCTACTTTTTCCATTAGAGACCTTATCATACTTATTTCCAATTCCTAGTCTGATAATTGCAATATCTCTGTTATATCTCAACCTGGCTCCTGATGTGTGCTTTTCTCATATTTTATTAGGCCTTGTAATTTCTCCTTGAAAGCTGAACAAGAGCTATTGAGTAATAGGAATTGAACTGAGTTGGCCTTTTAGTGTGAGGTTTGTGTTATTCTGGCCGTGAGCAGGGCTGTGTGCATTGTTTGCTATAGTTTTGAGTGCCAGAGATTTCAAATCCTCTGGTGTCCTGGATTTTGTTCTCCCTCTTGACTTTGGACTTCCTGAAGTGTGCCTCTTTAGAGGAAGTCTGTGTCTTGCAGCTCTTTCAGCTATAACCACTGGTGGCCTTTTGAGATGGTAGTGAAGATGTAGGGTAAGAAAATATCCTATAACCCATGGTTAATTTTCAGTATTTTAGTAAGTCTTTTCCCCTAGGCTATGACCTTCACAAATATTTCTTAGCTGTCCACTTCCCTTAGGTGACCTAGGAAAGGTAGAGGGACCTGGAATGAGAAAACACTGTTCTGCCAGTCTGTATAAAGTCTTTCTGCTGGAGAGCAGACCTTTGTTATGAAGAATGCTCTGAGTATATTCAACAATGACCAGTTTTCTCAAGACACCTGCCAAGACTAACAGGGATCATTCTTGCCTGTGTTTCCTGGTGGGAACCTGGTGGATTTCCTGGAATTAAAACACATGGAAGTATGGGGACACCCTAAAACTTAGACCCCCAGGAAATTCTCACTCTCAAGAGAGACCCTATTAGGTCTCTAGCAATTCATTAAAATTACCCTTTAAATATCCCTAACCTATATGGCTCTAGCAGCTTCTGTTCCAGATAAGAGATCTTAACTATGACTCTGGATTCACCTATCTCTGTGGATTTGGGGTGGCAATTTGCTCTGTGACCTTGCTTCTCTGATGGATCCAAGAAAAGGTATGGATATTTCAGCCTTTCTGAAGAGAAAGGATAGGAGTGACAACTTCCCAACCTTTTACACATCAGAGCTGATACCAGAAATTTCACCAGGATACCCCTCTCCTCCCTCCATGTGGATGTAATGTAAAGTCCCTGCACAATAACATTGCTTCCTTCCTCTGGAGTGTTGCACCTGTTTCCTCTATCTTTCCCTGTGCTGTGTGCCTTCTTAACCTCCTCTTGTCTTTCATGCCTGAGAATGAATGCAACCATGGAGTCTCCTTATTGATCTGTCACTTCTGTCTTTCCTCCCCACCTCCTCCCCCACTGCCACACTGACGAGCACAAATTAGGCACATAAGGAAATTTTTGAAGCTTCATTTCTTATTAAAAAATGGATTTTTGCTCTTTAAAACACTATTGCCTAAGGGTGCCTGGGTGGCACAGTCAGTTGGGCATCCAGCTTTTGGTTTCAGCTCAGGTCATGATCTCAGAGTCATGACATTGAGCCCCACATCAGGCTCCAGGCTCAGTGCAGTCTGCTTGAGATTCTCTCTCCCTCTGCCTCTGCCCCTCCTGCTCATGCTCTCTCTCTCTCTCTAAAATAAATAAATCTTTTCAAAAAGTTAAAAATAAAAAAAATGAAACGCTATCCACCAGCCCCACTTCAGTGATCATTTTACTCTTGCTTTGTTTTGTTTAGCTTCCTGGAACTCACTGGGCTAAATCAGCAAAGTCACTTTCAGAACATGTGACTGATGTGGAAGTACAAATATACCATTGATTATATTCTATACTTTAAAAGATTAATTCAAGAATGCTAATTTATTGTATTAGGAATGATACGTGTCACCTTCAAGGAAGAAATTTTTTCTTAAGGATCACTTCCAACATTACACACAATTCTAATTTTTAAGTAAAAAAGTTATAAAAATAGATTCAAATGACACATTTAATATGGGGAAGTAGTACTCCAGCTCACCAGTATTAAATACACCAGCTTATTACATTTTAATATTAAATCCCTATAATTTAAAAATAGGCATAGTTACAATGAATTTATATTTACAATTTCAGCTAAAGTCTTATATTTAGGAAGCTTCTTCTATATTTTAAATCTTAATAATAGTCACCTTATATTTATAAAATATTCCATTATGTGTTTAAATAAGACACTTTAAATTCATGATGTCTTTACATCTACTTTTAAATATTTTTTAGTTCACATACCCAATATCATCAAACCAAACAATGCTTACTTGTTTAAAGTCACAAAAATAGTGTATCTTTTTTCCTACTTCAAATGTACTGATGCCACTAGAACAATAAATACTATATATTCTATATGTATTTCATGTGTAATTAATATGAACAAATATTTTATTAATATATATCATTTTATAGGTCAAAATAAAACCATGATTCTTTCTTCTTTAACTCCAGAGTTCTTAGCTAAAATTTTATCTAAATTCCTGGTGTTATGTGTGAAGTAACAAGAAATCTTTAAAGTCAAATGGCATAAATTATGTTCAAGTTAACAATGTTATTTAGACACAGAGCTATTAATAATCTACTTTTAAAATAAAAGTATGTAGAAGAAAGCAAGTGAACAAAAAACGTTTAGTTTTAAAATCTCTGTTTTAAAAAGTTTGGTTTTAAATTTGCCATAATGCCCTAAACACACAATAAATAGCAAAAAACTTTTAATGTACACTCTTAAGGGACACAATTTAAAAACAATGAAAACTGAGGTTAATGGGAAAAATCAGATAAATGTTATTTCAGGGATAGGTATGGATGCAATTCGTAACTAAGATGGAACTTTTGAGAGAGTAGATCAAAGCCCATGCATTTGCAACAATGAAGCTATTCTAAAACTATTTTAATATGCAAGAAAATAAAAGTTCTTTTGAAATGAAATTGATGAAAAAGATTTTAAGAAAGTTTTCTTTGTTCCAATGTTAAATTCTTTAGAAGATATTGATTCAGAGTTAACCTCTCAGTAGTTAAAATATTTTAAGTAAATTAAGTAGGAAATATCTGTATAAACACATCCTTTTTAATTATACTTTTGTCTGCAATAATATTACAGAGTAATCACCATGTTTCAATCTGGTATTAGTATAACCCCATCTTAGCCATATTTTAATATAATCTTGCTCTTCACTAAAACATATGTTTTAATTTAATCTGAAATATTTTCATACCTGGAAAACCTCAGAACCTTAGATTTAAGTTAAAACTGTTTTTTTTTAAAGATTTATTTATTTATTTATTTGACAGAGAGAGAGGCAGCGAGAGAGAGAGAGAGCACAAGCAGACGGAGTGGGAGAGGGAGAAGCAGGCCTCCTGCTGAGAAGGTAGCCTGATGCAGAGCTCAATCCCAGGACCCTGGGATCATGACCTGAGCCGAAGGCGGACGCTTAATGACCGACCCACTCAGGTGCCCAAAACTGTTTTTTTTTTTGTTTTTTTTTTTTTAATAAAAAGGGAAATATGTTATCATGGCTTCATCACCTTTAGACTCATTTGCAGGTGTGTGTTAATTTTCTTAATATGACTGAGATACAACAATGAATACAAGGTCTTAGTTTGTGTTCTCATGTAGCTGTGGTTTAACAGAGAGGAGATATAGTGAACAAGTTTCATATACGTTAGAACAGGAGAAATATGGAGTATTAGCAAAGCATGGATTAAAGGGCTCTCATGAAGTCTGACGTTTTAGCAAACATATCTGTAAGGAAGAGCTATTACAGTGGAAACTGGAAGCATCAATTAGGTTTGTCTATCTATTGTGGAGCTTGGGTGAAGAACAGCCCAGGGAAAGGGAACCTCAGGTCCTCTGCTATAGAGATGATGGGGCCTCCTCAGAAAGCAAGCTCATGACTAGCCAGAAATAGGTTGGAGAGGTAACTATGGGTTATATTTTGTAGGGATTTGTAAGCCATGCCAGGGATTATAGATTTTATCTTTAGGTGTGTCATGACACAATAAGATCTGCACACATACACACAAATGCAATCACCCTACCAGGGTGAGAAAGAATTGATGAAAATCCTATGTAAAGAATCTTACAATATTGACAACAGCATCATTAAAATGTATACATGCAAAGATGTACATATTACAAGAGAATGCCTGTGATGGATTTTCATTAATTGTGAACTTATTCAAGTAATTAGAAGTCATATCTAAAAACATAACTTTACAGCACCCCCAAAAGCCCTTCTTTCTGCTTCATTCCAGTCAGTGGCCCTGTAAGTCTTGCCATTATCTGAATTTCCCATTATCTGAATTCTAGCAGCATCAAGTCATTTTGCTAAATCTTATAGATGATGTAAATAAAATTCTGCAGTATGTTTCTTCTTTTGTTATTTGCACTCAATGATATATTTATAACATTCATGCATACTGTTGGATGATGCCACAGTTTATTAATTCTCAGCCCTTTGTATATGTCATTGTGAAAATACACTTGTTTTTATATTATACATAAATTTATTCAGTCTACTGTTAATGCAAATTAATTGTTTTAGTTTGGAACTGTCCAAATAGTGCTGCTAAGCACTTTCTGGTTCATGTCTTTTAGTTACACTGCACCCATGATTGTTAGATGTACACCTAGTAGCAAAAAATTCTAAACAGTGAAGTAGTGAAAAAGGAACAATGGCCAGAGGGCAAAACAGAGACCCTGGAGGTCAAAGTTGAGAGCCATGGAAGAGTATCTCCAGGCCTTGAAATCTTTTTTTTTTTTTTTTTTTTTTTTTATTCTATTATGTTATGTTAGTCACCATACAATAAATACATCATTAGTTTTTGATGTGGTGATCCACGATCCATTGTTTTTGAATCTAATGGAGTTTGCTCAGCTGGATTTCAAAACTGCTTTGGACCAGCATCTCCTTTCTACCTCCCATTTTCATGCTTCTTGAACCAGTGTCTGTAACTACTATTCTATGCCTGTCCCATCATTGTATAGTACTATTGGCAGCAAATGCTTTGTCTATTATATGGATGGGGAATAATTAGATCCCAGGAGATGTAATACCCAGAAAGCTTCATCTGTAACTGATATTGATGACAAGACTTTAGACAGGACCTAATGCTATAATGGGCTGAAGATTTTAGGACTTTGGAAGGAGATGAATATATCTTACATTTAGGAAAGATGTGGATCTTTGAAGACAGAGTGTATACTGTGGTGGACAAAATTCTGAAAATATCTCCCCTCTGATATCCTTGCCTATTGGTTATTCAGTAAAAATCCTTAATATAGCTACAGCTATAAAGGACATATTTGGAAGTGATTATAGTCCTAAGTCTATTGACATCCACATATGGGAATTATTGGCATATCTGGACTTAGTAGCCACATGATGCCTTGAACAGCAGAATTTTCTCTAGCTGGTAGCAGAATTCAGAGAGATGGGTTCTTGCTGGTCTTGAGGAAGAAAGTGAACAGCTATGCTCTGAATTGCTGAGCAGGAGCAGGGGCCTGGAGAAGCTGAAAGTGGCCAGAAAGAAAACACAGACCTCAGTGTTACAACCACAAGGAAATACACTCGGCCAGCAATCAGTGTGTTTAAGAAGACCCTGGGCCTTGAATCAGCATTGTAACATTAGTGACACATTGATTTCAGCCTGTAAGACCTACTCAGAGCATCCAGCTGACATGTAACAGGACTCTTGACTCATGGAAACTCTGAGAGAATGTGTGTTTTAAGTTGCTAAGCTTGTGGTACTGGTGAAGACAGCACAACACTAAAACACAAGGATAGTACAGGATAAGGGAAAACAAGGCCAATTTCTCTCATGGATACAATTGTAAAAACATAAAAAAAATGTGCAATAATTCAACAAGTGTAAAATATATCACCACTAAGTGTGGGCTATACTAAGAAAGCGAAGTTGTTGTACCTTTTATAAATCAGTTCATATACTCTTCACATTAACAGAAACTTTCAAAAATAATGTTAGCAATAGAGCAAAACTAATATATGATTTAATCTCCATTTATGATATAGATTTATATATAAAAAAAAAACTAGGGAAAGAAAGGAACATCCTTATTTGGTAAATGACACCATACATTCAAAAAATGAGCAAGTGAAATAAATAAAATATATTGGTGAGGAAATACTCCTGTAAACTTTGCCCTGTGATCAGGGTTGAGGCAAAGACCCCCTCCTGTCACTGTTACAAGTGCTATTTAACAATGCCCAAGATTTCTCACCATTTTTTAAAATTTTTTTAAATTTTAGGGTTTTCTACATTTCATATCATGTCATCTGTGAACAGAGATAATTTTATTTATTTATTTTCATTTTGGATGTCTCTATGTCTTTTTCTTGACTAATGGCTCCGAGCAGGACTCATAGAGTTAGGTTAATAGAAGTCGTGAGAGTGGGCATCCTTGCCTTATTCCTGGTTTTAGAGGAAAAGTTTTCAGTTTTTTAGCATTGAGTATCTTGTTAGCTGTGGGCTTTTCATATGTGGTCTTTACCATGCTGAGACAGTTTCCTTCTATTCCTAGTGTGTTGAGGTTTTTTTTTCTTTTTAATCCTAAAGGGGTATTGGATTTTGTCACATGCTTTTCCTGTATCAATTGAGATGATCACATGGATTTTGCTATTTATTCTGTTACTGTGGGGTATTAGATTTGCATATATTTAACCAGTCTTGCATTATAGAGACAAAAATCCCACTTGGTCATGGTGAAGAAGTCTTTTAATGTGCTGTTGAAATCAGTTTGCTAGTATTTTGTTGAGCATTTTTGTATCAGTATTCACCAGGGATATTGACTTGTGTTTTATCTTTCTTATATTTCTTCAGTATCTTCGTCTGGCTTTGGTACAAGGTATTGGTAGCTTCATAATATGAGTTTGGAAATGTTTCTTCCTCTAATTTTTTTTGGAAGAGTTGGAAGAGGATAAGTGTTATTTAAATATTTGATGTAATTCTTCATAGAAGCCATCTGGTTCTGGGCTTTTGTTTGATTACTGATTCAATGTCTTCACCAGTTATAGGTAAAAAAAAAAAAAAAAAAGAAATTTAATCTGTGTTTTTGGATCAGAATATTCAATATTGTTAAAATGTCCATATTACCCAAAGTGATCTATAGATTCAAAAAAATCCCTATCAAAATCCCAATGCCATATTTTGGAGAAATAGAAAAAAAAAATATAAAATTCAAATGCAATCTCAAGCCAGCACAATCTTGAAAAAGAACAAAGTTGGAGGTCTCACACTTTCTGATTTCAAAACACATTTAACAGCTGCAGTAATAAAAAACAGTGTGGTGCTAACCTAAAGAAAGTTTCATAGACCGATGGATCAGAATAGAAAACTCAGAAATAAGCCCAGGCATGTACATTACAATGTTCTTTGACAAGGCTTCCGAGAGCACAACATGTGGAAAGGCTGTTTTCTTTAATAAATGGTTATCAAGAAAACTGAATATCTACATGCAGAAGAATGAAAATAGACCCTTACTTTACGTCACATGCAAAAACTAGCTCAAAATGGGGTGAGTGCCAAAAGGTAAGTCCTAGAGTTATAAAACTTCTGGAAAAAACATGGAAGAAAATCATCATGTATTTGGCAGTGATTTCCTGGATATGACACCAAAAGCACAGACAACAAAAATCAAAATAGACAAATGGGACTGCATCAGACAAGAACTTCTGTGCATCCAAGGCAACAATTAATAAAGTGAAGAAGGCAAACTATGGCATGGGAGAACATAATTGCAAATTATATATCTGACATAGAGTTAAAACCCAGACTGCATAAAGCTCAGTAACACATAAGCAAATAACTTAATTAAAAATGGGTGAAGAACTTTGATAGACATTTATTCAAAGAAGATCAATGAGTGGATAACAAGCATATGAAAAGATGCTCACTATCATTCAACATTAGAGAAACAGAAATCAAAACCCAATGTGGAGCAGTTGGAACCCCTGTGTGCTGCTGGTAGGAAAGTAAAATGGTGTATCTGCTGCAGAAAAACATTGTGGAGTTTCCTCAGAAAACGAAAAATAGAATTACCATATAATCCAGCCATCTCACTTATGTGTATATATCAAAAAGAATAGAAAGCGGGATCTCAAAGAGAGGTTTTCACACTCATGTCTATTGTAGCATTATTCATAATAGCTGGGAGGTGGAAGCCCACTGTCCATTGACAGTCAGACGGATAAAGTAAATATGTTATATACATACAATGGGATATTCTTTAGCCTTTTTTTTTTTCTTTTAAAGAAGGAAATCCTATTACATGATGCTATAACATGGGTTAACCTTAAGGATGTGTGCTGAGTGAAATAAGCCAGTCACAAAAGGAAAAATACTGCATGATTCCACTTTATGAGCTATCTTGATTAATCAGCATCACAGAAACTGAGAGTAGAGGGATGTTCCCACAGGCTAGGAGGAGGAGCAGATGGAAAGTCGTTATCCAATGGGTATAGAGTTTTAGTTTTGCAAGATAAAGTTCTAGAGATCTATTTTTTTTTTTAAGATTTTATTTATTTATTTGACAGAGAGAGACACAGTGAGAGAGGGAACACAAGCAGGGGGAGTGGGAGAGGGAGAAACTGGCTTCCCACCGAGCAGGGAGCCTGATGCTGTGGGGCTTGATCCCAGGACCCTGGCATCATGATCTGAGCCGAAGGCAGACGCTTAACTACTGAGCCACCCAGGCGCCCCTAGAGATCTGTTACACAACAATGTATTTTGATAACATGACTGAGCTGTAAAAATGATTCAGAGAGCAAATTTTATATTTTTTTTTACCATGATGTAAACATTTTTTAAAGAGTGTTCACTTTCCTAATAAATTCATTTGATTCCTTGGTTGAAGATAAATGAGATATATATAGAGAGAGATAGAACGGATAGACAGCAAGTAAAGTTAGCCTCAAAAATAGAGTACCTGGAATAGTTCCTCTGGAAGAGGGACAAACTTGTACTACTTGGGGGGTGGGCATGCTTCTGGCATCTAGTGGGTAGAGACCAGAGATGCTGCTGAACCTCCTACAATGCACAGGACAGCCATCCAGAATAAAGAATTACCGAAGCCTAGGCTTAAGAGTCCTGCTTTAAACTAGTTTTCTGTTTGTGATTTATCACATTATATGGGTATTTTGAATCTAGGCTTCAAAACCATGTAAATTTCAGTTTGTGATTATAAATTCTTAAGGAAAATTTTCATTTTTGCTTTCACCCAGAAGCATGAAGAAGTCTATTGTCACAGCTTGCTTACACCTCTGGGGTCATGTTCCTTTTAGTTTATCATCAGAAAAATTATCTTACTTTCCTTTCATCTGGCCATATTTCAAAATTTTGTCTATATTTTTAAAATTCAGCAGACTTTCGGGCACCTGGGTGGCTCAGTTGTTAAGCGTCTGCCTTCGGCTCAGGTCATGATCCCAGGGTCCTGGGATCGAGTCCCACATTGGGCTCCCTGCTCAGCAGGAAGCCTCCTTCTCCCTCTCCCACTCCCCCTGCTTGTGTTCCTGCTCTTGCTATCTCTCTCTCTCTGTCAAATAAATAAATTAAAAAAATAAAATAAAAAAAAATCTAAAATTCAGCAGACTTTCAAATTATGTTCTACCAGGAGGAATCTTTGCTTACACCTGGATACACCTCAGGAGATTGATTCTCTATATAAACAGTTTGCCATTAATCTATATTTTGTCCAAACCCATATCTGTATCTATATGTATTATCAATATTCATACCATATTTATATCTGTCTAGCCATTTTATCTAACTGATGAATAGTTTACATTAAATATTTTAAAGATTTTTTCTTTGAGAGAGAGAGAGAGAGTGAGCAGGGGGGAGAAGGTAAGAGAACCTGAAGCAGACTTTGTGCTGATTGCAGAGCCCGATGCGTGGCTTGATCTTACAACCTCGAGACTCTGACCTGAGTGGAAATCAAGAGCCAAGCACTCAACCAACTGCACCACCCAGTCACCCCTTACTTTAAATATCTTAAAGATCTTGAGATTACCTAGGGGCACCTGTGTGGCACAGTCGGTTGAGCATCGGGCTCAGGTCATGATCTCGTGGTCATGGGATCAAGCCCCAAGTTGGGCTCTGCACTCAGTACGGAATCTGCTTCGAATTCCCTCACCCTCTCCTTCTGCCTCTCCTCCCTGCTCTCTCTCTCTCTCTCTCAAATAAGTAAATGAATCTTTAAAGATTTTGAGATTACCTAGATGCCATGAACAATGTTTGTGTTTCTCCTACTTTGAGATTTAACCTGCCATTTCTTTAGCTATGTTAATCTGAGAAAGCTACTTTTCTCTCAGTCTCTCTGTTGCCCATCAGTAATATTGGGATAACAATACTTTCAGCCCAAACCACAGGATTTTATTGAACTTTTAAAGCATGTTCATGAGTGTTTTGAATCAGATAACATATTTGAATTGAGTTCTAAAATTCCAGCATGCAAATGCACCATTATTCTTGATTTAGGAAAAAATATATGAAATCACATTATAATCTCTAATGTTGCCCTTGCATCCATGAGCTGTTTTGCTTCAAGACATTTTCATTTTTCTCTAATGGGTAGTCTTCCTCCAGGGAGCAAGTCTTTGAAACTGAGAATTGACAATATTATTTGATAAAATCTGAGATAAATGTGTGTTTGAGGACGTTAGGTTAATGCATTATCAAGTGGTGGAGACATACGGTTTTATCCTTTAATCAGCTCTCTTTATGAATTAAGTAGGGAATCATCATGCTGTACAAAATTTACATGTTAATGTCAAATATAGTCTCTATGATTTTATTAAAAATCCCTCTGTACATGCTATTTGCACTAATTTTTATCCTAACTACATCATATTTCATCCAATCATACCCAAATAAATTCAAGTGGAGGCTGCCATTCCCTCTCACTACTGTTTATAGGGATTTAAATTTTAGAGAGGATTTTAAATGTATGCAATATAGAATATTTTATTAAACTGTCAAAAATATGCTCATAAAACACTGAAAGATGCAACTCCTAACATTTTCCTATGTTCCATATATAATCCTAATTAAATTGCCTTTTCTAGGTGCCAACATTTAAAAAAACACACACACACACTTTTGAACTTATAGGTTTTTTGACAACCAGATAAATCTAGAAATGCCATGAACTCAACTCGTCATATTCTTTCATCCCTTGCTCATTTGCTTAAAGTTTTATTTGAAATAAATTCAGTCACCAAAAAAATGTAAACATAGCACAAAGAATTCACATATAACCTCAATCAGAATCCCCAAATATCAGCATGTTTATCACATTCCCATAATCTCTGATTATTCCCTTCCCACGCCTCCAACTCTCTCCATCCATGTGCTATCCCATCTTTGTCTCTACTTTCTGACTGTAAGGTATATTCCTCAAGCCTATCTTGTAATTCACTATGTCAGTTTTTAGCCTTAGTCCTTATATTATCAAGATTTTCATTGGTTTTAATTTTTTTAATATAGCAGCAATGCAATAATATTTTTCAATTCCAAATACCTTCTCTTGTCAGTTTGATCCTTTTTTTTTATGACAGCAAGTTCAAGCTATGTTTGAAGAAATATTCTTTTAATTATCATTCAGAAAAATAAAAACATTTAAAAAATGTTCTACTGATTCCCCAGAGTGACTGTTTCAATATGACTAGTTTTTGAGTGTTAAGAGCCTGAGGCTGTTCTCTTTTTTTCAATAGTCTGGTGACAGTTGTTCTTTTAATCATATTATAGATTAGAGTGTAGTCAAGAAAACCATGTAGGTTACTCTAAAAATTTCGTTCCAGCGAGGAAATAAAATTCTACAGAAGCTGGACCTGCTCAGAGACTTGGACATCATTGTCTAGACTGATCCAGAATTTGCTAACAGGGTTCTGGTTGGATGGAGACATGAGGCATACTCCCTAGTGGATGAACTTCAGTACCCAGGGCTCTCTTCCAAGATCTCCTGCTGATATTCCTCAGTGGTTCTGGAAAGTTAGGAGAGACTCCTCCTAGACTCGCAGTGGTCAAAAGTGCATTCTGTTTCACAGTGATTATGTGCTGCCCATGAGCAACTGGCAGGAAACCCTTGGGTGAGGGCTAATGCCATCACCTGGATGTAGGAAGCTTTCTGTGTTTTATAATTCTGCTCAATGGGAAGAACAATTTAATTACTTGATATCTCATATTAATGATGTCATTGATTACATGAAAGGCCACCAAAATATCAACTACATATTCAAAAATATGTTACAGCCTTTACTTCAGGGAAACCAGTAACTTACGTGAATGTTGAAGCTCTTCGTTCTTTTCATTCCTGATATAACATTGTCTTCATATTTAATTCCAGCTCTTTGCCATTTTTAGGTAAAATTTCAAAGAACTTCTCAAGTTTGCTGTCTTTCACTAACTTGAGTGTGACTTACTGATTCCAGTGCAATTTTAATTATCCACTGCATTGCCTTTTCCCTAATTGCTCCCGTTTTTTGTTTTGTTTTGTTTTGTTTTTGGGGGGTTTTTTGGCTCTTTTTCATTCTACCATCAGCCAGTTACCTTATTATCCTAGTCTGTTGTCTTCTCATTTCATTTCTGATATATTGTTGGATAAAGTATATAATATTCTCAGTTTTTGAGAGTGTTCTTGAATCCTTCATAAATCCTATATTTCCTTTTTTTTTTTTTAATTTCCCAAGGTCTATGTTGTTGTTGTTTATTTACTTACTCTGAAATGATGACAGACTCTAATGGGGAGGTTGATACCAGCCCACCATCATAGCTAAAGAGAGAAGACTGACCACAGTTACGGCCGATGAGGATGTGGACCAGTCACAACTCTTAACCGGATCCAGTGTATATTTTTGCAACAATAGTTGCTGTCAATGAAAAGTGATTATCACATACTCTATGTCCCAGAAATTTCACTGCTTGAAATACGTGCACTTATTTAACAACAAAAATATGTTCATAGCAGCACTGTATAAAATGTTTGAAATATGCACACAATTCAAATGTCCATCAAACTGAAGAAAGGATAAAATATTGTGGCATGTTCATATAATAGGATATTATATAGCAATGAGAGTAAACAAATTACAGTGGCATGAAGTCAAATAAATGGGTGTCAGAACCATAATGTTGGATGAGGGATGCTAGACACTAAACAATACATAGTGTGTGGTATACATAACAACAAAAATATATGACTTTAGAAGTCAGGGAGCTGATGTACCTTGGGTATGCATGTACATACCCTCAGGATGTCGTACAGTGGCTGAGGTTGGCACTCAGGGTGCTTCCTGGTTTTTAGTTTCAGTGACATTCATGTTGTAAAAAGTAATCAAGATTTATATTTACGATAGTTGCATTTTCCCTCTCTGTCACGTTCTCCACATATATAAGAACACACAAATGTACATAGACAATATTTAATTTAAAATTTAAATTAACAGAATACATATTTCAAAAAGAAAGTGTGCTTCCTAATGACTGCAGGTGAAATTTACCAGCTCGTAGGGCTGAGGTACGTTACCCCTTCGTTATCAAAAAGTTTTCGTTCAAATGACTAATTTTAATAAAAAAAAATGAATCAATATCAGGATACCTGGATGGCTCAGTTGGTTAAGTGTCTGACTCTTGGTCTTGGCTCAGGTCTTGATCTCAGCATGATGAGTTCAAACCCTGTGTTGGGGGCCACACTCGGCATGGAGCCTACTTAAAGAAATGAATTAGTATATGTAACTTATATTAATTTTTTATATTTGAGACATTCCATTTTATAATAATAATAATATTTAGCTCTACTCAAATATGGATTTTAGTATTTGTTCAAAATTCTGCCAAAATGTGTATCCCGTGCCCTTCCACATACACAGTCCTTAATCTCTCATCCACTGCAGACAAATTTCGTAAAAGGGTTGTCTACACACTTTCCATCCACTTCTTCAACTCCTTATGATTGTGGATCTTATTTCTGCTGTTTCCCCCAAACAGCTTTGGTGAAGACCATTTGTGATGGTTATACTATGAAATACAATGGCCATTTGAAAATTACTGTTGTATTTTTACTTCTTCCAGCTCTTTGCAACATTGATCTCTCTTCTTTCTTGAAAGTTTGATCTTGGTTTCTATTACCTAGCATGATCCTTGTCTTCCTTCCATTTTCATGTCACTCTTTCATTGTTTATGGTGCGAGTTTTTTTTTACTATCATGTTTTCTCAGTGTTGAGCCAAGGTCATTCCTCTTCTCACTTTATACACTTATCTTGAGAAATACTACCCAAACCTATTGCTTCATGGTATAAATGTCTCTGTAATGTGTATCTCAAGCCCCAGATTTTTGTCAGTGCTCTAGACCACTACATCAACTGCTTAATTTATATCTTCTCTTTGAGTATCTAAGGTTCAACAAACACAAATTGAACTCATATTCTCCCCTGCCCTCTTTCTGTTTGGTTTACGTCAGTAAGAAGTGGCATCATCCACAAGTCAGGCAAACCAGAATCTGGTATCAGTCTTGGCCCCTCCTTCTCCTTCCCCTTCAACAGCCCCCTGCTCTGAGTCTCACCCCCATGATGCCCCATGAACTGGACCTTCTAGAAGTCTCACATCCTACGCTGCCATCCATCCTCACCATTGCCTCCGTCCAAGACAGTGGCAACTCTTACGTGATCTCCTGCAATAGCCTCCCACCTGGTTTCCCAGCATCCTTATCGCTCTCTTACAAGTCATTTTCCACAATGTTGCTCAAATTACCTGTGTACAACTGAAATCTAGTATTTTCAATCACTTAAATGTCTGGATGGGAGTGCCTGGGTGGCTCATTTGGTTAAGTGTTGGACTCTTGATTTTGGCTCAGGTTGTGATCTTAGGGTCATGAGATTGAACCCTGCTTTGGGCTCCAAGCTCAGTGCGGAGTCTGCTTGAGATTCTCTCTCTGCCTCTGTCCCACCCCCATCTCTGTCTCCCTCTCTCTTAAAAAAAAAAAAAAAAAAAAAAAAAGTCTAGATGTCTTTGGAGCACTCTTGTCAATAAACCCAAAATGTTTAACACATCCCATCAGGCCCTGCATGTTAGGCCCTGACCACCACTGAGGCCATCCCTCCTACCTCACCATCCTTCCTGAACACCAACACAATAGTTTATTTGTTTAAGTCTCTGGTTGTGTCCCTGTTCTCCTAGGCACTTGTCCATGTTGCATCCTTCTAATGGAGCAATTTTTCCTCCTTATTCACTTAGATAAAAACCTCAGCTGTCCTTCATCCCTCAATGTATTTTTCATCATAACTTTAGAGAAATATTGGCTGACCTCTGGCTAGGTCAGTCCCTGTGTGTCCACTGTCCTAGCCCTGCACATTCCTCCTTCCCAGCACTTACCATAGTTGCAAACCAACACATAGAGTGTACCTAAGGCAGCCAGTACTGCTTCTGCTCAGTAAATATTTCTTTAATGGATGTGCTACCAGTATAGCAATTTATTATAAGGGAAGCATACTGGAATTAAGAGAATAGGAAATTCCTGTATGACTTTTTTTGCTTTCAGATGCTTATTTTTATTTGCTTTATATTTGTTTCCCTGCACTCTACTTTCCCATTTTTTCTTTCGGTCTAAGCTGCACTCAGGGATGTCCTCAGTCTTTGGTCTTCTTCCCATTATTGCTCCTGCTGACTCTAGTAGAGTTCAAATTCCTCCAAGCTTTGTTTGTTTGTTTGTTTGTTTCCCAATTGTCTGTACTCATAGCCTGACAGGTTTCAGCTTATGGAGATTCTGGCTTTCTAGTGGCAGACATATTTCATCAATAAATGATTCCTTTTACCCATAGCTCATTATTCTTCCTCTAGAGTGGAATGTGTTAGAAAGAATCTGAGGATATGTATTCTACTGGTTTGCCAGGTGTTGTGATGAACTCTCAGAAAAAAACAAAACAAAACAAAACAAAACAAAACAAAATATAGGTGTATTTATTCAGATTGGTCAACTTACATTAAATTTAGAAGAATTTTCACCAATTTTGAGACATATACATTTATCTTTTGAAGTTTGGACTGGGGTACAGTCTATTTTATTTTTTTTTTGCATTTTGTGTCTCTATGTGGACCTGAAGTTGAGAAGTTATCATCTCAAGTCACTATTTTGCAGTAAAAAGGTAAATTATTTACTTTCTGGAAGAAATGAGGTGTTTGAATTTAAGTGGCTTGAATATTAGGGAGTGAAGAGATCTCCGTGAATATAAGCATGTGATTTTTTTTTTATAAACATGTGATTTTTTATTTCAAGATTTATATCCCACTTGTATTAGTCAGGGTTCTCCAGACAAATAGAACCAGTGAAAGAGATTTAGATGAGTGTTTGACCAAAAACGGTATCATAGGCTAACCAAGCTGTTATAAAGTTAACCATCAACACTGAATTATAAAGACTATATTATACATATTTACAAGTTTTAGTTCTTGAATTTTTTTAATGTAACTTTGAGCTTTCTCAAGCATTCTATACTTGTGCTGCTATAGACACCCACTGATCCGATTTTTTAAAGATTTTATTTATTTGAGAGAGAGAGAGAGAGAGAGAGAGAGCATGAGTGGGGGGAGGGGTAGAGGGAGAAGGAGACCCCTGGCTGAGCAGCGAGCCGGATGCGGGGCTTGGGGTTCTATCCCAGGACCCTGAGATCATGACTTGAGCCGAAAGCAGATGCTTAACCAACTGAGCCACCCAGGCACCATCCCACCCCCCATCCTGTTTTTAAAAGTATTTGTTCAGTTGCTAATTGGAATAGGAATATAGAGAAAAGTACCTGTGAATATGGGGAGAGTAGAAAGAGTGTTTTGTTTGTTTTGTTTTGTTTTGTTTTTTGTTTTGTTTTGTTTTTTTCCCAAGCTTGAGCCCTAAGTATGTCCAGAGAAGCTTCCTGAAGTAATGAGACATCTTAGAAAAAAAACCTGAGCAGTTCTAAATTAAATTAAAAATGAATGGAACCTTTTAAGAAATCACCAGTCTCCAGGAGTAAAAACACCTAGAAAATTTCCTGTAACATGACGCAAAGTTGACATCATTTCATTCAGAGCCCATCTTGGTCATACCTATGCATTGCATGAATTTGAATGAGTTTTAATTTTATAATGAGAGTTTCTCTGACTTCTAATTTTTCACATTTCAAGGGGGAAAAAAAGTTTAATATAGTGCTCACTCCATCCCTGTAAATGTGCGAAAGTCATCCCCACGATGGTGTTCCTCTCCCCATGATAGTGTTGCTGTTCATTCTGTGTCTCTGTAGGCATACAGAATAGAATAAATCACACCCTGCTATCTGAAACCACTTCCCTGAACTCAGAGAGGGCAAATGCATCCCACGTGGATATATAGTTTATTTTCAAAGGGGAATTTGGCATTGGGTCAGGTATATGCCGTTAAGTGAATTAATTCTTAATTTCCATAAACACTGTCTACAGCATTCTATTTTATAGGCATAGTCTATAATGGATTAAAAAACAAAACCTCCAGACTGCTATTTCTCAATATGCTTTGGCTGATATGGTATAAATAATAAAGTGATTAAAAAGTATTTTGAAAGTACTAAATGGAAGAAAGTGCTTTTACACCCTAGCAGTTGGTGCTAGTCAGGACAATGCATATATATGCTTACATCTACTTAGAGAGAATTTGAATTCTATAAATATGATGATATATTGCATATTTTGCATGATATATTAGCGTTTTTCCAGCGTTAAAAGCTCCAACTCTCTGTAATGTACATATATTTTTCTATTTTTGTGATCACATAAACCAATAATATCCATGTCTCTCAGAAGCTGTGAAATAAAGATCGATGTAGTCTTTATATATTTTCATGAACACACATATGCTCATATGTACACATCTATCCCAAAAGCCAAGTTGAGTATTTATATACCATGGACTGGGCACCGAACTGGGGCAGATTTGCTTCATGTATATAAATAAAAGATAAAGAAAAAAGGATACAAAGAGGAAATGATATATTTATATATGGTTTCTGAGAAGATACAAAAATAAGAGCATTATATTTGACATCAGAAATTGTGGGATAAATCTAGCGCTGTCATTCATTAGCTGTGAGAAGTTGGGCCAGTCATCGAGAATTGGTATCCTCAAATTGGGATATAATCTTCCTCATAGAGTATTCATTAAATAAAAAATAATAAATTAAATTAAAAATCCTTAATAACTGTTAACATTTTTCTCTTTAAATATTAAGCAGGGATCCAATATTCTTGAGGGTTACTTGAGAATTTGAAGGTATCTTAAAAAGCAACTCAGAAAAATGCAGAAATACATAGTGATAGATATCCAAAACCCAAGAACATCTGCTTTAACAGGTAAAAATGTACTGTATGTTCTCTGTGCCTTGTGCTGGAGAGATCCAAATAGTGTACAATAAGAATACCAAAAATAATTTTGCCTCTTTTGTTCTTTTCAATTCTTCCATTTATATACATTTTTGTGTGTGATTCATTTTATTTTTGCTCTTTTCAAAAAATCGAGTACTGGATACCTCTACAGTAAATCTCACACCCTCTTAATAGTTTTGGGTTCTTATTTAAGTTCCTATAAAACAACTGAGGCCTGGTGAAATCTAGTGCTAGTAAGTTATGTCTTTAGGGCATAGAAATTGATTTTTCTCATCTTTCATCTTGTCATAGAAAGATCATTAGAATGCCCTTTGGATCACAACCCAAGGCCATGCTGTATTATTGCCAGAAACAGAGTAAAAATGTAGGTTCCATGCTGAGGATCGTGTAAATAAAGGAGCTACTGTTCTTTGGGATTTTATAAATACTAGGTTTCATGTGTCCTTTATACTGTATTTGTTTGGTAATTCAAATTATCTCCTATAAACTCTGTGTTTAAAACTCATCGTATAAGCCGTGAGTCTAACACTCTATTGAATGTGTTTATTCTTTTAAGAATAGCAGTTAGTTTATTAAGGAAACAAAATATTTCCACTCTATCACTGTTAACTTTCCAAGCTATCATTAGTTAGCTTTGTTGTAGGGTAAACTGAATGTGTGATGCTTATGCTGTATGTACCCTGAATGTCGGATTATGGCAATGTAGCAGCTTCTCTAAGTATGTTTCCAGGATACCAAACTCATAGTTTAGCGGAGTTTACCACAGGGCATATTTTTCTCTAATAAAATTCAGGCTGAGCTGCTTCCCTGAGTGAGAGTAATAGGCAAATCTCACATTAGAGAAAGATGGCAGTTTTGTTAAATAAATAATGAATACAGAACATACCCTTGTACATACCTGCCTCTTGAATTGCAAATATCACAGGAGGACATCATCAGCCCCATTGGTTAATAAGGAAAAGTCTGAATCCTTGTGTTTTCAAAACCAAATTTGCATGCTTCCACTCTGTGTTTATAAAATATTTAGACCTGGAACAATTTGTCTTCCATTAATGTGATTTCTGGAGTCAGAATACTCAATAAATTCTCTTTCTCAGTAGTCTCCTAGCAGATGAACTAAATTTGGCTTTGGGCTTTCTCAGATCCTAACACATATGACAGAAAGAACTCCAGATTTCTTTCATTCATCCAGTGATTTATAAGATTAATAGTATTTATTGAGTAGCTAAAATGGGTCCAAATCACCAATGATGGTAAACTTAAAAAATGCAGAGTTTGGGTTTTATTACTTTTGTTAAGTATTCATCTGCTTACATTTGCTGTTACCAAATCATCTCATATGTATGTATAAATTCATAAAGTACACGATATTTTCAAGTATTCAATCTGCCTGAATTTTATGAAATCAAATAGAAGAATTTCATGCTCTTAAGAATGTATGCAAGATTTTCATACATAAAATGACAAATTAAGCACATTTTCTAATCAAGAAATTTTGAGATGCTGATTTTTTGAAAGGCAACATGACTTATGTAAAGCTCACTCAATTTTTGCTTGTTTCAAAAATGATCAACAAATTCTACACATCAATAGTTTGCCATTCACCTACTACCGGAATTTGAAATTATGGTCAGAGTTTATGTGCCCCAAAATATAAGCACTTAGTAAAGCAGATGGAGTCAAATCACTCAATGGAGTTAGAAGTGCATCTGTGTGAATTTGGATGCATATAAACAACCTTGCTAGCTCATGACCATGATGATGTTTGGTCATAAAATTACACTTTAACCACGCAGAAAAGATTGCAGCATCATTGGAAAACATGTGTTTTTTCAGATCATTTATTGTAAAGAACACTCCATAAAATCCATCTTTGGTGCATTACTATACAAAATTCATTCTTAAATCCTCAGATTCTTAGAATAGCTAAAAGAACATGCCTCTCTAAATAAAGCTTTACCACACTGAAGAAACTGGGTCATTTAAGAACACATTTTTATAACTAACACATGAATATGCTAGAATGGTTTAAGATATTTCTTTTCTTTTTTTTTTAATGTGCACCTGACTTGATAAAGGCAAATGAAGTTTTGCATTAGAGTGAATGGATAAAATATTGAAAAACTATTTAAAAAACCAATTGCTTCCAGGTAAAGAGTAATTGACCCTTAGGTGATATAATTCACTTGAGGGAAGCCAGGATAATGAGGAAAGCCGGAATATAGTAAATGTCCAATAAAGAGTATCCATTTTAAAGGCAATTTATTATCATCTCAAGAGGAAAAAAATTGTTGTTGCCTTATATTTCTGTTGTCATCTATTAAACAAAAAAACTTTAATGTACACTTTTTAAATAAATGATGAAATAGAACATTTTTTTAAGACTGAAACTAGCAAAGGTAATTATTTAATTAACAAAAAATACAAAGCGAACAAAGATAGAAAACAAGGACTTTTACGCTTATTTTATGGATGAGAACACAGACATAGGGAGGTCAAATTTCTTTTCTAAGACCATAGTGCAGGCAGTTTTTGAACACAAAACTTCCCCTGTTGTGTTGGAAACTACTCTTCTATACTGCTGTTTTTCTTGGCTTGTAGTACAATACATAGGAGCAAAAGAGCTAAATGTAAATTTATTCACTAGTGCATGCAAATAAATCACTTTCCTTTTTCCTTCTTTGTGAAAAAATAGAACACATAAATAAAAACAGACTTTTATGTTAAATTTCATTTCCTACAATTCGATGTTATAGCATAATCTATTTTTTCTTTGCAAAAATTGTCTAATGCATATAGAATATAAACTCTTTATGTACATGTTTATATGAAAGAACCATGAGTAAAATTGAGTTAATGCTCCATACATGAGTTACTTTTTTAGAAATTTAACATGAGGACAATGATAAAATAATCAATTCCTGTTTTACAGTTTGCTTACAGAAGGAATTTTGCCAAATAGGAATTCACAGTGAGCAATTGGATTAAGACCATGGACCTTTGATCACTAAAACACATTTTTTTTTTAGGCTGCCACATAAGAAGTTTTATTGTTTGACAATTTTTTATTTATTATTATTTTTTATAATTTTTTATTATGTTAGTCACCATACAGTACATCATTAGTTTTTGATGTAGTGTTCCATGATTCATTGTTTGCGAATAACACCCAGTGCTCCATTCAATATGTGCCCTCCTTAATACCCATCACCAGGTTAACCCATCCCACCACCCTCTCCCCTCTAGAACCCTCAGTTTGTTTCTCAGAGTCCATAGTCTCTCATGGTTCATCTCCCCCTCTGATACCCACCCTTCATTTTTCCCTTCCTTTTCCTAATGTCCTCCATGCTATTCCTTATGTTCCACAAATAAGTGAAACCATATGATAATTGACTTTATCTGCTTGACTTATTTCACTTAGCATAATCTCCTCCAGTTCCATCCATGTTGATGCAAATGTTGGGTATTCATACTTTCTGATGGCTGAGTAATATTCCATTGTATATATGGACCACATCTTAAATCAGTAAACCTATGCAAAATAGTAACATTTGAAATCACAGAAAATCAAAAGTTAGCTAACATGGTTCCCTTCCGCAAATTTCAGGATATTGACAAGTCGATAGATAATACAGAAACTTTGGTTGTGGTACTATTATTATAAGCCTCAGATGCTGTCCTTGGTATCCATATCAATTGCATACTTACTCCTTATGCTGCAGGAGGTAAATATTGTCACAGAAGGACCTAGTCACTAATGCTCATCCACCACCCCCTCTCCAAAATAATAGTGATTCCAGAACAAGAAATCTTCCACATTTTGCCTCAAACCAACACCCTACTTATGTCCTGTTATATATTATCTGTTACCTTTTTTGGGAACCTCACTCACTCCATTGAATCCCTTTTGGTCCTGTATTTTTGTGGTCTTTACCTCCTGGCCCACTGATACCATGAAGATGTTGCTTACACCTGCCATGGGAACGCAACAAACTGCCCGCACCAGCTACTGCTTCTTCACATCCACTGGCCCTGATTTCATAGATCCTCTTGCCCCTCAAGGCTTACACAGGACTGGGTACTCACATAGGGTCATTCCTGTGAGATGCGGGATTCCTCCATTAGATCCTTCTGGCTTGAACACTCTCCAGTGGCCTTGTTTAAACATTCCCCCCCTTCTGCTCAAACTCCTTCCTTCCTCCTCTCCTTCAGAGTTGCCAGACCTACATCACCTTCTGAAGGCTCTCTGTTTCCCTAGTTCCCTCTCTATCCAAATCCAATATAACCTATTCTTGCTTTTCTTGTCCTCACCTCCCCTCTGTCACTGCCCTCACCAAACTCACCTCTGGCTTACATGCTGTGAAATCCAATGGTCACTTTTACCCTTAATTACTTCCTAACCTGTATGTTCAAAGTCACTTCCTCTTGTCAATTTGCTCTCTGACTCTTCCTTCTCACTCTTACTGGTGAGCTCTTCATCCATCGCTAGTATCTTAAATGTTACTTTTCTGTTTGATTCTGTTTTAGGACCTCACTCCTTTTCCCTCTACATGTTTCCTCAAAATAATTTCATCTACATACTGACCATCATTTTGCAGATATGTCCATGTCTGAGTCCCTTGGTTGAGCTTTGAACTGATATATCCAAATATACTCTGAAAATCTCCTCTTGTGTGATTGGCTATTCCTTGAAATTCCACATGGACAAAATGGAACTCATCATCTTTACCATCCAAGCCCTTATTCCAGGAAATGACATCCTCATAAAGCTGGGTGTTAATTTCCTCTGACTTCTCATTCTCCTCATGCAGAAAATAACCAAGTGCTGTGGACTCTAATCCTACTTGATCACAAATTTATCCACTGCATATTATGCTCACTGTTGCTATTCAGACATGGGTGATCATTGTCTTTTGCTAGACATAATATAATAGCCTCTTTAGTAGTCTCCTTGTCTGAAATTTGAACTCATCTGATCAATTCCCTGCATCAATCAGAATGATCCTTCTAAAGTTCAAACACAACCCTTTTGCTATCTTCCTTAAAGCCCTTAAATGTCTCCTCCAGATAGATAGATCCATGTTAGATAGGATGACCATCTATCTTAAGTAGGGTTGTCTAGGAAATGCATGCTGAGACTCTGAAATCCGTGTCACAAACTTCAGTAAGGAGAGCTGTCACATTTCCTAGGGGGTGTTCTCAGAAGCAGTACCTGCAAAGGAGGGAGGCAGCATTATTGGTGAGGGAGAGAGAAGTGGAACTGTCTGTGATGGGGTTGTAACAGAGCCTCCATTAACCCCACAGGGGAGCTCCAGAGTTGGAATGGCCCTTTGGAATTGTTCCACATTGAAACAAGGGGCCAGGTCTTTGTACCACTAGCGTGGACCAGTCACTGCATGCACTCTGGTAGGGAATACCACCCTGTAAAATTCAACTTCCTTTGGCTGAGAGCAAATTCTGGAAAGGACACAATTGTGTGCCATCAGCATCCAAATCTTTCCCCAGCTGGGGGGAATGAAGAGACTACCCAGGGCAGTGAACCCTGGCACACACATCCTTATACCTCCCAGTTGTCAGGGACAATACCTATTTAGCCCTTTCAACCAGGTGCAATTATTAATAATTCCAATTTAATTCTTATAAGTGTGCTGAATTTAACAAAACAGATTATATGGTCACTGTATTAACTTGCTAGGGTTGCCATAACAAAATACTACACTGGGTCAGACATTTATTTTCTCACAGTCTCTAGTCTAGACATCCAGGATCAAGTGTCCATAAGTCTGGTTTCTCCTGATGCCTGTCTCCTTGGTTCACAGGCAACCTGTCTTCTTGCTGTGTCCCCACATGGCCTTTCCTCTGTGCATATGCATCCCCAGGATCTCTATGTCCAAATTTCCTCTTCTTACTATGACACCAGTCATTTGGGAGTAGGACCCACCCTAATAGCCTCATTTTAGCTGCATCATCTCCTTACAGGTGCCATCTCCAAATATAGTCACATTCTAAGGTCCTGGAAATTAGGATTTCAGCCCATGAACTTTGGGGAGAGTAATTCAGCCTGAACAGTCACCTCAGTTTTAGGTGATTGTGTCTTTTATGTCTTTGCCCACATTTGCCTCTTCAGTTTTCTCTCCTGCCGTTTTTTATTCATATATCCTCTTTTTGAGTCAAAGATGTATTTTTAGTTTCCCTAGGATGTCATATGCTGTCTGGCTTTGAGCTGCAAATATGCTGCTCCCTGCCGCAAGTATCAGCTTAGTGATCATTTCCTTTAGAAATGCTTACCTGCCCCATTTCATCAAGCTTGATTTCCTCTAACTGTATTCTCCTAGAGTGACAATATACTGCTGTCCTAGCATGTGTCATAATATATCCTTTCCACAGCCTTCTTATCTGAGGCTTCCTGTAGCCTAAAGCTTCATGAGAACATGGACTACGTGTGTCCGCAATTGTTTCTCCTAAGTATAACTCAGGGCC
Source organism: Halichoerus grypus (assembly GCF_964656455.1). Classification (NCBI taxonomy): domain Eukaryota; kingdom Metazoa; phylum Chordata; class Mammalia; order Carnivora; family Phocidae; genus Halichoerus; species Halichoerus grypus. The sequence goes on from NC_135714.1 coordinate 203,367,447, forward strand.
TTGCACATCATGGATACTAGGTATATGGATAAAGAAAGATATAGATTTCAAAGGGCCTTACTGTTTTAAAAATGTATGCTTATTTAAGAGAAAACAGAATAAATTCAGTTCAGAGATTTTAGAACGACTATGACCTAAGGGTATTCCTCAGTGTTCTCCACTTTCAAATCTGACTCTATCCCATCTGCATCTTGCGCCAAGTGTCCCCTGAGGGTGCTGAGCAGGTGGGCAAAAGGTGCAGGGTTTCTGATTCCCAAGCCAGTGATGGGGCTCAGGAACACTCCCATTCATAGTGCCCAGTGGTTGTACTTGAGTCCCAAAAACTTAACCAGAAAAATGACAATAATAAAAATAACTTACAGTTTAACTAAGAGGGCCCAGCATCTATAGAGAACAGTGACAGCAACAGTAAACCATTCTTCATGTTCTTCATGAGATAGAGCTCCTACAAGAAAAAGATGAACACTCCAACAATAACAACAACAACAGATGTATAAAAAGAAAATTTGGGGTGCCTGGGTGGCTCAGTCATTAAGCGTCTGCCTTCGGATCAGGTCATGATCCCAGGGTCCTGAGATCAAGCCTCGAATCGGGCTCCCTGGTCCGCGGGAGGCCTGATTCTCCCTCTCCCACTCCCCCTGCTTGTGTTCCTGCTCTCGCTATCTCTCTCTCTCTCAAATAAATAAATAAATAATCTTTAAAAAAAAAAAGAAAATTTAAGGATATTCACACAGAAGAATAACTGTGCACAGAAACCGCACAAAGAAAACCGCAGGAACTGACAATGTTGCTAAATGCATTGGAAGAAAAGTCAAACATTCTTGAGATATAACATGGTAGCCTGGAACATCAAGTGGAAGGGCTTCAAAACAAGAATAAAGTATAAGGAAATACAAAAAAAAAAATATGTTGGGAAATTGAAGATACTTAGGGAATAAATCCAGGAAAATCAGCAACTAAAATACAGATAACGAAGGCGGAAAAATGAACTTATAAATGAATACTAGTGAAAGAATTTCCTTGAGAAGAAGAAAAGTCTGAAGATAACTTTAGGGAGTAATGATAATAGCAATAACACTGTCATTTGGATGTTTCATCTCTTCCTTGAAACCTAAAAGCTATGGAAAGAGCTAGAGACTACAGAGATAAAGAATTCCCTTCTTTACCAAGATGCTCCCCTCTAAGGATTAATTTAAAGCTCTTTGTGACTATGCAAGCATTCAGAGACTATAATACTCAGATAAGCTGTTCAAAGAATTTTAAACAAATGTAGAGTTAGCAAAGCATAGAGATTCAGAAAGATGATATAATTAGAATTTATTAAGATATAGTGAACATTGTGTGGTCACACACACACGCAAATATGAACACAAGTTAAAAGTTATTTAAATATGAAGAAGAGACAGCATGACTTAGTGACTGAGAGAAAGATCTTGCAGTTAGATGTCCTGACTTTAAATTCCATCTGCACAACTTACCAGTGTGTTGACCGAAATCATGTTAGACTGTCTATACCTCAGTTTCCTCATCTATAAATGGAATATAATAGTATTTATACCACTTGTCCTTAATGTGATATTAATTCATTTAATATTGTGATATTAATTCATTAATATTAACATTCATTTAGTTCCTTGACTATGTCCTACTAAGTACTTTGTGTGCTTGTTGAATAAATACATTGATCATGACTGCAATGAGTAACAATTATGTGTTATTTCAAATGATTACACATGCAAACTATGATTCAAAAATAAACTATCTCAAGATAACACATCCTGGGGAGAGGGACCTTAAAGGTGATGTATTACTCACATGTATGACAGAAGGGGTGGTAGTGGTGAGACAGGCCCTGGCGTGTTCAAAGCGTGTGTCAGGTTGAGGTGAGTGAGCTCTAAGACAGGGTATAGAGAATGTTAGTGGGGAAACAGTTGCTATTGTGTCTCACAGAATGGTAGTGTGATTTTTCTTTCATTGAGGTAAAGGGAAGACGGCTACTAATGGAATGGAAAATTTCAATAGAGCTTTCAAATAAACAGAGAAAAAAAAGTAAAAGAATAGCAAAATTAGGAAAATGAGGAAAAAGTAAACAAATGATTAATGTAAATTAAAGCAGAAAGAAGAAAACCAAATATAGCAATTGTTACATTATAATTGAGCTGAATTCTTCTTTTAAGAGCTAGACTGTCAAATTAGATTAGAATAAGCAACATTTCTGTACTATTTTTTTTTTTAACTCAGTTAATGGACAATGAGCATATTTTGAAAATGGAAAGTGTTTTTCTTTTTAATGTTACAAATAAAAGCATGGAGAAATCAATACCAGACAAGAGAAAGTAGGAAAGGCAACATTATTTTCAGACACGGTGAAATTTAAGATTATAAATACAGAAGATGAAGATTATATAACAATTAAGGAGCAAATTTATGATGGTTATATAACATCTATAAGAATGAAGGCATCAAAGAGCATGGTAGCTCTTTGATATGGAACAAATATCCAAGTATTGTAATTTGAAAAGGAAAGGGAAGCATTATACATTTGCAGTGTTATTAAATTTTTCAACATAACATTTTCAGTAACATTTTCAGAATCAGAGACTTCGATGAGCATGCTTCTCAAATAATGTGTGGTAAAGAACTAGGTGTTTGTTCCTTTTATCCTCCAATCATGTGCTGGAAATTCATAAATGCAGCAAAAAAAAAATGTTGGGAAATTGAAATAATTTTTTAAGATTAGATGTAATGAAAATAAAGTTATTCTATCAAACTGCTATAAAATTTTTCTAAATATTAGCCTTCCATTTCTTTTTTTAAATTTAATTTTATTTTATTAAGTTATGTTAGTCACCATACAGTACGTCATTAGTTTTTGATGTTGTGTTCCATGATTCACTGTTTTCGTATAACACCCAGTGCTCCATGCAGTACGTTCCCTCCTTAATACCCATTACCGGAATTCTCCATTTTTTACCTCATCATGGATTGTAACAAACAGTCATAAACCAGCCCTGGCTCATGCATCATCTTTGAGAAGCCCTGGTCTAGAGGACAAAGTGAGTAAACTCTAAGTGCCTGTATATGTCAACAGTTTTGATTTATCTGATGTACGGAGAGATCATCATATCTCTAAACAAGGAAAACATATTTTGACTTTTCATGGACTGTTTAGTCATGGCAACAAAAACTGTCTTAGGTTTACATTGTAAAATTTCAAAGAGCACTGTCCCTATACATAACCTAATGAGGTCAGAAATAAATATAAACTGCCTGGACAGGAGCAAATACTTATACTCTCATATCGCTTCCTCAAAGAATTTAAAACTGCAGTCAGTGTCTCAGGAAGGGAAATAAAAGAAAGCAGTCTATGGCCAAAACTGTAGCCAGATGAAAATGATAGCTTTCCAATGTTGATGCTAACAAAACAGAAGATAAGTGATAAAAGACCATAGAGTTCACCTTAAGTAAGTGTAAAAGTATTTATTTATTTTTTATTTTTTTTCTTTTATTTATTTGATAGAGAGAAACCCAGGGAGAGAGGGAGCACAAGCAGGGGGAGTGGGAGAGGGAGAAGCAGGCTTCCTACTGAGCAGGGAGCCTGATGCGGGACTCGATCCCAGGACCCTGGGATCATGACCTGAGCCGAAGGCAGATGCTTAATGACTGAGCCACCCAGGTGCCCCTGTAAAAGTATTTAAATAAACAACAACAACAACAACAAACCAAATTTGGGGAAGGGAATTAAGGAAAGAAAAACTGAAAATTATAAAATTAAAAATAATAGTAAATGATAAATAAATCTGAAAAATACTTTTTTAGAGAGATAAGTGAACTACTCATGAACTTAACATAGGAATAAAGGGAGAGAACAAAAAAATACAAAAATAATAATGAGCTAGAGATTCAACTTTTTAAAAAAACAATAATCTAAAAAATAGATAATATCCTATCAAAGCAAAAATAAACACACTAACATAAGTATTGAAATGCATATCCATTACCGGCATCATTGGCGAATTTTAAAAAACAAATTATCATTTGCAAAAAACAATGAATCATGGATCACTACATCAAAAACTAATGATGTATTGTATAGTGACTAACATAACATAATAAAATAAAATTAAGTTAAAAAAGCAATTAGAGTTTTAGTGATCATTCCATTATTATTTAAAATATTCCAGATTGTGCTAAAAGATTATATCTCTCAGACCCTCCCCTTTGCATCTAAAATTCCCTGGACCTAATACAACAAACAAGCATAAAGAAACATCTGAAATGGAAAGAGGAAGGCAGCTGGGGAAATTAGAGGTTGAAGAATGATGGGTGCTAAGTTTCTGGGTTTCCTTACTGTCTCCCAAATATCCAGACAGGATGCTGCGGAAGCTTCCAACATTTAACCACCAAGAGACACAAAGAAAAAAAGCTCCAAGAGAAGACTGTACCCCTAGACAAGGGAGGAAACTTTTTTGGGCCATACCCACCCTATTCCACTGAAATACTAGCAGAAAAAACACACCTCATCCCACCTCTCACTTACCTGTGGTTTTAGTAGGACCTCAGAGTAAGAACAGTGAAATGGGTAAAAACAAATAAAATGTAATGCAGTATCCCACTTGTAATGAATTATTTATATCATTAGGCAATTATACTTAAAAATGGAAGAAGGTAAATGGACCTACATAAAACTAAGGTTTGACACTTCCCCTGAAGTGTTAAAATGATACCAATGGACTATGATGAGTTTTTTTTTAATTGTAGTAAGATACCTGAAGCAGGCTTTAAACAACTGTGCAGTGATATCCTCAAAAAAACTGTAAACAAAATCAAGGTGGAATCCTAAAAATGTTCAAATACCCCACAGGGAGTTGAAAGAGAAAACCAAAGGAAGGCTATGAATTGTGTAAGACTGTTGAATCACAGACCTGTACCTCTGAAACAAATAACACATTATATGTTAAAAAAAAAAAAAAAAAAAAAAAAGATAGCAGAAAAGGAAGAATGAAGGGGGGGGAATCGGAAGGGGAGACAAACCATGAGAGATGATGGACTCTGAAAAACAAACTGAGGGTTCTAGAGGGGAGGGGCTTGGGAGGATGGGTTAGATGGGTTAGCCTGGTGATGGGTATTAAAGAGGGCACGTTCTGCATGGAGCACTGGGTGTTATACACAAACAATGAATCATGGAACACTACATCTCAAACTAATGATGTAGTGTATGGTGATTAATATAACAATAAAAAATTTAAAAAAAAAGAAAGAAATATTTTTTTTCTTTTTTTATTCTTATTATTTTATAATTTCTTTTATCAAGATAAGCACACTCCTTAACCCTCATCATCTATTTCATCCATCCTCTCATGCAATTCACAACTGGTAACCATCAGTTTGTTCTTGGTCTGTCTCTGTTTCTTGGTTGCTCTCTCTTTCTTTTTCCCCTTTGCTTGTTTGTTTTGTTTTTTAAATTCCACATATGAGTGAGATCATATGGTATTTGTCTCTCTCTGATTGACTTACTTTGCTTAGTATTATACTGTCTAGTTCCATGCATGTTGTTGGAGATGGGAAGAGTTCATTCTTTTTTATGGCTAAGTAATATTCTGTGTGTGTGTGTGTGTGTGTGTGTGTGTGTGTGTGTGTGTGTGTGTATAATCTTCTTTATGCATTTATCTATCAGTGGACATCTGGGCTGTTTCCATAGTTTGGCTGTTGTAAATAATGCTGCTATAAACGTAGGGGTACATGCATCCCTTTCAATTAGTGTTTTTATATTTTGGGTTAAATACCCATTAGTTTGGTTACAGGATTGTATCCTATGACTTTACTGAATTCATTTATCAATTATGGTAGTTTTTTGAGGCTTTAGGGTTTTCTATATATACTATGTTATCTGCAAATAGTGAAAGTTTTACTTCTTCCTTACCAATTTGGATGCCCTTTGTTTCTTTACATTGTTTAATTGCTGTGCAATTGTAAATGGTGTTGTTTTCTTAATTTCTCTTCCTTTACTTCATTATTAGGGTCAAGAAATGCAACAGAGTTCTGTATATTAATTTTATGTCCTGCAACTTTAATGAATTCATTGATCAGTTCTAGTAATTTTTTTGGGGGGGGGTGGAGTCTTTAGGATTTTCTTTTTTTTTTTTAATTTTTTTTATTGTTATGTTAATCCCCATACATTACATCATTAGTTTTAGATATAGTGTTCCATGATTCATTGTTTGTGCATAACACCCAGTGCTCCATGCAGAACGTGCCCTCCTCAATACCCATCACCAGGCTAACCCATCCTCCCAACCCCCTCCCCTCTAGAACCCTCAGTTTGTTTTTCAGAGTCCATTGTCTCTCATGGTTCTTCTCCCCCTCCGATTTCCCCCCGTTCATTCTTCCCCTCCTGCTACATTCTTCTTCTTCTTTTTTTCTTTCTTAACATATATTGCATTATTTGTTTCAGAGGTACAGATCTGAGATTCAACAGTCTTGCACAATTCACAGCGCTTACCAGAACACATACCCTCCCCAGTGTCCATCACCCAGTCACCCCATCCCTCCCACCCCACCCCCCACTCCAGCAACCCTCAGTTTGTTTCCTGAGATTAAGAATTCCTCATATCAGTGAGGTCATATGATACATGTCTTTCTCTGTTTGACTTATTTCGCTCAGCATAATACCCTCCAGTTCCATCCACGTCGTTGCAAATGGCAAGAACTTATTCCTTTTGATGGCTGCATAATATTCCATTGTATATATATACCACCTCTTCTTTATCCATTCATCTGTTGATGGACATCTTGGCTCTTTCCACAGTTTGGCTATTGTGGACATTGCTGCTATAAACATCGGGGTGCACGTAGCCTTTCGGGTCCCTACTTTTGTATCTTTGGGGTAAATCCCCAGTAGTGCAATTGCTGGATCATATGATAGCTCTATTTTCAACTTTTTGAGGAACCTCCATACTGTTTTCCAGAGTGGCTGTACCAGCTTGCATTCCCACCAACAGTGTAGGAGGGTTCCCCTTTCTCCGCATCCCCGCCAACATCTGTCATTACCTGACTTGTTAATTTTAGCCATTCTGACTGGTGTGAGGTGGTATCTCACTGAGGTTTTGATTTGGATTTCCCTGATGCCGAGCGATATTGAACACTTTTTCATGTGTCTGTTGGCCATTTGGATGTCTTCTTTGGAAAAATGTCTGTTCATGTCTTCTGCCCATTTCTTGATTGGATTCTTTGTTCTTTTGGTGTTGAGTTTGATGAGTTCTTTATAGATTTTGGATACTAGCCCTTTATCTGATATGTCATTTGCAAATATCTTCTCCCATTCTGTCAGTTGTCTTTTGGTTTTGTTGACTGTTTCCTTTGCTTTGCAAAAGCTTTTTATCTTGATGAAGTCCCAATAGTTCCTTTTTGCCCTTGCTTCCCTTGCCTTTGGCGATGTTTCTAGGAAGAAGTTGCTGCGGCTGAGGTCGAAGAGGTTGCTGCCTGTGTTCTCCTTTAGGATTTTGATGGACTCCTGTCTCACATTGAGGTCTTTCAACCATTTGGAGTCTACTTTTGTGTGTGGTGTAAGGAAATGGTCCAGTTTCATTCTTCTGCATGTGGCTGTCCAATTTCCCCAACACCATTTGTTGAAGAGACTGTCTTTTTGCCATTGGACATTCTTTCCTGCTTTGTCAAAGATTAGTTGACCATAGAGTTGAGGGTCCATTTCTGGGCTCTCTATTCTGCTCCATTGATCTATGTGTCTGTTTTTGTGCCAGTACCATACTGTCTTGATGATGACAGCTTTGTAATAGAGCTGGAAGTCCGGAATTGTGATGCCGCCAGCTTTGCTTTTCTTTTTCAACATTCCTCTGGCTATTCAGGGTCTTTTCTGGTTCCATACAAATTTTAGGATTATTTGTTCCATTTCTTTGGAGAAAGGGGATGGTATTTTGATGGGGATTGCATTGAATGTGTAAATTGCTCTAGGTAGGATTGACATCTTCACAATATTTGTTCTTCCAATCCATGAGCATGGAACGTTTTTCCATTTCTTTGTGTCTTCCTCAATTTCTTTCATGAGTATTTTATAGTTTTCTGAGTACAGATCCTTTGCCTCTTTGGTTAGATTTATTCCTAGGTATCTTATGGTTTTGGGTGCAATTGTAAATGGGATCGACTCCTTAATTTCTCTTTCTTCTGACTTGTTGTTGGTGTATAGGAATGCCACTGACTTCTGTGCATTGATTTTATATCCTGCCACTTGACTGAATTCCTGTATGAGTTCTAGCAGTTTTGGGGTGGAGTCTTTGGGATTTTCCACATAAAGTATCATATCATCTGCAAAGAGTGAGAGTTTGACTTCTTCTTTGCCAATTTGGATGCCTTTGATTTCTTTTTGTTGTCTGATTGCTGTGGCTAGGACTTCCAATACTATGTTGAATAGCAGTGGTGATAGTGGACATCCCTGCCGCGTTCCTGACCTTAGGGGGAAAGCTCTCAGTTTTTCCCCATTGAGAATGATATTCGCTGTAGGTTTTTCATAGATGGCTTTTATGATATTGAGGTATGTACCCTCTATCCCTATACTCTGAAGAGTTTTGATCAAGAAAGGATGCTGTACTTTGTCAAATGCTTTTTCTGCATCTATTGAGAGGATCATATGATTCTTGTTCTTTCTTTTGTTAATGTATTGTATCACGTTGATTGATTTGCGGATGTTGAACCAACCTTGCAGCCCAGGGATAAATCCGACTTGGTCGTGGTGAATAATCCTTTTAATGTACTGTTGGATCCTATTGGTTAGTATTTTGGTGAGAATTTTTGCATCCATGTTCATCAGGGATATTGGTCTGTAATTCTCCTTTTTGATGGGGTCTTTGTCTGGTTTTGGGATCAAGGTAATGCTGGCCTCATAAAATGAGTTTGGAAGTTTTCCTTCCATTTCTATTTTTTGGAACAGTTTCAGAAGGATAGGTATTAATTCTTCTTGAAATGTTTGGTAGAATTCCCCTGGGAAGCCATCTGGCCCTGGGCTTTTGTGTTTTGGGAGATTTTTGATGACTGCTTCTATTTCCTTAGTGGTTATAGGTCTGTTCAGGTGTTCTATTTCTTCCTGGTTCAGTTTTGGTAGTTGATACATCTCTAGGAATGCATCCATTACTTCCAGGTTATCTAATTTGCTGGCATAGAGTTGCTCATAATATGTTCTTATAATTGTTTGTATTTCTTTGGTGTTGGTTGTGATTTCTCCCCTTTCATTCATGATTTTGTTGATTTGGGTCATTTCTCTTTTCTTTTTGATAAGTCTGGCCAGGGGCTTATCAAACTTGTTAATTCTTTCAAAGAACCAGCTCCTAGTTTCGTTGATCTGTTCTACTGTTCTTTTGGTTTCTATTTCATTGATTTCTGCTCTGATCTTTATTATTTCTCTTCTCCTGCTGGGTTTAGGCTTTATTTGCTGTTCTTTCTCCAGCTCCTTTAGGTGTAGGGTTAGGTTGTGTACTTGAGACCTTTTTTGTTTCTTGAGAAAGGCTTGTATTGCTATACACTTTCCTCTTAGGACTGCCTTTGCTGTATCCCAAAGATTTTGAATAGTTGTGTTTTCATTTTCATTGGTTTCCATGAATTTTTTTAACTCTTCTTTAATTTCCTGGTTGACCCATTCATTCTTCAGTAGGATGCTCTTTAGCCTCCATGTATTTGAGTTCTTTCCGACTTTCCTCTTGTGATTTAGTTCTAGTTTCAAAGCATTGTGGTCTGAAAATAGGCAGGGGATGATCCCAATCTTCTGGTACCGGTTGAGACCTGATTTATGACCTAGGATGTGATCTATTCTGGAGAATGTTCCATGGGCACTAGAGAAGAATGTGTATTCCGTTGCTTTGGGATGGAATGTTCTGAATATGTCTGTGAAGTCCATTTGGTCCAGTGTGTCATTTAAAGTCTTTATTTCCTTGTTGATCTTTTGCTTAGACAATCTGTCCATTTCAGTGAGGGGGGTGTTAAAGTCCCCCACTATTATTGTATTGTTGTTGATGTGTTTCTTTGCTTTTGTTATTAATTGCCTTATATAATTGGCTGCTCCCATGTTAGGGGCATAGATATTTACAATTGTTAGATCTTCTTGTTGGATAGACCCTTTAAGTAGGATATATGATATATGTCCTTCCTCATCTCTTATTACAGTCTTTGGTTTAAAATCTAATTTGTCTGATATAAGGATTGCCACCCCAGCTTTCTTTTGGTGTCCATTAGCATGGTAAATGGTTTTCCACCCCCTCACTTTCAATCTGGGGGTGTCTTTGGGTCTAAAATGCGTCTCTTGCAGACAGCATATCGATGGGTCTTGTTTTTTAATCCAATCTGATAGCCTGTGTCTTTTGATTGGGGCATTTAGCCCATTTACATTCAGGGTAACTATTGAAAGATAGGAATTCAGTGCCATTGTATTGCCTGTAAAGTGACTGTTACTGTATATTGTTTGTGTTCCTTTCTGGTCTATGTTGCTTTTAGGCTCTCTCTTTGCTTAGAGGACCCCTTTCAAGATTTGTTGTAGGGCTGGTTTCGTGTTTGCAAATTCCTTTAGTTTTTGTTTGTCCTGGAAGCTTTTGATCTCTCCTTCAATTTTCAATGACAGCCTAGCTGGATATAGTATTCTTGGCTGCATATTTTTCTCATTTAGTGCTCTGAATATGTCCTGCCAGTCCTTTCTGGCCTGCCAGGTCTCTGTGGATAAGTCTGTTGCCAATCTAATGTTTCTACCATTGTAGGTTACATATCTCTTCTCCCGAGCTGCTTTCAGGATTTTCTCTTTGTCTCTGAGACTCGTAAGTTTTACTATTAGATGTCGGGGTGTTGACCTATTTTTATCGATTTCGAGAGGGGTTCTCTGTGCTTCCTGGATTTTGATGCCTGTTTCCTTCCCCAAATTAGGGAAGTTCTCTGCTATAATTTGCTCCATTATACCTTCTGCCCCTCTCTCTCTTTCTTCTTCTTCTGGGATCCCAATTATTCTAATGTTGTTTCGTCTTATGGTATCGTTTACCTCTCGAATTCTGCCCTCGTGATCCAGTAGTTGTTTATCTCTCTTTTTCTCAGCTTCTTTATTTTCCATCATTTGGTCTTCTATCTCACTGATTCTTTCTTCTGCCTCATTTATCCTAGCAGTTAGCGCCCCCATATTTGATTGCACCTCATTGATAGCCTTTTTGATTTCTACTTGGTTAGATTTTAGTTCTTTTACTTCTCCAGAAAGGGTTTCTCTAATAACTTCCATGCTTTTTTCAAGCCCAGCTAGTATCTTTAAAGTGATGATTCTGAACTCTAGATCTGACATCGTACTAATGTCCGTATTGAGTAGGTCCGTGTCAGTCGGTACTACCTCTTGTTCTTTTTGTTGAGGTGATTTTTTCCATCTTGTCATTTTGTGCAGAGGAGAATAGATTAATGAGAGAACAAAATGCTAGCAGGGTAACAACGTCCCCAGAAAATATACTCTAAACAAATCAGAAAAGACCTGAAGCAGTGGGAAAAGAAAGGGAAAGAGAGAAAAAAGGAAAAGAAAGAAAAAATGAAAAAAGAAAAAGATAAAGATAAAAACAAACAAAAGCAGAACAAAACAAAACAAAACAAAAACAGAATGTGATCAAATATGATCAGGCTGGATTATAGATCAGTGCCACACACTAGATTTTGGGTGTATTTTGGTCTGTTAAAAGAAAGTCCCTCCCAAAATTTTAAAGGAAGAAAAACTTATATATGTACAAAAATAAGGGTTGATATGATGAAGGGATGGAATATGAGTGTAAAGATGGAAATTATAAAAAATTTTAAAAAAGGATTTGATAAGTTGTTTGAAAAAAGAAAGAAGAGGATTAAAAAAAAAAAAGAAAGAAAAAAGGGAGAGAATGTGATCAGGCAGGGGAGTAGAAAAAAACCATACACTAGAGATTTAAAGTATATTTTGATCTGTTAGAAGAAACTATCTCAAGATTTTAAAGAGAGAACAACTTCTATATATATGCCAAAAATACGGGTAACTACTATGAAGGGATAGAATATGACTTTAAAAATGAAAAGTAAAAATGTTTTTTTTTTTTAAAAAGGGATTGATAAGATGTTGGTTGAAAAAGGGAAAAAGAAAAATTCAAAAAAAAAGAAAAAAGGAAAAAAGAAAAAAAGACAGTTAAAAAAAATAATTAACTTTGAAAGACTAAAGAATCATGGTAAAAAAGCCATGAATTCTATGTGCAGTATTCCCCTAGCGCTGGAGTTCTGCCGTTCTCATTGATCGGTAAACCTGGTCTTGGCTGGCTGTTCTCGCTGATCTTCTGGGGGAGGGGCCTGTTGCCGTGGTTCCCAAATGTCTTTGCAGGAGGCAAAATTGCCCCGCCCTTGCCGGTCCGGGCTAAGTAATCTGCTCGGGTTTGCTCTCGGGAGCTTTTGTTCCCTGCAAGCTTTCCGTACAGCTTTGGAGGCGGAGAGTGAAAATGGCGGCCTCCCAGTCTCCGCCCCGGCGGAGCCGAGAACTCGGGGTCCCGCTCCTCAGCGAGCCCCCAGAGAAAAGCCGTCAGTCACTCCCATCTCCCCGGTCTCCGGCCACACTCCGTGCTCACCCGGCCTGTGACCGCGCCTTTCTATCTGGCACCCGACCCCGGGTGGAGTCTCCAAACCCAGCAGGTCCCCGCGGTGCGCTCCCGCACCTCTCCTCCTGGGGGAAGAAGGGGAGTCTCCCCGGATCTGCCGCTTGTTGGGTCCCTGCTGGAGGAGCAGTGGCCCGACTGTGCCGTGGATCACGGTCTATGACAACCCCGAGCTGAGAGCCCGCGCCTGGGCTCCGTCTCTGCAGCCGGCTTCCCCGCTCCGATACCGGGGAGCTCTGCCGCACTCAGGCACCCCCGGTCTTTCTGTGACCCCGAGGGTCCTGAGACCACACTGTCCCGCGAGGGTTCCACCCCCCACTTCGCCACCAGAGTGACGTCCCTCAGCGGAGCAGACTTCTAGAAGTTCCGATTTTGTGCTCCGCGGCTCTATCACTTGCCAGAAGGCCCCTCCCCCGCCGTCTATCTTCCCGAATATCGGCTCGGATTCACTTCTCCGCACGTCCTACCTTCCAGAAAGTGGTCGCTTTTCTGTTCAGAGAGTTGCTGCTCTTCTTTTCTTTGATCTCCTGTTGAGTTAGTAGGTGTTCAGAATGGTTTGATCCCTATCCAGCTGAATTCCTGAGACCAGACGAAATCCAGGTCTCCTACTCCTCCGCCATCTTGCTCCTATCTTTAGGATTTTCTATATACGATATCACATTATCTACAAATGGTGACAGTTTTACTTCTTCCTTACCAATCTGGATGCCTTTTATTTCTCTTTGTTGTCTGATTGCTGTGGCTAGGACTCCAATACTATGTTGAATAAAAGTGGTGAGAGTGGACATCCTTGTCTTATTCCTGACCATAGGGGAAAAGCTCTCAGTTTTTCACCATTGAGGATGATGTTGCCTATGGGTTTTTCATATAAGACCTTTAGTATGTTGAGGTATGTTCCCTCTAAACCTATTTTGTTGAGGGTTTTTATCATCGGTGGATGTTGTACTCATTGAATGCTTTTTCTGCATCTCTTGAAATGATCACATGTTTTTTTTTACACTTTCTCTTATTAATGTGACATATGACTGATTGCTTACAAATGTTGAGCCACCCTTGCATTCCAGAAATAAATCCCACTTGATCATGGTGTATGATTTTTTAAATGCAGCTTCCTAATGTTTTATTGAGGATTTTTGCATCTATGTTCATCACAGATATTGGCCTGTAGTTCTGTTGTTATGGTGTCTTTACCTGGTTTTGGTACCAGAGTAATGCTGGCCTCATAGAATGAATTTGGAAGTTTTCCTCCCTCCTCTATTTTTTGGAATAGTTTGAAAAGAATAGGTATTAACTCTTCTTTAAATGTTTAATAGAATTCACCTGTGAAGCCATCTGGTCCTGGGCTTTTGTTTGTTGGAAGTTTTTTGATTACTGATTCAATTTCTTTGCTGGTTAGTGGTCTGAGTTTTCTATTTCTTCCTGTTTCAGTTTTGGTGGTTTACATGTTTCTAGGAATTTATCCATTTCTTTCAGATTGTCCAATTTGTTGGCATATAGTTTTTCATCATATTCTCATAATTATTTGTATTTCTCCTCTCTCATTTGTGATCTTATTTATTTGGGTCCTTTCTCTTTTCTTTTAGATAAGTCTGGCTAGAGATTTGTCAATTTTATTAATTTTTCAAAGAACCAGTTCCTGGTTTCATTGATCTGTTCTATTACTTTTTTTAGCTTCATATCACTATTTCTGCTCTAATCTTTATTATTTATTTCCTTCTGCTTGCTTTAGGCTTCCTTTCTTCTTTTTCTTGCTCCTTTAGGTGTAAAGCTAGGTTGTTTATTTGAGATTTTTCTTGCTTCTTTGAGGTAGGCCTGTATTTCTTTGTACTTCCCTCTTAGGACTGCCTTTGCTGCATCCCAGAGGTTTTGGATCATTGTGTTTTCTTTTTCATTTGTTTCCTTTTAATTCCTATTTGTTCTTTGATTCCTTGGTTGACCAATTCATTGTTTAGTAGCATGTTATTTAACCTCCATGTATTTGTGCTTTTTCCAGATTTTTTCTTGTGGTTGACTTCTGGTTTCATAATGTTGTGGTCAGAATGGATGCATGGTCTGACTTCAAATATTTTTTTAAAATTTTTTGAGACTTGTTTTGTGGCATAGCATGGGATCTATTCTGAAGAATGTTCCATGTGCGCTTGAGAAGAATGTGTGTTCTGTTGTTTTAGGATGGAATGTTTTGAATATGTCTGTTAAATCTGTCTGGTCCAGTGTGTCATTCAAAGTCACTTGATTTTCTGTTTGGACAATCTGCCCATCGACATAAGTGGGATGTTAAAGTCCTATATTATTATTGTTGTATTACTATCAATTATTTCCTTTATGTTTGTTATTAACAGTTTTTTGTATTTTGGTGCTCCCATGTTGGGTGCATAATTAGTTGCAATTGTTATATCCTCTTATTGGATTGTCCCCTTTATTATTATATAGTTTCCTTCTTTGTCTCTTGTTACAGTCTTTGTTTTAAAGTCCACTTTATCTGATATAAGTATTGCTACTCTTTCCATGCCCTCAATTTCAATCTGCAGATATCTTTCAGTCTGGAATGAGTCTCTTGTAGGCAGCATATAGATGGGTTTATCTTTTTATCCACTTTGTCACCCTATATCTTTTGATTGGGGCATTTAGTCCATTTACATTCAAAGTCATTATTGATAGATATGTATTTAGTGCCACTTTGTTACCTGTTTTGTGCTTGTTTCTATAGATTTTCTCTAATATTTTCTTTTCTTTCTCTCATGGCTTGTTGGCTTTGTTTAGTGATATACTTGGATTCCTTTCTCTTTATTCTTTGCATATCTATTACTGGTTTTTGATTTGTGGTTACCATTACATTTTTATATAATATCATCTGTGTATAGCAGTCTATATTAATTTTATGATCATTTAAGTTTGAACCAATTCTTTAGTCATTCTCTGTCACATTTTTAGGTATATGGTATCATATTTTATGTCCTTTTATTTTATGAATCCCTTCACTGATTTTACGGAAACACTTGTTTTTACTGCTTTTGTGATTTTTACTTTTCATACTCTCACTTAGGATGTTTCCTTTTCACTCAAAGAGTCACCTTTAAAATTTCTTGTAGGGCTGGTTTAGTGGTCATAAACTGTTTAGTTTTTGTTTGTCTGGGAAATTCTTAATCTCTCCTTCTATTCTGAATGACAGCTTTGCTGGGTAGAGTATTCTTGGCTGCAGATTTTTCCCTTTCAGCACTTTGAATATATCATGCTACTCCCTGTGGCCTGCAAAGTGTCTGCTGAAAAATCTGCGGATCACCTTGTGAGGGTTTCCCCTTGTATGTTACTCTCTTCTTTTCTCTTGCTGTTTTCAAATTATTTTTTTTTCTTTATGACTACTTTTTGCCATTTTTATTACTATATATCTTACTGTGGATCTCCTTAGGTTGAATTACAGGGGGGATCTTTGTGCCTCCTGGATCTGGATATCTGTTTCCTTCCCAAGATTAGGGATGGTTTTAGTCATTATTTCTTCAAATGAATTTTCTGCCCCTTTTCTTTTTCTTTTTAAGATTTTATTTATTTGACAGACAGCGAGAGAGGGAACACAAGCAGGGGGAGTGGGAGAGGGAGAAGCAGGCCTCCCACTGAGCAGGGAGCCTGAAATGGGGCTTGATCCCAGGACCCTGAGATCATGACCTGAGCTGAAGGCAGACGCTTAATGATTGAGCCACCCAGGCACCCCTCTGCCCCCTTATTTATCTCTTCTTCTGAGATCCCTCTAATGTGAATGTTATGTTTGATGGAGTCAGTGAGTTCCCTAAGACTGTTCTCAGCTTGCATTATTTTCTTTCCTCACTTTGCTGAGCTTGACTATTTTCCACTTTTCTGTATTCCAGGTCATTAATTTGTCCCTCTGCTTCATCTAGCCTGCTGTTTATTTGAGGATTTTCACATTCTTTTTTTGTGTTCTTAATCGCTGATTGTTTTTTTTTTTTTTTCTTAAATCTCTGTGTTAAAGGTCTCAATGATGTCCTCAACTCTTCTCAAGTCCAGTGAATATCTTTATGAACATTACTTAAAATTCTCTACCAGGCATATTACTTATACGTGTTTCACTTAGATCTCTTGCTGTGGTTTGGTCTTATTCTTTCATTTGGGATATATTTCTCTGTCTACATCATTTTGTCTAACTCTTCATGTCTATTTCTCTGTGTTAGGAAAGTCAGCTACTTCTCTTGCTCTTAATGACATAGCCTTATAAAGAAGAGGTCCTGTAGTGCCCAGCAACGCAGTACCCCCTATTCCCCAGGGCCTGGCACTTCAGGGAGTGTCTCCTATGTGTGTTACATGTGTTCTACTCTTCAGTCTTGGGCTCTCTTTCCTTCAGTCCACTTGTCTGCAGAGGCTCTCTTTGCCTATTGTGGGTAGTGTTTGGTCTCCAGTAGGGGGAGGGGCATATTTTAGCAAGGTGTATGGTGGTCTGCTTGTAAAATGAGATCTGCCCCCACTGCCATCGGAACTGACATACCACAGATCAGGCAGGTCAGGAGTTGTGGTTTGGCAGGGTTTGACCTGGCCTTCTGGGGGAAAGGATCTATAGCACTGGTACTGAGGCCAGCATGACTGGGAAGAATCAATCCTCCAAAGGGTGGGGCGGTGGGGCTTGGTGTAAGCACGTTAGGTAAGCAAGTAAGTAAGTTATGTGTCAGCACCAGCTGTTTCCTTCAGATGGCTATCGTTTATGCTGCCAGGGTTTGGGGAGGTATAGGAGGGAAAGGGTACCTGCAACCCCTTTGTTCCTGGATGGATCTCCCCATGATCCCTGTCTCTCTGGGCCATGCTCTGAGATAAACAAATTACTCTCCCTCCTGTCTGCCCCAGCCATTTTTCAAACTGCCGGTTCCATGCTATATTTGCACAGGTTGTTTGTCATGCAATCTCTTCAAGGTCAGGGAGTCCACTTCCTGAAGCCCCCCGGCTCTCCCAGAGCCAAGCCAACTGATTTAAAAAATTCCAATGGTTGTAAGAATTCATGAAATTTGGCCCCTCTTGCTTTCAAAAGCAAATGTTATGGGGACTTGTCCTATTTGTTTGTGGGCTCCCCAATGTGAAAGTCTGTTTTTTGTCCTTCATTACACTACCAACTCCCTCCCCACCGTGGATGGCCACTGTCTGATTTGCTTCCAGACAGCATCTTTGCCCATCCTATCTTCTTCAGTGTGGCCTCTTCTCTATCTTTAATTGTGAACTTTGTTGTGCCAGGCTTCAGATTGTTTTCTGGGTTAATTACAAAGATTTGTGTGTTATCCAGTTGTATTCATGGGATGAGGTGAGCTTAGGGTCCTCCTACTCTGTTGTCTTCCCCCAAAGAACTATTGATTACAGAAAAACCTGTATCAATCTCTAAATAATTATGTCATGGGCCAAAAAAAAGCCAACCCCAAAGTTCAACTGTATGATTCCATTCACATAACATTCTAGAAATAACATTATAGCTACGGAGAGTAAATTGGTAGTTGCCAGGGGTTTCCGAGAAGAGGTAGGAGTAGGAGGGACATGGGTATTTTCATAAAAAGGCAACATGAAGGATGCCTATGGGGATAGAAATATTCTTCGTCTTGCCTGTAGCAATACTGGTACTCTGACTTGGATAATGTACTATAGGTTTTCAAGATGTTAACTTTGGGAAGAGAATTGGTAAAAATTACATGGGATCTCTGAATTAGTTCTTACAACTGCATGTGAATCTACAGTCATTTCAATACAAAAAGTTTAGTTAGAAATATAAGGAATCACAGATCTGTACCTCTGAAACAAATAATTCATTATATGTTAAAAAAAAAGAAGAAGAAGAAGAAGATAGCAGGAGGGGAAGAATGAAGGGGGGGATATTGGAGAGGGAGACGAACCATGAGAGACGATGGACTCTGAAAAACAAACTGAGGGCTCTGGGGGGGGGGGTGGGATGGGTCAGCCTGGTGATGGGTATTAAAGAGGGCACGTTCTGCACAGAGCACTGGGTGTTATATGCAAACAATGAATCATGGAACACTACGTCAAAAACTAATGATGTAATGTATGATGATTAACATAACATAAAAAAAAAAGAAAGAAAGAAATATAAGGAAATGAGGGTCAGAAAAATTCTAGGAATTGCCCAAAGCAAACCCTGTAAAAAATATCAAGATGTAATAGAAGAGGACATAAATTAAGAATCAACCAGTCTTAGGAAATTATTCATTTAGCAGGCAATGAGATATAAATTTTAAATAGAGAGGAACAGTTTGCACAAAGGACCTTAAGGTCCCTGTACCACTCAGGCATGTGCTCGCTCTCTCTCTCAAAAAAAAAAAAAAAGAAAAGAAAAAGAAAAGGTAGCTAATGCTTTTGTGGGCTCTCTTTATGAACTAATTATGATTCTGAAATACTGATTAATGCTTCTTCCAAGAGTAGCCAGTTGATTCTTGGAAGACAATATTACAACTTGTGATTGATGCTCAGAATGAAGGAATGGAGACCTGGTAAGAAGAAATAATATTGCTGAAGAAATCAATTTAAAACATCTTGGCATGTACCCATCTGCACTGAATAATTTATAAATGCAAAAGCAAGAAGCGGCAAAGATACGCTAAAAAAAAGTAGAGGGAATGTACATGTGTGTGATTGTGGGTCTGTTTTGCTCAACCAGAAACATGGCACATAAAATCTTGTCCCTTCTGTGTCAGAGTTATTGGAAGAACGAAATGAGAGAGGCCATTGAAAATACACTGAATATTTAAAAAGCAACTTAATATCGATAAACATCCTAATTGTTGTGTATTTTTTCTTAGGACTCTGAGAAAGTTTCTGTGTTTATTTGTGGATACTTTTTAAAGTATTTAAGTAATCACATTAAATTTGGTGCAGGAAAAAATAAAAACAGAGAAGTAAGAGGAGGCAAGAAAATCTAATATTTTTTCTAATTGTTTTATGAAATTTACATTATTCCTTGGGTGCTGTTGGTGTGGATCATATTTACTTTATCTCGTTATTTTGTTCATCCAAATCTTCATGTTCTCTCTTTCCCTGTAATTAAAGGACTCTAAATATGCAATAAGTAATCCATAGCTAATAAATGGAATAATATAATTAAGGGGTCCTGAAAGATAGTGAGAATCCCTATTGAATGGTTCCCGGCCTGACTATAAATTCTGATCATACCCATTGGTAATCTTGATAGTATGGAATCTTACACAGGGTAGCTTGACAACAGTGCTGTCTTTTGGGGCCTTTTGGGTAAATTATTCTTCTTGATGCTATTGTAAAATGTTGATGAAGCTTTTAATGTATCCCACATGTCACACTTGCAGTATTATGATTGCTTACTTCCACATAAATAAACTAATGTAATCTTTAAAATAATGAAAATAATCACCATTTAATTAATAGGTGAAGAAACTGTGATCTTATAAGTTTAGTAGAATAGGACAAGGCTTTCAGAAATGATAAAGCAAGTTCTGAAACACTGGAAATGTGACATTAAAGTCAGTGTTTCACTTCCTTCCTCTTACCTCCAGGACATCTTTAAAGGATGAACTTTGAATCATTTCATTGTACTTCACACTTAAAAAATAATCAAAAGCAGAATTTTCATTGAAAAATACTGAAGCACATTATCCTAGTAATCATAATAAATGACAAAACAACTGTAGCTGACGATCAGTTTCCAAATCATGGTGCTAGGGCCCCTTCCAGAGCCAGTCACATATATATCTGAAGGAAACAATTGACATTATTAACAGATTGTTACTCTGATATAAAAATGAACATTTATTTATTCTTTAAGTAATGTGCTTATGTTTATAAACTAATTTCAAGACATAAATTTTTTCATGTTATTTTTATCTGAACAAAATGGCATTCTGATATATATCTGTCATCTAATTTATGTTGAACTTGTCTTTATGAATATAAAGTTCAATATTTTTCAGTTAAGGAAAAAAAAAATCAAGGGATTAAAAAAAATAAAAGCTGTGTGATCTGCTTTAAAAATATTCCAGAATTTTTAAAGATCAATTATAGTCACCATTTGAGAAATGAGGCACATAAATTAAACATGATCCCTCTAATTTAGGCTCTACAGACTTTCTGTGCATGGGATCTACACATCCTTGTAAAGATAGATTCTTATTCCCTCATGGACTTTGAGTATCCTCTCAGTAAGCTAGGTAGGGTCAGAGAGCACAGAAGGCCAGTCATGTATAGATGCAAGCCATGATGAATAAACAAAGCCATAAGCAGTCATTTCCTAAGTGTATTGTTAAAAACAGATTGTCTCGTGGAAATTAGAGGAGGAATGCTTCCCAGTAGCTGTGTTTAGCATGTTTAATATGCAAGCATAAGAAACAAGATTTTGTGAATAAATTATCAGCTTACTATCAGCCTCATTTTGCTTGCTTATAATTTTTTTCTTCTTTCCATTAGATTAATTTTTCCTCATTACACTGTTGTTACATTTCAATCTAAAATCTATGATTTACATATGGTCAAAATGAGCTGATCCAAACTTGGAGGTGTATAAATACCTTTGATGAGCAGGCAGAGACACTTACGCTAAACAGAATAAGGCAGCACCAATCCTAGGAGGAAAAATCATTGAGATTTATTTCAACCTTGAGACTCAAGGCGAATGGTTCAATGTTCCAAAAACATAATGGAATGAACTATAATTGTGTCGCGTTTTCCTTTATCAGAAAGTACATGTTCAGTGGTCTTTTTAAGTAAAGTGCTTTGATGCTAACTTAAATGTTTTCTGAATTTTCGCAGGATAACAATAATATAAAATTATTAAAAACACATATATGTATTTATACTATGTATGCATGCATATCTTTGCAATGAAATAGTATTATTATTTTTTTAATTAGTATTAGTATTAGTATTTAGAATTTTTAGTACTTCGTAAGAGTTTATTGTATATATAAGAACTGTTCAAGTACTTGTAATATTCAGATTCAAAGTCTGATGTAAAACTCAGGGCGATGATATTACAGGATGGATTCTAAAGAGGAAATGAGGGAGTTGTTTAAGTTGTACGATGAGTGATTATTATAATAGGGATTCAGGCAGCAGAGAATTGGTTAAAAGTGACTAATACCATTTTAGGTAGATGGCTTAAGTCTCTTTTATCATCAGAGACATTTACAAGAAGCAGCCCAAGTTAAATTTCGCCTGTTTTTGCAGAATAAGCTAGATTACATTTCACTATTGTTAAATGGTTTTGTCTACTCAGGGGATTTTCAAATCTGGTCTTTATCTTGTGTTTAATTTTAACAGCACCTTGGGCTCCCCATCTTGGTTGGACACTGCTCTTGAGAATAAGAGAAGCACTTTATTAAATTAGTGCATTTCATGCAGTAAGGAAGAGAAAAAAAAATAAATGCTTGTAGACACATAGCCATAAATGTGTGCATGTGCACTCACACACACACACACACACAATATTCACTTACACATACTTAAAAAACCCAGCACTCACTCACATCCTTGGGGAATATAAATCATAAAAGGTTTAATATATAGTAGTTTTAAAAGGACAAGGGAGATTATCTTTTACAACTTCATCTTTTTATGGATTAATATTCTGAGATTAAATGAATTTTCCCTAGTTTTACAATCTCAAAATGGCATAGCCAAGATGTTAACAAATGCCTAATTGTACTGGTTAAAATTCAACACTGTTACAAAAATGCTTTATTTCTTGGTAAAATGCTGATAGTATTTCAGGATTTATTTTAAAGCTATCAGTCCTAAAATGAAAATTTTACCACAGTAATTTTAAGCATCAAGTTTTATTTTTCTTGTTGAATTTAGTGATTTTCAGTTAAATTCAAGAAGGTCTTGTTTACACCAGAGTTATTTTTGAATATTTTGGTTCATAAAGTCAAAGGTTAATAATGATAGTTCTGTAGTGTATAAAATTTTATTTCAGGTAGTTTTAGCTTGACTTTTTACATGATGTGATTTTTATCATCAGGGCTGTTTAAGTGATTGGCTCTTTCAGTTGCATACCTTAGTGAACAAATGAAAAGGAAGGAAGAAAATGAAAGGAGGGAAAAAAGGAACTGGGTGAAATGTTGGAAGTGGAGGGGAGGAACAAAGGTTTCAAGAGAATGGATGCATACATCTGGAAAAGAGTGGCATCTTGAGCAGACTTAGTGGAGCCATGGGACTTGTAAAAAGCACTACCATCCTGAAGGGGAAGAGAGTATGGGCTTAGGGGTGGGAGGAGCAAGTGAGGCAGTTCCCCATCTTCAGGTGACAGCCTCATCCCAGGGACAGAGATGCTCTGAGGAATGAAGGTGATGAATCATAGCCTAAGGGGCCACAGCAAAGCTGTGGGCTGATTGCCATTTAACACGCAGCAAACCTGAGCACATGTGTACTTGGCATGAAGACAGCTCTGATGAGGGCTTTCCTGCTGAATATAGCTGATTATAGTGAACATAAAAATTTTTACAAAGTAGGGAGAGAATGGAGCACATAGCTATTATGTCAATGATACACTTGAGAGGAAAGATGATCATTTTATCTTGGTCAGTTTATTTTTTTTTCTTGGAAATGGTAATTTTTTTATTATGTTATGTTAATCACCATACATTACATCATTAGTTTTTGATGTAGTCTTCCATGATTCATTGTTTGCATATAACACCCAGTGCTCCATGCAGTTTAGACTTGTTTGGGCTTCCAGAAATGGTCAATAAAATGGTACACATGGAGATAGTCATCCTATATAACACCTCAGGATTATTCTTGGAAAGTGCTACACACATGGAAGATGGAATGATAGTGAGGATCACTGGTCACAAGGGAGAGAAAATGTGGTATTTCTCAATGAAGTTAGGCTTCTTATTTCAGAGTAAATGAGAGAAAGTGAGGCTTAGATAATTTTGATTACAGATTTATGATAAAGGAGGTTTTGTGATTCTGTAGTCAGCCCCTAATATAAGAAAACTGAGATTAAATATTAAATGATTTATAATTTTATTAATTTAAAATATAGCGAGGGGTGTCTGGGTGGCTCAGTCATTGGGCGTCTGCCTTCAGCTTGGGTCATGATCTCGGGGTCTGGGATCGAGCCCCGCATCAGGCTCCCTGCTTGGTGGGAAGCCTGCTTCTCCCTCTCCCACTCCCCCTGCTTGTGTTCCCTCTCTCACTGTGTCTCTCTCTGTCAAATAAATAAATAAAATCTTTAAAAAAAAATACTTAAATTACTTAAAATATAGTGAATGGGGGCACCTGGGTGGCTCAGTCTGTGGAGCATCCAACTCCTGATTTCTGCTCAGGTGATGATCTCAGGGTCCTGAGATGAGCCACGTATTGGGCTTCATGCTCAGTGGAGAGTCTGCTTGAGAGTCCCTCCCTTTGCCCCTCCCCCGCTCACATGCACTCTCTCTCAAATAAAAAATAAATAAATCTTTAAAATAAATAAATAAAAATAAAATATATTGAATGATTCTAAAAATACCAATATGGTAAAGAAAGGGACTTCAGTCCATTCAAGAAGACATTATTAGGTTGAATATTTTAAAACCAAAGCAGTTGAATGACTGTATCATCTGATTCTGCAGCTAAATCCATTCAGGCTTAATAGGAAAACAGTTGGGATAGAAATTAGGACTGCACTGAGGTTGCAGAAACTCTAAAAATAAGATCCCCCTTAATGTCTAGTTGAAAATCCATTGAATAAGAATACTTTTTAAATTAGCCCTGTACTTATTAATAGTATGGACTAAGGAGAGATAAGAAAAGTGAGGATCATTTTTGATTGGCTGAGACACATGATAAGATAGTTTTAGAATAAATACAATGGGTTGTGATGAGAGGAAATGAAATGGTAAACAAGATGACAGAATATAAGCAAGCCATACTGTCCCTTATCTTTCATATAAATCCATGCCTGATATTTACTCCATTCCCAATTTTACCAAGGTTCACCATGTTGCAGGAGTGGTGCTAGGCTCTGAGGATAAAATGAGTGATACAGAATAAAAGTTCCTTTGAAAGCATATATATCTGGATTCAAGAATGACTTCTTCATTAATGTACTCTTTAACCTAGAGTAAGTTAATGAACTTAATGTAGCCTCAGTTACAAAAATGAAAACGATAATTTATATTTCTCACGGATAAGTGAAATATTATGTTTTAATTCTTTAGGTTAAACATCATCTGGCCCATTATCATTACACAAATTTTAGTAATATTGACCAGATTCTCATTACACGTTTATTCAAAATTCACACACTAAGCATTTAGTACATATTTTTAAGAAAGTGTGATGTAGAAGAGAAATTTATAAATGAAAACATAAGTATAGCATCATTAGGATTGTGGCTGGATGTTGATGGGCTATCCAAAAGTCATTCTCAGACCTGTCTCTTTTGTCACATCCCACAATAAAGCTAGGGGGGACATCCATGTTTGGCAACCTCCCTGCAAGCTAGATGAGTTATTGGTGAAAATATGATGGAAGGCTGCTTTAGAAAGTGTTTTTCTCCATGATGATAGTAAATTTCCCCTTTTCTGTCCATTCTTTCTTACAAGTCTGAGATGATAATCTAAAGATATAAGGACCATAACTTACAGCGGTTATCTTGCAACTAGAGCAACAGCCAAAATAATTGCCAAAATTCTGGCCAAGACCCATGGTGTAACAGAGATTTGCATCAACACTGAAACAGTTTAACTCTATATTTCTGTGAATGAGAAAAAATGTCATTGTTCCTTGAGAAAATATGAGTCATATATTAATTTTTTAGAACTTCAGTTGTGTCTAATTGATGGAAGGGTCATGTTAAGAAATGGTCAAAGTTATAAGGAAGTCTAGAGGAATAATACCTAATCTTTCAGTCTTTGAGGAAGGCAAGGATTTGGGAGTTATTCCTAGAGAAGAGGGGATGCAAACTGAATTTAAAAAAATAAGTAACAGTTCTTTTCAGTTTTCAAAAGTTTGGCTGTGGTATGTCTTGTGTGCATTTATTGGGTTTACCCTATTTTGGAGTACTAAGCTTCTTTAATCTGTAGATTTCTGTTGTTTGCCAATTATGGCTACAGCTATAATTTATTGATTTTTTTTTTTTTTTTTTTTAAGTCTCACACTTTTACTCCTTTCCTTCTTGGATGCTAATGACACCTATGTTAGGTCTTTGCTATAGTCTCTATGGTTTCTAAGGCTCTCTATTTTTTTTCCAGTTTATTTTCTGTTGATCATATTGGATAATTTTTATTTTTCTACCTTTAGCTTCTCTGATTCATTTTACTATTTCCTTATTTCTGCTGTTGGGCCCAACCACTGAGTTTTTTTACTTCAGTTATTATAGTTTCAGTTTGAAAATTTCCACCTGATTCCATTTTATATCTTCTATTTCTTGGTGGAAATTTCTGTTTTTTTTTTGCAAAAATTATATATATAATTTTTTTTAAGATTTTATTTATGTGACACAGAGACAGACACAGTGAGAGAGGGAACACAAGCAGGGGGAGTGGGAGAGGCAGAAGCAGGCTTCCTGCTGAGCAGGGAGCCCGATGCGGGACTCGATCCCAGGACGCTGGGATCATGACCTGAGCCAGAGGCAGACGCTTAACGGCTGAGCCACCCAGGCCCCTATATATATATTATTTGATTCAAAAAAAATCTTGCATTGAGAAAGAAATGATAATATAAATTGCAATGTATTTCTCATCACAAATCAGGAAGGCTGTACGGAAGTGGCAAAATATTTCTCAAGGACGGAAATAAGTGTCAATTATCAATTCCAGAAGCCTATATTCAATGAAAATATCCTTCAGGAATGAGGGGAAATCAAAAGATTTTCAGATGAAGGAAAATAAGAGAGTTGACACCAGAAGACCTATCCTGAGAGAATAGCTAATGAAACATCTCTAAACAGAAAGGAAATAATGAAAGAAGGAAATTTAGAACATCAGGAAGGAAAAAAGAACACAGAAAACATACTAAGCAAAATTATGGGTGACACAATAGTTTCTTTCTCCTTTTGAGCTTCTAAACTATATTTGTTTGTTAAAGTAAAAGTTTTAAATATATAAAGAGGAAATAGTTAAGACAATTATAAATGGGAAAAGGTAAAAGGGACCTACAAGGGGGTAACTTTTTTTTTTTAGTATTTCACTCAAATTGACAAAATGACATGGATAGAGAATAAAAGTTTTATATTTATAATATAATACCTAGAGCTATAATTTAAAAAGCTATACAGAGATACACATAAAATCACTACAGATAAATCAAAATGGAATTCTAAAACATATTCAAATAACTCAAAGGAAAGCAGGAAAATAAAAACAAAGAAATGAAAAACAGAAAAAAAAAACAAACAGAAAACAAAAAATAAAGTTGTAGATATAAGCCCTAACATATCTACAATTACATTAAATGTAAGTGGTCTAAATATATCAGTTAAAAGACATAGATGATAGAGTGGATTAAAAAACACGACCCAACTGTCTGGAAGAAATACACTTCAGATATTATAATATTGGCAGGTTGAAAATAAAAGGATTGAAGAAGGTATATCATACAAACCTTAATAAAAAGAAAGCTATGTTAATATCAAATAAAACAGACTTCAGAAAAAAGAAAAAAAATACCAGATACAGAGAGAAATATATAATGATAAAAGAGTCAATCCACCAAGAAGATATAGCAATCCTAAATATGTATGCATCAAACAACAAAGCTGCAAACTATGTGGAACAAACTGATAAAACTGAAAGGAGAAACAGACAAATTCACTATTATATTGTGGAATTGAACATCTTCTATAAACAGTGGATGGAACTGGACAGAAAATCAGCAAGGATATAGAACTCAACACATCAACTGAAGGATCTAAAAGACATTTATAGAACATGCCACATGAGAATTGTATGTTCCTTTAAAATGTCTGTGGAATAGATACCAAGATATATGAAACCTTAGGTCATAGAACATGGCTGAAATAATTTAAAATAAAATCATACAAGGTATGTCTCTGATCACAATAGAATAAAACTAGAAATCAATAGTAGAACGATAACAGGAACATTTTCAAAGACTTGGAAACTAAACAACATATTTTGAAATAATACAAGGATAGAGTAAGCCTTAAATAAAATTTAAAAAATACCTCAAAGTGAATGAAAATGAAAATAAAAATTTATCAATAATTGTGGAAAAGCAGAGAAGGAAATCTACAGTGGCAAATGCATATGTAGAATAAAGGACAAATCTGATATCAATAATCTAAACTTCTACCTCAAAAACATAAAAGAAAAGAAAGCAAAATAAAACAAACAGGGAAAGGAAGAAATAAAGATAAGCAGAAATCAATGAAATTAAAATAAGAAAATCAACCAAAATATGAATAAAACAAAGAGCTGAGGGTTTTTTTTTTGAAAAAATTAATAAAATTAACAAATGTTTAGCAAAACTAACAAAGAAAAACTGAAAACAAAAATTACCACTATCAGGAATGAAACAGTTACCTGCAGACATCAGCAGGAAAATTAACTCAAGCAAGTGCACATGTAAGTTTGAAAATACAAGTAAAATGAAGCATTTCCTTTTAGGAAAAAAAATTCAAATTGTCACAACCCACTCAATATAAAGTAAACTATTTCAATAGTACTATTGCATCTATTAGGTGATTTTAACCCATAGTTTAAAAAAAAAAAACTCAGGTGATTTCACTGGAGATTTATAACAGAACTTTAAACAATAATTAACTCTAGTTCCATTTAATGTTTTCCAGAAATTAGAATAGGGAGTAATTCCAAATCACTTTATGAAGCTAATCTTATTCTAATACCAAAACCAGAAAAATACAGTACAAAAAGAAAAACACACACAAAACCATTGCAGACCAAAACCTATTATAAATCTATTTTGAATTTATTTATAAAAATCATTAACACAATAGTACCAAATAGAAATCACCATTATATAAAATGGATTATACACCGTGGTAGAGTTTTAGAGATTCAAGACTGGTTCAATATTCAAAAATCAATCAATGTAATCCACTATCGTTACAGGCTAATGAAGAAGAAACCTCATGATCATTTAGTCAATGTGGAAATAGCCTTTAACAAAATCATCACCCTCTCATTATAACAATTATCAGAAAAGTTTGAATAGAGGTTAACTTTCTCAACTTGATAAAGAACATCCAAAAAACATACAATAAACCTCATACTTAATTTTAAATTTTGAGAAGAAATATGGGTTTTGAAAGACTGAATACATTTCTCCTATGATAGAATAGGCAAGGATGTCTGCACTCACCAGCCAGTGCGGGAAGACAAGAAAGAGAAATAAAAGGCATACATATTGGAAAGGAAGAAATAAAATTGTACTTATTTGCACATGGCATGATTGCATATTGTCTTAGTCAGTTTGGATTGCTATAACAAAAATACCAGAGAGTGGGTGGCTTAAACCACAAACATTTATTTCTCACAGTCCCCAGAGTGCAGAGTGCATGTTATCTGGGATCTGAATTCAGAACTGGATTATGGGAGGTTATGATTGACGGAGAAAGAGTATGGTGCTGGGGCTGGAAGCTGTAGGGGTGGCTTTCTAATGTAGCAGAGTTCGCTGACAGCCACGAAACTAAGCTCATCTGGGAACACGTACTCAGGATGGGACTTTTGGAATTGTTTCTGGAAACTTAGCCCAGCATCTGTCTTGTCAGCACTCCCCAAACTTCCGGATGCCATTTAATATTTTGTAATTAATCTTTTTCTGTTTCAACCAGCTGGAGTGAAATCTGTTCTCCCCAGCTGAACTTTGACCAACACAAGGCGTGTGTATGTGTTCCTTGTACCTTTGTTCATTTTGTCGGAACAGATGGAGAGTGCTAACCCAGAGTTTGAATTGGGGAAGAAAATGTGACATCTATCCCATTACCATAGTGCCAACTTGTGGTAGGTGACATCTAGCCTCTATTATTTTTCATGGGAAAATTTCTTACTGCATGAATAGGAATAGGATTTGGTTATTAAGATACCTATGTGTCTTTTTCTCAATTTTAAATCCACCCAGAGACTTGGAAATGTGTATCTATTCAGTGTTATAATAAAGCTGTTTTAAAAGACTTGTAGATCCAAATGTTATAGATTCAATTGAATCGGTAGTGTTATTGCTGATGGTGTTTCATTTAGATGAATTTATCCTATAAGATAATGCAATTAAGTCTATAGCCACTTTATTATTTCCTACACACTTTGATGAGTGGGGCTTCAAAGCATAAGAGAAAACATATGCTCATATCCTCACCTTAAATCCTATGTCAAAGGCATAATGATGATGTTGAAATTTCAGGGATCGGAGCTTATGTTTGGGCCATTGGCCAGTAGTGGCTGAATTGAGACAATTTTGATAGTATGAAAAGTAAAAAGGAAGTGGTAAGATATAAAGTAATCAAAGAAAAATCCCCAGACCTTTGGCAGAAGCTGGCCACTTGTCATTAAGGGGTTTGACATGGAACCTGGAAGGACAAATTATCACAAACTGGGTGTCTCAAAACCAGAGAAATTTATTCTCTCACAGCCCTGGAGGCCCAGGGTCTGAAATGACAGGGTGCAGGTCTACCACTCCCTTCTTAAGGCCCTAGGGGAGGACCCTTCCCTGCCTCTTGCAGCTTGTGGGGACGCCAGGTGCTCCTTCCTCCCCTGTGTGACCCCATCTCACTGAATCCCACGAGCTTTGGTACGTTGTGTTTTTGTTCTCATTTATCTCAAGTGATTTTCTGATTTCCTTTGTACTTTCTTCTTAGATCCATTGGCTGGTTAAGTGGGTGTAATTTAATTTCCACACTTGGAATTTCCCAGATTTCCTTCTGCTATTAATGTCTAGTCTCCCTGCATTATGATCAAAAAAGGTATTTTGTATGATTTCAACCTTTTTTTTTAATATTGATTAACATTTCTGTGGCCTAATATATGGTCTATCCTGGAGAATCTTGTCTGTGCTTTTGAGGAGAATGTGTGTTTTGCTGTTGTTGGATAGAGTTCCGCATATGTGTATTAGTCAACCTGGCTTGTTGTGGGGCTAGGTCCTCTATTTTCTTGCTGTGTCTTCTGGTCTGGATGTTCTATCCCTTACTGAAAGTGGGAACTGAAGTCTGCAACCATTATTTTAAAATGGTCTATTTTTCCCTCTAATTCATCAGGTTTTTGCTTTATATAATGCAAGAATATGTTGTTAGGTATGGAAATACTTATATTTGTTATTCTGTCTCGATGTATTGAAATGTTTATTAACATATATAATATCCTTCTTTGTGTCTTGTCACCTTATTTGATTTAAAGTCTGCTTTGAGCTTTTGATGCTTAAAGGACCAGCGCCTGCTGTTTTTCTTCCCTGAGTCCTGTGTCAGCTGAAACAAAGGCAAGCCCCTTGCATCGTTCCTTCGGGTGTCCTCCAGACAAGTTAGAGTAGCCCTAAACAACAGTTTGCAAATAACCTTAGGTTCAAGGTACCAGGGAGGTGGGTTCTCACTGTGCCAGGGAGGGGTGAATCTAGGGCAAGAAAAAGTGCCTATTATTTTGAAGGTGTTTATTTTTTTCCTTGATTAAGCTATTGTTTATTTCATGCAAACTTTTGTCTGTTCCCAGAACTCCAACAAAGTTGACGCTGCTTGTTTCTTGAGTGCTTCTGTAGACTGAGTGCTTAGAGCTGCCTTAGTCTACCATTTTGCTGACATCACTCCAATAATCCCCCTTTTTTTTTGAGGCTGATCTTGTGAAAGAACTTGCATAAGGACAAAAAGAAGCAGATACTTAGAATTCACAATCTCTGCCACAGAAAACTATATTATCTTACCATATTTTGGAAATTATTCTTTAAGCCACTATTCCAGAAGGAGATTGAAAATGATAAAAGAGCACTCAAAAAAAAAAAAAAAAAAAAAAAAAAAAAAAAAAAAAAAAACCTCATGAGTGAGATGTGAAAAAAGGAGAGAGAGGGAGACAAAGTTTTCCAAGAAATTTCTTAAGCACAAAGATGAGTTATCATCTGCAAACACTTCATTTCAATGCTTTCATGTCTTAGAGATACAAGATTTAAAATAAGTCGTATAATCTTTTGCCACATTTGACTTTTTCTTCTTTTTTTTCACATATAATGATGACGTTAGATCAGTTTTCTTTCTTCATTTGGTATCACTTTAACCTGAACTAAATGTGAAACTCTGTGTAAGACTACTCTGCTTCAGTCATCGCTTCTTCATGTGTCATGAGCTGGGCGCTTTTCAGCACCCTGTCAGGTGTTAGTGTAGTGATGCGAGAAGTAGGGGACCAAGTACGAGGCCTGTTGGAGAAGTGAGACTACCACTGCTTCATTCAAATGACATTTTTCATTGTTGGTGTGAGAGAGGTGACACGGCCTCTCATTTACACTGCCATCAAATCATGAATTGGTATAGTATTTTAGTAAAAGTGTAACAACATGCAGAAAATCTTAATGATGTACTTCACAGTAAGTCTCCCTTCTTTTTTTAAAAAAAAGATTTATTTATTTATTTGAGAGAGAGAAGGGGTGAGCCTGGTGAGGGACAGAGGGAGAATGCATACCAACCAGACTCCCCGCTGAGTGCAGAGCTCGACGCAGGCCCTGAAACATGACCCAGAGATCATGACCTGAGCTGAAATCAAGAGTTGGATGCTTAACCATAACTGACTGGGCCACCCAGATGCCCCAGCAAGTCTCATTTCTAAGTACTGCTTTTTAGGAAACATTCCAAGATGAAGAGGAATCTAAGATATAGCATATAAAGCACATGCATGATCCATCTGGATTCATGCATGTGTGTGTGTGTGTGTGTGTGTGTGTGTGTGTGTGCATGTGTGTTAGAAATCATAAACAACTCAATAATAGAGGATTGCTCAATAAATTGCAGTACACCCGCACAACCAATACCACTCAGCAATTGAAATGGTAATATAGGCTCTATTTCACATAAAAGTGCACTAACATAAAGTTAAGGGGAAAAGCAGCTTTCACAAATCATATGATTGCATTTCCATAAAAATAAACATGTCAGGGTTGTGTTTAGGCATGCAGACCAAAAGTATACAGCGGATGGCATTGGGAAGAGGGTTTTCCTTCCTTCTGCTGTTACGGATTGCCTAGAATGTTGTTGTTTTTATCATAAAAAGTTCAATATTGGAAAAATAATCTTTGACACACACAAAGTTTGGATTGTTAGAGATGGTCATGTAAAAATAAGAAAAATGTAAGTTTCAAGATGGAGAACTGGGCAGAGAATAAAACAAAATCTACTTCTGAGGAATAACTAAGAAATGTTCAAGATACAGCGCTGATGGTAAAAGATGATAAAGAGATAATTCAGTGTGTTGAAAGTAAGAGTGCAGAGCAAACTGAGGAGGGGCACATAGAGGGGAAATCTGGCGTTGAGGTGAAGGTGCAGAGGATGTGAGTGGAAATTTGGAATAACCGTAAACACTTATGTGATGCTTACAGTGTGTTAGGCGCCGTCCCGGACGTTATACAGCTATTGACGCATTGGATTTTCACAATAGCCAAGAAAGCGAGGTTCTATACTTTCACCCAAATAAAGCACAGAGAGGGTTGTAAGAGACAGAAACAGCATTCAAGTCCAGGCGCGCCGCCCCAGGGCCCGTGTGCTGAGCTACGAAACCTATAGCCCAGCTGCTTTAGTTGACCCAGCAGCAGCACGGAAGACAGAAAAATGAGAGCATAACGCGTCGTTGGGGGGAAAAAAGCAGAGCGTCAAATGCTGAAGGTGAGCCCATCCCTGGAGGTTAGATAGTAAACTATAATAATGATGGAGAAGAAGCACGTAGATTCTTAATGCATGCACACACTGCAAGAAAAAGAAAATCAAAATCATTTATGGATTTTATAACCCTGAGGATTAATATCTTTTCATGCTGGCAAATGGGCTTACAGAAAAACTTTCAATAGCAGCTTTTCTTTTGATCTCTTTTATTTCAAATAAAAACCCACTCCAGTTTGGCTGAAGGGCATTGGTCTCTTAGAATGCAGCATCTCCAAGCCTCTGTACAAGGCCTATTGTTAAAAATCTCTAAATAAAAACAACCACCAAGATGTGGAGGAAATAAAATATCAGTATTTTTTACTTAAAATTTTTTGAAGTGAAGAAAACTAGGGTATGTAAAATTGAAGCCTGTGACCCTCAATGGGAAATAGTGCTCAGTGAGAATTTAAGCTTCTAGAATTGTCCAGACCCCCAGGAAAGCAGAATTCTGATAGCCTCCATGATTCCTGACCCAGGGAGTGCAAGCCTCCCTCCCCTTACGCATGGGCACAACCTCTGCATCTGAATTATCTGAATATTAGTTTCCTCGATTTAGTTACTACTTACGGCAAATGGTGCTGTGCTGGTCCCTCCCATGATTGAGGCACGTTATATGGACAGCAGCCTGCGTGGGGGTTGGACGTCAGTCTGATGTGCTCACACTTGCCCGGCATAAAGCAAATCCCTGCGAGTGGTGCATGGGGACTCATAGCAGCCGTCTTTGTGTGGCCCTAAGGGGGTGGGAGTGATCTCCAGCAGACAGCTAGTGAGGGGGCTGCTGCATCTGTGTTACCATCACAAAAGACTGCGTTTTACCAACCCTCTGAATGGGCTCAGAACACTCGGATCCCCAACTGAGATGCTCAGCCTGACAATTCGATTCCTGCCTGTGAGACCAAGTCATGCCCAGACTCCTGTTTCCAGGAAACTCTAACATCGTAAACTTGTGCTGGTTGAAGTTGCCAAGTTGACGTTAATATGTGCTACAGAAACAGTAACTGATACAGTTAAGTATGTGGAGAAAATGGACCACCTTGGAAAATGAAACAAAACAACACAGCACCTTTTGTTTTTAAAATATTGTGACAGATTCTGACAGAGTATTGAAGTTACTTAAGTGGAAGGTAGCCGATGCTGGAGTTAACATCTCAAAACTCAGCTATTATTCATTATATTACCTGTCCAGCACACTAAATCATCCTCAGCATATCATTAAATACTCATTAAATGTCCATATGCACCTGCTGCTACACAGGCACGGGTAGGAAAAATCAAAACAGAACTAGAAAAGTGCAATCTATGAGAAAGAAAACACCAAGTTCCAGTATGAGCAGGGTTGACTTTCTCAGGAGGCTTGTCCCCACCCCAGCTTTGAGGGTTAAGCTGAATACACAGGAATAAAGAACAATGCAGAGGATCAGAGCCTTCACACAACCTGATCTTGCATTCAGATTTCAAGGAAACATCTTGTTAGCTATTTCAGGGCTGCACCCATGCTCTCAGAATGCCCATTCATGGAGTCACAGAATTTGTATTTGTAAAGCTCTCTAGATAGTTCAAATGCATAGCACCAGCTTGAGAGATGAATGAGACCAATAGTGACATCTAAAGCTACACTTTCATGTACTTATATGATTGAACACTGAACTTACTTAATTTTTTCCAGTTATTTCAGAAAATATTTATTAAAGTACTGGTGATCCAGAGAAGAAGAAAGATAGTGCCCCAGCCCTCGATATTTTCACAGCTAGGACAGTCACTGTAAAACCACATGCTGAGTGTTGCACCACCATCCAAACTATGTGGAAGAAGGTGCAGTTTGGATCATTTGAAACGGGAAAGGTGGCTGGGGGGAAGGTAGAGCCATTGGAGGAAAGGTATCCAAGTAGGATCTCAAAGTTCAAGTCAAATCCATCAGGATGAACGCGTGCTTTCTATTATCACTCATTCAGTACATAGTCTAAAAAGCTATAAAGCAGTGATGCTGTGATTGAGAGCCTGTGCTCAGACTGGTGGGATTGATCCCTAGCTCTGGAGTTCCTACTGTTCAGTTTTCTCCTTTATGCACCAGGGGAACAAATAGTGATTACCTCACAGAGGATAATATTTCTGAGGAGCATATATGAGTGATATATGAGTGTAGCATGTTTTCTGCCACATATTAGGAGTTTGGATCATATGGACGGTCATCGTAGAAATTGCTAATGTCCTGGCTTGCCACCACGACCACAGCTATGGGACTATTCAGTAAGATTGTAGGTGAGGAAGGCCAGAGATAGGACTTGCTGTTTCAGAGTCTCGGGTGGTCTGAGGGAGGAGACTGAGACATAGAGACCGATAATCTCCATGCTTCACAGCTACTCTGCTAAAGAACTAGCACTGTACTGTGGAGAGAAGAGAGGGTTTAAATTTGCCTGGAGAAGTGAGCAAAGAAGTGAAACTTTTTTTCAAAAAGGAGGGATTTTAAGCAAATTTTGAGGATCAGTTGCAATTTCACAAGGCACGGACGGAGAGCTATGGGAACTAAGTATTCCAGGTGAAGGTAAAGGGAAGCCAGAAGTATCTGTGCCCAGGGACAGCTTTCAGTGGGCATTCTGATTTTAATGCATCGGTTTAGACAAATCCAAGGTATCACTTCCATTGAGAATTTTTAAACATATGAATGGATATGCATATAACATTTCTTTGTTATTTCTGGAAGGTACCATCTCTTGGATTAGACATACCGATGGTTTTCACTGGCTACTGGAAAACATTTGTTTGACACACTGAGTGCTGATCATGTGCTAGACCCTGATACCTGAGCAAAAGATGAATTATCAAAAAAAGGGGGGGGTTTAAACCTTGAATCATTTTATAAACATCTAAGAAACCTTGTGAGTCGTGTGAAGTATGCAAAGATTATATGGAAATGAATATTTCCTCTTTTGCAAAATTAATCCCCAAGTTCAAAGACTTGAAATTTATTCATTTTACAGGGAAATCAGTGTCATGTGGGAGACACTTGGTATAATGAGTGAGTCTTGCCCCCTTTTTCTGTGCTATGGGGCTTTGTTTGTTTGTTTGTTTGTTTGTTTGTTTTGGCTTTCCCTATGATCTCTGGATCCAGTGAGGATTGTGTGCAGAAATGTTTACTTTCGTAGGATTGTATTATGTAAGATTCAGGAACCCACCGCCTAACCCTTCATCATAAATCATAATGTATGTTCTTGGGGCACCTGTGTGGCTCAGTTGGTTAAGCATCTGACTCTTGATTTTGGCTCAGATCACGATCTCAGGGTGGTGAATCGAGCCCTGCATTGGGCTCCACTCTCAGCGGGAAGTCCGCTGGAGATTCTCCTTCTCTCCCTCTCTCCCCCTGGCTCAAGCTCTCTCTCCAAAATAAATAAATAAATCTTTAAAAAAAAATAATGTATGTTGTCCAGTGTGATAAATTGTAAGTCAGAAAAAGAAAAAAGAACTAGATTAGAATCAATTTTCATTCCCCTTTTCAATAAAAAGAAAAAAAAGTGGTCGTATCAAAAGTCTGTAAGCTTGAGAAGCCAGTAGGAGTATGAAGTATTCTATCATCTGGTCAAAGATTTTTTTTAACTAATCACCTTGTTTGAGCAATGTCTTTTTCTTTACATGGTGAAGATGAGGTATTTGTGCCAACAGAAATGGCAGGCTCTGCGGCACTCGTTGCATATAGATGATACAGATCAGTCAAGGAAACGTTACCGTGTCAGTTCACCAGGTCTGCATGCATTTGGCAGCTCTAGACATTTTGTGGGGGCAATGACTCTTGCTGTGAGCCCTTCCATGAATCAGGAATACTGGGGTTAAAAAGTTGAAACTGTAGAAGAAAAAATGTTATCTTGGTGTAGTTGGTAATTCTTGATTTAACCAGATACCTCATATTGACATGAAACATTATCTTGAAAATAATTCATTTGCACATGTTCTAATACGCAGTTCATGGTTCAGAGAATAATTCTTTTCTTGCAGATTTTATTTTCCTAAAATAAAGGATAAAATAAACATTTCCTTAAAGGGTGTTCAAATTGGGACACCTGGGTGGCTCAGTTGGTTAAGCGACTGCCTTCGGCTCAGGTTATGATCCTGGAGTCCCGGGGTCACGTCCCGCATTGGGCTCCCTGCTCAGTGGGGAGTCTGCTTCTCCCTCTGACCCTCCCCCCTCTCGTGCTCTCTATCTCTCATTCTCTCTCTCTCAAATAAATGAATAAAATCTTAAAAAAAAAAAAAAAAGAGTGTTCACATTGTTAGTGGATGGTTGGTGAACTAGATAATTCAGGGCACTCCTGTGAAAGTATAATTCAGGGGCGCCTAGGTGGCTCAGTCATTAAGCGTCTGCCTTCGGCTCAGGTCATGCTCCCAGGGTCTTGGGATCGAGCCCCACATCAGGCTCCCTGCTCTGCGGGAAGCCTGTTTCTCCCTCTCCCACTCCCTCTGCTTGTGTTCCCTCTCTTGCTGTGTCTCTCTCTGTCAAATATATAAATAAAATCTTTAAAAAAATAAAAAAAAATGAAAGTATAATTCATCATCACCAGAGATGCGGTGGAATGTCCACACTTATTCTAAAGTGACCAAACCAAAGTATAGTCATTTCCAAGTACTATACAAAATAGTATGCCATAGATGTTATGTGAGAGTGGTGTTTCCATCAATTAAATAAACGTCTTTCCTTCTTCTTCCTGGATTGTTTGATTACTTCATTTTCTAGAGCTGACTGTTAAAGAATCATTTCAGACACATTTGAGGAAAATGCATGGAACATAAAGTTGTAACATGCCTCCCCCAGCCAAATATGAGTACATTTAGATAAAACTGTAAGACTAGTCATACTTTTAAAATAAAATTCAAAAATAACTTAAATATAATGTTTTATAATTCAGATCTTTTACACTTACAGATTTATATTTTTGCTCCTGTCAGTATAAATTTAAATGTCACTTTTAAATAGAACTATATAGATTCAAAAATGAATAAAGATCACTTTTTAAATATGTGCAGTATATTTTCTCTGAAAGATTCACATATTTTAAACTAAATCCATTACTCTATATTGTCATTGATTGATGATTTATGAGTAATTTGGTTTGTTGAGACATTTGATATAAACTTTGGCATACTTGTAACTTTCTGTCTAAAATGAATTCCATTCCATGGTGCTAATATGATAGATGTATTGTTATTAAAGTAAGAAAACACATTTTAAAAACTGTTACCATATTTCGACTAGCTGAAAATCATATTTT
This sequence comes from Halichoerus grypus, assembly GCF_964656455.1. NCBI lineage: Eukaryota > Metazoa > Chordata > Mammalia > Carnivora > Phocidae > Halichoerus > Halichoerus grypus. The sequence continues at coordinate 203,406,140 of NC_135714.1, forward strand.
GAATAACCTTGAAATGGAAATATTTCTTGAGCATTTCTATATGTATATATAAGTATAGAAATATATATAGAAAATTATATAGAAAAATTCTATAGAAAATTCTCAGAAATTAAAGGGCTTAATTACAGCTACTCACATATGACTGCCATTGTCCTTCCCTAATTTATGAATGTAGTGCATTCCACATTTCTCACTTGACAAGTCGATATTTGAAATTACCATAAGGAAATTACCTCACTTCATTGTGCTTAGCTACGGTATACTGCATTGAGTTAGGTCTTGGGTTTATAGGCAATACATTTCTGATACAGAGCAGAGCCTCTGTAATTCCATTCTATAGTCAGGAAAAGATTTTGACTTCCTTAAAAAAGAATATGCTTTTCTTTTTTTTTTTTTTTAAGAGACAAAATTTAATATATGCACACAGCTTTATATATAATGCAGCATCACACCATGTGGGGCATTTACTCTTGTTTTATACATTCAGATATGTTTGAAACACTTCTTAAGGCTACAAAACAGAACATAGAAAAATAAACAGGAATATATTCAACACTTACAAAAAGTGATATGATAAAGAATATAAAGTACTATTTTCCTTTCAACACTTCAAAAGATATGTATATATACATTTTTTACAAGTCTTAGAAGAGGGGTGGGTGCATGTCTTAATGCTGGGAAACAGCAACTTTGGGGTTGAATTTACTTGAATGGATTAAAAATTGCATTGTTACAGAGCTAGAAGAAAATTTATGTACGAAAAATGATAATAGCCTTACACTGAGTACAAATAATACTTAAAAGCATGGGAAGATGTGAAGAATATGCTTTTCTAAGGAGAAACAGGCAGAGACAAGGAAACGTGATTTTCTGCTCAGGCAGTGTGACTTCAAATATCTGTCCATGCATGATAGTAGAAAGCTTTCGGGTCATTGCCCAGTCAGCCTTCTCTGAGCACTGGAATCAACACCAAGGTAAAGCACTGCATCAGTGTTTCTATTACCTAGCCCTGACCACAGGTAGATTATTTCATCCTGATGTCTGCCTCTCAAACACTTACAGACTTCTTTTCACTCAAGAATCTATTGAAGTCAAATTAATGATGGGGCCCTGGAATAGAGTTCTATGGATTTCTGCAGCTAAATTCTATGGAGCTGCTGAAATGCCCATCCAGTCTAAGAAACACTCATGAGAATACTCTTTCTTTTTGATTCCTCCAGATAGCCAAATAACTAGTCCAAATGTCCTCATTTTCCATAAGATAGCGGTTTTCTCGCCCTTGAAAACCACAGACTCTTAAGAGCATTCAGTAATCAGAAATATGCTAGCTCTTTTGAAGTAACAATTCTAAGCAGCAAAGCATTCTGCCACTCCCTTGGGGAAGGAATGTACAAAAGGAGAAAAGAAGGCAATGAGATCTTGCCATTTGCAACGACGTGGATGGAACTGGAGGGTATTATGCAGAGCGAAATAAGTCAAACAGAGAAAGACATGTATCATATGACCTCACTGATATGAGGAATTCTTAATCTCAGGAAACAAACTGAGGGTTGCTGGAGTGGGGGGTGGGGTGGGAGGGATGGGGTGGCTGGGTGATAGACACTGGGGAGGGTATGTGCTCTGGTAAGCGCTGTGAATTGTGCAAGACTGTTGAATCTCAGATCTGTACCTCTGAAACAAATAATGCAATATATGTTAAGAAAAAAAAAAAAAGAAGAAGAAGAAGATAGCAGGAGGGGAAGAATGAAGGGGGGGAATAGGGGTAGACGAACTATGAGAGATGATGGACTCTGAAGCGGGGGACATCAGAGGTGTAGACGAACTATGAGAGATGATGGACTCTGAAAAACAAACTGAGGGTTCTAGAGGGGAGGGGGGTAGGAGGATGGGTTAGCCTGGTGATGGGTATTGAGGAGGGCATGTTCTGCATGGAGCACTGGGTGTTATGCACAAACAATGAATCATGGAACACTACATCTAAAACTAATGATGTAATGTATGGGGATTAACATAACAAAAAAATCTTCAAAAAAATAAATAAATAAACGCATGGTGTCAGCCACAAAAAAATAAATAAATAATAAATGTGAAAAAAAAAAAGACAGTAGGGTTTAAAGTCAAGATTACTTCTTAGCACATCCCAGAATCACATCATTTTATGTAACACTTAAAATGTGTAGCATAATAAAAACAGTTTTATAATAATAAGCGACACCCAGTAGTGGTGGAAAAAACCTACAAACAATTGGAGAGCAAAGTTACGAACCATTTATCCCCAAATTGCTCTTCATCACTGTGAACAATATTGAAATGAATGAAACCAGTCAAATCAGAAAACTGGGCTTTCATAGGATGGTTGCACACTGCATGCATAGTTTGTAGAGTACACTTTGGAAGGAACAGTTTTTTTCACTTTTAGTTTTGCATGGCTAAAACTGTAACAGTGTGCATGAAAAATATCTTCCCAAAGCCATATTTTTATTCTCTTCCATTGCCTTTTTTCTTATAATTTTTATCCTACCCTTTTCTCCTTTATACTTAGTTTCTTATGACTTTTCTATTAGACTTACTATTTTTCCCCAGATATAAGAGATTTGTTTTATCTGAGCATAAATATATTGATATTTAAAAAAATGTTGCAGTGTCAATTCAGAATGCTACTAGATAAAGGTAAATCTAATTTGCATCATCTTTTTAAAAGTTACATAATTCAAATGTAGCTTCCAAATGCTACATCTCTTGTCTCTTTTTCTTTCCCAAAGTAAGACTTCTCTTTTTATTAAGAGTAGTATTATTCTTTCTTTATTTTTAAAAGACCAGATAAAATGGTGCACAATTAAATTCAGATATCATTTCTTTGTTTCATTATTAATGAGTCTGTTCAGTTTTCTCTGTTTAATATACCATGAGACTTGCCAAAAGGACATATTTAATTGTGTTTTTCTGTGACCTCTTTGCCTCCATGTGTGTACACATTCAGTGTAAGCTATCATCTATATGTTGGTTAAATGATCATTCAAGAAAGAGCCTGTTTTATTTTTGTTTTTTTTTTTTTTAAGATGTATTTATTTATTTTAGAGAGAGTGAGAGAATGCATGAGCAGGGGAAGGGGCAGAGGTAGAGAAAGAAGCAGAGTCCCAACTGAGTGCAGAACCCAACATGGGGCTGTATCCCAGGACCCTGAGATTATGACCTAAGACGAAACTAAGTCAGACGCTTAGCCAACTGAACCACCCAGGCGCCCCAAGAAACAGCCTGTTTTAATGTCAAGTCTCTGTCTACAATGTTACAATTACATTTTCTAAGAAAAATGTGGTGTTTGTTTGTGTAAAGTCCAAATTTCAGAACCTTTAAGATTAAGGATCCCTGCTTCTAGAATACCTCCCATGGTGATAAGTAAAAAGATGTATTAGTGTTTTATGCAGACAGAATAGGGTGTATGTCTGTGCATGTGTGTGATGACAAAATTACCAAACATATTTCAAACTAAGTAGGAAACGATGTCTACAGTATTAAATAGGTCGATAAATAAAAAGTGCTCTCTTCCATATTTGGTGTAAAAAGTTAAGAGTTTTAACAGCATACACTTTGTAGTATATAATCTAGCATAACACAATATAGCAGATTAAAATATCTGTCTTGAAGAATCCTTTTCCATTCATTATTTCTACTAGTTCAAATGCTTGCTAGTTTGGACTTCACTCTTCTCTCACCTAACAAAAGATCTTCAATAGCTTCTCTTCATGAATTTGGTTCCCTAGGGAAAATTGTATTTAATTGTTCATTGCATTTGGGGATTCACAACAACCTGTCAAAATATTACAAATTTAAGGTTGGCTTTTAAGTTGATTTTCAATCAAAGAAAGAAGGAAGTTTGCTCTGCCTGGAGCATGAGAAATTTGGTTAGTCATTATGAATAGGTTCTGCTTTGTGGAGTGAGAGAGGAAAGAGCAAAGTTAATGTCAGAGGTCTGACGCCTGTGTTTATCTGTATTTTTAATTAAGGAAAATTTATTAGCAGTCTTAGGATGAGTGGTGGGAGTTTGTGGGAACACAGTGGTAGAAACCATCAAGTCCAAAGCCAAGGCAGACAGAGACAGTTCTGTTGCCCTCTACTTTATCTTGACTACTGGATTCAATTTTGTTTCCAGGCACTCACAAAACTTGCACAAGTACCATTTTCTAGAAAGTGCGCTACTCATTGGAGACATACTGTGAGTGAGTTTTCTTTCAGTGCCTTTGACAGTTGTTCTCTGTTTTCAGCATGCAAAACATTAACATGAATAAAACATACATGATCTGTATGATATCAGTTCTGCATAGCATAGAAGCAACACAGTCATGGAGACAGCATTGGGTTTGGGATTTTATTCCATTTCAAAAAACTTCCTACCTAAATGATCTAATCATGTCTCCATTTAAAGTAAGAGGACAGGATGAGATTTATGTTTCTCTTTACATGTTTTTTTAGTATCCAGGAGAGAACAAAGATGCTGAACAAATCAAAATGACAAAAGGAAACAAATGAACAATAACAATAAAATATTAATTAGTCAAGTATCAATCACAGAATATGATAGACAATATTTACACACTCCCTAGAAGGAATGAAAAAAGAACTTCTTGGGTATATTATTTCACAAGGCAAATGTCTTCATCTGACCTAATACTTAATGTCTTCCCTTTGCATTTTGAGGCCATAATTATAGATACGCCATTGTAGGAATGCACCAAGTCTGGTTAGCAGTAAATAAAGCTGGAATTACAAGATTTGAAAATGTTAAGTTCTAGTTTATCAGTAGAGCTGGCCTCCATTGAAGAACGATTCCAAATTTGATGTCCAAGAAAACATTGTCCACCTGGCTTATTTATTGTTTAATAGGAGGGTAGGTTTTTAAAATATATATTTACGGTGCATAACATAATGATTTAATATACATATACTTTTGAAAAGATTATCATAATCAAGTTGACTAATACACTCATCACCTCACATAGTTACCTTTTTGTTTGTTTTTGGTGGTGGTGAAAACAGCAGAAAGCACTTGAGAAACCTATTCTTTTAGCAAATTTCAAGTACACAATGGTATACATTAGATCTCCAGAACTTATTAATCTTTTTTTTTGTTTCAGAACTCATTAATCTTATAACTGAAAGTTTTTACCTTGTGAACAGCATCTGATTTCCCCCACCATTCTGCCACCAGTAATCACCATTATAGTCTCTGGCTCTATGAGTTCGACTGTTTAAAATTCTACATGTGAGATCATACAGTATTTTTCTTTTTGTGTCTGGCTTTTTTCACTTAACATAATGTCCTCAGGTTCATCTGTGTTTTCACAAATGACAGTATTTCCTTCCTTTTTTTATGGCTGAATAGTTTTATGTATATAGTACATTGTCTTTATCCATTCCTCTGTCAATGGACACTAGGCTGTTTCCAGGTCTTGGCTATTGTAAATAATGCTTCAGTGAACAAGAGGGTGCATGTATCATTTTGAGACAATGGCTTCATTTCTTTTGGATATATACCCAGCAGTGAAGCCGTGAGATTGCTGGATTGTAGGGCAGTTCTATTTTTAACTTCTTAAGGAACCTCAGTCCTGTTTTCCATAATGAGTGTTCTCAATTTACATTCACACCAAGAGTGTGCAAGAGTTTCCTTCTGTCCACAACCTCGCCACCACTTGTTTTCTTTTGTCTTTTGGATAATCCTGGCTTGTTTTTTTTGAAAAGAGAGTGTGGATGTCAAAACAGGACTCTAAATTTAATAGAAAAGTTAGTTGCTATATAGGAAAAATGGGAACAAGCCTACAGTATGTGTGGAATCCCAGGAAAAGACTGACACCCTCTGGGTCCAAGGTCGTTAGCAGTTTCCCTGAGGCATAGATATTAGCATGCACTAAATTGTTTAGTTTTTAAATTTTCAGCTTTAAGGAGAAAGTGAAAGTGTTGGCCTCTTATGAGAGAAATTGTGGGCATTGAGGCATATGTCAGAGAGTCATTCTGGACAGGTAGGTGAAATCATGCCATCTTTCTGCAGGAATGGCTCTGTGATGTGTATAAACAAAGGATAGGCATTCAACAGCTTGGGAGAAGGCAGTACCATGGAAAGTACAAGAGAATCATGCACTCTTATATTTAATCATTTTTAATCATTAGAATAGCTATATAAGCAGGAAATACAAGCCCGAGTCTATAGGAACTGTTCAGTTTTAAAACTGGTGTAAAGTATTGAAATGAGGCAGTGAATAGAGGCATATTGATTGATTCACTCATAATTAAACAGAGTCTGAAAAGCAGGCTATAATTGCTAAGATGCACTTAAGTATGTTTACTTTCTTTGGGTAACTAAAAAAGGAGACATAAACATGGTAATTAAAGGGTTATTTTTTTGTCCTTCATATTCGAAGATGCTCTTACTCAAGATCAACCTGATTTGTATGTGATCTAAGTAAAGTATTGAATTTTTTTTTTTCTGCTGCAATAAAGGGGATTATTGCTGTGGGTAATTGACAACTGCACATAATTAACACAACAAGTCCTGGTGTTCAGCACAGCCCATGCCTCAGCCATGGTCCATGCCCTGGAGTTTACCTCCCAGCCTCTTAAATTTTCTCAGTGCAGACTCATAACCCATTCAAAGTGAAACATCGAGGGTTCTGTGTCATACAGTTTGTCGAGATTTAAAAGTGCACGCTTAGATGCTAAAATAGTAGCTACACAATTAGTTGTATCCACCAAGATCAATTTGTCTCTTTAATAATATTTATGGTTAATCTTTGGGCTATAGGAAGACAGCAAATGATATGACAAATTAAATCTATATAGTGTAATAGATGTGCTTTCTTACAGCATGCTTACACTTGAATATATAAAACAGAAGTATTACACATAGGTGTGACTAAATGGTTGTTTAGAGTTACTAACCAATACTATCCAGCTAGAATACTGCTGAGTATATCTTTCTAGATACAGCTATTTATAGTAAAAGATTGGCCCTTATTTCTGACTTGCATTATGTGATTCTAAATCTCAGTTCTCAGCCTTTTCCGACGGTTAAACCATAAATAATAACCACTTGGAACAAATAGGATTTCATTAACTATGTTTCTCTTTTTATTGCTGGTTTTACTTTATTAATTGCTATTTTATAATCTGTGTAATGAAAGAACTGCAGTCAGTGACATTCTCCTTCCTTAAACCCCTAAGTGGTTTTCTATACTTTTCTGAGGCATGATTGACATTGAAAAAATTACATATATTTATATGTTTTGATGAGTCTACATAAAATTCTAGGAAATATATAGGATCATCTGAATTAGTGAAAAGATTTCTTCTTTAACTTTTATACAAGTCTGCTTTGTTTTACCGAAGTTGTTAAGAACTCCAGAACAATACCTCATACTAAGAGGGAGATTGGCTGACATTTATTTTCCCTTTTTATCTTAGTGGGAGTGCTCCTAAAGTTTCATAAATAATAAGCTATTTGAGAAAGATTTCTAGTAGATAACCTGTTTTAGATAAAGTATCACTGCAAGATAGGGAAATATAAATGTAATGGTTCCTCCATCATCAAATAAGATGATTATATGAATATCAAAGCAAACAAGTTATACTGATGTATTATTTAATGTTGAACCATCTTTGCAGTCCTAGAGGGAACAACCCTGCCATCATTGTGTACGTGGGTATATGTGTTATGGGTTAAATTTTGTCCTGCAAAGATAGGTTGAAGTTCTAACCCCCAGTTCCTCAGAATGTTAACTATTTGGAAATGAGGTCAAGACAGATGTAATTTGTTAATTTGAGATGAGACCATACTGGAATAGGATGATCAAATGTGACTATTGTCCTTATAAGAAAAGCAGAAGAAATGGAAAAACAGACACACAAAAGAAAAAAAGTCATGTGAAGATGAGGCCAGGAAGTGAGGTGTTCCATATACAAGCCAAGAAAGACAAAAGATTGTCAGAAAATACCACATGCAGAGAAAATCATGGAACTGATTCTTCCCTAGATGCTTCAGAGAGCATGGCCTACCACCACCTTGATTTTGGACTTCCAGACTCCTGAGAGGAAAGAGAATGAATTTCTGTTATTTTATGCTGTGCCTTTGTTACAACAGACTTATGGACCTAATATGCTATATGTGTGTATATGTGTGTGTGACTATATACACATATATACAATCATGCAATTTTAAGCTTTAATAGCTTCAAATGTATAACTGGTATACATTTTTTAAAATTTTATTTTGAAATTTTGTAGATTTTGAAATTTTGTAATTTTTTTTAAAAGTTTAATTTTAATGTTTTCAAGTTTTCCTATCTTCAATTAGAGGCACTGAAACAAAGATTTAAAAGTTATTATTTATAAAAAAATAATCATTTTGACTTCTGTTGGAATAGAAAAGTGGAATAATGCATTGTTCTCTTACAACTATATGCATAACCTATTTAAAATGCTATATAATCCACAAAATCACAACTTTTCTTTAACCTACTTGAGAGCTGAAATCTGTGGAAAGACAGGCAGCTCCAGAGAGAGACAGGGTGACAGTATTTGCTCACCAGGACTGACATCAGACTCTTTACCATCCAATAGGATTAATTCCATTAAACTTTTTAACATATAATGAAAAGCCAAGTGTAAGCTAGTGTGAGAGAACAGAGTCCTCGGGGGCAACTGAAACAGGGGTTTACACCCACTTGCATCCTTTCTGCACAGACTCCACTGGGTCAACAAGAGGACTGGTCAACAGTCAGGAGAGAGGTCTCCTTCTCTTGGCCCAGGTCTAGGGGAGGAAAAGGGCCACTGCTGTGGGAACAGCATGAAGCCCCATATAAATCCTTCCTCCCTGTCTTCTCTATGGAACAAAAGCTTTAAACTGCTATGGGAAGGAAGAAAACTCTGTCACCTTCAGGGAATGAGTGAAGACCTAGTAGAGACAGGCAAAAGGAACCGAAAACAAAGAAACAAACGAAGAAAACAAACAAAACCTTAACCCTCTCTCTTGGGGAGGAGCATAAACATACCCTGAGATCAGATCATTAAGAAACCTCTCCTGAGACCCAAGGACATGTTACCTGCCTAAATCTGATGCTGAGCCTGAACAGTAGAAAGAGCCTCCCTCTGCCTCACTAGGCTAACAAGGATCATTTAACAAGTAACAGCAGTGCATGCTGAAGTGGAGGCAGAACCTCGGGATGGACCAGTTCTGAGTGCCAACACAAGGTTCTGAAGACCCCAGGCAGAGGGTGGAGCGCAAACCTTGAGGAAAACCTAAACACAAAGCGACACTAAGCATTCAAAGTCTGTGGTGCACTGTGAATAACCACAGCCACAGGAAAGATGAATCCACCTCATTTCCTAACAAGGTGGACTCAACGCTCCAAACGAAAGGCTTGGCAAGAGGAGACACATCTTATGCCCAGACATACGTATTATTTACCTCAAGCTACACTGCCCTTCACAAAATGCCCACCTTTCAAAAATTACATAATATACGAAGAAGGGGAAAAAAATCTCAAGAGGTAAAATGGTCAATAGAACCAGGTTCAAATATGGCCCAGGTGTTTGGACTATCATATGATTTAAAATAATTACAATTTAAAATAATGATTAATATATGAAAGGCTCTAGGAGAAAAGATAGAAAGAAACATGTATAAATAGGTGGAGAATTTCAGCAGAGAGATGGAAATTAGGAGAATCAGCTGGAAATGCTGGAAGAGAAAAGCATGATGACAGAGATAAAGAATGTCTTTGAAAGATTCATTAGTGGGTATAACACAACTGGGGAAAGAATCAGCAATCTCAAAGATGGCTAATTCACATTTTCCAAATGAAAGCACACAAAGAAAGAACTGAAGACACATTATTAAAATATCACCCATATAACTGATTAAGAAGTATAAATAATTAAATTTTAAATTAATTCAAATAATGGTTATCTTAACTTTGTAGAATTTATACTTCAAAAGTTATAAAAGCTTGAAATTGTACTAAAATTTTAGGGAATACACAGACACACACACACGTACTCAAAGACACACTGCTGTATTTTATTTGCTAATATATTTAGTTAAGACTTTTGCATCTTTGATATCTATTCTGTTCACATGTGAGCATATTCATGTTTTTTTGCCATGTACTATCTTATCCCACTTTATTTTTTCTTCTTTTGAACTATTCAGATGCAGTTATGTATTTTTATAAGATCAGTATTAATTAATATTCTTCAGAAAATCAGAACCATTAGGATGTATCTCTCTAGGTAGATAGGTAGATGATATAGATATAGGTTTATTATAATGAATTGGTTCATGCAATTATAGAGGCGGAGTACTGATAATACAGTTTCGGTTGGAAAACCAGCAAGCTGAAGCAAAATCCAAGAAAAGCCAATGTTTCTGTTCAAGTCCAAAGGCCGGAAAAGATGGATGCCTCAGGTTAAGGAGTCAGACAAGAAGTCTTGCCTCTTACTCAGCCTTTTTTTTTTTTTTTTTTTTGTTCAGGCCTCCAATTGATGAAACGAGGCCCACATTAGGGAGAGCACTCTGCTTCACTCAGTCTACCAAAGAAATATTAATGTCATCCAAAACTTCACAGAAACACCCAGAATAATGTTTCACCAAATATCTGGGCAGCCCATGGCCTAGTCAGGTTGACTTATAAAAATAACCATCACAAATATTATCTGTTCTTCAATGTAAAATGGACCTTTGAAAAAAATTATTTTAGCCTGATACGTCTTTTTAGGAGGACACTTAAGGAATTTAAAGGTATTCTTTTTTTTATTTTCTTTTTAAATTAATTTTTAATTTACATCTCTATAAAATGTCTCCTTCATCAGTGTTTTCAAATTATTAGCTTATATTTTATCACAAAATTATTATTGCTTTTGCTGTCATTACTGTTATGACTATTGTATTCCTCCTATTTAGGTAGTAATACGAGCAGTATGAGTTATAAATATGCTCTTGTTTTTGTGTGTTTTTGTGTGTGTGTGTGTGTGTGTGTTTCCACTAAATATTAAGCACACATACTTACGTAATTACTTGAACCTTTGTTGAACTACATTCAAACCAGATAATGCGTTGGCCAGTTGTGAATTCTGTCTTGCTGGGGCACCAGTGATATCGCAGATCCGGTCACCCAAGCGCGTGGCTTGCCAAGTCCTACTTGTAATGGAAGTGTCTTCCAGTGGTCTATTGACTCGGGTGTGCTGTGCAGCTTCTTACAGTCTTCTCTGGGAGGGTTGGTCTTACATGCAGCCCCCGATGTCCAGGTGTGTCTTTGGATTTTATCCTGGCCTTGTACTAATTCTTTTCTGTCTCAAAATATCCTAGAGGAGTTAAGCCACCCGTCATTGCTGTTTTTGAAGCTGGAGCCCAAATGTCTTAATTGTGGCTGTGGTCACTGCTTTTGTGTGTATGCATATGTTTTGTGTACATGGTCTGTCTGCGTCCATCCAGACTGCTATAACAAAACATCATAGAACAAATAGCTTATAAACAATAGAAAGTGATCCTCAGAGTTCTGGAGTCTGGAAGGCCAAGATGAGGGTGTCAGCATGCTAACACGAGGGCCCCCTTCTGTGTTGTGAACTTGTCGTATCCTCACATGGTAAAAGAGGCAAGGGAGTTCTCTGTGGACTCTTTTATAAAGCCACTAATCCCAATCCTGAGGACTCTACATTTATGACCTAATTACCTCCCAGAGGCACCACCTCCTAATCACCATCACCTTGGTAAGTAAAGATTCCAACATATGAATTTTTGAGGGACACATTCAGACCATAGCACGTCCATTGAAATATTTGCATTGTCTTCATGACAATAATGTCATTTCATTTGCACTAGCTTATACTGGACTAGAATTTAACCCCAAAATGAAAGTGTTAATAATTATTTTATTAACTAATTTGTTCCCAGTGCCTAGAAAAAATGTCCAGAATATGATAAGTGCTCACGCAAATCAGTTAAATGAATGACTTACTATTTTTATTTCTAGCGGGGGGTCGTTTAAGGCATGATCCACAGAAGTACATAAACCTCTCTAGGAACATTTATTCAACAAATTTATCCCAGAGTTGAAACATATTGCTAGTGTAATGATAGTATCTCATTTGGTTTCATCACATTTGCTTCTGAAACTGATGTGACCAGCCTTGTCTTTCTCTTCCGCATGAGCACAGATGCAGAACCACCAGAAGGTGACAGGTGCTGCACTGAGTATATTCACATAGTTCTCTTATTTATGCCTCATATCACCCTTGGGACTTATGTATTATTTATTCCAATTTTATAAACAAGGAATTCTCTTACACCAGTTAATGGCAAAGCTGATATCAAAAAACCCATCTAGTGCACAGCACACAGAGATTGCAAAACTTCTTTGGAATTCCTGTTTGACTGGCTTGTGTTAATAATTCTCTTTTCTCAGATTTATCTTTCTCTCCTACTGGATGACAGTCATCTCATTTTATATGAGTTTTTAGAGCTCAAGAAATTATTTTTGATTGACCTGAGTATTGTTGACTTATGTCATATGTACCATTTGTTGGTCTTAAGTGATATGTGAGAAAGCAGATTTGCATAATGACCCTGCACTCGAGTCTGGTGAAAATACATATTCGGCCTCAATTGGGTGCTTTCTGGGAAGGTGAAGATCACCTTTTAAAGTACTATCTGAGGAGGTATAAAAATAAAATCTGGCCACTACAATTCTCTCTGATCTTAATGTTGTTAAATTTACAGGAGGTTGGATCAAGGTTACAGCCCACTACCTCAGAATGCAATAAAGACACACTGATGTGAGGAAGATTTTTTTGACATCATATAAAAGAACAAGAGAACTGACCATAAAGATCAGTCTTTTAAGGGGCTACTTACACAGTATTTAATACTATGCATTCTTAGAGACATTCAATTTTGTAAAGTAAGTTTCTGAAGTGAGGACTTCAAGATTTTAGCTCCCATACATCACATTCTTTGAACCACACCACCCATCCTGAGAGCATCAGAACTTGAGTTAATGAGACTTACCAATGATGAAAGCACAGAAAAATGCAAAGCAGAGCAAACACCATAAAATATGTGCTTCACTGAAATTTTAGGTAGGTGGGACTTCTATGTGATACTAGTGAGCCTTATTTGTCACCTTAGAGTAAGTTATTTGACTTGTAAGCAGTCCTCCATCATCAGTGGTCACTACCTTTAAAAAAAAAATACCTAATGTTTCAATGTTCAAATAAACATCTTGCAGTATAACATTTTTTTCAAGTTCTGTTACGTTAGGATAGTCCCAGTATGGTAACTTGTAAGCAAATAATCTGGAAGAAATATTGAATAAGATTTAATTCTTAGAGTTTCAGGATATCAAACCAGAAATCTTGTAATTTTTTTAACTAAGAGCTCAGCCATAGTTTTATTTATTTTTATTTTTATTTTGTTTTATTTTATTTTATTTTATTATGTTATGTTAGTCCCCATACAATACATAATTAGTTTTTGATGTGGTGATCCATGATTCATTGTTTTCGTATAACACCCAGTGCTCCATGCAGTACGTGCCCTCCTTAATACGCATCACCAGGCTAACCCATGCCCCCACCCCGCTCGCCTCTAAAACCCTCAGTTTGTTTCCTGGAGTCCATAGTCTCTCATGGTTCATCTCTCCCTCTGATTCCCCCCCGCCTTCATTTTTCCCTTCCTTCTCCTAATGTCCTCCTTGCTATACCTTATGTTCCACAAATAAGTGAAACCATATGATAATTGACTTTCTCTGCTTGACTTATTTCACTCAGCATAATCTCCTCTAGTCCCATCCATGTTGATGTAAAAGTTGGGTATTCATCTTTTCTGATGGCTGAGTAATATTCCATTGTATATATGCACCACAGCTTCTTTAGCCATTCATCTGTTGAAGGGCATCTCGGCTCTTTCCACAGTTTGGCTATTGCAGACATTGCTGCTATGAACATTGGGGTGCATATGGCCCTTCTTTTCATTACATCTGTGTCTTTGGGGTAAATACCCAAGAGTGCAATTGCTGGGTCATAAGGTAGCTCTATTTTTAATTTTTTGAGGCACTCCACACTGTTTTCCAAAGTGGCTGTACCAACTTGCATTCCCACCAACAGTGTAAGAGGGTTCCCCTTTCTCCACAACCTCTCCAACATTTGTTGTTTCTTGCCCTGTTGCCCGATTTCAAGCTATATTACAAAGCAGTGATCACCAAGACAGCATGGTACTGACACAAAAACAGACATATAGACCAATGGAACAAAATAGAGAGCCCAGATATGGACCCTCTACTCTATGGTCAAATAATCTTCGACAAAGCAGGAAAAAATATGCAATGGAAAAAAGACAGTCTCTTCAATAAATGGTGCTGGGTAAATTGGACAGCCACATGGAGAAGAATGAAACTCGACCATTCTCTAACACCATACACAAAGATAAACTCAAAATGGATGAAAGACCTCAATGTGAGACAGGACTCCATCAAAATCGTAGAGGAGAACATAGGCAATAACCTCTTTGACAACGACCACAGCAACTTCTTTCAAGATACATCTCCAAAAGCTAGTGAAACAAAAGCAAAAATGAACTTTTGGCACTTCATTGAGATAAAAATCTTCTGCACAGCAAAGGAAACAGTCAATGGAACAAGGAGGCAACCCATGGAATGGGAGAAGATATTTGCAAATGACACTACATATAAAGGGCTGGTATCCAAGATCTATAAAGAACTTCTCAAACTCAACACCCAAAAACCAAATAATCAAGTCAAAAAATGGGCAGAAGACATGAAAAGACACTTCTCTGAAGATGACATACAAATGGCTAACAGACACATGAAAAAATGTTCATCATCATTAGCCATCAGGGAAATTCAAATTAAAACCACATTGAGATACCACCTTACACCAGTTAGATCAGCAATAGTTTTAAAGCAAACAATCATTAGCCCACGTACATATTGGTATATGTATGTATTAGAAGCTGAGGTTGCTTTTGTTCCTATGTGCTCATCTTCCAAAACTGAACCACTGTTTTCTTCTATAATGTCTGATATAAATTTGTAATGACAGTCTCTCTCACAATGATCTATAGGGACAGTTGAAAATATAAATACCACTGGCTTTTAAGCTATGGGGTCACTTAGCATTTTACTTTTATTACTAGAAGATAAAAGGTCTTTTTACTTAAAAATTAAGATTCTAGCCCATCTTAATTTTTTTTTTTTTATAATGAGAGTAATGCAGATTTAACAGAGAAAAGAAAAAAGATGAAGTAAATGGAATTTTTTAGAGGAATACCAGAAATGGCCACTGGCCATGAAATCTTAGAGAAATGGGAACACCAAGAAATAATCATTCAATATTTTGATGGAATTGCTTCCATTATTTTACTGTAGACACATATTTGATACACTATATATTAGAATTCCATTGTACAGTCAGTTCTGTTATAATGCAACATAGGTGTTCCTAAACATCCCTCTGCCTATGCAAAGTCATACCATTAAAAAAAAAAACAAAACAGGGCTTAAGATCAAAATTGGGCTAGGGTCACACCACTCAATGACTTTGATAGAGCTAAGTTATCAAAAGAGAGGAATCTAATAAAAGTAGTGGCACAGTTTTATACTGTAAATGATTACAGGATACATAATACCATAGTTAAAATGGTACTTTCCCTTCAGAAAGGTCTAAATTTGCTTCTGGAAGGGGCTTCAGAAGAGCTACAGCTTGTGAGCCGAGGTGAAGTAGTGGATGGGGGGTGAGGGGCTGAATAGGATGGAAGTTGAATCAGCAGAGGTAGATGCGAGTTGTTCCTATACAAGAGGTAAACTGAGGTAGCTAGTGGATATGTGTGTTTGTGCATGCTGTGTGTTCTGATGCAACTCAGTTCATCAGAGTGTGGTTTCCTACATTTGCCTAGTCCCTCTTATAGATGAAATTGAGCATAAACACACACAAAACTATTACGCTCACATTGTTCCCAATATATCAATCCTATTGGAACAAATTCATGTTTTCAAAGCAAGCAGTATAGCAAAACTGACTGTATAATGAATATTGTATCACTTTTGTTGGTTGTTTTTCCATTAAAATTATTTACAAAGACTTTATAATGCTCCAAAGGAAAACATATATGTAGTCCTCTGTTGTTAAACATAAACATTGTTTCTAATTATTTTGTGTGCTTTTAGAATATCTTTATAATCATTGACATATCAGCATTATCTTTAGGATAAATTAGGTCAAAACCTATGTAGTGAGTAGTTAAAAGTGATAATTCTGAAGTCAGTTCTGACACCATCACTTCAAATTTATTTGAACTCGGGCAAATTAGTTAGCTTCACCAAGCCTCAATTTCTTGGTCTGAAGATTGGAGATCAAAATATTCCCTACTTTCTAGAGTGGTAGAGAATGGAAAGACATAACATTTGGAAAACAATCAGCACAGCATTTTAAATATAATATGTATTTAATAAATGCTAGCTATAAGTATATAGTTCTAGGAGTCCAATAATGTGAGTTGAGTATAAAACATTTTTAATGTTTCCCAAAACATTTTAGAAAACAACTTTCCAAAAATCAATGCAAGAAGAGACTTGGCTCATAGGTCAAACTTACTAGAATTATTATTTTAAAAACAAGTTGCTATTTTTTTATATTTTATTTTTTATTTTAATTCCAGGGTAGTTAACATACAGTGTTACATTAGTTTCAGGTGTACAATATAGTGGTTAAACATCCTATACATTATTTAATGCTCATTATGATAAGCACCCTCTTTAATCCTCATCACCTATTTCCCCGGCCCCCCACCCACCTCCCCTCTGGTGACCATCAGTTTGTTCTTTAGAGTTAAGAGTCTGTTTCTTGGTTTGCCTCTCTCTTTATCTCTTTTTTTTTCCCTTGCTTGTTTGTTTTGTTTCTTAAATTCCACATATGAATGAAATCATATGGCATTTGTCTTTGACTTATTTTGCTTAGCATTATACTCTGTTACTCCAACAAAAGACACGGAGAAGCCAAAGCAATCTTGAAAAAGAAAGGCAAAGTGGGAGGCATCACAACTCCAGACTTTAAGTTATAGTACAAAGCTGTAGTAAACAATTTGCTATTTTTAAGGTACCTTTTCTTTTCTTTTTTTTTTTTTTTTGTTCTTTGTTTACTAATGAGGTTGAATATACTTTTATAGGTATTTTCCCTGTGGCCCAAAATTTGTTTGTTTTTGTTTGTTTTGTTTTGTTTTATTCCACCATATACTTTCCTTCATATTTCCTTATCCTTTGAAGGTCCTATGTTGCTAACTTGGGGTTTAAGTTTGGAAGTATCCTTAGTGAATCTTCTGTTGTCCTAATTGTCTCTCTTTTTTTTTTTTAATTTTTTATTGTTATATTAATAACCATACATCATTAGTTTTTGATGTAGTGTTCCATGATTCATTGTTTGTGCATAACCCCCAGTGCTCCATGCAGAACATGCCCTCTTTAATACCCATCACCAGGCTAACCCATCCTCCCAGCCCCCTCCCCTCTAGAACCCTCAGTTTGTTTTTCAGAGTCCATCGTCTCTCATGGTTTCTCTCCCCCTCCGATTTCCCCCCCTTCATTCTTCCCCTCCTGCTATCTTCTTCTTCTTTTTTTTTTTTTCCCCCTATGGTCAACTAATCTTTGACAAAGCAGGAAAGAATGTCCAATGGAAAAAAGACAGTCTCTTCAACAAATGGTGTTGGGAAAATTGGACAGCCACATGCAGAAGAATGAAACTGGACCATTTCCTTACACCACACACAAAAATAGACTCAAAATGGTTGAAAGACCTCAATGTGAGACAGGAGTCCATCAACATCCTAAAGGAGAACACAGGCAGCAACCTCTTCGACTTCAGCCACAACAACTTCTTCCTAGAAACATCACCAAAGGCAAGGGAAGGAAGGGCAAAAATGAACTATTGGGACTTCATCAAGATAAAAAGCTTTTGCACAGCAAAGAAACAGTCAACAGAGTCCTAATTGTCTCTTAAATGCCTGATTTTTATCTTTCCTGCTCACGATCTCTCTTCTTGTCAGTTGTTTCTTCTTCCATTCACCTCCTTATCTTCATGGGACTGAGTAAGAACCACTCAAGCAAGTTTGTGTAGAGCTCCCCTTCTTGTCCACACCACCTCCTATTCTATCAATCTTCTGTGGTACTAGGACAGGTCAAAGCAAACATCAACTGTATGGAAGACAGCTAAAGAACACAGAGGAACTAGTGAAATTTACAGCAGAATCTCTTCCAGGCTCTTAATAGAAAGTAACAAGGCTGAACGTAAGGTGACAGAAAAGGTGTTGGATTTTGAAGAGGACATTTACTTTCTTTGCTGCTAATCCTTGTTGATTGTCTTCATTTTTCAGTTATCTGATTTTCTTGAATTTTGACTTGATATTCTTAAAACCCTGCTTACAATGATCTCTGCCATGTAGCTTCTGTAAAGGGACCACAAATCCCTCCATCAAAATGGTCAGAATCTCAGAACAGAATTACCATAACTGACTTTTATACATAAAACACTGCAATCAAATTCAGCTTGCCGTTTCTGACACACACCTTCTTTCTTTTCCCCCAATACAGTTGGTTTTGCTCTTTGTTTCAGTTAACACATACCCCAATATTTGTGTGTGACCACACTCAACTTATATACTACGTCTTTCACAACCCACCTCTCTTTCTCCATGTTCTCCAAAAAGCACAAAACCAACCAAAAACGTACATGATAGAACTTTATTGGTGTGTAATCTCTGGGGATTAGGAGTGAGGCTGGGAAAGGAGTGAGTCAAAACAAAGGCACATTTCTCAGATGTTTGCCACCTGTTACCTGTCACTGCTCTCATCAGACTATCTTCCAGCATGATATAGAACTACAGGATATTCCAGGGACTGGGTTGTGTTGAGGGAGAAAGGGGTACAAATGTATCTGCCCTTTCTTGACTCTGCTGGTCAAAGGTTTTCCCCACAGGACATGATCTCACATAGACCCCAGGATGCTCACACTTTCCCATTCTGTGCTTCCCAAGGTCTCCTATGCCTCAGTGTCAAATGGGAAGCTCTAGGCAGGTGAGAGGCATATGGAAAGGTGCTATCATGGTTCATTTGAGTAAAATTGGGTGAATCCCTTACACAACAGTGGCTGAGATAAGAAACAGAGGCCAAGAGGACCTGAAATCAGTGTACAAGGTTGTTAGTTCATCCCCCCAGCCCCAAACTTCTGTGCTACCTAACCAGACTGCAGTAAGTCTGCTTTAGTCAGGTAAACATGCAAAGCACCGGAGATTTATCTTTTCCTCAGCTTAGCTATAGCACAGTGAAGTAAGTGAACCAGCATGTATGTTTAACTCCAGAGAAACATATGTATTCCTGTAACTTTTAGAGCATTATCCACAATCAATATTTGTTTACTAAATAAATTAATAAATGTATGTAGAATATGGTAAGCTTCTAAAGAACAGGATATTTTTCTTTAATATTTAATACTTTTCTATAAGCCCCAGTTCATTACTCTGCCCTGCCCCTACTTAGCTAATAAATAAAAATTGTTGAAATAAATGACTTGACAGAAAAACAAATCACAGAAAACAAACCTATGTCAAGAATTGTGAAATGTGGGGCGCCTGGGTGGCTCATTCGTTAAGCGTCTGCCTTCGGCTCAGGTCATGATCCCAGGGTCCTGGGATCGAGCCCCTCATCGGGCTCCCTGCTCCGAGGGAAGCCTGCTTCTCCCTCTCCCACTCCCCCTGCCTGTGTTCTCTGTCTCGCTGTCTCTGTCAAATAAATAAATAAAATCTTTAAAAAAAAAAAAAAGAATTGTGAAATGTTGGGGTGCCTGGGTGGCTCAGTCCTTAAGCGTCTGCCTTCGGCTCAGGTCATGATCCCAGGGTCCTGGGATCGAGCCCTGCATTGGGCTCCCTGCTCCACGGGAAGCCTGCTTCTCCCTCTCCCATTCCCCATGCTTGTATTCCCTCTCTTGCTGTGTCTCTCTCTGTCAAATAAATAAATAAAAAATCTTAAAAAAAAAAAAAAAAGAATTGTGAAATGTTTATTAATTTCCTCTACCTGCAAGCTAAAATTGTAGGCTGCCAGGTTCATGAATGCTGGCTGAGACGTAAGATTCCTGGATTGGAGATAAAGGGCATTTTTACTCACAAAAATAGTGGTCAGCCAGAATGTCAGCATTTTCTTACATATGTTTCCACAAGCCCTAATTCCCTCAGAGCAGCATGACAAGGCTGGGTGATGCCTCCATACGCAGTGGGTCACACTGCAGGAGAGGAATCTGAGCTTTGGGAACATAACTCTTTTATAATGGCCAGTAAATAAACATGCCCTTTGCTCTTGACGGAGATGCTATCTCTATCTTCCAAGACTGATTACTATGAAAACATCCTTGACATTTTGGAACAAAGATATTATGGAACAAAGGCAGTCAGTACCTCTGCTTTATTGCAAGATAAGCAGAAATGTGAGCAGCCCATAAGGAATTGTTTTCTGATTATAAACACTGCTTGTTTCTGCACTGTCTTGGTTTTTGGCAAAATTTCCTAAGAGTAAGCCACTCTGCCAGCCACTCTGATTAATATGACCTGAAGAGGGTGGGACAAAACCCATTCAATTTGTCTCATATAGCACCCAATTAAGGAAAGCATCAAAAGACTCCAAGAATGCAGATGAGGTCAGTCTGCAGTGTTGACCTCAACCTTGTGCTTCAGTGTCCTGAACACAGTCATCTGAACATGTGCCATAAAAGATCAGCCCCCACCCCACGCACCAGAATGCCAGGTGGTTTTCCCCTCAGTCTTCTATATTGACCTTTTCCATTGGCCTGTGGCATTAATCCAGGTACAGCAAGATGAATTAGTGATTGTACCAACTCTGCCCTGCCTCCACAAGGAAGAACTCACTACTCTAACGACCCTGGCTAAGATAAAACTGAATGCCTTCCAGGGTCTAGGTCACCACTGACCACTTGAGTAATGTCAGAGACAGATTTTTAGCACTTCTTCTAATTGGATGACTCCCATTCTAGGAATAATTGCCTGTAGTATGTTCATAAATATCAAGGAAGTAATCCCTCCACAAAACTTCCCCAAGTAACCATTAGTAGCCTCATGTGAAAAAGCCCTTTATGGCCATCTGAGATTGGCATGATACACTGGTGGTATTTCCCTAAACACTTGGAGGTCTCCTGACCATCTCTGTGGTATAGGTCATCATGTTTTCTGGAAAGAAACACATTAATGACTGACTTCCACACAATGACTACATTTTATTTCAGGGATGTATATGGTGCCCTTAGAAAGAAAGTGCTATTTGAAATTTCAGGGTCCCTGGAAGTGGACCATTTGGGAGGCATATGTTGACAGGGTCTCCAACATGTCCTCATGGTTATCCAGTAACCCCAAGATTCCTGATTTGGTTGGAACAATTGATTCTAGTCATTGTTGTTGTAGGTTCTGCCTGAGGGCTGTCAATGCAACCTGTGCTGTTTGTTTATGCATCCTTCTGAGTGGCATCTATCATTCATGACTTGACTAGCAATGGGAATAGGAAAGATCTGGAAAGCAGGTGCCAGTTCCTTGTGCTTTCAGTAAACTTCTCTGTAAGGTTAGGAACAGTGATAATCAAACTGTAGTCAAAGACATCAGAGGGGCATATTAGACTCAGAAACAAGTTAAATGTATGGAGTTTGCAGCAGTTTGGGAGAACCACACCATGGCACTTCTTTTCTTGAGGAAAGCTCCAGGGTTGTCCTGAAAGATCATTAGATCAAAAGTTCACTAATGTTCCTCCCTCCCCTATACATCTCAGAGTAGAATGTGCTACCCTTCCAAGGTGCTGGGTGTATTATCCTCCCTCCATGAAAGAAAGAGAAAGCAAGCAAGCAAGAAAGAAAGAAAGAAAGAAAGACAGAAAGAAAGAAAGAAAGAAAAAGAGAGAGAGAGAGAAGGAGGGAGGGTGGAAGGAAGGAAGGAAGGAAAGAAGAAATGAAGGAAGGCAGACAGGCAGGGAGGAAGGAAGGAGTGCCCCATTCTATTAGCTAAAACCTTGTCTTTTTCTAATCATTTTCTACTCACACACAGACCATGTTCTGGAAAGATCAGGGTGAGAATTATCAGAGCATATTAATAGAATTTATAGGCGCCCACCATGTCTCCACTTTGACACACATAAGCTACTGATGGGCACCCTGGCAAGCAGTGAACTCAAACAAATTGTCATTAATCTTACTATCAGGACCATGTCAGTTCAGCAAGAGAATCCAGATAGCTAAACAAGAATTAACCTGGACACTAGTTAAAATGACAAGGATAGATACTCTTTGGTAATAACTATTATATTAGGAAAAAGAATCCAGCATGTACTGAACTCAACTTTGACTTGTGCAGAGGTGACTGGGTGTTTTAAACAGAGAATGAGGGAGAAGAGAAGGGGGGTTGAAGACAGAAAAAGTTAGGAAAGTGGACATTTACAAAAAAAAAAAAAATGAGTAGGGTTTTGGTTAATCTGGGTTTGCTAACCAAACTAATGGAAGTCAGGCTCCTGCCCTCTTACAGGGAGTTAACTCTGAATGTTTGTATTGCTAAGAGATAGCTCTCAGGTTTTGGAGAAGATAGACCTGGAGGGTAAAAGACTTATATCTCAAAGGGGCACAGAAAGAATTTATAACTACAAACTTTCTAAAGTTATTACTCCAAGAGTGGTTCAGGAGCCTATCCGCCTACCATCAAGTTTTGGTTGAAATAGTAAATTCTCCTGGCAGCACTGACCTTTCTCAGGTGTGCACATTGAGGCTGGGGTCATCCTTGGATGTGGCCTTGAGTTTAGAAACCATGCTACTGTTTTGTTATGGACTGAATGTGTATACCTCCCAACCCTCTCAAATTCATATGTTGAAACCCTACCCCCCAATGTGATGGTATTAGGAGGTGGAGCCTTTTGGAGCTAATTAGATTTAGATGAGGGCATGAGGGTGGAGCCCCCCTGATGGAATTAGTGTCCTTATAAGAGGAGGAAGAAACCAGAGCTCTCTCTCCACCATGTGAGGACTCATGGCCTAAAAGCCAAAAAGAAATCTTTCATTAAGAACCCAATTAACTGGCACTTTGATTTTGGACTTTCAGCCTCCAAAACTGTGAGAAATAAATTTCTGTTGCCTAAACTACCTGGTTCATGGTATTTTTCTATAGCAACCTGAGCTAAGATGTGTATCTTTAAGTCTCCTAGTTTGGGGGAGGATAAAATATTCACTGCTTAGAGTCTGCAGTTCTCACAGGCCAAGGCTGAGGCCTGTGCTAGTTGAAAAGATTGTTCAGAGGACCCTGACTGGAGTTTGGTCAAGGAGAGAGTCTGTCACATTCTTGAATATGCCATTTCCATCTGAGAAGTGAGAATCATCATGCCTATCCCACAGTGTGTGTCCTTGAAGCTGAGTTTACACACCCCAAATGAACAAATCAGTCATAAGGTCTCCTGGGTCAGGTATTTGGTTTGAACCAAAGCCCATAGTACCATTAGGAAGCTAATGGCTGCTGGGTATGTCTGGTAGCTGTGTCAAGGGGGCCCAAAACCCTAGAGGGTTGTCTCTATGTAGAGAGTGTCTCCCTTTGCCAGAGGCCCCATTTGGCCACAACACTGGTCAGAGAAACTGAAAGTGGTCATCACGGTTGCAGGGTCACAGAGGTACTAGCACTTGTCTACCTGAGGCATGCTTCATTGAAAGAAACCTTCTGGAATGCATGTACAAGCACACAGCACCTCAATTCCTACTGTATACTTAGATGTGGAAACAGCAAGTAAAGCACATAGATTTGGTCATCTCTCCCACCCCCAATATCAAGGCTAATTTCACTTCTCTTCCCCATTGTGAACCTTTCTGAAACCCACGTAGCTGAAATAAGGCATCCCCTCTCCCCTCAAGTAGGTTGGTCATATAGTGACTGGAGCTCCAACAATGTTATGCATGGGGAGCTCCTCCCCTCCCTGAAGTTTGAGATTCTGGCTTCATCACCTAACCATCTTTTTCCTTATGCCATCTGAGGTCTGAGCAACAGGGAAGGGAGGCATCAGGGTCATGAACAGAGAATGTGTCTCCACAGCAGTACACAAGACACATTGGCTTTTGTTTCTGAGTGATGTGGCTCCTGCTTGGGGCTCAACCAAGTAAAATTCATGTATTTGGCTTTCCCTGTATTAGGCAGCAAGGTCATCGCTAGTGGTGCCATCTCTGTCAGCTCTGGGGACCTCTTGACTCGGCAGTTACAGCCATCATGGTCTCTGGGTTTACAGGGTTTGTGCCCTCTGGTGGGCCTGGGCCAGACTCCCACAATGGCATCTTTTGTAAAGAGTCTATCCACCCCAATGTCCCATTACCATGATAACATCTCTTCTTAAGTCCTTTCCTGTTTCCAACAAATGGGCTACGAGAGTCTTCTAGGATGCATGGGTGGCTAGAATAATTTATCTAAAATTTCTTTGTTCAGTCTCATTCTCAAGTGGGTCATATTTATCTGTCCTATAAACCCAGCCCAGCATAGTGAGAGCCTCACACTAGTGCCAGATTCTTCTCTGGCTTCCCATGGGAGTTTCTCTGTCTCAGAGAATCTCACCCAGGGGTCAAAGCTCCCTGATAGCAGCCAGGACCCATTGCAAAAATCTCTGAATGATCTAAGGTTGGCATGAGAGATTGCAGAAGAAGCCAAACCATAAGATAGATGGTTGTTGCCATCTTTTTTTAACAAAACATTATGTGCCCCATACCCCCATCTCCTAAGCAAGCCAGTCAGTGTTCTCACATTGTGCCTGGTATCTGCATCCAGTGGTTGCAAATTTCTCTCCTCTCACATTCAGTATGGGTATGCATCTCTGCAGTGCTTATCCAAAGGGGTGGAAAATTCTGCACCCCAGGAAGAATTATGGTATTTGTTTTTACAATGGGACAAACCTGAGGCTGCCATCAGACTAGCTAGGAAGTGCCCCTTTCCTTAGAAGAATTAGCCATGACTAGAGCACTTTTTTGGACACAAGTCTTTTAACCCACTATACGGTGCTCAACTGCCTTCCAATCCCTGCTAATGAAGAGCCATGGTGTGAAGAACCATTTATTGTGCATTTATTCTGCAATTGACTGTGCATTTTGGTCAGTATGGTTGCTACCAATCATGGATTTCACTCAAATCCTATTAATCTGTCCAGGAGGTCTTTGATTCTTCCTCTTCCAGAACATATTCTCATGCTTATGGCCAAAATTGTGAAGGTAACGATATTTTACGGTTAGCCTGCCATAAGTTCATGGATGCTAGCTGGGCTGAAGGCATGAGATTTTCTGAGCAAGACAAAGACTTGATTGTGCAGAGCAATACAAGAGCCAAAGTATCAGCATTTTCTTGTCCTGGTTCTCTGAGTCCCAATTCCCACAGGGAGATGCTAAGAGATCCAGGTGACAATTGAACATGTGGTGACCTTCATTATAAGAAAGGAGCCCTTAGTTTAGGGATCCCAAAGCTTTTGCCATAATTGCAGTAAGCAAATTGGCCCTTGGCTCCAGAGAGAGATATGCTCTGTATCATCTAAGGCGTTATGCAAAACTTTTCTTTGCTCCAAAGGGAAACTACTTCTTTACCTTCTGAGAAGATTTGCTATACAAACATTTTTGTAAAAATAGTCCAGAACAAACAATCAGTACCTCTGCTTGCAAGAGAGTGGAAACCCAAGAGATCTATGGAGAATTATTTCCCTCAAATACAATTACTCTCCCCAAAATAATTTTATTTGAGTCTAGCTACTACAGCAGTAATTCTTAATGTTGTTTTGTAGGCCCTATTAAGAATCATTTGTGATGCCACGGATGTCCTTTCCAGGGAAAAAAAAAAAAATGTCAATACACAAAAAATTCAGTATTCAAAGGCTATCTGAAGCTCAAATGTAGATCTGGCCGTCCCCAGTTTAAACATTTGGACCTTAAGGATTTGTCTTATCCTTAGTGTAAATTATATAACTGCATGATGTGGTAAGATTATATGTTGAAATGCTTTGATGAAGGACAGAGAGAAAGAATTATAAAAGTGGGCAATAGGAATAAATACTAGGATAGAATCATTCATACCTCCTTCTTTTCATACCATAGCTGCCGCCCTGCATTGCGACTATCAAGTTTCCTTCCAGTAAGTTAGATAGTACCCAGACATATTGATGTTTGGCACTAAGGGAACGGAAGTAATGAGTTGCTCAAAGAAACACGGTGCTAGACTTCACTGCTGACTCAGATGTCTATTTTTAAGCTTCACTTTATTTTTTCTTGCTTTTTAGTTTCTCACCATTCAAGTTCAAAACTTGAACTCAAAGAGTGCCTCACATGTTCATGTTTGCAACAATTTTACTCAGAGCTTTCCCTCACAAGTAATTACTTTTCATCAAAGACTCCTCTCTTAAAGTTTAACATAGGCACCAAGGTATTTTTGACCCTACTTACAAATGTAGATATTGCTATCAATACATCAGTTCTTTCACCATAAATATGATAGTGGTTTTTATATCAGGGTGTTCCAGTAAGACTTGTCAAATATAATGAAGGCCTCTTCTATGATATCAATATTTAACAAAGCCATCAGATGCACTTAGGAGCTTACACTGTTAGCATTTGTGCATAATTTGCTATTTTCTTTTAATGATGAAAATATTATTTTTGGATTGCTATTTAGTTTTCTTCAATATTAAGCTTTTATGAATGATTGATTGCAATGGATGTTTTGTCTTAAAATATAATATGGGAAGATTGAAGGATTGGTCCACTTTTAGAAAATTATAGCAACTCTGAAAAGTCATAGCAGCCTACAGGCAAAATTTATATAAATATACAGAAGAATAAATAAATACAAGGAATAAATAAGGTTTGAACCAAAGTTAAGTTGCATGTAATGTATGGTCAACATTAATGGAATCATTCAAACATTCAGTTCAGGGTGAATGAAATATAACAACAACCAAAAAAACTTTCCTGACATCAATTACTTAATTCAATATTCTACAGAGGATCAATTGAGTTACTTTGAAAAGCTGAAATTTAATATAATTATATACAACTCCAAAAAAATGGGGGATACTATCCTGACTGCAGGCAATACACCAACTGTGTTGTTTTAATTGCATTATTTAACTCAATCAATAAAAGGAGAGGAAAATGAATTAAGCAATAGCAGAATGAGACTTAAGTAGTATTTGCTTAGCTGAAAATTCTACAATGCCTATGAGCCTGATATTATACGAGACAAAATTAGAAATACTTGTTTCTGAAAAATAGAAGAATTGGTGTGCCTCTCAAAACCACCGAAATTCTCAAGGCTTACCTAGTTTGCCAGTCCCTGCTTTTCCTACAGCCCACTATAGGAGAGAACTTTTCCCCCATTGTCTGGAACTAGTTCTGAAATAGGAAGGAGGGATTTTAGGAAGTATAGTACAAAAGTATGAAACTCATCTTTGTGGCCAAAGACCTAAGTCTGATGATCATTGGTCTCTGTCGTGTTTCTAAGATCAGATACCCAATCTGTAGCCAAGTTCTTAGTTTCCTGACTTAATTTGCCTATACATCTCCTTCAAACTGGATTGTATTCTATTATCTAGAACCACTTATGTCCACTCCCCTGTCTTGACTCTTTGCTACTTTCATTAAGGAATTTAGTTCCAGATGGTTAATCTGTCTAAATTGCTTTGACCCATTTAAGAAGTTCATGCCTAGCCATATGCTGATAGAAACAGACAGAATGTTGAAAATGATATAGTACTAAATATGGTAGACACATTTTCGACTGTCACCTATCTTGCTTCCAATTTTTATTTCTTACTTTTTTTTTATTTGAGTATAGTTACGCACAGTGTTACATTGGTTTCAGGTTCACAGCATAGTGATTCAACTTCTCTACACACTATGCTATGCCCTTGCTTCCAAGTTTTGTGTATATGTTTATTGCCCCCTCTCATACACGAGGCATCTTTCTTCCCCATCATGGCAGACATGTGGCCCAAGCTGGCCAGAGGGCTGCCATCTGCTTCAACCCAATCATATGTCTAGGGAAGTTCACATGATCAAGGATCAGGATCTTCCCTGTGGACACTAGGGGGGTGCAGTCTCTGCCTCTGTGATCTTAAGCTGTAAGGACCAAGTAAATCCAAAGAAGATGGAGGTAATCCTTAACAAAAACATAAGAAACCTTCCTGCAAAATTCAGGCAACACAGAGGTAAGCCCTCCTCAGCTGAGAGAGAATGAGAAAGACTTCTCACAGCAGTCTGTGTCTCTGAGCATTGCAGTCAGGAGAACCCAAACCCATTTTTTTTAAAGTGAATTTAAATAGATTTCTCCCCCACCCCTGTGTCTCACAGTATCTCTGGAAGTGACAGTATCTCCTCAATGGTTCTCACCTCCCTCAGTCAATTTCCCCTTCTGGAGTCCTAGTTACTACCTAGGGGCTTCTTCTTCACGATTCCAGAATGGCTATTTTCCAGAATGGCTGCACCAGCTTGCATTCCCACCAACAGTGTAGGAGGGTTCCCCTTTCTCCGCATCCCTGCTAACATCTGTCGTTTCCTGACTTGTTAATTCTAGTCATTCTGACTGCTGTGAGGTGGTATCTCATTGAGGTTTTGATTTGGATTTCCCTGATGCCAAGTGATGTTGAGCACTTTCTCATGTGTCTATTGGCCATTTGGATGTCTTCTTTGGAAAAATGTGTGTTCATGTCTTCTGCCCATTTCTTGATTGGATCATTTGTTCTTTGGGTGTTGAGTTTAACAAGTTCTTTACAGATTTTGGATACTAGCCCTTTATCTAATATGTCATTTGCAAATATCTCTCCCATTCTGTCAGTTGTCTTTTGGTTTTGTGGACTGTTTCCTTTGCTGTGCAAAAGCTTTTTTCTTGATGAAGTCTTGATAGCTCATTTTTGCCCTTCCTTCCCTTGCCTTTGGCAAAGTTTCTAGGAAGAAGTTGCTGTGGCTGAGGTCGAAGAGGTTGCTGCCTGTGTTCTCCTTTAGGATGTTGATGGACTCCTGTCTCACATTAAGGTCTTTCATCCATTTTGAGTCTATTTTTGTGTGTGGTGTAAGGAAATGGTCCAGTTTCATTCTTCTGCATGTGGCTGTCCAATTTCCCCAACACCATTTGTTGAAGAGACTGTCTTTTTTCCATTGGACATTCTTTCCTGCTTTGTCAAAGATTAGTTGACCATAGAGTTGAGGGTCCATTTCTGGGCTCACTATTCTGTTCCATTGATCTATGTGTCTGTTTTTGTGCCAGTACCATACTGTCTTGATGATGACAGCTTTGTAATAGAGCTTGAAGTCCAGAATTGTAATGTCACCAGCTTTGCTTTTCTTTTTCAACATTCCTCTGGCTATTCAGGGTCTTTTCTGGTTCCATACAAATTTTAGGATTATTTGTTCCATTTCTTTGAAAAAAGTGGATGGTATTTTGAGAGGAATTGCATTAAATGTGTAGATTGCTCTAGGTAGCATTAACACCTTCACAATATTTGTTCTTCCAATCCATGAGCATGGGATGTTTTTCCATTTCTTTGTGTCTTCCTCAATTTCTTTCATGAGTATTTTATCGTTTTCTGAGTACAGATTCTTTGCCTCTTTGGTTAAATTTATTCCTAGGTATCTTATGGTTTTGGGTGCAGTTATAAATGGGATCAACTCCTTAATTTCTCTTTCTTCTGTCTTGTTGTTGGGGTATAGGAATGCCACTGATTTCTGTGCACTGATTTTATACCCTGCCACTTGACTGAATTCCTGTATGAGTTCTAGCAGTTTTGGGGTGGAGTCTTTTGGGTTTTCCACATAAAGTATCATATCATCTGCAAAGAATGAGAGTTTGATTCCTTCTTTGCTGATTTGGATGCCTTTGATTTCTTTTTGTTGTCTGATGGCTGTGGCTAGGATGTCTAATACTATGTTGAATAGAAGTGGTGATAGTGGACATCCCCACTGTGTTCCTGACCTTAGGGGGAAAGCTCTCAGATTTTCCCCACTGAGAATGATATTCGCTGTGTGTTTTTCATAGATGACTTTTATGATATTGAGGTATGTACCCTCTATCCCTATACTCTGAAGAGTTTTGATCAAGAAAGGGTCCTGTGATTTTTCAAATGCTTTTCCTGCATCTATTGAGAGGATCATATGGTTCTTGTTCTTTCTTTTATTAATGTATTGTATCACATGGATTTGCAGATGTTGAACCAACCTTGCAGCCCAGAGATAAATCCCACTTGGTCGTGATGAATAATCCTTTTAATGTACTGTTGGATCCTATTGGCTAGTACTTTGGTGAGAATTTTTGCATCCATGCTCGTCAAGTATATTGGTCTGTAATTCTCCTTTTTGATGGGGTCTTTGTCCGGTTTTGGGATCAAGGTAATGGTGGCCTCATAAAATGAGTTTGGAAGTTTTCCTTCCATTTCTATTTTTTGGAACAGTTTCAGAAGAATAGGTATTCATTCTTCTTTAAATGTTTGGTAGAATTCCCCTGGGAAGCCATCTGGCCCTGGGCTTTTGTGTTTTGGGAGATTTTTGATGACTGCTTCAATTTCCTTAGTGGTGATAAGTCTGTTCAGGTTTTCTATTTCTTCCTGGTTCAGTTTTGGTAGTTGATACATCTCTAGGAATGCATCCATTTCTTCCAGGTTATCTAATTTGCTGGCATAGAGTTGCTCATAATATGTTCTTATAATTGTTTGTATTTCTTTGGTGTTGGTTGTGATTTCTCCTCTTTCATTCATGATTTTGTTGATTTGGGTCATTTCTCTTTTCTTTTTGATAAGTCTGGCCAGGGGTTTATCAATCTTATTAATTCTTTCAAAGAACCAGCTCCTAGTTTCGTTGATCTGTTCTACTGTTCTTTTAGTTTCTATTTCATTGATTTCTTCTCCAATCTTTATTATTTCTCTTCTCCTGCTGGGTTTAGGCTTTATTTGTTGTTCTTTCTCCAGCTTCTTTAGGTATAAGATTAGATTGTGTATTTGAGATCTTTCTTGTTTCTTGAGAAAGGCTTGTATTGCTATATAATTTCCTCTTAGGACCGCATTTGCTGCATCCCAAAGATTTTGAACAGTTGTGTTTTAATTTTCATTTGTTTCCATGAATTTTTTAAATTCTTCTTTAATTTCCTGGTTGACCCATTCATTCTTTAGTAGGATGCTCTTTAGCCTCCATGTATTTGTGTTCTTTCAGACTTTCCTCTTGTGATTGAGTTCTAGTTTCAAAGCATTGTGGTCTGAAAATAGGCAGGGAATGATCCCAATCTTTTGGTACTGGTTGAGACTTGTTTTGTGACCTAGGATGTGACTGATTCTGGAGAATGTTCCATGGGCACTAGAGAAGAATGTGTATTCTGCTGCTTTGGGATGGAATGTTCTGAATATATCTGTGAAGTCCATTTGGTTCAGTGTGTCATTTAAAATCTTTATTTCTTTGTTGATCTTTTGCTTAGATGATCTGTCCATTTCAACAAGGGGGGTGTTAAAGTCCCCTACTATTATGGTATTGTTGTCAATGTGTTTCTTTGCTTTGGTTATTAATTGGCTTATATAAGTGGCTGCTCACATGTTAGAGGCATAGATATCTATTGTTGGATATACCCTTTGAGTATGATATAGTGTCCTTCCTCGTCTCTTATT
Source organism: Halichoerus grypus (assembly GCF_964656455.1). Classification (NCBI taxonomy): domain Eukaryota; kingdom Metazoa; phylum Chordata; class Mammalia; order Carnivora; family Phocidae; genus Halichoerus; species Halichoerus grypus. The sequence goes on from NC_135714.1 coordinate 203,437,870, forward strand.
ATAGTCTTTGGTTTAAAATCTAATTTGTCTGATATAAGGATTGCCACCCCAGCTTCCATTGGTGTCCATTAGCATGGTAAATAGTTTTCCACCCCCCCACTTTCAATCTGGGGGTGTCTTTGGGTCTAAAATGAGTCTCTTGCAGACAGCATATCGATGGGTCTTGTTTTTTTATCCAATCTGATAGCCTGTGTCTTTTGATTGGGGCATTTAGCCCATTTACATTCAGGGTAACTATTGAAAGATATGAATTTAGTGCCATTGTATTGCCTGTAAGGTGACTGTTATTGTATATTGTCTGTGTTCCTTTCTGGTCTATGTTACTTTTAGGCTCTCTCTTTGCTTAGAGGACCCCTTTCAAGATTTCTTTTAGGGCTGGTTTCCTGTTTTCAAATTCCTTTAGTTTTTGTTTGTCGTGGAAGCTTTTAATCTCTTGTTCTATTTTCAATGACAGCCTAGCTGGATATAGTATTCTTGGCTGCATATTTTCTCATTTAGTGCTCTGAATATATCCTGCCAGTCCTTTCTGGCCTGCCAGGTCTCTGTGGATAGGTCTGTTGCCAATCTAATGTTTCTACCACTGTAGGTTACAAATCTTTTTTCCTGAGCTGCTTTCAGGATTTTCTCTTTGTCTCTGAGACCCGTAAGTTTTACTATTAGATGTTGGGGTGTTGACCTATTTTTATTGATTTTGAAGGGGGTTCTCTGTGCCTCCTGAATTTTGATGCCTGTTTCCTTCCCCAAATTAGGGAAGTTCTCTGCTATAGTTTGCTCCAATATACCTTCTTCCCCTCTCTCTCTTTCTTTTCTTCTGGGATCCCAATTATTCTAATATTTTTTCATCTTATGGTATCACTTATCTCTCAAATTCTGCCCTCATGATCCAGTAGTTGTTTATCACTGTTTTTCTCAGCTTGTTTATTTTCCAGCATTTGGTCTTCTATATCACTATTTCTCTCTTCTGCCTTATTTATCCTAGTGGTTAGAGCCTCCATTATTGATTGTATCTCATTAATAGCCTTTTTGATTTTGACTTGGTTAGATTTTAGTTCTTTTATTTCACCAGAAAGGGTTTCTCCAATATCTTCCATGCTTTTTTCAAGCCCAGCTAGTATCTTTAAAATCATCATTCTGAACTCTAGTTCTGACATGTTACTAATGTCCATATTGATTAGGTCCCTGGCAGTAGGTACTGCCTCTTGTTCTTTTTTTTTTTTTTTTTTTTGAGGTGATTTTTTCAGTCTTGTCATTTTGTCCAGAGGAGAATAGATGAATGAGAGAATAAAATGCTAACAGGGTAACAACGACCCCAGAAAAATATACACTCAATGAATCAGAAAAGACCTGAAACTGGGGGAAAAGAAAGGGAAAGCAGGAAAAAAGGAAAAAAAGAAAAAAGATAAAAAAATAAAGAATATGATCAAATATGATCAGGCTGGTGCATAGATCAGTGCCACACACTAGAGTTTGGGTGTATTTTGGTCTTGTAGAAGAAAGTGTCTCCCAAAATTTTAAAGAGAGAAAAACTTATATATGTACAAAAATAAGGGTAAATATGATGAAGGGATGGAACATGACTGTAAAGATGAAAATCATAAAAGATTTTATAAAAGGAATTGATAAGATAAGAAGTTGGTTGAAAAAAGAAAGGAGAGGAATTAAAAAAAAAGATGAGAATGTGATTAGGCAGGGGACTAGAACAAAGCCATACACTAGAGATTTAGAGTATATTTTGGTCTGTTAGAAGAAACTGTATCCCAAAATTTTAAAGAGAGAACAACTTATATATGTACAAAAATAAGGGTAAATATGATGAAGGGATGGAACATGACTGTAAAGATGAAAATCATAAAAGATTTTATAAAAGGAATTGATAAGATAAGAAGTTGGTTGAAAAAAGAAAGGAGAGGAATTAAAAAAAAAAAGGAGAGAATGTGATTAGGCAGGGGACTAGAACAAAGCCATACACTAGAGATTTAGAGTATATTTTGGTCTGTTAGAAGAAACTGTATCCCAAAATTTTAAAGAGAGAACAACTTATATATATATACCAAAAATAAGGGTAACTACTATGAAGGGATAGACTATGACTCTAAAAATGAAAAACAAAAAAGATTTTTAAAAAAGGGAATGATAAGATGTTGGTTGAAAAAGGGAAAAAGAAAAATTCAAAAAAAAAAGAAAATTAAAAAAATTAACTTTGAAAGACTAAAGAATCATGGAGAAAAATCCATGAATTCTATGTGCTATATTCCCCTAGCATTGGAGTTCTGCCATTCTCATTGATCGGTAAACTTGGTCTTGGCTGGCTGTTCTCGCTGATCTTCTGGGTGAGGGGCCTGTTGCCATGGTTCCCAAATGTCTTTGTCGGAGGCGGAATTGCCCCGCCCTTGCCGGGTCCGGGCTAAGTAATCTGCTCTGGTTTGTTCTCGGGAGCTTTTGTTCCCTGCAAGTTTCCGTGCAGCTTTAGAGGATGAGAGTGAAAATGGCAGCCTCCCAATCTCCCCCCTGTTGGAGCCGAGAACTCAGGGCCCCGCTCCTCAGTGCCCCCCCAGAGAAAAGCAGTCAATCACTCCCGTCTCCCCAGTCTCCAGCCGCACTCCGTGCTCACCCAGCCTGTGACCAAGCGTTTCTATCTCTGGCACACGACCCCATGTGGAGTCTCCAAACTCAGCAGATTCCTGCAGGAGGGAAGGGGAGTCTCCCCAGATCTGCTGCTTCTTGGGTCCCTGCTGGAGAGCAGTGGCCCGACTGTGCCACGGATCACGGTCTATGACAACCCTGAGCTGAGAACCCACATCTCGGCTCCGTCTCTGCAGCCGGCTTCCCCGCTCTGATACCTGGGAGCTCTGCCGCACTCAGGCACCCCCGGTCTTTCTGTGACCCCGAGGGTCCTGAGACCACACTGTCCTGTGAGGGTTCCACGTCCCGCTAAGCCACTGGAGTGATGTCCCTCAGTGCAGCTGACTTCTAAATTTCCGATTTTGTGCTCTGCTGCTCTATCACTTGCCAGTAGCAGCTGACTGAGGCCCCCTCCCCCGCCGTCTATCTTCCCGAATATCGCCTCAGATTCACTTTTCTGCACGTCCTACCTTCCAGAAGGTGGTTGCTTTTCTGCTGAGAGAGTTGCTGTTATTCTTTTCTTTGATCTCCTGTTGAGTTCCTAGGTGTTCAGAATGGTTTGATCCCTATCTAGCTGAATTCCTGGGACCAGACAAAATTTAGGTCTCCTACCCCTCTGTCATCTTGCTCCTCCCTATAAAATCATGTTAACTGATATGAGTAAATCTCTTTCTGGACCCTCTAGTCTATCTTCCTACCTGTTTGTTGTTAGTCATTACTCTTAAATTCTGGATCTTTACAGAAAGTCTTATTATCTTAGTAAGTATATTCATAGCTCTTGTTGGATCTTTGTATTTCTGTGTTGATTTTAATTTATTTTATTTTAAAGTTTTTATTTATTTATTTGAGAGAGAATGAGAGAAAGTGAGAGCATGTGCCAGGGAAGGGGCAGATGGAGAGGGATATGCAGACTCCCCACTGAGTGTGGAGCCTGACTCAGGGCTTAATCCCAGGACCCTGAGATCATGACGTGAGCTAAAATCAAGAGTTGGCTGCTTAACTGAATGAGCCACCCAGGCACCCCACTTCTGTGTACATTTTAGAATAAGAAAGTTAATTTACTCAAAATCCTTTTTGTTATTTCAGTGCCATTGCATTGAATCTATAGATAAATTTGGAAGAATTTGCATATCTCAAGTTTTCTGATCTACAGGCACTACTTAGCTCTCACCATTTATTTAGGTTTTACTTAATCTCTCTTAAGAATATCTTACAATTTAGGGGTGCCTGGGTGGCTCAGTAGGTTAAACGTCTGCGTTTGGGTCAGGTCATGGTCTTAGGGTCCTGGGATCGAGCCCCACATTGGGCTCCCTGCTCAGTGGGGAGTCTGCTTCTCCCCTTCCCTCTGCCCTTTCTCCCCCTCCTTCTCCCCCTGATTGTACTCTCTCCCTCTAAAATAAATAAAATCTCAAAAAAAAAGAATATCTTACAATTTATAATGTATTAGTCTTGCACAAGCTTTAGTTGATTTATTTCATAAACTGTCTTTTGTATCACGTTCCCTGTCTTGCTAGTGTATAAAAATACAATTGATTATTTTTTTTAAAGATTTTTATTTATTTATTTGACAGAGACAGAGACACAGTGAAAGAGGGAACACAAGCAGGGGGACTGGGAGAGGGAAAAGCAGGCTTCCCACTGACGGGGAGCCTGACGTGGGACTTGATCCCAGGACCCCGGGATCATGACCTGAGCTGAAGGCAGACGCTTAATGACTGAACTACCCAGGTGCCCACAATTGATTATTTTTGTACTGACTTTTTTTCCAGGGACCACATTAAGATAAAATCACTTTCATTATGACATCAGCTAGGGGCTTCTGTACAATGTTGGGTTGAAATGGTGATAGTGCTCATCCATGTTTTATACTGAACCATGAGGGAAAAACTTGCAAAAACTTCGTTGTTAGATAGGATGTTAGCAAGTTCTGTGTTAGATTCAGAATATTCCCTTTTATTCCTCATTTGCTGATAATTTAATCAAGAATTTAATTTTTAAATATTTTTAAAGATTTATTTATTTTAGAGGGGTGAGGGGCAGAGGGACAGTGAGACAAGTAGACTCCCCACTGAACAGGGAGCCCAACACCAGGCTCAATCCCAGTACCCTGAGATCATTTCCTGAGGCAAAATCAAACCGACTGAGCCACCCAGGGACCCCAAGAAATATATATTTTTTAAATTTTATGAAATTGTTTTTTATATTTATTGAAATGACTATTTTACCTTCATTCTGTTAATATAATGAGTTATATTAATTTATTTTCAAATATATTAAATAATCTCTATACTTTTGGAATGAATCCCATTACCTGAAGCTATTTTCTTGTTATTATATAGGTAAAAGTATTCCATTTGCTAACATTTTGCTTAGTATTCTCATATCTGTGTTCATGAGAAATATTGATTGCTAATTTTCTTTAATTGGAATGTCTTTCTAAGTTTTTGTTATAATACTTTGCTGGTCTTATAAAGTGTGTTTGAAAATATTCTCTCTCTTTACTCTCTTTTGCAATTTTCATGCAAAATTGTTATTCTCTCACAAATTTTTGAGAATTCACCAGCCTTCTCAGGGAGAAACTACAAAAGAAAAGAACTCCATTCTATGTGTGTACCTCTCTGGGGATATTCCTCTATTTCTGTTTAAAAATACTTTTTCCATGTCTGTTGCTAGCCAGGTGTGCTCATAGACACTGTTGGTTAAGTCTGGACAATGACTGTAAGAAGAATATACCATTATTGTCCCCATCTGCAGATGAGGGAACTGAGCTTCAATTTATCTCTGGTCTCAAATAAGCCGAGAACAGGGACTAAATGTGCAGGCAAGGTGTCAGACTCCAAATTCAGGGTGCTTTCTATTTTATTATATCACCTCCTACTTCCCTCCTGAATAACTACTGTTTTAAGACTTTTCTCATATTGTTTACAAAGTATCCTAGACAATTTAGGTGCATATTCTAAATCCACTGATATTTAAGAGGAATTTTGTTAAGAAATAAAATGTGTGACAGTGCTATTTTAATTTCATGATCCCCTTTACCCTGACTTCCATGTGGTCAAATGTTTTTTCATTATCACTATGATGTTCAAGATTGACCTAGCTTTTTTAATGCGGGCTACGTGGAGTTCTGGGTTTAAAAAAAGTCATTTGTTTAAATTAATTTGATATTAGCGTTCGGTTTGAGGTTAGATTTAGCATGTAGTTCTCTAGAAAATGTTTTTTAAGTTTCTCATTAAAGTAGAAAGTACTATAAGGAAAAGTATTTTGAGGGAGGAGTAGAGGAAAAAGCTATAGTGGATGTAATGCTTAATTTTTTAAGGTGATAAACTACTGTTAAGACTTTTTGTTAAGACTAAGCACACAGACGCCCTTTCTCTCTCCCTCTCTCTCTGTCTCTCCCTCTCCTCTTCTATTTCTATAGTCTAAGAATTGAAATTAGATGTGAAGAGAAAGATGATTGAGAACTAAAAACATTCATATTATAGAAATTCAGTTAGATCTTCCCCATGCTTTTAATTTATAAGTGTGTGAATTTTATTGAATTTTTTGTCAGTAACATAAGGAGAGTTAAAGTGTCACGGGGACACACATTTCTCGAAGATATTTTAGGTTACCTCAGTACATGAATTAAAGGCAGCATTGGATTAACACATTGCCCCTTCTTTGGACACCCAGAGAGTAGGTCTTCAGTTCTTTAAAAGATAAATGGATCATGGAAAAAGTTAGTAAGATTTTTTATTCATTTAACCTTGGTACAGCACAAAGTGTTGAATAGAATATAAATAAAACAGAAAGTTCTGGGCTTATTTCCAACAAAATCTTTGGCAATAATGGTCAATCACCATGAACACCATTCTCCCCCATCCCCAGGAAATCTGCTTTTACCATAGGCTAATACATGCATATCTCTATTTTTGCAGTTGTAGCCATTGGAAAACTTCCAAAGAGGAGAGGAGATGAGACAAACATGCACTGATGAACACAATCAAGGTATTGTGCTGGTGAATGTGATATATTTCTTGGTGTTTTCCCATACCTTTATATGGGCAGTGATACCAAAATACCATGCATGCTGTGTTAAACCCATTTTTCAATCACACTGTGTAGAATCATAGAGTGGGTGAGCCTTGGCTGCAGCAGGAAGCAGTGAATAATCCAATACCCCAAATGTTGCACACGGGTGCTACGCTGAACGTTGCCTTACAAAAGAGTACACAAGCAAGACGTGGCAGAAACCTGGCAGACATAAATGACAGGAAAAGCTCTTGCCTGAGAACCCCTTTTAGAAATTTGTGCACAGGCCTTCTACAGAATGCCATATATATCAGTCAGCAAGGGAGAGAATTAATATGGGAAGCAAGACAGATGGCAATGGCCAAAACAGTGTCCAACAATCGTGTGCTTCTGTATCCAGGCAGCATTCTAAATCTTGGCACTAAAAGAAGCTGGCAAGGACGGCTACTTGGCCTACCACTACTAAAGTCTGATACTCCTAAACTAATGGCTGTTTCTTCAAATCGTGAGTAAATTAATGCTAATCAGGCAGTGAAATTTGGCTAGAATTATTTTTCTAATCCAGTATCAGAAGCCACTGCTGAATTGCAATACTTGTTTTCTGTGTGTCTTTTCACATATGTGCCATGCTCAGGATTTCTTTATTTGTCTGGTTCAGCTCTGACATACAAAATGCTTGGAAGCTGCCACTCACATCTTTAAAACAAGAAAACACCAAGCAAACTGAAAATCGATGACCTTTCCTGGACACATCAGAGAACTGAGGTTGCAAGGTAAAGCATTACTTTGGAGTACCAGGGAAATCCAGAAAGTTAGAGCTGAGATGGGGTCACCTGAAGCAGAAGCTCCTGGAGCCATGGGGGAACACATAAATAGTAAATTTGATGACTTGCTGGAGGCTGATTGTGGCAGAAACTCCCGGGGTCGGGGTCTTGGGATCTGGCCCACACTTCTGTAGGTTTTATCTCTAGGGACCCTGCTAGGTTTTCACAGAGAAGAGACAAGAGAAATCTCTAACTGGCTCTGCAAGGAGGAGAGGGAGGGTAACAATTGTGAAACATACCACGTGTTCTCCATAACAAAGACTTAGTCTTCAGGGAGAGATTTAACGGAGGCTTACCCTGCTGGAGAGAGGAAAGTGCTTCTACTCCAGCCGCTCTAACCTTCTTCCTTCAACAAAGAGGGCTGAGGGGAAAATCTGTGACACTAGAGAAACACAAGTGAAGGTCGCAGCTCAGAGGCCCATTATAAGACTTAGATCTGGGGTGCCTGGCTGGCTCAGTCATTTAAGCATCTGCCATCAGCTCACGTCAGATCTCAGGGTCCTGGGATTGAGCCCCTCTTACTGCTCCCAGCTCAGCGGGGAGTCTGCTTCTCCCTCTCCCTCTGCCCCTCCTGCCACACCTACTCTCTCCTCTCTCTCTCTCAAATAAATGAAAAATAAAACTTTTTTAAAAAAATAAGACTTAGATCTAATCCTAAGATTATAGAACTCTCCCCTCCTTCCATCTTAAAAACAGTCTGACAGTGATGCAGTGTAATGACAGAGGATATAGTAGAAAGAGATGCACAACACAGATCCTCTCGGAAAAAAGTACTTAGGGGACCCCAAAGCCAACAGCATTGATAAAAACAAGAACACTCGAAGAATTTAATATCTCCGGTAATGAGGGCTACAGCAAATATTAAACAAATCCCAGGTCCTAGCCAGAACAACAAAAAACCTCAAGAGATAGGCCTGTTCACCTTAGTTCCTATCACCTGATACATCATGTCCACCTCTAAACAATAAATTACAAGGCATATTGAAATGAAAGACAATTTGAAGAGACAAAACAACATCAGAAGCCGACTTGGAGGTGGCACTTGGGTGGCTCAGTTGGTTAAGCGTGTGCCTTCAGCTCAGGTCAGGATCTCAGGGTCCTGGGATCCAGCCCCATGTCAGGCTCTCTGCTCAGCAGGGAGTCTGCTTCTCCCTCTCCCTCTCCCTCTGTCCTGTCCCTCCCTCCCTCTCTTTCTCAAATAAATAAATAAAATCCTAAGAAAGAAAAAAAAAAGAATCATACTTGGATATGACACAGATGGAATTGTCAGACTGGTCTTTAAAATACCTCTGATTAATATGTTAAGAGGTTTAATGGAAGAAAAAATAGACTATATGAAAGAACAGGTGGATATAAGTAAGCCCAGAGATGGACACTCTCAGAATCAAAAGGAAATACTAGAATCAAAATAAGTGAAGAAAAATCACAAATCAAAATCACTTATGTGAAGAATACCCTTGTTAGGCTCATCAGTAGACTAGACACAGCAAGACAAGAATCAATGAGCCTTAAGATATGTCAGTAGGAACTTCTCACACACACAAAGAGAATAAAGAATCAAAAGAAAATAGATTAAAACATCTAAGAACAGTAGTACAATTTAAGAAGAAAGCGTACACAGAATTGGAATACCCAAAAGGGGAAGTAGGAGAGAATGAAGTAGAAAAAAATATATGAAGTCATCATGACTGGAAATTTTACAAATTAACGACAGACACACACACACACACACACACACACAAAACAGAGTCAGGAAGCTCAGGAAACACAAAGCAGGAAAAATAAAAGGCATATACTCCTAGGTATGTCATATTTGCATAACTTTGTCAAAAGACAAGGAGAACATTTTAAAGCGATCAGACTTGAAAAATATGTATTTTACCTATAGAAGAACAAGGATAAAAATAATGGCAGATTCTCATCAGAAACCACATAAACAAGAAAAGAGATTAAAACATTTGAAACATTGAGGAAAACAACAAAATAACACTGGATTTCCACATCCAGTGAAATTAATCTCCAAAAATAAAGGAAAAATAGTTTCTTAGATAAACAAAACTGACCTGTAGGAAAGAAATGTTAGTTCTTTAGGGAGAAGGATATCATATAGTTTAGAATCTTAAGTCTACAGAACAAAAAGAAGGGCACAAGAAAGGAAAAAATGAAGATAAAACATTTTATTTTTCTTAATCTTTTTTATTAAAAATTTTGTTTTAATTGTTACAATGCTTATAAAAGTTACCTTCTTAATCATTTTAAGTGTACATGTTAGTAGTGATAAGCACATTTGCACTGTTGTGCAACGAATCTCCAGAACTCTTTTCATCTTGCACAGTTGAAATGTCATAACTATTAAATATAACTCCCCCTTGTCTTCTCTCCCCAGACACTGGCATCCACTACTCTCTATGAATTTGTCTATTATGGGTGCCTCATATAAGTAAAATCATACAATATTTTTTTCTTTTTGTGACTGGCTATTTCAATTAGTGTAACATCTTAAATATTCATCCATATTATAACAGTGTCAGAATTTCCATTCTTTTTAAGGCTGAAAAATATTCCCCTGTGTGTGTGTGTGTGTGTGAGAGTTAAATGGGATATCTGGTTGTGGTGATGGAACCAAAACTTAACTCAAGTGTCCATCCACAGATAAATAGATTACATTCTCCACCCAAAAGGCATAGAGTGGCTAAGTTATTAAAAAAAAAAAAGACCCACATATTTGCGACCTACCTTAGACCCACTTCAACTTTAAGGACACACACAGGCTCAAAGTGAAGGGATGGAAATAGTTATCTATATAAATGGAAACCAAAAGATAGCCAGACAAAATAGACTTAAGCCAAAAACTGTAACAAGAGACTAAGAAGGTCATTATATAATAATAAAGTGATCAATTCATCAGAGAAATATAACATTTGTAAATATTTATGCACCCAACATTGGAGCACCTAAATATATAACAAATATTAATAAAATTGAAGAGAAAGATAAACAACAGTACAGTAATTGTAGGGATTTGAATACCCCACTTTGTACAATGAATATATCATCCAGACAGAAAATCAATAATGAAACATTGGACTTGAGTTATACTTTAGACCAAATTGACCTAACAGACTTACACAGAACATTCCATTCAACAGCAGTAGAACACAATTCTTAAGTGCACATGGAATATTCTGCCAGATAAATCATCTGTTAGAGTCTGCAAATTTAGGAAGACTGAAATTATACGAAGTACCTTTTCCAACCCCAGTTGTTGGTACCTAGAACTCAATAATGGAGGAAGCCTGGGAAATTCAGAAATATGTAGAAATTAAACAACATATTCCTGAAAACTAATGGACCAATGAAAGAAATCAGATGGGAAAGTTAAAAAAAATCTTGAGAAAAATGAAAATGAAAACACAATGTATCAAAGTTATAGGATTTAGCAAAAGCAGTTCCAAGAAGGAAGTGTATAGTGATGAACACCTACATTAAGAAAAAAGAAAACTCTCAAACAACCTAACGTTACACATTAAGGAACTATAAAAAGAAGAAACTAAATCCAACATTACAGAAGAAAGAAAATAACAAAGATCAGAGTAGAAATAAATTAAATGGAGACCAGTAAACAGTAGGAAAAATTAAAACCAATAGCTGTTTTTGTTTTGAAAATATAAACAAAGCTGACAAACTGTTAGCTAGACTTAATAAGAAAAAGAAAGAGAGGACTCAAATATATAAAATCAGAAATGAAAGAGAGGCATTACAAGTGATATCACAGAAATCCAAATAAAAAATATAGATAAACAATTTTATGCCAACAAACAGGGCAACCTACAAGAAATGGATAAATTCCTAGAAACATACAACCTACCAACACTTACTCATGAAGAAATATAAAATCTAAACAGAACAAAAATGAGTAAGAAATTGAATCAGTAATAAAACAATTTCGAAAGCAGCAACAAAAATCTTAGGAGCAGATGAATTTATTGGTGAATTCTACCAGATGTTTAAAAAAGAATTAATGCCAGTACTTCATAATCTTTAAAAAAAAATGAATATCAGAGATCACTCTCAAACTCATTTTTGAGGTCAATATTACCCTGACACCAAAGCCAGATATGTACACTACAAGAAAACTATAGGCCAGTATCTTTGATGAATACAGATGCAAAAATTCTCAAAACAAACAAACTAACAAACAAAACTAGAAACCGAATTCAGCAGCACATTAAAAGGGTCATACCCCATGATCAAGTGGAATATATTTCTGGGATCTAAGGATGTTTCAACATATGAAAATCGGTAAATGTGATAAACACATTTATAAAATGGAAGATAAAAATAATATGATTATCTCAATAGATGAAGAAAAATTATTTGACAAAATACAACATCCTTTCATAGCAAAACGCTCAACAAATTTTGGTATAGAGGAAATATATCTCAACACATTAAAGCCATATATGACAAATCCACAGCCATCATCATAGTCAATGATGAAAATTTGAAAACGTTCCTTAAAGTCAAGAAAAAGACAAGAGTGCTCACTCTCATCACTCCTAATTGACATAGTACTAGAAGTGCTGCCCAGAACAATTAAACAAGAAAAAGAAATAAAAGCCATCCAAATCAGAACTGAAGTAGTAAAATTCTCATTCATTGCAAATAATATAATCTATTTTTTAGGTTTTTTTTTAAATTTCATTTTAGTATATTATATCATCATACATTACATCATTAGTTTTTTATGTAGTGTTCCATGATTCATTATTTGTGTATAACACCCAGTGCTCCATTCAATACATGCCCTTTTTAATACCCATCAACAGGCTAACCCATCCCCCACCGCCTCTCTTCTAGAACCCTCAGTTTGTTTCTCAGAGTCCATAGTATCTCATGGTTCATCTCCCCCTCTGATTTACTCCTTCAATTTTGCCTTCCTAATATCTTCTTTCTCTCTTTTTTTTTTTAAACATATAATGTATTATTTGTTTCAGAGGTACAGGTCTGTGATTCATCAGTCTTACACAATTCACAGCACTCAAATGATATAGTCTTAGACACAGTAAATGCTAAACTTTCATCAAAAACTGTTAGAACTGAAAAATGAATTCAGGAAAGTGCAAGATGCAAAATTAACATACAGAAATCAGTTATGTTTCTATACACTAACAATGTATTATAAGAAAAATATATAAAGAAACAATCTCCTTTACAATAGTATCAAAAAAAATTTATCTAGGAATGAATTTAACTAAAGATATGAAGATCTGTACATTGAAAACTATAATACTTTGATGAATAATTTGAAGAAGACAAAAATAAATGGAAATACATTTCATGTTTGTGTGTTGGAAGAATTACTATAGTTAAAACGTGCATTCTACTCAAAGCTGTCTATAGATTCAATGCAATCCCTATCAAAATTCCAATAGTAGTTTTTATTTTTTTATTTTTTATTTATTTTTTTAATTTAATTTTATTATGTTAAGTTAGTCACCATATAACACCACATTAGATGTGGTGATCCACAATTCATTGTTTTCGTATAACACCCAGTGCTCCATGCAGTACGTGCCCTCCTTAATATGCATCACCAGGCTAACCCATGCCCCACCCACCTCCCCTCTAAAACCCTCAGTTTGTTTCCCGGACTCCATAGTCTCTCATGGTTCATCTCTCCCTCTGATTCCCCCCCCTTCATTTTTCCCTTCCTTCTCCTAATGTCCTCCATGCTATTCCTTATGTTCCACAAATAAGTGAAACCATATGATAATTGACTTTCTCTGCTTGACTTATTTCACTTAGCATCATCTCCTCTAGTCCCATCCATGTTGATGTAAAAGTTGGGTATTCATCCTTTCTGATGGCTGAGTAATATTCCATTGTATATATGCACCACATCTTCTTTAGCCATTCATCTGTTGAAGGGCATCTCGGCTCTTTCCACAGTTTGGCTATTGCAGACATTGCTGCTATGGACATTGGGGTGCATATGGCCCTTCTTTTCATTACATCTGTGTCTTTGGGGTAAATACCCAGGAGTGCAATTGCTGGGTCATAGGGTAGCTCTATTTTTAATTTTCTGAGGCACCTCCACACTGTTTTCCAAAGTGGCTGTACCAACTTGCATTCCCACCAACAGTGTAAGAGGGTTCCCCTTTCTCCACAACCTCTCCAACATTTGTTGTTTCTTGCCTTGTCAATTTTTGCCATTCTAATTGGTATAAGGTGGTATCTCAATGTGGTTTTGATTTGAATTTCCCTGATGGCTAATGATGATGAACATTTTTTCATGTGTCTGTTAGCCATTTGTATGTCTTCTTCAGAGAAGTGTCTGTTCACCTCTTCTGCCCATGTTTTGACTTGATTATTTGGTTTTTGGGTGTTGAGTTTGAGAAGTTCTTTATAGATCTTGGATACCAGCCCTTTATCTGTAGCAAAATGGATGAAAGACCTCAATGTGAGACAGGAATCCATCAAAATCCTAGAGGAGAACATAGGCAATAACCTATTTACATCAGCCACAGCAACTTTTTTCAAGATACATCTCCAAAGGCTAATGAAACAAAAGCAAAAATGAACTTTTGGGACTTCATCAAGATCAAAAACTTCTGCACAGCAAAGGAAACAGTCAACAAAGCAAAGAGGCAACCCACAGAATGGGAGAAGATATTTGCAAATGACACTACAGATAAAGGGCTGGTATCCAATAGTAGTTTTTACAGAAATAGAAAAAGCAATCCTATAATTCCTATAGAATCAGAAAAGACCCGGAAGAGTCAATGCAATATTTAGAAAGAACAAAGTTGGGGACAACACATTTCCTGATTTCGAACTATACTACAAACTATAGTATTCAAAACACAATGCTACTGACATAAAAAAAGAAAATTGACATAACATAACAAAAAAAAAAAAAAAAAGATAGAACAATGCAACATTGAGAGCAAAGAAATAAATCCATGTATATAAAGCTAAATAATATTTGACACAGAGTCAAGAATATTCAAAGAGGAAAGAATAGTCTCCTCAATAATTGTGTTAGGAAAATTTGTTATTCACAAAACTGAAAAAATAATACAAATAAAAAATTAAATACAAAACTGGACCCACATCTTACACTATTCACAAAAATTAACTCAATTAGATTTAAAGATTAAACATAAGGCCTGAAATTATAAAACTCTTAGGGAAATAAAACAAAGGGAAAATCTCCTTGACATTGGTCTTGGCAAAGATTTTTTGGATATGGAACTAAAAGTACAAGGAACAGAAGCAAAAATCAGCAAGTGAGACTAATTGAAACTTAAAATCTTCTGCACAGCGTAAGAAACAACAAAGAGAAAGGAAGTCTACAGAATTGGAAAAAAATGTTTGCAGACCAACTATCTGATGAAACTAATATCCAAATATGTAAGGAACTCATACAACTCTAACAACATAAATAATGATAACCATATGATTGAAAAATGGGCAGAAGATAGACATTTTTCCAAAGAGGATGTACAAATGGCCAACAAGTACATGAAAATATGGTCAACATCGTTAATTGAGGAAAGTGAAAATCAAAACCAGAATGAGATTTCACCTCACAAGTGTTAGAATGTCTCTTATCATAAAGACAAGAGATGACAAGTGTTGAGCAGAATGTGGAAAAAAGAGAATTCTTGTGCACTGTTCGTGTAAATGTAAACTGTTAGAGTCATGAAAAACACTATAAAGTTTCCTCAAGAAATTAAAAATAGAAGTACCATATGATCCAGCAACTCCATTTCTGATTATATATCTGAAAGAAATTAAATCACTATATCAAAGAGAGATCTGCATTCCCATGTTTATTGCAGCATTGTTCACAATAGCCAAGATATGGAAATAACTTAACTGCCCATCAGTGAATGAATGGATAAAGAAAATGAGGTATATGTATATATTGGAATATTATTCAGTCATTAAAAAGAAGGAATTCCTGCCATTTTTGACAATATGGATGCACTTAGAGGGCATTATGCTAAGTGAATTAAGTCAGGCATAAATAAATTGTGTATGATCTCACTTATGTGTGGAATCTAAAAAAGCCAAACTTATAGAAACAGAGCGTAAAATGGCGGTATCCTCTGGGTTGAGGATGGGGAAAATTGGGAGATATTGCTCAAAACATAATAACCTTTAGTTATAAGATAAATATGTTATATGTATCTAGTGTATAGTATGTTGACTATAGTGAACACTATTATATACTTGAAAGTTGCTAAGTGCATAGATGTTAAATGTTTTCACTACACCAAAAAGAAGAAAAAGAAAAAGAAAGAAATGGTAATTATGTGAAATGATAGAGGTATTAATTAACTCCAGTGTGGTCGTTTCTCAATATACATCATAAATCATCATGTTGTACACCTTAAACTTACACAATGTTTAATGTTAATTTTATCTCATAAAGTTGGAAAGTAAAAGCATAGACACCATGCAAAGTATATTCTCTGTGCACAATGTGAGTAAAATAGAAATCAGTAACATCTGGGAAGTCTGTAAATATTTGGAGATAAAATAATACACTTCTAAAATACATGAGCCAAATAAAAAAGCTCAAGAGAAATTAAAAACTGTTGATCTAACTTAAAATGAAAATATACCTTATTAAAATTTATGGGATATGCAAGAAGTTATAGTACTAAAAGCACATATTCATGAAGAAGAAATATCTGTAAGCAATAACCTAAGGTTCCACTTTGTTGAACTAGAGAAATAAAAGCAAATTAAGCCTAAAGAAAAAAAAAAGGATAGAAATAATAATAATAATAACAGAAATCAATGAAATTTAAAAATAGGAAAAAATGAAATCATCAAAACCAAGATTTTTTTTTTTTTAAAGCTCAGTAAAATTGGTGAACCTTCAGCCAGCCTAACCAAGAATTCAAGAGTGAAGGGACACCTAGGTGGCTCAGGCGGTTGAGTGTCTGCCTTTGGCTCAGGTCATGATCCCAGGGTCCGGGGATCAAGTCCCACATCGGGCTCCCTGCTCAGTGGGGAGCCTGCTTCTCTCTCTGTCCCTCTGCCTGCTGCTCTCCTTGCTTGTGCTCTCTCTCTCTCTCTCTGTCAAATAAATAAATAAAATCTTAAAAAAAAATACAAGAGAGAAGACAGGAACTATCAATATCTGAAATGAAGGAGTCATTTGCCACTTATCCCACAGATAGTAAATTATAATAAGATAATACTGTTATTAATTCTATGCATGTAAATTTGATAACTTAGATGAAATGGACCAGTTTACTGAAAGAGACAAACTTCCCAAACTCCCACCTAGAGAAATAGATCATCTGAATAGTCTTAAATCTATTTAATAAAAGGAATCAATAATTATTAACTTTTGAAAAAAATAAAGCACCAGGCCCAGATGGTTTCACTGGTCAATGCTCCACATTTAGAAAGGATTTATATCAATTTTCTTTTTTTTAATATCAATTTTCCATTTCGCTTCCTGAAAATGGAAGCAAAGGGAATAAGTTATATGCAGTCTATAAGGCAAGCATTACTCTCCTACCAAACCAGAAAAAGAAACTGCACCAAAGAAGGACAGATCATGAATATGTATGCAAAAATCCTCAAAAAAGTATTTCAAAATTAAATCCAACAATGTATAAAAAATTATATACCATGACCACTGGACATCTGTTTCATATATGTGAGTCTAGATCAACATTTGAAAATCAATTAATGAATTCCATCATATCAACAGGCTAAAGTAGGAGAGTCATATGATCATATCAATAGATGCAGAAAACCATTTAACAAAATCCAACACTCTTTCATGATAAAAAATTTCAGGAAAAGAGAGGAGCTTCCTCAACTTGATATAATGAGCATCTACAAAATACCTGTAGCTAATTTACTTTGTACTGAGAAATTGGAACACTTTCTTCCTAAGATCAGAGAAATGTCAAGAATATTCTGTCTTACTACTTGAGTCAAGATCATATTAGAAATTACAGGCAGTACAGTGAGATAAGAAAAGGAAATAAAATGTATATAGATTGAGAAGGAAGAAATAAAACTATGCTTGTTTGCAGATGACATAACTGTCTATGTAGAAAATCCCAAAGTATCAAGAGAAATAGCAAAAAAAAAAAAAATCTGGAACTAGTAAATGAATATGGCAAGATCACAGGATATAAGGTTAATATACAGAAGTCAATTACTTTCTTCAGTATCCTCAATAAACAATGTGAATTTGAAATTAATAAAACATGATTTACAATATCATCAATAAATGGAAGCTGCCCTTCAATGAGATAATGGTTAAATAAACTGTAGTATATCCATACAATGGAATATTACCCAGTGATAAAAAGAAATGAGTTCACTGGCCCTAAGAAGACATTGTGGATCCTTAAATGCATATTGCTAAATGAAAGAAGCAGTATTTGAAAAGGCTACACATGAGATAAATTTGAGCATAATAATAATAGTAATATTGGATGAAGCCTCAAGTATAAAATAAATATCTATGAGTCCAAACTGTTATAAATTGGGGGTATAGCTCAGTGGTAGAGCATTTGACTGCAAACTGTTATAAATTAAGGATTGGAAAATAAGTCAATGCATGAAAAGGGATAGCTCTCCCATGCAGATGAATTTCAAATACTTAAGGTATATATTCTGCCCTCTTGGGGTGGAGCATAATCCCTCAGTCCATAAGTTTCAGATGCTTATAGTAACTTACTTCCAAAGGGGACAGTATGGACAGTGGAGGGAAAACTGAGTAACTTTACAGTAAAGAAATCTGACTTATGCCACTTTAGTCAGGTGATCAAGGATGACATCAAAGGTGATGTCATGGTGATGTTATGTGCCTTTGATACAATGTGACAAAGATGACAACATGCTCACATTTGAAGAACTTAGGAAAAGATTTTATAGGAAAGTAAAGGAGAGGTTGTTCCATAGGACTGGTGAGAAATAATGAATTCTAAAGATTTGCTGTATACAGGTTCATGTTTTATGAAATTATTCTAGACTATTTCTATTTATCTTTGAAACAATGATATCTAGAAAATTTTATTCTAATCCACAGATATCCATCTTCAGGGAAGTAAACTGTTGTAGTATGTTTTATATATAATTTTATAATCACTGCTTAGGAATATAGTTGACAGGTCCACATTTTAAGCAATTACAGTATTATTTTTAAACTTATTTAATAAGACTCACATAACTGTAAGTGTGGGCCAGTAACCCCATATTAATAACTTTGCATTAAATATTTTTGCCTCCTGTTTTGTTTTCAAGAATTCCACCAGATGATTTCTATAAGCATTTAATTTAATAAAAGCTACTATTGATTTACGTACTGTCATTCATACTAATATGATTTGTTTAAATAGTACTTAGTTGTTGAAAATAAAAGAAATATCCTATATTATAAGAGATGCAAGGACTTATAATCATACACATATGGGACTCACATGAGCGGTTTTTATCACAAAGCATCATGAGTCTTACTCATTTCCTTTGCTTATGTTGGGAGAAAATTTTTATTCTAGCCTTTAAGGTTCTTCTAGCTATTCTAAAAATTAAATTGGCATGAGACAGATTAACAGGAGGGAAAAAAAAAAAAAGAAAGTTTAATTGTGTGCTTACAGAGACCCAATAATAAAATAAGACCCAAAGAAATAATGAAGGCAGGTAGCTTTTATACTTTTTAGTCAAAGAAACAATAGATCTGTGAGGAATTGATGGGACAAAGAAAACATGTTTGGGAGTTTCAGTTAGAAAGGAATTCTAACCTGAATTTGGGCTAGGGTAGTAAATTAGTAGAAGTAACAGATTTGTTCTTATAGCCCTTTTCAGCTCTGAATTATAAGGATGTCTCTTTCCTCCTGGTACAGGGAGCTTCATTTACTGCTTTTGGGAGACAAAGGGGGGGGGTCAGAGATCTCTACGTGCATTGCCTATTTCTTAAGTAACATTAACTTAAAATAATCATTATGCCATACTGGCACATTTTGGGACAGCCTGACCTTGGCCCCCACATTCACATTGTTCATCTGCTTGCAAAATATTTATTGTGCTACTTAAGTTTCATAAATAACATCCACCCATCAAGGTTTTGTTCAATTTAATTTTTTCATATGAAGAATAGCCCTACTACCATAGGCCACAGGGTTAACTAATTTCTTTTAATTTTCACTGACATGGTCTTTGTCACTTATTTGGAATTCAGGCTATTTTACCATATCCAGTAATATATATATATACATAATAGAGTTATACTACATATATAGTAGATAAAGTTCATGATAAACTATATCACCAGCTTTCAGAACAGAGTTTAGTGTTTTCCATAGAGAGCAGGGTTTCAATAAACATTTTTTAAATGTTCTGATTATATGCAGTGAATATAGGGCTACAACCTCCAATTATTGTACATTATCAGAATTTGGAGAAAATAATCACAGCATTGATAAAATAAAGATGCCCTAAGTTTGAATTAATATTTTAAATTAACATATTTAATTTTAAATTAATTCATATCATAGTATTTTCTATAGAAGGAAAATGCTTGTGGTTTCATTTGAGTCCCTCAAATTTAAAAAAAAAAGGGCATTATTTAGAAACATTTATCCAGAATTATGCAAAAAGAATCACAGTGTCATTCAACAACTGTTTTGACCATGTTTGGATTCACTTGCCAGATAAGAATTTATCATCCACCTACTTAAATAAGGACACTGCTAAGCAACGTGGGAGATATAAAAATCACCCTTTCCTCCATTACCTTATAAACTAATGTAATGAGGTAGGATGAGACTATATGGGTGAACACTAACCTAGATGATACATGCACATGTCTTAGATTTGAATAAGAAATATCTTTATTACTATGATAAAACCTACTAAATCATTCAATCTCATGATTTTTCCCCTAAAAATTTCTATGTCAGAAAAAAAATAATTAATTTGGTTTGAATATGTGAGCAATTACATTTTCTAAACAAAAGGCTATGTAAATGGTCAGAATTCAAATTTAGAGCTGAGTTTAGAATTCTGAAACACTCCACAGGATTTTAAAGGAATGCACTACAGAGATTAGAGAGGAGAAGCAAAAGGTCTTTTATTCTTGGCTGTCAGTAGAGTACCAGGTCAGCAAAGAATATCATTCAAATAGTCAGAGGTCAGCTTATCAAAATTTAATGAGAAAAAAAGAAAAAAAAAAAAAGCAAGCCTGTCCATTTTAGAGCTTTCTTTAACTGTGAAAGTCCTGGGTTGCTTTTGTGAATTCACCAGAACTCATACCCACTATTCCAATCAGTCTTCAAATGTAACACCTTTGACCTACTCCTATTGTACCCAATTAAGTTTCCCTACTTATAAAGAAGAATTTCAAGGTGAAGGAATCAAGGCCAAGGCAGTCATAATATGTTGGTAATTTAATAAACTATGTGAATAGTTTAGACCATATAGGTGGTCTGATATTCCATGATTACATTTGGAGAAACAATTTCTGAAATATGGAGTTGTGCCCAAAATAAAAATAAAAATCTATGAAAGCATCAATAATAAAAACTAAACAATATATGTGTGTCTGTGTATGAATTAATGTCCTGAACATTATACATTTTGATTTTCTAATCATTAATACAACTCTGTGAAATATATACTATTAATATATCTGCTTTGTGGATGAAGACACCAAAAATGAGAGAAGTTACTTGTCCAAAGCCACAGAGCTAAGTAAATGGAGATCTGAGATTTAATGTAGTTAGATTTTGGTGACGATGAAATGATATGTAATAAATTTTTCATTCCCCTAAGTGCATAAAAATATTTCTCTATTTTCTTTTAAAAGTTTTAAAGTTTCACTTTCTATATTTAAGTTTTACTATACCTACATCAATTTTAAATTATGACCTAATGTAAGAATCCAATTTTTTTTTTTCCATAATGATAACCAGTTCTTCCAGGATCATTATTAAATAAGCAATTACTTTGCCACCAATGTACTATGCTATAACTTTTATGTTTTCATTGATTGTGGATCTGTTTCTATGATCTCTATTTTCCTCCATTGTCTTTGATATTCTAAAAATACATCATAATATGTCTGCAAGTGAATTTGTTTTTATTTTCCCTGATAGGTCCTTTGTCTTTGGGTTCATATCTTATAAAAAATGTTCAGTTTTTTTTTTAACATTTTAAATAGTATATCTCCTTCATTTACCCTAGAATCTCTTCCTGGACCTTCCTTAGTCATATAGTAATTCTCTTTTTATCGTCCTTATCTCTTATTTATTTTCATGGTTTTTCCTCTTCTTTTCTCTTTATGCTAATTTCTAAGTAATTTTTTCTGGATCCTCCATTGAATTCACTATTTCCATTGGGCGGTGTTTAATTTGTCATTTAATTTATTCAACCAGTTTTAAATTAAAAATAGCACATTTTTAATATATAATATTGTTTCTTTTCCTATGTTAATGGTCACTTTTCAGAGTCCCATGCTGCCGACTCATTATTTTTAGTTCCCTTATTTCTTCATATAGTGTCTTTATTTTTATTTTGTAGCCTTAACTGGTATCTTATACTTTAAGATCATGTCTTCAGAGTCCAAATTATTTGTTATTTCATCTCTCATTCATGATGTGTTAGTAATTTTTTATTGCTGAATTATTTTTCTGCAGAAAACTCTGTTTGGCTAGTTTCTTTCAAAAGTGACATCTTAACTCAGAAATTTCAAGTCCAGTTCTGCGAATCTGTGATGGGGTCCACATATAATCTCATCAGTCCGAGCATCAGCTTTGGTGTTCGCACTACCCTTTTTCACTGAGTGCTCAAGATTCTTTTACTCTATACTGATTATAGTCCCCTATTTTCAGCTGGGCTTGTTTTTTGGTCTTGGGGACTGTATTAGTTTCCCGTGGCTGTCATCATGAATTACCACAAACTGAACAGCTTAACACAGTAGAAATTCACTCTCTCATAGAAGTCTAAAATCATGGTATCAGCAGGGTTGCAATCTCTTAGAAGACACTCAACAAAATTCCTTTTTGTTTCTTCTACTTTCTGGTGGCTGTCTTCATTCTTTGTGACTGCATCTATCTAGCACTTGCCTCTATCTTCACATGCCTTTCTCTTTATGACTTTTCTTCTGTTTCTTCTAATGACACTTGTAATTGGATTTAAGCCCCTCCCCCCCCCCCCCCCCCCCGGTAATTCAAAATGATCTCATCTCAAGATTCCCCCTAACTTAATTATATCTGCAATGACCCCTTTTTTTTTCTAAATATGGTCACATACCCAGCTTTTGAGTTAGTATGTAGACATATCTTTTTGGGGGTCACCATTCAACCCAATACAGATACTTCCCTTGTTTTTCTGTGAAATATGTTCTAGCCTAGATCTGGTTTTATGTTTTTAAGATTTCTTTTTAGAATATATTGATTATGTAGAGCATTTTTCTTATATTACTTTTGAGAATATAGGTTTTGGAGTCTAAATAATTTCATAGTTCTAATTCTGGTTTTGGATAAGAGGATAAGACTATAGATATAGAAGGAGAGGGAGAGAGAGAGAGAGAGATGGATAGATAGAAAAATATAGATGCATTTATATATAGGGCACATCATCCATTCACTAACATTTACCATTTATTAAGTGCTTACTTAATACATGCTTTCCAACCAGCTGAGAATATAATAGTGAACATTAAGTCAAAGCTCCTGATTTAGATGACCTTCCATTCTAGTGAGGTTTAAATGGTATTAATATTGTTGTAGCTGTTGTCAGTTAACACTGAGTACTAAGCTCTTCCCCAGGCTGCAACCCTCCAGCAGTCATGTCAGTTAAGTACTGTTACTACCCAGTGGGTCAATATAGAAAAATATGTCTTCAATATTCTTAAACATGATACTGTTCATAATGTAATGTCTTTGTTTTTAACATCTTCAGATTGATAGCCAAAAGATATTTTTAACACAATTTTATTTTTTTTTAAGATTTCATTTATTTATTTGAGAGAGGGCAAGCACTCCCGCAAGCAGACAGAGGGTCTGTGGGGGAGACACCGAGGGGGGGGACAAACAGACTCTACCCTGAGTGCAGATCCCCACGTGAACCTGGATCCCAAGACCCTGAGATCATGATCTGAGCTGAAATCAAAAGTCAGATGCTCAACTGACTGAGCCACCCAGGTGCCTAGATAGCCAAGACATTTAAATTCTAACTTTAATTCTGCCACAAGCAAACTAGGTATTTTTGATCATATCATTTAACTTTATGGGGCCTAAGATCTCACTTGTCACAAAGCAGACAATCAAGGGGCTAGGGTATTTACAAATTAGATTAAGTCCACATACTCTATAAGTAAGGGGATCGTGATTTTCTGCTCCACTGTGGTGTACATGTGTGTTTATGTTTAAACCTGTAATTTGTCTGATGTCCTTTCTCAGTTTATAGCTGCTGAATGTTAAGATTTTGAATATGAAAAAAGAACGTCTCAAGCCTCAGCAGAGGTATGGATTATACAAGTAGACTTCCATTACAATAAGCTCGGAGGGATGCCAACATATCATCAGAGACAGTGAAATTTAAAGAGAGCCATTTTCCCAATGTACTTTTGGGTTTACACCATTCAGGAAAAACAAAACAAAGCAGGGAGTCAAAAAGAGAGAAGGCAAAGTTGCACCAGGGTCAGTCCTACTCTATTCCTCTACAAATCTGTGATTTCCACCCTCAGACACTTCAGTTGTCCTGTCAGGTCGGTGACATCTAGGAATGAGAGCTCCAAATGGTAAAGCCTTTTAATCTAATTAATATTTAATTTAGGTCACTTAACTGTCCCCCATCCTAAATACTTCATCCCTTAGAATATTTTTTATAAATATGCCACACTGTTATTATTTTTTTTTTAAAGATTTTATTTATTTATTCATGAGAGAGAGAGAGAGAGAGAGGCAGAGGGAGAAGCAGGCTCCCAAGGAGCAGGGAGCCCGATGTGGGACTCGATCCCAGGACCCCGAGATCATGACCTGAGCCGAAGGCAGACGCTTAACCATCTGAGCCACCCAGGCGCCCCCACACTGTTATTATTTTGATATTGCAGTGTGACAATTTACTGGCAACTAATGTACCACCCAATATTTTACAAGGTAAATGTACTCACTGTACTTGATCACTTGGCCCTGTAAAGCTATCAAATGCAAACCAAGCCCGGGATGGGAATCAAGTGGTAGTACCGGTTATACTGTGTTGTCTTAGTCAGTTTGGGCTGCATAACAAATGCCATGCACTGGATGACTTAAACAACAGACATTGACATCTCACAGTTCTGGAGTTGGGAAGTCTGAAATCAGGAGGTCGGCATGGTCAGGCTCTGGTGAGGGTCCTATTCCTGGTTTCTTCACATGGCAGAGAGAGAGAGGAAGGAAGCAAGCTCTCTCCTATTTCTTCTTACAAGGACACTAATTCCATCATGGGGATACCATCCTCATGACCTAAGGACTTCCCTAAAGCCTCATCTTCAAATACTATCACACTGGGGATTAGGAATTCAAGTATGAATTCTGGGGGGACACAGGCATTCAGCCCATCACAGTGATCATCTGGATAACCTAAACCTACAGTTAAAGTAATTTATTTCAGATTATCTTTTAAACAAATATACAAATTTTCAAATTATTATATAGGACTATAGTTTGATAACCACTGATAAAAGTACATGTAAACACAATTCCTACCCTAGGTCAATCAACATAATTTGAGAAATGAATTGTTTTGTGAAGAATATTCATCATTGCATTTTTTGGGTCATAGTCACTGGGGCTTTTCACTGGTGACCATTTCTCTCCTTCTATCTGGCACATGGAAGACTAAACCTCTTGTGTTTGATGAGCCCATGGCATAGATCTGGTGAGTCTCATAAACATGATGTTTTATGTGTAGGTCAAAACCCTCCAAAGCTTTCTGTTATTTTTCTGTTGGCCTCTTGGGGCCTGCTTTGCATTATTCAGTTATCCAATTTTAATTGAGTGCCAACTACTCATTTAGTCATTTAATCAAATTACACACACACACACACACACACACACACAGACACACACACCTTCCTTCTAGGACTGTACTAAAATTATGCCATAAAATCTTTGCTCTCTGTCCTTAAGGAATTATATTCTAGATAAATCAACAAGCATTTGGACAAAGATTATGATGAATTACAAAGGGTACAATGACAGAGAATAGCATGATAACCTTGTTTGATAACACTCATATTACTGAAATTTGCTAAGACAGTAGAACTTGTTATCAAAATTTTAAAAATAGATACATAGGTGAGGTAATGCGTATGTTAATTAATTCAGTAGGGAAAATTCACAGTGTATATCAAATCATATTTAGACTTCAAATATATTACTATTTTATTTGTCAATTATACCTCAAGAAAGCTTAAAAAAAGAAACAGTGTCAAGAGTTTGCAAGTTTATATTAGAAGAAAAAAAAGTAAAAATAGGACATTTAATCAACATTTAATGGGGGAAATGTAAACATTCCTTACATAAAACCTAATATAGTTTCAAAATGCTGGGTTTTTGCTATTAATAAAATTCACTTTCGGGGCACCTGGGTGGCTCCGTCTATTAAGTGGCTGCCTTTGGCTCAGGTCATCATCCCAGGGTCCTGCTCAGTGGGGAGCCTGTTTCTCCCTCTCCCTCTGCTCCTCCTTCTGCTTCTGCTCTCCCACTCACATTCTCACTCTCAAATAAATAAATAAAATCTTTAAAAAAAAATTCACTTTCTATATGAAAAACATTCTGTGAATTACAATCATATTCTGTCTAAAAAATTAAAGTTCATTCTCAATTATCTGTGTTTTGTATTTCCTATCTGACACTGTTTATTATTTTCTAATTTGAGATAGTCTATTGTTTTTAACAAAGTATTTCTTTTTTTTTTTTAAAGATTTTATTTATTTGACAGAAAGAGACATAGTGAGAGAAGGAACACAAGCAGGGGGAGTGGGAGAGGGAGAAGCAGGCTTCCCGCTGAGCAGGGAGCCCGACGCGGGGCTCGATCCCAGGACCCTGGGATCATGACCTGAGCCGAAGGCAGACGCTTAACGACTGAGCCACCCAGGCGCCCCAACAAAGTATTTCTTTTTTGTACCTAAAGGAAGAATGAAAGGGAATTTGTCCCTTTAAATTCACCTCTAAAATAAGTGCTTAGTAATTTTAACCTTAAGGAATTTTTTTTTTTAAGATTTTATTTATTTATTTGACAGAGAGAGACACAGCGAGAGAGGGAACACAAGCAGGGGGAGTGGGAGAGGGAGAAGCAGGCTTCCCGCTGAGCAGGGAGCCCGATGTGGGGCTCGATCCCAGGACCCTGGGATCATGACCTGAGCCGAAGGCAGATACTTAACGACTGAGCCACCCAGCCGCCCCAACGTTAAGGAATTTTTTAAACCTGATTACTGTGGCTAGGATTTCCAGTACTATGTTAAATAAAAGTGGTGAGAGTGGGCAACCTTGTCTTGTTCCTGATCTTAAAGGAAAAGCTTTCAACTTTTCTCAGTTAAATATGATGTTAGCTGTGTGCACCTCTTATATGGCCTTCATTATTTTGAGGTAGATTCTTCTATACTCAGTTTGTTGTGACTTTTTATGAAGCATATTGATTTCTGTCAAATGTTTTTTCTGCATCTGTGGAGATGATCATATTATTTCTGTCCTTAATTTTTTTAATGAGATATATCACATTTATTGACTTGTGTATGTTGGAGCATCCTTGCATCCAGAGATAATTCCTACCTGATCCTTGTAATGTACTTATGAATTTGGTTTGCAAATATTTTGTTGAGGATTTTTGCATCTATATTCATTAGGGCTATTGGCCTGTAATTTTCTTTGTGTGTGTGTGTTCTCATATACTTTTGGCATCAGGGTAATACTGGCCTCATAAAATTTGTTTGGGAGTGTTGTCTCCTATTCCACTTTTAGGAAAAGTTTCAAAAGGATTGGTATTCATTCATCTTTAAAAGTTTGGCAGAATTTACCGGTGAAGCCATCTGTCCCTGAACTTTACATTGCGGGATTTTTGGTTACTGATCAATCTCCTTAATTATAATTGGTCTGGTCTATTTCTTCATGATTCAATCTTGGTAGGTTGTATGTTTCTAGGAATTTTTGAATTTTTTTAAATTTTAATTCCAGTATAGTTAACATACAATGTTATGTTAGTTTCAGTATATAATATAGTTTTTCAATAATTTTATACATTACTCAGTGCTCATCTTGTTAAGTGTACTCTTAATCCCCATCACCTATTTCACCCATTCCTCTACCCACCTCCCTTCTGATAACCATCCATTTGTTCTCTACAGCTAAGAATCTGTTTCTTGTCTCTGTATTTTTTTTCTTTGCTCATTTGTTTTGTTTCTTAAATTCCACATATGAGTGAAATCATAAGGTATTTGTCTTTTTCTGACTGACTTATTTCACCTAGCATAATACTGTCTAGCCCCATCCATGTTGTTGCAAATGGCAAGATTTCATTCTTTTTATGGCTGAATAATATTCCATTGTATATACATACCACATCTTCTGTATCCAGCTACCATAATTTGGCTATTGTAAATAATGCTTCCATAAATATAGGGGTGCATATATCCTTTTGAATTAGTGTTTTTGTATTCTTTGTGTAAATACCCAGGGTGGAATTACTGGATGGTAGGGTAGCTCTATTTTTAACGTTTTGAGGAACCTCCATACTGTTTTACAGAGTGGCTATACCAGCTTACATTCCCACCAATAGTGCAAGAAGGTTCCTTTTTTCTTCACATCCTTGCCAATACCCATTGTTTTTTGTGGTTTTGATTTTAGCCATTCTGACAGGTGTGAGGTGATAGCTCATTGTATTTTTGATTTGCATTTCCCTGATGATGGGTGATGTTGAATGTTCTTCATGTGTCTGTTGGCCATCTGCATATCTTCTTTGGAAAAATGTCTGTTCATGTCTTTTGCCCATTTTTAAATTGGATTATTCATTTTGGTTATTGAATTTTACACTTCTTTATATATTTTGAATACCTTTTTTGGTTATGTCATTTGCAAATATCTTCTGCCATTCAGTTGGTTGTCTTTTAGTTTTGTTGTTTGTTTCCTTTACTGTGCAGAAGGTTTTTATTTTGATGTAGTCCCAAAACTTTATTTTTGCTTTTTTTCCCCCTTGCCTCAGGAGACATCTAGAAAAAATATTGCTATCGTCACTATCAAAGAAATTACTGCCCATGTTCTTTCCTAGGAGTCTTTAGGGTTTTCTCTTATTTATTTTGAGTTATCTAATTTGTTGGCATATGTTATTCCATGGTATTTTCTTATGATGATTGGTATTTCTCTGTTATCAGTTGTAATATCTCCTCTTTCATTTCTAATTTTCTTTGAATCTTCTCTCTTTTTATCTTAGCTTGTCTAACTGAATGTGTTTCAATTTTATCCTTTAAAAAAAGTCTCTCAGTTTCATTGATCTCTTCTATTCCTTTTCATTTCATTTATTTCTTCTGTGATCTTTGTTTTTTCCTTTCTTCCAAAAATTTTGGGTTAGTTTAGTTTTTTTTTTCTTTTTCTAGTTCCTTGAGGTCTAAAGTTAGGTTGTTTATTTGCGATCTTTCATTTTTCTTAATGTAGGTATTTATCGCTATAAACTTCTCCCTTAAAACTGCTTATGGCATCCCATACATTAGGGTTTGTTGTATTTCCATTTTCATTTGTCTCAAGTGATTTTTAATTTCCCCTTTATTTTTATTTTTTTCTGACCTATTGCTTCTTGATTTGTGACCTATTCTGACCTATTCTTTCTTATAGTACATTGCAAAATATTTTAAACCATAGTGCTTTCTATGTGCAGAAGTTTTGAAAGATAAATATTAACTATCTAAAAAGACAACCTGAAGGGTGCAATGCATCTACCCTAGTTTTAGAAGGCAATCTAAACAGTGGTCACCTGAATGACAAGAGAGCCATTTATTAAGAGTTCCTAAAAATTTTGGATGGATGAAACTGATACCCAATATAAAAAAAAAGAGAGAGAGAGAGAGACTTACCATACTGACCATGTGATTATGTTCTCAAGTTTTTATATTTAGACTTTGCCAGAAGAATGTCAGCATTGTTGTTCAGACGCATGTTATTTAACCTTTACATATTTTTGAAATTTTTAGTGTTTTTCTAGTAATTGATTTCTAGTATCAAATCATTGTAGTTAGAAAAGATAATTGGTGTTATATCATTCTTCTTAAAATTATTAAGATTTGTTTGTGGCCCACCATATGATCTATCCTAGAGAATGTTCAAAGGTACTAAAGAAGAATATGTATTCTGCTGCCTTTGGATGGAATGTTCTGTTTATGACTTTTGGTCCATTTAATCTAAAGTACAATTCAATTCCGGTGTTTTCTTTGTGATGTTCTCTCTAGAGATCTACCCATTTTTGAAAGTGAGGTATTAAAGTCCCCTAGTATTATTGTATTGCTGTCCATTTTTCCCCTTCAGATCGATTAATATTTGCTTTGTCTACTTAGGTGCTCTGATGCTGGGTGTATAAATATTTACAAATGTTACATCCTCTTCTTGGATTGGCCCCTTTATCATCATATAGTGACCTTCTTTGTCTCCTGTTACAGTTTTTGACTGGGGTGCTAGGTGTGCAGTCCAAACCCCTTGTTCCATGGGGAGAAGCTGGGAGTCAGGGTTTCCCTCTGATTTTATGGTGCGATGCTGGGGGTGAAGTTTATGGTAAAACTGTGTCTTAGCCTTTCCTGCCTGTTTTGATGTGGGTATTTTATGTATGCATGTATGTGTAGGAGTCACTCAGCTAGTTTATAGATTTCTCACAAAGTGAATTAGTGAATTGCTCTGTGTGTAGCTATATATATATATATGTACACACACACACACACACACACATATATATGCACCAAAATATAATGTAATCTAATGTATATAACCAGTTTATAACCAGTTTCTCCCTCCTGGGAATGCCTGGAGCTGGCATGTTTGAATGAAACCAGACTTCCTTGTTTGTTGATAGAAAAGATCCCAAAGTATAATGTAATCTGATAATGTAAACTAATATATAATCTTTCAATCTATTTTTAGATATAATTTTTGGGAATTTCAAAGAAACTAGTACACAGAATAAGAATAACTTCCAAGATGATTTTAGTCTAATTTTGAAAATTAGCATATTGGTCATTCTTGAAATCTTACCATTTGCAATGACATGGATGGCGTATGATGCTAAGTGAAATAAGTTAGAGAAAGACAGATACCACATGATTTCACTAAATGTGGAATTTGAGAAACAAAATAAATGAGCAAAAGGGGAAAAAAGAGACAAATCAAGAAACAGACTCTTACCTTTAGAGAACAAGTGATGGTTACCAGAGGGGGGTTGGGGGATGGGTTAAATAGGTGATGGGGATTAAGGAGTGCACTTGTCGTGATGAACACCAGATGATTAAAATAAAAACTTAAAAACATATATATCACTATTCTTTCTCATAGTACATTGTAAAATATTTTAAACCATAGTGCTTTCTATGTGCAGAAGTTTCGAAAGATAAATATTAACTATCTAAAAAGACAACCTGAAGGGTGCAATGCATCTACCTTAGTTTTAGAAGGCAATCTAAACAGTGGTCACCTGAATGACAAGAGAGCCATTTATTAAGAGTTCCTTAAAAATTTTGGATGGATGGGCGCCTGGGTGGCTCAGTTGGTTAAGCGACTGCCTTCGGCTCAGGTCATGATCCCAGAGTCCTGGGATCGAGTCCCACATCGGGGTCCCGGCTCGGCGGGGAGCCTGCTTCTCCCTCTGACCCTCTCCCCTCTCATGTTGTTTCTCTGTCTCTCTTTCTCTCAAATAAATAAATAAAATCTTTAAAAAAAATTTTGGATGGATGAAACTGATACCCAATTAAAAAAAGAGAGAGAGAGAGAGAGAGAGACTTACCATACTGACCATGTGATTATGTTCTCAAGTTTTTATATTTAGACTTTGCCAGAAGAATGTCAGCATTCCAAGTCCCCCAAACACTGAGAATTAAATAATGGGTCATTTATATATTGTTCTTTACATACTCTTTAAGGACAGTTATTATGTGAAGCATTTTAAATTTAATTTGTCCTTTCTTCATTGCAAAGTAAACCAATCATTTCTTTACTTATTATTTTATCATCTAAATTTAAACTAGTTAAAATAAAATGTTGATGTTTGAACCTTATACACAATTTTTTAAACTCATATCCTTTATAGAGGAGAGAATATTAACCAATGGAATTAGGAAGATAATATTTAAAAGGCAGTTTATACCAGTTTCACCCTCCTGGGAATGCCTGAAACTGGCAGGTTTGAATGAGACCAGACTTCCTTGTTTGTTGATAGAAAAGATCCCAGGCTGACTCACAATGCATGCATAGTTGGGTTTTGCCAGTCACTCAGAAACCAAAATGCACCTAACTTTATCAAGTGGAGTCAGCAGGCTGAGCTGATGGTTGTCAGGGAGGGAGGTCAGACAGGATGGTACTAGCACTGACTTCTTTCTATTCATCCCTGGCAACTACTAAAACTTGATGTTGGGTAAAATCTATGGTTTCTTGGAGTTATGGCAATGCTTTATAGAGAGATGGAATATCCCAGGACATTAAGAATAAGGGAATAGGAAAATCAGGATCAGCTAACTGGTATTATAAACAATGCCCAAATCTTAATACAGTATGACTTTATTTTGTGCATGTATTGGAGGCATATAGGAACCAGGGTTGCAAGGGATTTATGCAAAATCTGTCCATCACATGTAAAACCTATGAGTATAACTCATTGACATGATCTCGTGAACAGCTATGCCTTGCTGATTGTCGACCAAGGGATAGAAACAATCCAATGGAAGGAGAGCCTTTTCAAAATACAGTACTAGAGCAATTGCACGTCGATAGGCAAGATGTAAACCTCAACCTAAACCCTACACTTTATGAAAATATTAACTCAAATTGAATCGCAGACTTAAAACTATAAGACTTTTACGAAAAAAGAAAAGAAAAAGCTTCAGGATCTACAGTCAATCAATGAATCGTTAGACTTGACACTGAAAGAATAATCCATAGAGGGAAAAAAATGGATGAAGTAGACTTCAACATAATTTGAAACTTTTGCTCTATGAAAGACCCCGTTAGGAGGATGAGAAGGCAAGCTAAAGACTGGGAGAAAAGATTTGCAAACCGCATATCTGGCAGCACGCCATTATGCAGAATGTATACATAACTCTCGACACTCAGCAGTAAAAACAAACAAGCAAATAGAATTAGAAAATGGGCAAAAGAGCCATTTCAACACAGGATATAGAAATTGTAAATAAGCGCATAAAATGATATTCAACGTCCTTAACCATTAAGGCGATGGAAATTAAAGCTTCAGTGTGGCATCACTGCCCACACTTCAGAATGGCTAAAAATAAAAAAAAAAAAAAATAGTGACAACATCCAAATGCTGGCAAAGGTGCAGAGAAACTGAATCAGGTGCACACTCCCGCTGGGAATGTAACATGGGGCAGCAGCTCTGGAAAACGGCTTGGCAGATTCTTCAAAAGCTGAATATGCAACTACCACATGATCCAGCAATTGCACTCTTGGGCATTTATCCCAGAGAAATGAACACTTCTGATCATACAAAAAAAAAAAAAAAAAAGAAAGAAAATCAGTTGTGAGTATTTCCAACAGATTTATATTTAATAGACTGAACTGGAAACAAGCTGCCTGTCCTTCTGCAGGTAAATGTGAAGCTGGTGCAGACATACCAGGAAACCTTACATGGCAATAAAAAAGGACAAAATACCCCCACACACAATGGCTTGGAAGAATCTCCAGTGAAAACGCCACTATCAAGAGGTTGCATAATGCATAAACCCACCTACGTAATCACCTAGAAATGATAAAATGCAGAAAGAGAGAACAGACTGGTGGTTGGGAGGCGGGGGCCGAGAAGTGGGCGTGGCTTCAGAAGGACCACATAGTGGGGGATTCTGGAGGTGCCGGAAATGTCTGCACCCTGACCGCATCCGTGTCAGCATCCTGATGGTGACATTGTGCTGTAGCTTTACATGACGGTATCACTGCGTGCAAGCTCAATGGGATCTTGTTTTATTATTTCTAACAATTCCATGTGGACCTACGATTATTTCAAATAAAAAGTCTGATTTAATAAAATAAAAGTTTACCTTACCTTACTAGAAAACCTTTTAGTATGGAAAAACTTAAAGTGTTTTTTAATAAATAAACATATATTTTAACAGCACTCGTGTTTAGAGTCAAAATTATTTAAGATTAGTTGCCGAACATTCAGATTTTTACATTATGTCGATATGGAATACTTTCATATTAACATAATATTTTATTTTATCTTTGGTTTAAAATTAGAAGATGTCAAATTCTTATCTTTAAAATTCTGCTTCTGGACTATTAATAAATATGCTCTTCATCTGAATGTGATGCACAATTTACATTTTTACTAAAATTGCAGGTTACCTAAATAAAACCTAAGGAATATCTTGTATTGAATAAGAACATTTAATATTTGAGTAATACTGATAAAAATGGACACATATGTACTTATTCTTTAAATCCCAGTGGCAAGTTTTTTTTTCTGATATTTATTTAAAAATATGGGGAAATTATGTCACATTTGTCTCCCTCTTCCAAATAAGTAGCTTCTTTACTAAATACAAAAAATTTATTGGTGCAAGAAACACTAGTTTCTTAGTGTCCTAATATTATGATGGAGTATTTGCTTCATTAATTATATAATTTTATAAAAGTGGAATCCTGAAAGCCCAGAACCTTTTGAAGTAATTTGGTAGCTTAGTTTACATTCACTGGACAACGGATTTATGGTTTCATAATCTATTTTGCACACAGAAATGATGCATTCTCTCCTGATCAAGTCTATAAATAAATATATTTTTTGTCATTCTGACATGGTCATATTTGTCATTATCAGTTAGAATTCAAATAGAGAAAATTCCTTTTTAAATCATAATATTTTTTCAAATCATAAAATTTTGCATTCCTGAACATTTTTAGCAGCTCTTTCTCTGAATAAAGTACTTATGAATTTTATGATTTAACTGGATTGGTATTTGTTATTATTTCTTCAAGGAATTAATTGGCTTGCATTTAGTTTCTTTTTGTGCTTTTACTAAAACTGCTTCTGGTTTATTGCTCTTACTTACATCAGTTTCTGAAATAAGGGCAGGGAAATGAATTTCTCCCCATTTTAGAGAAAGCACCCATTTACAATGTTATTTACATCCTGATGGATATCCATAAGTGGAAGAAAATGGAAGTGCTGAGTCCTCAGATTGAAAAAAAAAATGTAGTAAAGTTTGACTGTAATCAAATAAATGATTTGTTTTAAGAGAATTGTATTGCTACAGAGACCCACATCGTAGTCTTAAAAACTGCTTGTGATTATTCAGTGTGTCCAACAAAGCTTGGGCTTCCAGTGTTCTGTTGGCAGGGAGCAGCTTGCAGACCTGTGTAGACCCCGGTCCTCTGAAGAGAAGAATCAGGCACAACCAGAGAATATTCTTCACCCCTTTCTGTGTCGTCCCTGTGAACTGTAGAAGTTCTATGGACTGGTGAGCTCTGTGTGCCTTCCATCCTTCCCCTTTCCAAAGGGCAGTATTTATTGTGGTGACCTTGTTCCTGTCCTATTACTGTTGTGGAGTGCAAGGGAGATTTCTTTTTGGTTCAGTTTCTCTCTATCAAGAACAATGACAGGGGAATGTGATAGGCATAAAATGTGTGTCATTCAGAGATCCTAGACTTCGACCTTGACACTGTGACATGATAAGATTTAGATTCTCTCCCTGGGGAAAAGGTGAGTGTATCTTATATGAAGAAAGTGTACTGAGTCAGATGTGTTTAGAAGGACACAGACTGCTTTTGTTACTTTTGCTCATGAAAAAAATTAAATTTCTCTTTCTTCTGGGTATATGATAGAATTGCACTTCTCAACCTTTGATGTTAAGTGAGGTAATGTCATATGTCAGCCAATGAAATGTGAACAAAAGTGATTGAGTCTTTTCTGGGCAGAAACTTCAAACGGCAGTGCACAATTCACGTTCGTAAGTGCATGCATTCAATGAGACGGATCCCCGGCAGCATGAGCTGTGATGACAGTGATGAAGAGCATTCTCCTATCAGCCTACATTAGCCATGCAGAATGAGTGAAGGTTAGGAAGACCTCACCTGTCCTGATGAATTAACTCGAGTTACATATAAATTGCACTCAAAGGAGACATAATGCAATCATTGTTAACATAGATGGAAATATAGTTACATCAAATGCTAGGGAGAGTGAGAGACTTTTTTATCCTAAGGAGCTGGCCCATGTGACTGTGGGGTTGCAAGTCCAAGTTCTGCAAGGCAGTCCAGCAGACTGGAGACACGGGGTAGCGCTGATGCTATAGTTCAGGTCTGAAAGCTATCTGCAGGCAAAATCTCTTCTTCAGTGAACCTCACTCTTTCCTCTTAAGACCTTCACCTGATTGACTGAGGCCCACCTACATTCAGGATGATAGTCTCTACTTTCAAAGTCTACTAATTTAAATGTTAATCACCTCTAACAAAATACCTCCACAGCAGGGCACCTGGGTGGCTCAGTAGGTTAAACATCAAACTCTTGATTTAGGCGCCCTCCACCCCCACTCCCACTCATGCTCTCTCTCTCAAAAAAAAAAAAAAAAAAAGAAAAGAAAAGAAAAAACTTCACAGCAATATTTTGACTGGTGTTTGAACAAATATCTGGGAATTATAGCCTAGACACACTGGCACAAAAAAGTAATCATCACAGGAAAACAGTAGGATTTATCTATGAAAGTTTCAGTATTTTCTTCCCTTTTTTGCATTTTAACAAATATGTGAAGTAGAGAGGTGGTCTCTCTGGGAGGTAAAAGTATTTATGTAGAAGGAACAGATTTTTGCAGATATGCTTCCTATCAGCCACGACATGGGAGAGCATGAGAGAGAAGCTTAAGAAGGTCCCTTCGCTATCTTCTGAGGCAGGCATCCCATCCCATCAGACTAACCATGATGAAGCATCTAGTGTCAAAATAGACAGTTTCACATTCTTCCTGTGTTAAGATTGAGTACCACAGATCTGAGTATCCACCCAAACTGCAATCTTTTCATGAGTGTGTGTCTGTTAGAAGACAGCATTGGTCTCACGGCTCCTATTAGGTACAGACCTTCACAAGCACCTCTTCCTGAAGTCAAAACCGTACTCCTGAAGGAGGAAAAACCAAAAACAAACAAGTACTGAAATGACTGTGATGTTTGTAAATGGATCTTCTATTCTAGTCTAAAAAGTCATGGAAGGCATGATCTTTTTCTCTCTGCCCTTTTTGTTTAATGCGGGGTCATTCTCACTGGAATCTACTATAGATCTGAGAGTCACTTCCTCTACCACTGTTATGGGAAATACTCATAAACCCTCAGAAGAGTTACCAGCTGGGCTTTTTGGCTGGAATTTTCTTAGTTTGAAATCCTAGGTTTTTTATTCCTGCTTTTTTTTTTTTTAATTTTAAAAATAATTCCCAGAAAAACTGATCCCACTGGTGAAATATAAATGAATATAATTATAACTATAATTAATTTAATCATCAATAAATGCATATAATCTTTTAAATCCAAATGATAGATGCATGTAATAAAAACAAAATACAGTATTCTATTCTGGCTTGTGGTTATTCCTTAACCTAGAGGTGTTGATTTTGTGATAATAGCTCAAGCCTTTTACTTGTAATTTTTATGCTACACTTCCATACTAAAAAATCTAACATTACAAAACTGTTCGTCCTGAAAACAACAATCTCTCACCATACCTCTTGTCATCCTGTTCCAACTTTCTTTATTCATTGTATCATTTACCTATTTTATGTGGACAACATCATCTTATTTGTGAGGATACTTACTAGTTTTTTTTTTTCTTTTGTTTTATTAGCTATCTCAATTTGCTAAGTATTGAGTTGGTCTACTTACCTTGTCCTTTTCTGTCTTTGCTCTTTGCAGCATTGGGTTTTCTCCCATGACTGCACATCTTCACTATACCACTGGTCAGTTTCTCTAGACACAGGCAGAGGTTCCCATAATCTCCATAGACTGTGAAGTCACTTAGGTACCTTAAATATTTATATTAGGATGTCTGCTGCAAGAATATAGTAACAATGAGATACCACCTCACACCAGTCAGAATGGCTAAAATTAACAAGTCAGGAAATGACAGATGTTGGTGAGGATGCAGAGAAAGGGGAACCCCCCTACACTGTTGGTGGGAATGCAAGCTGGTGCAGCCATTCTGGAAGACAGTATGGAGGTTCCTCAAAAAGTTGAAAATAGAGCTACCCTACGACCCAGCAATTGCACTACTGGGTATTTACCCCAAAGATACAAATGTAGGGATCCGAAGGGGTATGTGCACCCCGATGTTTATAGCAGCAATGTCCACAATAGCCAAACTGTGGAAAGAGCCAAGATGTCCATTGACAGATGAATAGATAAAGAAGATGTGGTATATATACACAATGGAATATTATGCAGCCATCAAAAGGAATGAGATCTTGCCATTTGCAATCACGTGGATGGAACTGGAGGGTATTATGCTGAGCGAAATAAGTCAATCAGAGAAAGACATGTATCATATGACTTCACTGATATGAGGAATTCTTAATTTCAGGAAACAAACTGAGGGTTGTTGGAGTGGGGGGTGGGATAGGAGGGATGGGGTAGCTGGGTGCTAGACATTGGGGAGGGTATGTGCTATGGTGAGCGCTGTGAATTGTGTAAGACTGTTGAATCACAGACCTGTACCTCTGAAACAAATAATACAATATATGTTAAAAAAAAAGAAGAAGAAGAAGATAGCAGGAGGGGAAGAATGAAGGGGGGGAATCAGTGGGGGAGATGAATTATGAGAGACTATGGACTCTGAGAAACAAACTGAGGGTTCTAGAGGGGAGGGGGGTGGGGGGATGGGTTAGCCTGGTGATGGGTATTAAAGAGGGCACGTACTGCATGGAGCACTGGGTGTTATACACCAACGATGAATCATGGAACACTACATCAAAGGCTCATGATGTATGGTGATTACCATAACATAATAAAATTAAATTAAAAAAAATAATATAGTAACAAGTGCAAGGCTTTGACAAAACTTGAGACAGAATAAGTTAGTAAGAGAGTAAGTATACTGTGCAAGAGCTCAGATCAGAGAGCCTGGCTTGAGCCCTGGAGCTGCCGTTTACTTGACGGGGAAACAGGCAGCATTCTTAACTTCTCTATGTGTCTGTTTCTAAATAAGGATAATATATGCTAAATGCTTTAGTCCTTTTGGGTGGCTTTAACTAAATACCAAAGACTGGTGGCTTATAAACAACACAAACTTATTTCTCACAGTCCTGGAGGCTGAAAGTTCAGGATCCAGATGCCAGCACATCTGGTGTGCGGTGAGAGCACACTTCCTGCTTCATAAACCCCTGTACTCTCTCTGTGGGCCTTCTCTGAGGTCCCTCTTATAAGGGCATGAATCCCTTTCATGGGGGCTCCACCCTCATGACCTAATCACTTCCCAGAGGCCCCCACCTCCTAACACTATCACTTTGGGAGTTAGGCTTCAACATATGGATTTTAGGGGGACACCCACATTCAGCCTGTGACACTGACGTTTCTTTCTTTCTTTTTTGCCGGGCTTGGCATTGAGTCTTTTCATTAGTTCCTATGTAATTTTCATTGTAAGTGTGTTAAGTAAGTACTATTATTATCACTATTATATAGATTGAGGAACTTGCAGTTAGAGAGATTTTAAAAAATTCTCCCAGGGATGTGAAGAAGAGGACTCGGGATTTCATCTGGCACAGAAGTTTGCCATTAACTACTGAGCTATACTGACACTGTTACACTATCTGACTTTAAGACTTATTAGAGAGTTACCATGGCCAAGAGAAGGTATGCTGTTAGCATTAAGATAGGCAGATGCATCATTGGAACAAAAGAGTGATTCCAGATAAATACTCCTGTGTATGATCAATTGATTTTTAATAAAAATGCAATAGCAATTCAGTGAAAAAGAAGATAGTCTGTAAAACGAAAAGACAAAAACAAACAAATAGGCTTTACACCTCATGCCATATACAGATGTTAACTCAAAGTACATCAAATCTAACTCATAAAACCTCTCAAAGAAAATGTAGGAGAAAACCTTTGTGACTATAAGCTAGGCTAAGATTTTATAGATGCATCGCCAAAAGAATGATCCATAAAATAACAAATTGATAAATTGGAGTTTATCAAAATTAAAACTTCCACCCCAAAGAAGACACTACTGGGTGGGGGGGGGGGCAGGGGCAGAAAAAACAAACCAAGGACTGGGAGAAAAAATTTGCAAATCAGAAATCTGACAAAGGATTTTGAATGCAGAAAACACTTATATAATGATCAAAACTCAATAATAAGAAAAACAGCCCTATAGGTAAATGGGAAAAAAATGGAACAGACACTTCACCAAAGAAGATACACACATAGCAATTTAGTACTTGAAAGGTACTTAACTCATTAGTCATTTTAGGTAAATGCAAATGAAAACCACAGTGAGAGGCCACTACCCACCCATTAGAATGACTAAAGGGGAAAAAAGAAAAAGAGTGTCTATACCAAGTTTGGGCAAAGATGTGTGGGAATTTCAACTTTCAAAGAACAAAATGGGTGAAAATAATAATTATTAGAAAACAGTTAAACAATTTTTTAAAAAATAAATACACACTGACCATATATATACTCATTCATTCCCATCCTAGGTATTTGCTCAAACAATATGAAAGTGTATGTCCGTATAAAGACTTGTTGATGAACGTGCATGTCATCATTATTTGTATTACCCAAAGGATGAAAACAACCCAAATGTTCATCAAAAGGTGAATGTAGTGGCATCTGGGTGGCTCAGTTGGTTAAGCGTCTGCCTTTAGCTGGGGTCATGATCTTGGGGTTCTGGGATCGAGTGGCGCATCAGGCTCCCTGCTTAATGGGGAGTCTGCTTCTCCCTCTCCCTCTGCTGCTCCCCCATCTTGTTCTCTCTCTCTCGCTCTCACTTTCTCTCAAATAAATAAATAAAAATCTTAAAAGAAAGGTTAATGTATAAACTAATGGTAGCATATTCACACCATGGAATACTACTAAGAAATGAAAAAGAAGCAACCATTGCTATAGCAACATGGATAAATGTCAAAATAACTGTGCTGTATAAAAGAAGCCATAAAAAGAGCAAATAATTTTATGTACATAAAATTCTATAGAACTCAAACTGATCAATAGCAATAGAGAGCAGCTCAGTGGTTGCTTAGTGAAGGTGGTCATGAGTTAGCAGGGTTGGGAGTCAGGGTCTACGAAGGGTCTGAGGGAAGTTTTTGAGATGATAGGTATATTCGTTTTTTGATTGTGGTGATGTATACACATAAAAAACTTATTATACACTTCAAACATGGACCATTTATTTTAGGAAAACTACACTTTAATAAAGCAGTTTAAACAATAATATGGAAAAAATGTAAATTTAAAGAAATTGACATTTCCATAAACACCACACACACACATTAACAATATCTACATAGGTTTATAATCTCTTTGAAGTTTTCATATTGTCCTGACTTTGTTTTATTTTCTATAGAAAAAATAGAACAGTAATTTAATCCCTATTATTTTTTTAAAGATTTATTTATTTATTTGAGAGAGGGGGCGCATGAATGAGCATGAGGAGGGGGGACAGCAGAGGGAGAGGGAGAGAGAGAATCCACTGAGCGTGGAGCCTAACTCAGGGCTTGATCCCATGACCCTGAGATCACGACCTGAGCCGAAATCAAGAGTTGAACGCTCAACCAACTGAGCCACCCAGGCACCCCTAATCTCTACTATTATTGGTCACAATTTATTACGGATACTTGGATGCATAAAACATGCAACTTTACTCTTACTACCTTGTACTTCAACTGCAGTATTCTCAAACATTTCAGGACTAATAAATTGTATGTCATATAATCTCCGTCAAAAAATAGAGTGATCATATTGAATCATTTCACTACTGCCATAATGCTACTGCATGACAAATTTATACCAAATTCCGTGGGTCTATGGGTTGACTGGCATTTGGCGGGTCTAGTCTGGCTCAGCTAGATGGCTGGAACAACCCTGCTTCTTACTAGAGTTCTGTGGGTCAGCTGTGTAGCTCTACTCCATGTTTTTCTCATTGTCTTCACAGTGGGAGCAAGCCAGGACATATTTCGTTCATGGCAATAACAGAGGAGAGGTAGGCAAGAGGAACTGTGTTTGGTCTCTGAATGCCCAGGCCAGAATTGGCACATTGATGTTTTTACCTCATTCCTTTGTATGAGCAAAGAGGCAAGGGTCAGGCAAGTGTAATTTCCCAATAATAAGATCGTAACCAATATGGGGATGACTAGTGATGCAAAG
Organism: Halichoerus grypus; assembly: GCF_964656455.1. Taxonomy (NCBI): domain Eukaryota; kingdom Metazoa; phylum Chordata; class Mammalia; order Carnivora; family Phocidae; genus Halichoerus; species Halichoerus grypus. The sequence goes on from NC_135714.1 coordinate 203,479,892, forward strand.
GAATTGAGCTAATTATTCAATCCACCATATGCATTTATAATTTATATACTGAATCACTAAAGATATCCCTACTAGGTAGGAGGTGACTTCTGTTTTGATTAGAACTGTGTCTTCTGCCTTTGTTTTTATACATCTGATGGTTGGAAGAATTTTGCAAGTCTAACTGCTAGCTACACACATTTCAAACTTTATTTTTTGTATACTATGCATATACTTACAATACCAAGTTTTGTTACAGGGACTCAACTCTTGGCCCTGAAAATTTGTCTTAGTGCTGTATTGGTTGACGGCGTGGGCTAAAAAAGTACCACTGGAAACCATTTATATATTGGAAGAGCTGTTCACAGAAGTAATTGCAAACCACATAATTGGATTAAATGCATTCTCAGCTCCGTTTCCCTTGTACTGGAAAGCAAAAGTATGTGTAGCCACTGCAATAGCCCCTAATACAAGGGGAATTGAGGCAAAGGGCAAACTGGAGTGGAAATAGAAAGCTGTTGTCATCAATTGTGATTTTATAAAATTAACAAAAATATATGATTGTATGGAATCCAGAGTGCATTCATCACAGGTCTTTGGAAAGGGCTGAGCAGGTGAGGGTCTCTTATCCTCAAGCCATGTTGGTTTCACAGTTCATCTGTCCAAACTTTATATCTGTTCTTGTCTACTTAAGCTGCATGCATCTTGAGCTCACTTCATCAGTTCGATGAGAAGTCTGATAAATATAGCTTCTGTATTTCAAACTCAGCAACATCAATTTAATTCAGACATTCCCTAATAACTACGGTATGCAAAATACCTGGCAGAGAAGCAATGGTGAGTAAGTCATGGATTTTGCCCACAAAGAGTTGACATGGATTTTGCCCACAAAGAGTTGACACCCTGGACAGAATAGATGGTCCACTCCCAGTTAGAAGGCTCAGCAAATTGTATACATAAATAGGTCCAGATTTTTGTATTAAAAAAAAAAAGAAGAAGACTAGGTTAAAAGGAATGTGTTGTTGCAGTATAACAAAATGTTCTTGGAAATTAGAGAAACAGGGTAGGGGATTTCCATTGACAGTCTCCCGTATGTCTGGCAGTATGTGAGGTACTCAGCCTCCCTTATTTTATCCATGTCTTTACAGTGGTCTTAGGAGCTAAGAACTTACAATCTACCAACACTGGAATTAACTCACTTCACTGGGAAAGATCTGACTTTATTGTATGTGATCGCAGTAATACAAACTTCGGGATGATATGGGTCAGTTACAAGTAAAAAGGTCCAGTTATGTCATTCCTCAGTGAATGAAATGCCAAGTCTTCCCTGGGACTCTGCTCTCAGTACTGCCCTGCCCCACCTGTGAAGGTGAAGTCTCTCAACCACCTGAGCAGTTTGCTTTAACACAGGCATGGCATGCCCCCTGTAGTCAGAGAAATACAGAAGAGGTCATGCCATCCTTAGTTCATTTTTCATCAGTTTTCAAATTGCAATCATTCCTTAACTTATTAGTATACTGGAAGATATGTCTTTTATCTATTTTTATAAAAAGCTAAAAATTCTTTGAGCAGAAGGTTTGAAGGTGGCACCTGTTCTCAACTTTGGTCATGTTTATCTGTGAAAATAGGTGCGCAGACTTAAGTGGAATTCACTTAAGAAGAATATCCGATGGTCACAGGGTGCTGCTCTCACGTGTTTTCAGTTAAAGGTAATAATCATAACACGATGAGGCCAGAGACTTCAGGTCCCTCGTCAGGATTTTCCAAAGTGCCTCCCTGCTTTTTATATAAAGAATCAAGAATCCCAGAGATTATGTGATTTACCCAAAGTCACACATGATGCATGTGACAGAGCCAGAATCCAATTTAGGCTGAACTGTCTCAAACTACCAAAAACAAGAAAATACTTTTACCTGGGAGAATTTGTGAGATGATTTTGAGAAGATGTATTTAAGTGGGACCTTGAAGAGAAAAATGAGTAATTTTAAGAGGGAGAGGTGATAGGAAAGGATGCTTTATGAACTGAGACAGACATATAGGGTCTATTTCAAGAGAGAAAAGAAGTCCAATGTTAAAGAATGAGATGGTTTTGGGGGAAAATTATGTGAGAGAAAAAGTATGTCAAGGTACAGTCATAGAGGATATCACCTACCAGCATAAATTATTTAGATTTTATACTCCACATAGTGAAGCTACTGTGTAGGAATTTTTACCAGAAGTTTGCCTTAAATTTATTTGGATAGAAGGAAAGATTCTTCTGTGGCAAGCTTCCCTCCAGATTCAAAAATGTGGAGACAGATGCAGCAGTTAGCCAAAGATTATGCACAAAGATTAAGCAAGAGGCATGGAATTACTGTGAACAGATACAGTTCAGACAGACTTGAGAAAGAAAGACATCATAATTAAAATTTTAAAAAAATTACAAACTTCACAAGAGACAGGAAGTCAGCGTGGTAAGCGCCTCCCTGGGAACTGAGATGCCAGAGAGTAGAATAAAGACCATGGTCTCCGTAGTTAACTGTCAGTGAATCTTGTTCTTCTACCCTGTAGCTTGCTTCATCTCCTTGCCTTGTTTGGCTTATCTACAAAATAGGCCATAAATACCATGTTCCTCTTGGAGCTATTTATTATGATAATTCAAATAAAACCTTTACTCTGCTAAGATCAGTACCTGGCACATATGTACGTGTTCTTTAAAAGCTTGTTAGAAAAGAAACTTGCCAATGGTATGCACTCACCACTCCTTTGAATGAACCTCATTGCTGTCCCTCAACCCAAACAAACCACTTAATCTCTGAAATGTGTTTGTCCTGTAACCCTAACATTCTGTGCAGCATCTGTTCAAGTATTGTGAGAATTGTCATCAAGACAGTCAATCCTCTCTGTTCCTCACCTAAGTTATACTATTATTTTTACATATTATGGAAATGACAAGGGTTTAGTGATAGGAGGGAAGTGATTTACTGAGCATACACTATGTCCAGAGAATTTGAATATTCATTTAATTCTCACTATTAGAGCAGAAGAATAATGATTTTATATAACTTAACAGACTGGTGATTGAGATATGAAAAAGTTAAGTTACTTGCCCAAAGTCATCTGTGTAGTAAGTTTTACAACCTTGGAAAGAAGCTTTGAACCCAGATCTGTCTGGTTCCAACTGATCCATATTGCCTGCAGAACTAGCTGGAACTGTGTTGGTGTTCATGGTCTTTCAGTGGCCATTCAGTTTCTCATCCGTTAAGCTGCTGATCCTAAAAGAGACATATGATTTTTTTGTGTTACATTATTTTTCTACCTTCTTGGAGGGTTTTGTTTTGTTTTGTTTTGTTTTTGTTTTTTGAGTTTTTTGTTTTGTTTTGTTTTTGGTTTTTTGGCCAAAGAAGCAGCCTAATATGATAGGAGAAGCAGGAACAGCCTGTGCAATCAACTTTGTTTTTCCCTCTTCAGTGGAGAGGGCTATAGTTTGGAAAAAAAAAAAAAAATGGCAGATAGCCTTTCCAGAATGGAACACAGATTATGTTAGACCATACTATGTAAATTAATCAACAAAATCTATCATTATTCTCCTACTTTATTCACTGAAGACCCTGGGTTGAAAATCAGTCAAAAGAGTGGGCTCAGGTTATTGAAGGAGTCCCTAGCACAACAGCCCTGAAGAATTCAGGAACCTTGTCAAGTAGCAAAGTCACCTCTAAACCCAGTTCCAGAGACAAACCAGAAAGCTGGTATGAAGCCTCCTGGTCACCGAGGCAGCTGGCCCGTTCCCTGCCTGCTCTGGATACCAGACTTCACAGTTTTAAACTTTGTGGCATTTTGTCTAAAATGAGATGAGAATGGTTGGGTAGGTGTCCTTATCTTCTATCTGGCATTTTAGTTGGATTTCAGTCAATGTTCTTAAGCCAACTATAAAGTCACATCAATCATCCCTAGAAATAGGTTCTTGCCAGCAAATCGTGCATATAAGCAGAATGGTGTCTGGGGGCATAAATACGGTGTTCTGAACCATGAACCTTAAACATTTGCAAGACATCTTACCATTTACAGAAACTGTGAAAAATATTTGGAGACCTGAAGTTTAGCCTGTCCCTAAGTGGACTCTAATGATGGGGCTCCATTCCCTCGCTAAACCATAAAAGTAAGGGAAAAAGAGGAAAAATGTAAATGCAGCCATACAGAGAGAGTAGAATCCACATTTCTTTACTCGCAGAGCTGTTTGAAGAGTAAAATCTTTCTATTTTCCTTGTGTATCTTCAGTTTTTTAAAATTTCTTGGTAGATTATAAGGATCCATTATTGGTCTTAATAAGAGGCTGTGTTTCGAATGCTGTATGTTTGCCCTTACTAACTAGGACACTAACAAAAAGTAGGAAAGATGCAGTTTTCTTGGAGACAAGGTAGGTGTAACATTTGAGTGTGATCTTGTTTTAATTCTCTTACCTCTGTTCTTAGGCTTCAGTTAAATGTCAGAGGTCTCTAATGAATAAAAAACAGATGAACATCTGAAAGGGAATGCTTATCTAGAATTAGTTGGGATGAAAATTTCTTTTTTTTTTAAAGATTTTATTTATTTATATATTTATTTATATGTGTATATAAATTTATGTATATAATATATACATAATTTTCTTTGGAAAAGAACCACTATGTGGAGTATAAAATCTAAGATATATGTATATAAATTTATGCATATAATATATAATGATAAAATGTATATAAATTTATATATATTTATAAATTATATACATTTATAAATTAATATACATTAAAAATTATATACATTTATATATTATACATATTTATTTTTTCAGAATATATATTTTATATATATTTATATATATGTATTATATAATTTTTCCCCTGTGGTCACTCCATTCATTTTCACACAGGGAAAGATACCTGCCAGGATTAGAAATTCTCCAGGGAACAAGGCAAGCCAGGTGCACTAATGAGCCTAGTTATGGGCACTGAGGGGTCTGGGAGACACACATATTATGAAGATTCCATACTCAGGAAGCAGATTTTTACCAAAGAACCCTTGTATGTTCTTTCTCAGCAATGCCCTGCAAAGGAAAGGGCTCATGCAGGTCCCCTTTCAGGGAGTCTTTGATGATGCTTTCGGCCATTATGACGAGTGACTGATATGTGTGCCAGGGAAAATGCCATTTCACTTACAGTGGGCAGGTTCCCTGATTCCCCAGCTGACCTGCACACAAGAAAAGTATGAAAACTGCTCCAACTGTCATCATTTCGAAAATTGAAGCAGCGGAGAATTTGATTGTACTCTGCCCCATTTCGATTGTGAGATTCCCAGTTAATTTTTTAGACTGCAGAATGGATACTAAAAGCCAAAGGGCGAGCCGAGAAATGCTTCAGTCATTCTTCCGACCCCAGAGTCCCTGCATCTGCACATAAGCAAGCAGGGTTTCTGTTGCTGATGACATAGTGACTCAGACTCACTGTGTTGTCTTCACTTGTCATCTTTCAAACTCCCAGGGGGCTTGTTGGACTACACATTTTGCAGGAACAGAATTTAACTTATTGTAGGCTTTCATAAAAAAAAAAAAAAAAAAAAAAACTAAAATGAAACCCTGAAATCTGGGGTCACAGGTAAATTGAATTTGCATTTATTCACAGGGCATGATCAAATTAAAATGTTATTTCAGAAAGCATGTATTTGAAATACATGTATTAGAACATTAAAGACAACCAAATGGGGCGCCTGGGTGGCTCAGTTGGTTGAGCGACTGCCTTTGGCTCAGGTCATGATCCTGGAGTCCCGGGATCCAGTCCCACATCGGGCTCCCTGCTCAGCGGGGAGTCTGCTTCTCCCTCTGACCCTCCCCCTCTCATGCTCTCTCTCTCATTCTCTCTCTTTCAATAAATAAATAAAAATCTTAAAAAAAAAGCCAACCAAATGTACGTTTTCAGACTCCATTATTAAAAAATTAGTCATAATTCTGGGCTACCACAGCACCTTAGGCAATCAGCCAAAAAAATCTTAGTTGTAGAGAAAATAGACATGGAGATCTTTAAAATGTTGCTTTGATGAAAAAGATCTTCAGATTAATTGTTTGTGGTGGGCTTAAGCACATGCACTTAAAACATATCTAGTGGTGTGTTTCCAGTTTTCGTCTTATGAAAGTGATAAAGAGAATAAAAGTAACAATTAGCCAATTACTTTTACTCACATATTCATCAATTTCCTTCTAAAGCAGACCCATGAGTACCTTCCATATGTGAAATACTGCTTATACTGGTGGACAAGGAGCAGGATACACACCTATACCTCTGAGAAGCTCATGGTCTGGGAGAAAAAACAGTAATACAATTAAGTATTATAAGAAGGATTAGGAATCCTGTTTATCTCATCACAGAGCAAAGACTGATTAATTCTCTATAGTGGTTTCAGAAGACTTTCTGGAAGGTCTTTGAAGAATGAAGAGGATCTCATCAGCTTTTAAGTGGGAAGGTCAGGAAAATCAGGCGTAGCTGAGACCGGTGGGAATGGGGTGTTGGACATGGTCAGATGGGCTGTGCGTGCGGGCTGCCTGGAGCACTCCCAGGGAACAATCCCAAGGAGCAGCATGTTGGTTGCAAGGAAGTGAGGTCAGTGCAGAGGAGAGTAGAAAGGGAAGCAGAAGCAAGTCACAAATGCCAGTCCATGGACTGGCCTTAAAAGTGGGTGACTCCAGGGGCGCCTGGGTGTCTGAGTCATTAAGCGTCTGCCTTGGGCTCAGGTCGTGATCTCAGGGTCCTGGGATCGAGCCCCGCATTGGGCTCCCTGCTTGGCGGGAAGCCTGCTTCTCCCTCTCCCACTCTCCCTGCTTGTGTTCCTTCTCTCGCTGTGTCTCCCTCTGTCAAATAAATAAATAAAATCTTAAAAAAAAAAAAATAGTAGGTGACTCTGATCTCTGTGGAAGCGGGACTGGTGGGGATGTGTGACTGGGAATGCACTGAACTAGTCTGGATAGAGATAGTGAAAGCTGAAATAGGGTAGCCACTAAGAGAGTGAGTGCAGAGGGGGATTCGGGACCTTGTTTCAGGAAGGTTGAATGAGAATCACTGAGCATTTGGACATGAAATGCAAGGCAGAGGAAAGAAAAGTACTGAGTTTTTAAACTGAATTGCGGAACGAGGTGACCATCCACACAAGGGCCAAAATGATGGGTGAATGGGCTGGGGCCTGTATCGGTAGAAATAAAAGGAACTCAAATTCATGTCTGTTATTATCTGATACCCTTAATACATGTCTGAAATGCAAAAGACAAAGGAAGGCAAGAAAGAGAATTGTAGCTGTTCTCTGTGTTTGTGGCATGAGATAAAACAGGTGGAAACAAGATCACTTACCTAGGGGGGGAAAAAGAGGCCTAATTGCACTGGTGAGTCTCAGGGCTCTTGCACTGCAGAAAGCCTGCGCCCCTAACCGTAACCCTAACCTGTCAGGCTGATACTACCTTCCCAGTGAAACCTGGGACATATAATTACAAATAAGCCCCGGCACAGATACTAGCATAAATTAATTGTATTTGCGTGATGGAAATTATTATTGGAATGTCTGCAGCTCTTAGCAGATATTTTGGGAAGCACAGCAACTCCTGACTTAGGACAACTTAAGAGAAACAAAAAGAGATTCCTTAGTCTGCTGGGGAAGGGAAGCTAAGGAAAAGCTTCAGAAATGGTTGGGTATGCATACAAAAAGATGCTGCATATCATGTGTCATTGGGGAAATGCAGGTTAAAACAACAATGAGATATCATTATGCAACCGTTAGAATGGCCAAATCTGGAACACTGAGAACATTTCATGCTGGTGAGGATGAGGAGGAGGAGGAACTCTCATTCAGTGCTGGTGGGAATACAGATTAGTACAGCCACCTTGGAAGGTAGTTGGATGGTTTCTTACAAACAAAACATCTTCTTACCATATGCTCCAACAGTGATGCTCCTTGGTATTTATGCAAAGGGATTGAATAATTATGTCCACACAAAAACCTGCCCATGATATCTCTAACAGATTTATTCATAATTGCCCAAACTTGGAAGTAACCAAACTGCCCTTCAGTAGATGAATGGATAACCTGTGGCTCACCCAGACAATTGAAAATTACTCACACGAAAGTGAAATGATCCATAAAAAGACATGGAGGAAGCTTAAATCCATATTGCTATGTGAAAGAAGCTAATTTTAAAAGGCTACATACTATATGAGCCCAACTATATGACATTCTGGAAAAGACAAAACCATGGAGATGGTAAAAGATCAGTGATTGCCAGGAGTTTGGGGGAGAGAGGGTTAATCTATGGAACACAGGGGAGTTGGGGGACAATGCAACTATAATATGTGATAAATCTACCTACCTACCTATCTACTGACCTATCGTAATAGAGAGAAAGGTAATGATAGATAGGTAGATAGATTTATTACATATTATGGTGATAAATATATAGTATGTAGTTCTGTACCATATATTCCCACGTTTACTTTGGAGTGGAGACTTATCAGAATGAGGCAAAATTGAGTCCCTGATGTCAGGAGGTTATCTTAGGACAAGGAGAAGGGGCTGTGGGCATGCTCTGAGAGCTGGTACAACTTGGATGGGGTCTTAGACTCGTTCTCTCAGGTAAGGAATTCAGGGCCTTGCTTGTTCTTAGGCTGCAACCATATCAGTTGACCTAGAGTCCAGACTTCTGCAGAGACAGCTAGTATTTTGTAGCAGGGCCTGGTAAGGCTGTGGGGAGCTTTGTAAGCAAGGTATCAGGCTAACGTTTCCAAGGGGCTTTATTGGCCCCATAAAGTTGGTCTTTTTTTTTTTTTTTTTTTTAAGATTTTATTTATTTATTTGACAGAGAGAGAGAGAGAAAGAAAGAAACACACAAGCAGGGGGAGCAGCAGAGGGAGCGGGAGAAGCAGGCTCCCTGCTGAGCAGGGAGCCTGAGGGGGGCCTAGATCCCAGGACCCTGGGATCATGAGAACATGACCTGAGCCAAAGGCAGAAACTTAACCTGAGCCACCCAGGTGCCCCTGATCTGACTTTCTTAAAGCTGTCTCATCATATCTGAGTCTATGTATGTGTCTCTTAAGGATGACATTCCAGGGGCATATATATATATGTATATATAATATATATAATATGTGGGAGAGAGATATCTATATAAGGATCTATCTATCTATATCCTCACTGTAATGGTGGATACATGCCATTATATATTTGTTAAAGCCATAGAATATACAACACAAGAAGTGAACCCTGATGTAACCTATGTACTTTAGTTAATAATAATGTATCAATGTTGGCCCTTCAGTTGTGATAGATGTACCAGGCTAATGTTAGATATTAATAAGGGGACCCTGGGGTTGGGGGTCAGAGGATATATGGTAACACTCTACTTCCCACTTTTTCCATAAAATTAAAACTGCCCCCCAATAAAGTTGATCAGTTAAAAAAACAAAGCACTGGGTTGCAAGGTTTCATAAAGTATCTTTATTTTATTCTATCATCTCTTCTCTGGGCTTTGACTTCCTCGGGGTATACATGGATTAAACTATTACCATGCAAAGCATAGCAAAATGTGGTTCTCTCTATCATGTGTAAGACACTAATTCATTTGAAATGCATGCTAGTTTTAGTTTAATTATCATATTTCAAGGCTCATTAGTGTATTACATCAAATAACCTGATTTATTATTGATTTTTTTAAATTTGATATTAGATTACATAGTGTTTCTAAACTTAAAATCAGCTTATTTTGATTATTTCTTTCTTTGAAAGATTTTATTTATTTGACAGAGAGAGAGTACAAGCTGGGGGAGCGACAGGCAGAGGGAGAGGGAGAAGCAGGCTTCCCGCTGAGCAGGGAGCCCGATGCGGGGCTCGATCCCGGGACCCTGGGATCATGACCTGAGCCGAAGGCAGACGCTTAATGACTGAGCCACCCAGGCGCCCCTATTTTGGTTATTTCTGAAAAGGCAACATGCTGATTGTCCTCTTCCTTCTATTTTATGACCATTCCTCGTTACTTGTTAGCCTTCCAGGTTTCTATGCTGTGAATTTCCTACGTATGTCATTTGCTTTCTTTTAAATTAGAATTACGTGTATTCTCACACACTTCCAATATTTTCATTGATGTTCTAGATATTACTTCTTTAACATTTTTGGATGTTACGGATATCTTCTCCTCATCTGTCACCAATCTGTTTAGTTTGTTAACATAATTACATAAGCACAAATTTCTAATTTTGATGTATTCCTAAGACCACTAATACATTCTAATTTCTCTACTGCCACCTTTACATGTGTGCATTCTACGTGGCTTTTCTCCACACATCAACTGTTCACTTCTGCATATGGTGTGGATACAAAACCACTGGAAATGCCTTTACTCAGATTGTCAGTCCAACTCAAAGAGCTTTGTTGGGCTTAGTCAGCACCCAGTTGCCTTAGAAAGGACACAGACAGGGAGCAGAACAGAGTGTAGAAGGAGACACTGAGACAGAGATTCAGGATGTCTTTAGTCATCCCCTCTGAAGACGGTGGAGAAGTTGGCAGGAAGCTGATGTGATGCAGAAGACATATCAGCACAGAAAAGCCATGGGATTCAGGTTCCTTCTACTTAAATGTCTTGTTAGCACCAGAGTCGGGCTGAGTGAGCAGCTCCCTGTCCATCAGTCATGAAATGAAGCAAACACACCATATGCACTGAGGGCGATCCCAGAACAGGGTTCCAAACGTACCTGACCACAAGACTCTCGTGTTGGCACTTCAAGGTTAACACCATGTAAGGACCACTTTCTTTAGGCTGGAGAAGGGACTCATGTCAAACTCTTTTCTTTTTAAGATTTCATTTTATTTATTTGACAGAGAGAGATAGCGATAGCAGGAACACAAGCAGGGGGAGTGGGAGAGGGAGAAGCAGGCTCCTGCTGAGCAGGGAGCCCGACGTGGGGCTCGATCCCAGGACCCTGGAACCATGACCTGAGCTGAAGGCGGACGCTTAACAACTGAGCCACCCAGGCTCCCCTCATGTCAAACTCTTAAAACTTTTTTTTTTTTTTTTTCCATGTGGAGACTCAGTATTATTCTTTTTCACACAATGAACCATTTCTTCCCAACATGATACATTAAATTAGCCATCATTTCTTTGCACTGTCTTGAGCTGTCTGTATGAGACACAGCTTTCTTTGTATTTATGACAATGTGATTGTTTTATTTTGTATAATCTGCTTAAGTGTTTTTTTTTCCTTCTGTGCTAATTTGGCACTGTTTTTAATACTCTCACTGTGAATAATACTTTCTTTTCATGATGTTTTTCTGATTCATTATTGCTGATCATCTTGTACCTGACAAATTTGCAGAACTCTAATTTGTTTTAAATGTTTATCTGATGATTCTATTGTATTTTCTTTAACAATGAGCATATTGTCTGTGCACGATGACAGTCGTTGACTCCCCTCTATTCTAGTCTAGAACCCTTAGAAAGCAGCAGCTTCGGAAGTGGCTTATGTGCTACCAATTTTAGAGAGTAGAATTCCAGGAACAGAATTGAGGGCCTGGGAAAGGGAAGCAGAAGAGGGAGAGCCAACAGGACACGCTGTCAAATGAGAGGCCACTAAGCACTGATCCCTGGTTTTGTTTACCAAGAAGACATTTTAGTTGCATTGTAGGGCAGTGTATCCTGAGGGAAAAAGGGAGAAGAATTAACCCACTGGCTCTCTCCTCCAATTAAGCAAAGAGTTACAGTGCATTGACTACAAGCCTTATGTCCCAGCGTACACGGTGAAGGAGAGAGGACTCAGCCTGGGCAAGCAGCAAGGTCCTCTCCAGTTGTGTCTAAGTGAAAATTGATTAAATTGCTGACTAGTCAGTCCCTATCAATGGCTGGAAGAAGCCATAGTTAAGGAGGCCAATAAAAGTTGATGTAGTATGTAGGATGTTTGTGCTAGAGTCTCCACTTGGACTTCTCTCAGATCACTCCATCACTCCACTGTTGCTTGCCCTCTTACCATCTTATTACAATATAGGGTCTCCACCAACATGAGAACAGATGCTGTCACTTGTTTCCTGAGAGGAAATCCAGCACTGTCTGCTTCAAAATGGCAGCCAGATACAGACTCCACAACTTCAGGAAAGATGGGGAGTGGGGCAAGCTGCAGTCCTTGCTGCTGCAAATTTGCTGACATTATAACTAGTATTCATCCTCTCCTCCTTCAACATTCATTTCAGATTTCACTCACCTTTGGCCAGTATTTTGGCTGATCTTAGTGGCTTGAATGGTGTGGTAACCCAACCTTCATTCTAAAGAGGAATGTGTTGTTTGTTGTCTTGTTTTTTTTCCAAGTGATATTGATGCACATATATTTTCTTATACACTAGAAGAGCAGAAGAATAATCCCAGGGTGGATCTTCATGTACATTAGTCCTACTATGAAATAGGCCTTAGCTAAACCTCCATTTATCATGCAACCTCTAAATGCACCTTGTCTATCCAGAGAAACAAAATGGTTTTAGTTATCTCCTGGTATTAACACCAGCTCAGGCTTTATTTCTGCTTATCTGCAAAATACCTGGATATCCTTACCTTCATCTTGGGTGCACAGTTACCTTGGACAATAGTCATAGAACTTGTAGGGGAAAGTTGAAGAAGCATTTATGACATTTTTCACATTGTGAGGGCTCTTGATTTGTGAATTGAATTTGATCTAGGAAGTTGGTGATGAACCATAATATTCCACTTGTCAACTGATATCAGCCTTCAGGTTACCACCTTGTGTACATAATAGCAACACAGAAAAGTTACATGCACACACACACACACACACACACACACCCCACATATATATCCCTAATTGGTTGTTATTCCCTCTTCACCAGGAGAACACCATGATCAAGTCACCTTTGTGGGCACTCCGTCCTTACTCCCCATTGTGGTAATGACACCTGCCTTGTCTCAAAAGGGATTGTGTATTGCCATGTCATTCTGTAATCCTACCATCCTCACTGATATTATGGGGTTCATCCTACAGCAGCACATCTTACCATCAACCATGGCCTACAGATAATATGCTGTTTTCTCAAATATCTTTGTGCTTCTCTTAGAAGTACGTTTCTTATTTTCTTAGTAAAGGGTGTGTCCTTAGACCATCTCAGGAAACATTATTAGAAGTAGTTTCTCACATCTTACGGTGTTAATCTCATTCAACATTATCACCTCACTAAGACTTCTGAAATTTCCCTCAATACCATGCCAAGAAAATTCTGGCATCATCACCTTATTCACAGGTCAAGTCTTTGTATGTTAAAGAGAGCACACTGGAACTTTGACATAGCTGCGTACCTCATGTCAATAAATCAACCCCCCCCCACCGTTTAGAACCTCCTAACCTCCAATTCAACACCTTTAACATCCAGCCTTATGATCCCTGTGTTTCCCTATTCTCCTTGGTATCATTTAACCAGTTTCTGCAATTTCTGTGGCCATATAGCTTTTTCGTCCCGGAGCAGAAACTGTAATTCTCTCAGGATGAGATGCGCCCTACTTCTGGTTTTAACCTGGAAACACTAAGGAGCCAGGTGGCAAATCCCGAGGAAAGTCTGCATCTTTGTGGTACACCCTGCATGAGTGAAGTCACTGCATTGTCTCTTGGCAGAATGAGGCTACTTTTCTCTGACAAGATCAGAGATTGCTTCTACGAATAAAAACTTTCAGGGCACCCGGGTGGCTCAGTTGGTTGAGCGACTGCCTTCGGGTCAGGTCATGATCCTGGAGTCCCGGGGTCACATCCCACATCGGGCTCCCTGCTCAGCAGGGAGTCTGCTTCTCCTTCTGACCTTCCCCCCTCTCATGTGCTCTCTCTATCTCTCATTCTCTCTCTCAAATAAATAAATAAAATCTTTAAAAAAAAAAAAAACTTTCAGGAGAGGGACCCCTGGGTGACTCTGTCGGTTAAGCATCCGACTCTTGGTTTTGGCTCAGGTCATGATTTCAGGGTCCTGGGATGGAGCCCCATGCCAGGTTCTGTGCTCAGGGCAGAGTCCAGTTGTCTCTCTCCTCCCGCATCCCTTCCCCCCACCGCTTCTCTGCCCCACCCCCACTTGTGTGCATGTGCTCTCTTGTTCTCTCTCTCTCTCAAATAAATAAAACCTTAAACAAAACAAAACAAAACAAACCAACAACTCCCATGAGAATCTCAGGATTCAAGATCCCCAGACTCACCCACCCAAATATCCCTATCCTAGCAGTCAAGATTCTGGTCTTTTCATATCAGGGTTTGAATTCTGTCTTTGGAGAGTGTTGGCATTAGGCAGTGAGTCTTCTCTACAACTTTATCAGCACATTTACAGCTGGATCCTGGGTGTGAGGTTTAGCATATTCTGCTCTGCACCCACAGAGATGACACTCTCATTAAAAACAATCTCTTGAAAAGTCCCTCAGAATCCATGGTGTATTTTGAGTTGGAAGTTGACTGCCCTAAGCTTATTTTCTTTTATCAAAGATTCCAAATGTAGTTAAAAGATAAATTATTCTGCTTATGGTTTTCTAATGATGAGATAATCATTATGAATACATTGTTGTTATATTTTTTTTTTAAATGTGTGTACACGTGTCATTTTGATTCTAAGTAAGAATTTGTTTTTAAGGTAGCATTTTTCATGGAGCTGTTTTTAGGCTCACTAATGCAATTTAACAAAAAGGCTGTTGTTTTGATTCTTGTTCAGTAGCTTCTCCTTTTAACTTCAATAGTTTCCTGGTTAGGATAATAAAATATATGCTTAAGTAGAGGTGCTGGAGACAGGAGCAGCTGGGCTATTGATCAAGAAAAATTTATTTCTTTTTTATTTATTTATTTATTTATTTATTTGACAGAGAGAGACATAGCGAGAGCAGGAACACAAGCAGGGGGAGTGGGAGAGGGAGAAGCAGGCTTCCCGCAGAGCAGGGAGCCCGATGAGGGGCTCGATCCCAGGACCCTGGGATCATGACCTGAGCCGAAGGCAGGCGCTTAACGGCTGAGCCACCCAGGCGCCCCCAAGAAAAATTTTTTGGTCAAGAAAATGAAGACCAAATGCCTGACATTATTATTTCTTTTCTTATTTTTGAATAAAAAAATTAAATTTAAAAACAGTTTTAGATTGATAGAAAAGTTGAAAAGACAGTACAGAGAATCTCCACATATCCCACACCCAGGACCCTCTATTATTAACATCTTATTTGAGTATAGTACTTATGGCAAGCAGTGAACCCATATTGATACGTTATTATGAGCTGAGGTCCATACTTTGTTCATATTTCCTTGGATTTCTTTTAAAGATCTATTTATTTATTTGAAAGAGAGAGAGCAGGGGAGGGGCAGAGAGAGCCGATGAGGGGTTTGATCTCAGGACCCTGAGATCATGGTCTGAGCCAAAACCAAAGTTGGACATTTAACCGACTGCACCACCCAGGTCCCCAAGATTTCCTTAGATTTTATCCACTATCATTTTTCTGTTCCAGAATTTCAACAGGTCCCAGATTATTTGTAGTCATCAATAGAGACCTTTGGCATCTTTTGGCCTTGACAGGTTCTCAGGTTTGTTTTGTTTGTGATGAACTTGGCAGTTTTGAGAAGTACTGGTCAGGTATTTTATAGAAGGTACTTCTGTTGGTACTGTTTGGTTCTTTTCTGGCTGCTATCCTGGGATTGTGAGTTTGGGGCAGGAAGACCATAGAGGTTAAGTGCCTTTTCCATCATCTTGGAGATACATAAAATTATTTTCATGTACTTTTGCTCTCACTGATGTTTATGTTGATCATTTGGCTAAGTCAAAATTGTTCACTGTAAGTTACATATTTCCCCCTTCTTTCCATGCTAAATTCTTTTGGAAAAAATTCACTATACACAGCCCCCACTTCATTCTCCAACAAATTAGGGCAGATTATAAATCATTTGGAATTCTTTTACACAGGAGATTTGTTTGTTCTTCACCATTTATTTATTTATTCATTCAATCACTTCTTTATGACATTATGGACTCATGGATTTTTATTTTTATGATTTAGATTATGATCCAATAGTCCTTTATATATTTTGTTGGTCCAATGTTCCAGCTTTGGCCATTAAGATTCTTTCAATTGGATCTTGTGTCTCTTTGATGTATGTAAATCCTGATCATGGAGGGTTTCTTACATTACTTTTTAATTTCAATTATTTTTCCTGATGAGTATTTTTCTAATAAATAAGTTTTATATATATACATATACATATCTATGAAGCAATCAAAATAAAAGGAAAAGTCATTGAATTCTCTCTATATCACTCAAAAGGTTAGGAGGAGACCTTGTTATTTCCTATAAATACTCTCTATAGATTTCTTTTACTAAGGAATTTTCTTCTTTGTTGTTTAGTTCTCACTTTTGGTGCTCCTCATTCCTTCTAGAGGATTCTATTGGTCATCCGTTTTCATTTCTTTTCAACTTGAAGACTCATTTTAACATTTAAAAATACAGGCGAGTGGTACAACTCTATTGCAATGGAATCTGTCTGCCTTCTGCTGCTTGGCAAGGTCTCTTCAAATTTTATCTTCATTCTTCAAGGATTTTTGTAGTATATATTTTTACTTTGCTCCTTTTCAATGACAACTATGACTGTGAATCTTGCTTTATTTTTTACTTAATAGATGCAGGGATATTTCTGTGTTTGTGCATAGAGAGGTTCCTCATTAATTTCCTTTTATAACTGCATAGAATTTTATTGTGTGATGTATCATGGATTAACAATCTCTTTGATGGATTTATGGATATTTCCACACTTTTGCTATTCTGAACAGTACTCTGAAATGTTTCCTTGAACACATATCCTTTGTATATATGTTGTTATATCTAAAGGGTAAATTCTCAGAGTGGGATTTCTGGATCAAAGAATGAAAGATATGTGAAAACTTGTCAATTTTTAATTTTTTTTCCCATTTAAGAGGTAAAAATGAAATCTCACTATAGTTTCAATGTATATTTCTCTTATGACTGAAATTGAACACATTTTTATACATTCAAGAGATGTTAGTATTTATTTGTGAACTTTCTGGCATGTCCTTTGACTGTTTTTCTCTGTTGTTGAACTTCTTATTCTTAGTTTCTAGGATATACACATACATACACACACATGAATCTATGCGTATTAGGGTTTAGACCTTGTTTCTCATATGAGCTTCAATTTTTTCCCCAAGATTTGTATTTTTCTTTTGACTTCGTTATTGGTCTGTTTCCTTTTTCTCAAGGAGACATTGTTTTATTTTTATTTATTTTTTATTGAGGCACAATTGATATATAGCATTATGTTAGTTTCAGACTTACAACATAATCATTCAAGTTTGTGCGCACTGTGAAAGAATCACCACAGTAAGTCTAGTTACCATCTGTCACCATACACAGTTACATTTTTGTTTTGTTTTGTTTTGCCTTGTGATGAGAACTTTTAACATTTAGTCTCTTGGCAACTTTCAAATATGAAATACAATACTATTGACTACAGTCATGATGCTATACATTATATGCTAATGACTTATTTACTTTATATCTGAAAGTTTGTACCCCTTGACCCTATTTACCATTTCTTCCACTTCCAAGTCCCCTCCTCTCTGACAACAACCAGCCTGTTCTCTGTATCTATGAGTTTTGTTTTCTTTTGTTTGTTCATCTGTTTTGTTTTGGGTTTTTTTTAGATTCCACACATAAGTGAGATCATATGGTATTTGTCTTCTTCAATGTGACTTATTTCACCTAGCAAAATACCCTCCAGTTCTATCAATGTTGTTGCAAATGGCAAGTTTCTGTTATTTTTTATGGCTTAGTAGTATTCCTGCGTGTGTGTGTGTGTGTGTGTGTGTGTGTGTGTGTGTGTGGTATATGTGTGTGTGTGTGTATCTCACATCTTTATCCATTCGTCTACTGATGGACATGTAGGTTGTTTCCATATACTGGCTATTTTAAATAATGGTGCAATGAACATAAAGATGCATATATCTATTCAAATTGTTGTTTTTTGTTTTTTTGGATAACCACTCAGAAGTCGAATTTTTGGATTGTATGGTAGTTCTATTTTTTTTTTTTTTTTGAGGAACCTTTATACTGTTTTCCATAGTGGCCACACCAATTTACAATTCCATCAGCAGTACACACGGGTTTCCCTTTCCCCACATTCATGCCAACACTCTCCATTTCTTGTATTTTTTATAATAGCCATTCTAACAGGTGTAAGATGGTATCTCACTGTGGTTTTAATTTGCATTTCCCTGGTAATTAGTGATGTTAAGCATCTTCTCATGTGCCTGTTGGTCATCTGTATGTGTTCTTTGGAAAGATGTCTATTTAGACCCTCTGCCCACTTTTTATTTCATTTGTTTGGGGGTTTTTAATTTTGATTTGTGTGAGTACTTTATAAATTTTGAATATTAACCTCTTATCAAATATATGATTTACATATTTTCTCCCATTCAGTAGGTTGCCTTTCGTTTTGTTCATGGTTTCCTTTGCCATGGAGTAGCCTTTTAATTTGATGTAGTCCCACTTGTTTATTTTTGCTTTAGTTGCCTTTCTTTGGAATCACGTCCAAAAATTAATCACCAAAAACAATGTGAAGGAGTTTGCCACCTAGTTTTATTTTTTCCTAGGAGTTTTATAGCAATAGGTCACACATTCAAGTCTTTGATCCAGTTTGAGTTAGTACTTTGTGTATGCTATAAGATAGTGATCTAATTTTATTGTTTTACATGTGGCTGAACAGTTTTCTCAGCACCAGCTGTTAAAGAGACCATCTTTTCCCCATTGTATATTCTTGCTTCCTGTATCATAAGTTAATTGACCATATATATGTGGGTTTATTTCTGGGCCCTCTATTCTGTTCTATTGATCTAGGTGTCTATTTTTATACCAATTACACACTGTTCAGATTATTATAGTTTTGTAATATAGTTTCAAATCAGGGAGTGTGATGCTTCTAGATTTGTTATTCTTTTTCAAGATTGTTTTGGCTATTCAGGGTCTTTTTTGGTTCCATACAGTTTTTAGGGTTGCTTGTTCTATACAAGAATTTTAGTAAGAATTTTATTGGATCTGTAGATTGCTTTGAGTAGTATAGACATTTTAACACTATAAATCTTCTAAACCATGAGCACAGAATATCTTTTCATTTATTTGTGTATTCAATTTTTCATCAATATCTTATCATTTTCAATGTACACATCTTTTACGTCCTTGGTTTAGTTTATTCCTAGGTATATTATTGTTTTGGATGCAATTGTAAATGGGACTGCGTTCTTAAATTCTTTTCTTTTTTTTATTTCATTGTTAACATAAAGAAAGGCAACTGACCTCTATGTATTGATTTTGTACCTTAAAACTTTTAAATTCTGGTAGAATGGAAGAGTGGAATAGTGGTTGCCATGGGCTGATGGTGGAGAAAATGGGAAGATGTTGGTCAAAGTGTACAAACTTCTGGTTATAAAATAAATAAGTTTGGGGAATCTAATGTACAGCATGATGAGTATTGTTAAGAATACTATGTTAAATACTTGAAACTTGCTCTGAGAGTAAAGCTTTAATATTCTCACCATAATACTACCAACAACAAAAATTATGTGAGGTGAAGAATGTGTTAGCTAATCTTATTGTAAGCATTTTGAAATATATACATTTAAAATCATTAATATGTACACCTTAAATCTGCACAATGTTACATGTCAGTTATATCTCAGTAAAGCTAGAAAAAATTAATAAAATAGTTTCTAATGTAAATGTGATGAAACACATTTCCCTATAAACATTGCTTTAAGTGCATTTTAAAATTTAATATATTGTATTTTTATTTTTACTTCGTTTGAAACATTTTCTAATTGCCTTTTGACTTTTCAACCCATAAGATTTTTTTATAAATATGTAAACAAATGAACCTCATTCATATTTTACACCATTTGAAAAATAACCTACATGGTCAAAGCTAAATATAAATTGTAAAAATATAAAATTTCTAGAAGAAAATATAGGAGATCAAAGAAGAAATTTAAAAAAAATACGTGGAAACAAATGAAAATGAAGATACAACTGTCCAAAACCTCTGTGATGCAGCAAAAGTGGTCCTAAGAGGGAAGTATATAGCAATACAGGCCTACCTCAGAAGCAAGAAAAATCTCAAATAAATAACCTAACCTTACACCTAAAGGAGCTAGAAAAAGAACAGCAAGCAAAACCTAAATCCAGCAGAAGGAAGGAAATACTAAAGACTAGAGCAGAAATAAATGATATAGAATCTTAAAAAAACAACAGAACAGGTCAATGAAACTGGGAGTTGGTTCTTTGAAAAAAATCACTAAAATTGATAAACCTCTAGCCAGACTTAGCAAAAAGAAAAGAGAAAGGATTCAAATAAATAAAATCATAGATGAGAGAGGAGAAATACCAACGAACACCACAGAAATGGGAAAAGGATATTTGTGTCCCTGGGTTAAGCAATTATTTTCTCTTAAGAAAAAATTATAAATTTGATGGCATTGGATTTACAAACATACCCTTTGAAAGTAACTAATAAGAAAATAAAAAGAGAAACCGCAGACTGGAAGGAATTTTTTACAAAACACATATTGATAAAGGACTTATATCCAGTACATAAAAATCTGTCAAAAAATTATATGAAAATAAACCAATAAATAAAAGAAAATAACAAAGTTTGAAAAGACTACACACACACACAAAAGATATACAGGTGCCAAATAATTACATGAAAAGATGTTTAATATCATTATCCATTAGGGAAATGCAAAATAAAGTACAATAAAATATCACTATAGGTATTATATTAGAATTGCTTTAAAAATTACAATAACAAGCAGTGACTGGAATGCTCATACATCTCTGGAAGGAAAAAAAAATAGTATAGTCACTTTAGAACAGTTTGGCATTCTCTTATGAAGTTAGAAATACACATACCATATGGCCAGTGTTCCGTTTGTTACCAGCCTTCTCACCTTTGATTCCTAACAGTGTTTTCCTTAATGTAGATACAAGTCCTTTATCAGGTACATCTTAGAAAGACAGTGGATTACAATGTAGTGACTTTGGGTTCTCCCTAATAGTGTGTCAGCAGGCAAATAAAAGCATTGCTATACAATGAAGTCAGTTTTATTACTGTTAATTCTTTTAACCATTTGTGTCTTTATATGGAAAGTTCATTTTTTGAAAACAGCAAATTAGTTAAGGGATTTTTTTATACAATCTCTGAATTTTACTGGGATGCTTAGGTCATTTATATTTAATGTATTTATTCATATGGATGTGTTCACTTTACTGTCATGCTACTTTTTTTTTCCTGTGCTTATCAAATGTTTATTTTTTCCTGTTTCTTTTTATAAAATGAACATTTTCAACTTCATTTTTTTCCTTTTGGCTTCTTAGGTATAATTGCTTCATTTTGTTGTACTCTTAATAATGGCTAATCTAGGATTTACAATATACTTCTTTAACCAATCACAGTTTGTCTTCAAATAACATTACACCATTTTGTTTATGATGTAAGAAGCTTACAAGAGCATGTTTTCATTTCCACACTCCTGTCCCTTGAGCTATTGTTGTCATTCCACTTTTACATATATTTGAAACCCTATAATACATTGATCATATTTTTGCATTAAATTGTCATTTTCTAAAAATTTCAAAAGTGAGAAGGAAAACTTTTGTATTTAACCACATCCATAACAAGTATGGTGTTCTGTATCATGATAACTCCCATATCTTGAGTTTTTTCTTCATGCCTGAAGGATATGTTTTAACAATATTGCAGTGTATATGATGATGATAAATTCTCTTAGTTTCATTTTGTCTAAAAATGTCTTTATCTTAACTTTATTTTTAAAATATATTTACATTGGGTATAAACTTTTTTGTTTGTTTTGTTTTGTTTTTGTTATGAATGTAGGAAACACTTTGTTTTAAGTTTTATTTTATTATGTTATGTTAATCACCATACATTATTACATCATTAGTTTTTGATGTAGTGTTTCATGATTCATTGTTTGCATATAACACCCAGTGCTCCATTCAGTACATGCCCTCTTTAATACCCATCACCAGGCTAACCCATCCCCCCACCCCCCTCCACTCTAGAACCCTCAGTTTGTTTCTCAGAGTCCATAGTCTCTCATGGTACATCTCCCTCTCCGATTCCCACCTCCCTTCATTTTTCCCTTCCTACTATCTTCCTTTTTTTTCTTAACATATAATGTATTATTTGTTTCAGAGGTACAGGTCTGTGATTCAACAGTCTTACACAATTCACAGCGGTCACCATAGCACATACCCTCCCCAATGTCTATCACCCAGCCACCCATCCCTCCCACCCCCCACCACTCCAGCAACCCTCAGTTTGTTTCCTGAGATTAAGAATTCCTCATATCAGGGAGATTATATGATACTTGCCTTTCTCTGATTGACTTATTTCACTTAGCATAATACCCTCTAGTTCCATTCATGTCATTGCAAATGGCAAGATTTCATGTTTTTTGATGGCTGCATAATATTCCATTGTATATATATACCACCTCTTCTTTATCCATTCATCTGTTGGTGGACATCTTGGCTCTTTCCAAAGTTCGGCTATTGTGGACATTGCTGCTATAAACATTGGGGAGCACGTACCCCTTCAGATCCCTACATTTGTATCTTTGGGGTAAATACCCAGTAGTGCAATTGCTGGATCATATGGTAGCTCTATTTTCAACTTTTTTGAGAAAACTCCATACTGTTTTCCAGAGTGGCTGCACCAGCTTGCATTCCTACCAACAGTGTAGGAGGGTTCCCCTTTCTCCTCATCCTCACCAACATCTGTCATTTCCTGAGTTGTTCATTTTAGCCATTCTGACTGGTGTAAGGTGGTATCTCACTGAGGTTTTGATTTGGATGTCCCTGATGCCGAGTGATGTTGAACACTTTTTCATGTGTCTTTTGGCCATTGGGATGTCTTTAAGTTGGCAGTTTTTGTCTTTCGGCTCTGAAGATGTTGCTACATTGTTTTCTGGCCTTCAGAATCTCTCATGTGAAGTTGGTGATAATTCTTATCATTTTTGGTCTAAAAGTTAGGTGTATTTTTGCCCATCTCTCTCTGCTTTATAGAGTTTCATATTTATTATTGTTCTTTAGTAGTTTTATTGTAATATATCTTTCATAATCTTATTTTTTGTGTGTGTGCTTGGTGATTGTTGAAATTCTTGCATCTGTAGGTCTATACTATTCATCAAATAAGTAAGTTTTCTTTCACTATTTCTTTAAAATTTTTTTATTTTAGTTTTTTTTTTTTTTAATCTGGATCTTAAATTCCATTTATTTTTAACTGCTTGATATTTTCCCCTGGGTCAATGATGCTCTGTTCATTTTTAATCAATCTTTCTCTCTCTAATTTTTGAGTTTCTATTGCTATTTCTTCAGCTTCCTAATACTTTACTCTGGATTTCTAATAGGCTATTAATCACACCCAAATTATTTTTTATTTTAGATATTAAATTTTTATCCCATAGAAGTCCCACTTACATTTTTAAAAATATATTTGTGTTTTTCTTCATTATGTCCATGTTTTTTCCACATTCTTGCATATAAAACGTATTTACAGTAGCTTCATTAACTACCATGTTTACTAATTTTATAATCTTTCAATTATGTGCCTATTTTTATTACTGATTTATCTCTTGGCTTTGGGTCATATATTTCTGTTTCCTCACGTGCCTGGTAATATTGTATTGGGTGACAGATACCGTGACTTTACATAACTGGGTGCTGAGTTTTGTTCTATTCTTTTAATAGTGTTGATTTTTGTTCTGAAATTCTGTTAAGTTACTTAGAGTGAGTTTTACCCATGCAGCCCTTGCTTTTTATCTTCATTAGGGCCAGACCAGAGCACTCTTCAGTCTACAGCTAATGCTGCCCACTATCACCTATGGGAGGACTCTACCAAATTCTTTGTGATCTCAGTGTCTCTATATCCCATCTGATAGGATGCAAACTATTCCTAGCTTTTTGTGGGCTCTTTGAGTTGTTGAACCTACTTCTTTCCATGATTCTTTCCCTAGGATCACTGAGTTTCACCTCATACATGAAAATTCAGGGGATTCTTCTGCAGATTTAAAGTTCTTTCTGTCTACCTGCTTCCCCTCTGGTGCTCGGCCCCTTAAAATCTAACAGCCTCACCCTCAGTGAATTCTGGTCTCTATCTCCTAAACTCAGAGAATGTTTGGCTGTGTTCATTTTTGTTCCCCTCTAGCTTGAAAACTGTGTCCCAGCCTTCAGCTGTATCTGTCATTGGACTTACCTTGTTGGTTCTTTTCTTTCAAGAATCACAACACTCTGTTGCCCATCACTCAATTTATGAAAATAACAATTTCATATATTCTGTGTAGTTTACTAGTAGTGTATTGTGTGAACACAATTTGACAGTAGTTGATTATTCATGGAATAAGTCTATGATTATGTATTTTAATTTGACATATATTATAGACCCCAAATACATATGTTTTATTCATTCACTATGCACTTAGAATTAGAGGCGATTTTTAGAGACTTTATTGTTAAAAGTAATTAACAAAATTGAGAAACTTGTTTGTTTGTTTGTTTGTTTTTTAAAGATATTACTCCCCTATAAATCTCCACAGGGGAATTTATTTATTTGTTTGTTTGTTTATTTATTTGACAGAGAGAGACACAGTGAGAGAGGGAACACAAGCAGGGGGAGTGGGAGAGGGAGAAGCAGGCTTCCCGCGGAGCAAGGAGCCCGATGCGGGGCTCGATCCCAGGACCCTGGGATCATGATCTGAGCTGAAGGCAGACGCTTAACTGACTGAGCCACCCAGGTGCCCCGTTTGTTTGTTTTAATAGACTATTTTTAGAACAGTTTTAAGTTCACAACAAAATTGATAGAAGAAACAGAGATTCCCCACATGTATATGAGACATAGACTCCCAGCCCCATCCCACCCATAGCCTCTCCCATTATCAATATCCTCCATAAGAAATTATTCCAATTTGTTACCATTTGTAACCAATTTGTTATAATTGTAATCATCCACAGTCTACACTTTACATTAGGGTTCACTCTTGCTGTCATATATTCTATGGGTTTGGACAACTACATAATGAATGTGCCCATCATTATAATATCATACAGAGTACTTTCACTGCTCTGAAAATCCTCTGTGCTCTGCCAGTTCATCCCTTCCCATCCCCCCAACCCAAATCCTGACAACAATTGGTTTTATCTCCATAATTTTGCCTTTTGCAGAGTGTCATATAGTGGGGATCATACAGTATACAGTTTTTAATATTGGTTTCATTCACTTGGTAGCACACATTTAAAGTCTCTCTGTGTCTTTTCAGATCTTGATAGCTCATTTCTTTTTAGTGCTGAATAATATTCCATTGTCTTAATGTGTCACAGTTTATTTATCCACTCACCTAGTGCAGAACATCTCAGTTGCTTCCACATTTCAGCAACATCCACATGTAGGGGTTTGCATGGACATAAGTTTTGAACACCTTTGAATAAATGCCAAGGAGTGTGATTGATGGATTTTGTTGTAAGAGTATGTTTGGTTTTGTGAGAAACTGCCAAACTGTATTTCAGAGTGGCTATAAGATTTTATATTCTCACCAGCACTAAATCAGAGTCTCTGTTGCTCCACATCCTTGCCAGAATTTGGTGTTGTCAGAGTTCTATAATTTAACCATGCTGATAAGTGTGTAGTGGTATCTTATTGTTGTTTTAATTTGCATTTCCTTGATGAAAATTAGATGGCGTGTCTTTTCATGTGCTTATTTTCCATCTGTATATTGTCTTTGGTGAGGTGTTTGTTCAAGTTTTTGGCCCATTTCTAATCAGTTTCTTTTCCTATAGTTGAGTTTAAGAATTCTTTGTATATGTTGGATAACAGTCCTTTATAATGTATTTCTTTTGCCAATATTTTCTCCCAATCTGGTTTGTCTTTTCAAGATAAACTTAATTTTTTTCATAAAAACAAAGATATGATTGGAAATTTCAGTTTCTATTTATGTATAATAAATGTTCTAAAAATTAACCATAGGAAGAGTTTACTTTCATGTTTATATGTTTATTTGTTTATTTATTTATTTATTTTTATTTAACTTCAATTAGCCAACAAATAGTACATCATTAGTTTCTGAAGTAGTGTTCAATAATTTATCAGTTGCATGTAACACCCAGTGCTCATCACATCACGTGCCCTCCTTAAATGTCCATCACCCAATTGTCCCATTCCCCCACCCACCTCCCCTCCAGCAACCCTCAGTTTGTTTCCTAGAATCAAGAGTCTCACATGGTTTTTCTCTCTCTTTGATGACTTCCCCTTTTGTTTTCCCTTTCTTCCCCTACAGTCCTCTGTGCTATTCCTTATATTCCACATATAAGTGAAACCATATGATAACTTTCTCTGATTGACTTATTTCACTTAGCATAATCCCCTCCAGTTCCATCCATGTCGATGTAAATGGTAGATATTGATCTTTTCTGATGGCTGAGTAATATTCCATTGTATATATGAACCACATCTTCTTTATCCATTCATCTATCAATGGACATATTTTTTTTTTTTTGCATTTTGGTGCCTGTTGCATTAAAAGGAAACATGAACATGTCACACTTTTATTGTTTCTTAATTTTTCTTGATTTTATATACTTAAGATTATTTAGATTTGTGTGCTCTATTACAAGTTTCCCTTTTACACGGGAATATATTTTCAGAAAAGATTAATTTACAAAGCTTTTTCTCTAAAAACGTGGCAGATTTGTGAAATGTGAGACCACAAAGCCATTACAATAGGAGGATAACACAGGTACAATAGGTGGAGAGTTCACTTCTTACTGCAGACACTTTGGAAAAGAAAACAAACATTACAAATGAAACTGAGATATCTTCTGGGTACGTATTTCCTACCCCCTCCACCATAAACTCCCACACTGTACAAAGATATTCTCAGAAATTCCGTGTTTACCCTCCCAAGGGTAAAGTGCTTAGAACAGGGGCGCCTGGGTGGCTCAATCGTTGGGCGTCTGCCTTCGGCTCAGGTCATGATCCCAGGGTCCTGGAATCGAGCCCCGCATCGGGCTCCCAGCTCGGTGGGGAGCCTGCTTCTCCCTCCCCCACTCCCCCTGCTTGTGTTCCCTCTCTCACTGTGTCTCTCTGTGAAATAAATAAATAAAATCTTAAATAAAAAAAATAAAGTGCTTAGAACAATGCTGGGCACACAGTAAGTGCTTAGTTAATGTTCAGGATATTTTACTACATATTTATTCAAAATATTACTCGATATTCTATTGCAAGTATTTAAATTTTATTTTTTTTGTAACTTTTTATTAGTCCATTTTATGTGTTTGAATAACCAAAGCTGTCAAAGTAATATATAGTTCCCAACTTGTAACTGGTACTATTACTACTTTGTATAAAGTACCCACTTATTTATAGATTTTTCTGTTGAGGGACCTTGGATTATATGTTATTTTTGCTATTAGAAACGATATTGCAATGAAATTTCATACACATTCCTATACTGGTGCAAGTTCATAAGAGTTACTCTTAATATATAACTTGTAAGTGGAATTTCAGGGCTGTGGGATATAATCATCTTCAGGTTTACTCAATATTATCAAATTTCACTTCAAAATGTCAGTCATAATTCAAGTTCACACCAGTAGAGTACAAAAGTTCCTGTTGCTCTATATCCTTGCCAACACATTTTCAAGTTTTGTTGTTTTGAAGGTATGTGAAGAATACCTGGGACACAGAGAATGGGGTGATTATCTCTATAGGTGTGTGGGTTTCCAAGGAGACTGTGAATAGAGCCAGAAGTAAGGAGGGCCTGAACCAAGGCAGGGATGCTGGGTATGGAGAGGAGGAATCGGGATATTCATAAGATGCAATTGAAAGTTGTTAGTAAAAAACTGAAAGAAGAAGAATCAGTCATTTTTTAAAAAGTGAAAATATGACTTAAAGAAGTGTAGGTGAGTGGAAGTGTGGCCAGCCTGCATGGAGGTGGACAGTGGGAGCAGGTGCATCCTTTGCTTGGAGTGAAATTTGTTTGTGAAATAAATACATATTATATATGAAAACCATGAGGCCCAACCTTTGCAAGTGTTTGCGTGCCATTCGTTTCTTTTCACCCTATAAAAATATAACACGAGTGTCCTAGGCACACCCACATTTCTAGAATTAATATGTTTTAAACTTAGACCTCTCCTTAGTTTGACGAGGGAGAATATTTCAGAGAAAACAGAAGGGAAATCGGGTTATGATTATTGAGCTGCCATTTACTCTATAGATAGCACTTCAAACTTCAAACCCATACTTCAGGAGTTTCCCCTACGAAGGACATGATTCATTTAGGAAAATAAATAGAACAGTGATCTTGCCACACTAATTATGTGAGTTCTCACTATAATTACCCTAAAATTATAAGTTACAGTAATTTTCAGTACTCCACCAGGGAAAATGAAGTTACTTTGAATTATAATGGCAAATTGGATAGTATCTTATAACAACATGAGATAGCGTAAGTAATTTGGGTCACTGTGATACGTGTTATGTCCCTGAATGTATCCTTTTCATTATCTGATTAAATAAAAACCATATATTCATACTTGAATTTAGCCTTACTCCCACCAAATGTATAATAGATGACAAGACTCAGAGAATTACAGAACAAATAGTAAATTAAGAGTTCCACCCTTTCGAGAGGACAAATCCTATACATGGGAAATGGGGCGCAAGGGAGTTGGGTTAGTTCAGCTTGCTGGTGTGCATTGCAGGTGGGATGCATGTGACAGGTAGCTGAGTTTCCATTTATTACAGCCATGGCAATTCTTTTTTTTTTTTTTTTAAGAAGACTGAAATCATGCCAAATATATTTTCCAATGTCAGTGGTACAAAACTAATGATCAACCATAAAACAAAGCTGGAAAATCTACAATGTAAATATTAAATATTTAATATAAATGTAAATATTAAAAACAACACACTACTGCACAAGCAATGAGCCAAATAAGAAATCAAATGGCGAATCAAAATGTGTCTCAAAACAAAAACAAAAACAAAAACAAAAGAAAACACATTATTCCAAAACCTATAGGATGCAGCAAAAGCAGATATTAGATTGAAATTTATGCTGTAAATGTTTATATTAAGAAATAAAGTTCAAATAAAAAAATCACACCACAAGGAACTAGAAAAATAAGAAACTTAGCTGAAATTTAGTAGAGGAAGGAAATAATAAAGAAAAATCAGAAATAAATAAAACAGAGACAAGAATAAACAATAATGTAACATTGAAAGTAATGACCAATTTTTCTAAATAAATAAATAAATAGACAAAATTGGTAATGCTTTAACTACATTAACTAAGGAAAAAAAAAGAGAGAGAGAGAGAGAAAAGCCTCCAAAACCAAAATGAGAAATGGAAGAGATAACAATACAATAGATAACCACAGAAATACACAGTGTGATAACAGATTACTATAAACAATTATATATCCACAAATCAGATAACTTAGAAGAAAAACAAGTAATCCCTAAAAATGCACAAGTTACCAAGATTGAATCATGGATCTTGAATCCAAGAAGTAGGAAATCTTCTTAGACCAATAACAAGAATGAAAGTTGAATTAGGAATAGTAATTCTTCAAGTTTGCTTCTGCCAAATTGTAGCATCAGCATCCAACAGAAGAAGTATATTTTGAGGAGAGATTTGTGGTATAATAGAAAAACAAATAGTGGGTTGTTTTATTTTGTTTTGTTTTCAGAGAAGCTTAAGTTTGAATCCAGGATCGGCCATTTTTTCTTGAGTTTTGAATTCTTTATTGATAACGTGGGTGATAGTCCCATTTCACAGAGCTACTAGAAAAATTAAATTATAACATATAAAGTGTCAAGCAGTTCGCCTATTACACAGTCAATTTTTCATAAGAAATAACATCTCATCTCTCAGGGTTTCCCAAAAATCTATCCAAAAAGGACAGATTACACAGCATTTCCTTCCTTAACAAAATTGTAAGACTGTATTGATTATTGCATACAAACAACTTCTCTGCATGTTGATAGAGTGGTTTTTATAAAACACTTTCTCATCAACCACTCTAAATAGCTCTATGAGGAGCAAACAAGATGGTAAATGGGAAATATTAATATTGTCTACGCTATAACACCAATGAGTTATTTTCACACACCTTCGTATCATCCCCCATCAGAAACAATTCTTCACTTGTGTATAAACAGGTTCAAATTGTAATGACATGTCCACAGTGATACAACTCTTAAGACAAAACTAGATTTTGAACCTTGATCCTCTAAAACGTTTGTTGCATGTGACACTTCTCATCCATGACTTGAGTGTACCACAGAATAGTTTTACCATTAGATAGAAGAACACAGTTTTTATTTCTCCCCATGAAATAGGATTTTGGAAACCTGAAGATGATTAGTTGACAAACTGACACAGCAGATAAAATAATATGTCCATAAAAATTGATGCTCCCCTTTCGGAGAATGGTGGGATTGCCAGGAAAAATTGGGGGCTGTGGTTCCCAGGCCCCTTGTATCTAGTTGTTAGGTGACTCTGAAAGCCACCTCTAACCAGAGTCTCTAAAATACCCCTGGTGCACTAGCATTTTAATAAGAAAGAAATTTCAAACTTATTTCCAAGTTATAAGATAAAACATACTTCCAGTTATAAGATAAAGAAGTCATGGAGATGTTCTATAGAACATGATGATTATAGTTCATTACTGCTGTGTGGTATATTTGACAATTGTTAAGAGAATAGATCCTAAGTGTTCTCCTTGCAAGGAAAAAAAGGTTTTGCTTTTTTAAATCTATCTGAAATCAAATGACATGATGTTAAGTAAACTTATTTCACAGTATATGAAAATCAAGTCATTATGTTGACTACACTGAACTTACACAGCGCTGTATGCCAATTAAATCTTAATAAAACTGGACAAAAATGAAAAAAGAAAGAAATGTTTCCATTATCTTTCTCCAGCTAGTATAGGTGAGTTCTATTAGGATGAAAGATCCTAAATCGATTAACATCCCTAATATGGAGTGATGCCTCATTGTTTATAAGTTATGGGTACTTGGTGACTTTTGGTCTGAGATTATTCATTGCACAGGATTATTTTAATCCCAATACAATGGCATCTGAATCTCTGTAACATTATTTTAGTGCACTTCATTTTATTAGTCAGTGGTCCATGCCAGCCCTCCATTTGGGTTACATGTCCATGTGACAGGAAATATGACATGGTATATAGAATTCAGTGAGAGGAACAAGAAGACCCATGTTCAATACCTGGTTTTGAAACTTTCCAATCGTGAAGTCTTACTATGTTATTCAAATTGAACCTCACTTGTGTGTCCTTATCATTTGACAGAAATGAGATATATAGAAATTAATATATGTGCACAGGTTCACACAGTTTTAAAATATTATTACCAGTAGAACATTGTGGTTTACAGTCATGTGACCATTCTGTAAACAGACTTAAAATAAATACACACACTTGCAGATGTTATTACAACTACAGAACCTGTGAACTCAGGTGATAACAACTTTGTGAAACATGTCACATAACTATGTTGTACTAATATTTTAGTTCCACATTAGTCACTTGTTATTATAAAGGCTTATAAAGAATCTTCTATGGATACAAGATTCATGTTCATTATTCCTCCTGAATTTGTTTTGAAACAAGAGAATTTTTTAAAATTTATTTGGAGTCATCATTAAGTCATCTTAGGCAAGTGATCATAAATAATTGTGTAGAGTTTTATTTATTTATTTATTTATTTATTTATTTATTTATTTATATTTTTAAAAGATTTTATTTATTTGATGCAGAGAAACAGCGAGAGCAGGAATAGAAGCAGGGAGAGTGGTAGAGGGAGAAGCAGGCTTCCCACCGAGCAGGGAGCCTGATGCGGGGCTCGATCCCAGGACCCTGGGACCATGACCTGAGCCAAAGGCAGAAGCTTATCGACTGAGCCACCCAGGTGCCCCTTGTGTAGAGTTTTAAAAAAAAGGAGCCAGTTCATCTATAAATCAGATTAAGATGAAGATCTCTTCTTAAGCATTAATATGCATATCCCAAGCACTAGATCACTCTCCATGATGAACAGCCAATCTGTGGATTCTGTAACCATGGGTCAGCAACTGACATAAATAATATCCTCTCCTGGATGGCTTCTGAATGGTTCTGCAACGTGTTTGGTCAGTGGGAAGCAGTGATGCCAGAAGCATGACCATATGCTATAGGTCAGGATCAGGCAGAGATAGTCAACAGTACACAAATACTCATTTCTGGGGGCCAATGCTTAAAAGATCTGAGGATCAAAATTATGCCTGCAGAATGTTTACCCTCAGAAGCTATGAATCTGTTGGCATTAAGGTCCTGAAGAACTTCTACCTCATCTCCCAACGCCCTAAACCAGAGCTATAGTGAGTTAGCAATATGTATATTTTACATGTAATATTGTATGTAAATATATATATATTTACGTCTGATGTGACCAAATACATGTGTATATATATGCATGCTGTATACATAATCCTAGGGCCTTGTACTGACTGCAACCTGTCTCTGTCCTATGCATTTTCTTTCATCCACAATATAAAATCCAGTGACCATGAAACCTAGCGAAAAGGCTTTGGCTCTTTGCAAACCTGCCTTCCTAAAAACAATTAGGTGCAAATCCTGGATTCTTCTAGAATATCTTGCAGGGAGAGAGAAATCTGTGTTGAGGGTAAAGCTAGTCCTGGGATCATAGATTCAATTTCCATTTCTGCTTAGTTTTCTCACCCACAAAAGACAAGTATTCAGAATCAACCTGAAGTCAAAATTGTGAAGTTGATAGAATATAGAATTAGGAGTCTTTTCCCCCAAATTTCCCCTAGCTCTAAAATTCTATCATATTATAAAGACTTACTAAATTCATTCAGTTATGTAAGTACTTAAAGTAACCTGGATGCATCCATGTATCTAACCCTGCAGCACTGAAAATCTTGATAATTTGTTTTTAGAACCCAAATTTTATCTTGTATATTGAACAGTTTAAAGATCAACCATCGCATGAGGTTTCTAAGACAAATAAGATTTGATTGGCCTCAGTACTGTCATCTGTAAATTTAAGACTGCAACAGTTACTGTATAGAATGTAGATTAAATTAGATTATAAAAGTAACAGTACTCCTGAAACTAATATTGCACTGCATGTTAACTAACTAGAATTTATTTTTTAAAATGTTTTTTATTTAAATTCAATTAGCCAACATACAGTACATCATTAGTTTCAGAGGTAAATTTCAATAATTCATCAGTTGAGTATAACACCCAGTGCTCATCACATTATGAACTAACTAGAATTTAAATAAAAATTTAAAAAAAAAGAAAAAGTATTTTAAGAAAAACAAGCTAAAAAGTTTGTTGCTTATATTATTGCTTATATATGTGTGTGTATGTAATTTTACATATTTCATAAAATTACATAGAGATTTATATGAAAATACCTTTGGTTTTAGTAGCTAAGCTAAAATATTTCTCTTTATGATAGCAGGAAAAAAAAAACAAAAACAAAAACAATTTTCTCCCCCAAAAGTAACAGTGATTCTGCAGGTAGCATTGCAAACTTGCAATACACATTCAAAAGTTTTTAAACCACATGTTAAATCTTGCATTTTGAAATGACAGATCTTCCCATGTGGCAAAGCTGTCTCTGTGGAAATGACTTTCTTGAAGACTCATCTCAGCAAATGCTATAATTTTCTCCCAGTTGGCCATTTCCAATCCCCTCTGTGTGCACTTTTCTTTGATGGAAAAGATCCCCTCTGTGGCACAGGCTTAGAGATTTAGAAGTTCAGCTCCTGAACAGTTGTTTCTCAGAAATATTCCAAATGCATTTTAAGATGATGGGATGTCTGCCTCTGTCTTCCATCTCCTGGTACAAGACAATGAGACAGACAGCCGAGGGGTTCCCGAGGACCCAGCCGCTTTCATCATCAGAGTGGCTGCCGTAGGCAGTGAGCTTGGGGCTGGCGCAGTGGAAACTCTGCTCTGTCCTGTGGTGAGCAGATGATTTGGTTAATGAGCACATGCTTCCTTTAAAGTGCCTGCCTTTGGACAGATCAAACGTGTTTGCATTCTAATTGCTTTCCTTGGTGGCTTATGCTTTCTCCTGTTGCCTTTCTTCTAACAGGATTTCAAACTTGCGCAGCCCTGCATGTAAGATCCCCGTACAAAGCCATACTGAGCCATACTTCTTTCTCGGAGGTAGCCTGATGGGTAGAGAGAAAATGGCACGAGGGCTTGAGAAGACCTGTGTTCTCACTCTGATTCAGCCACCTGCGAGAGGCATAACGTTGAACAAATCACTTTGCCTCTGAACTTCTATTTCCCTATTAGCAAAATGAAGATTTTGAACTAGGTAGTTCTGAGATCCTTGTTAGTTTTCAAGTCAAGGTAACTTTTTCTTTTATTGCAAAACCTTTAGAAATTAGAATCTGTCCATTCTCAACCCCAACTACAAAACTTGCCCTGCTATATACATTTTAAATTCTATTCTATGAAACGTCTGCATGATTAGATAGATATGATTAGATAGGTTTTATAGATAAAATCTATAATAAGCAGTTTCAGTAAGTTAAAAATATCCCTAGGATCATGCTACTATAGTTTAGACTTCTTTCCTTTTTCTTTTCTTATATTTCAGCAGTTTTAACAAAGCAGGCATCTTTTAAACAGTGGAGACAAGAAAACAGACACTAAAACACAGTGTGTGGAAGGAAAGACTGTGGCTGATTCCTCTGAATTTGTACAAAGTTTAGTATTGAGTACAAGACAAGTGAGACCATGCTCTCTGAAGCTAAGTGAGCTATCAAGACAGGGTGGCTAAGTACTGTATTATTGTCATGCAAAAATGATGATGAATACAACTGAAAAAGGCCAACAAAAACAGTATATATGAGAATTTTATAAGTGATAGGAACATTTTTACATATAAGGAAGGGAAGAGTTACTTGGTAATGATGCTAAGGATAATAATTATTTGGGAAAACAGGCAATTAGAACCTTTCCTCAGAATATCCACCATACTTAAAGGTAAATGGGTTTGGAAATGGGAAAAATGAAGCCATAAGGACTAGAAGCAATTGAAAGAATATTTATCGGCACGAGGGATGAGAAAAGGCTTCTAAGGACCACAAGATCGATAGATTTGTAAATGTTAAATCTACTCTGTCAAAAATCAGCATGAAAAAAATGAACCACAATCCACTGATGTCCATTCATGTTGTGGGTATCAGCAGTAATGCTTTCTATTACTGATTACTATTACCTTGGAAGAGTAATCAGAATGCTTATAGATAAAGTTATTGTGCGCATTTTACAACAAGGTATGTGTGTGTGTTTCTGTTTTCTTTCTCTTGTGTAAATACCTAGGAGTTGATTTTCTGGGTGATATTTTAGGTGTATGTGTAATTTATAAGAGTATCGGGCCTTTTTCAGAGGGGAATACCATCATACACTCCCACCAACAATGCTTGAGTGTCCTGTTAACTCTACCTCCTTGCTATCATCATGAGCTATAAATCTGTTCTTCCCTTTTACGTATTCTAATGGTGTGTATTTCACCATGGTTTTAATAGGCACTTCTCAGATTACTAATGATGCGGAGTGCTTATGTGTTTATGGGCATTTGTATACTTTCCTTATGGAAAATGTCAGTTTAAATATTTTACAAATTTGTTCTATTTTTTTCCTGTGAGTTTTTTAAATACTGTGTTATAAAGGACTTACTGTGTATCTAAGGTACCAGCCCTTTGTCAAATATATGTTTTATAATGATTTAATTATTTTCTCCAAGTCTGGGACCTGCTTATTCATTTTCTTAATGAATTTTTCATTTTTCTTTTGATAAATAGAAGTTTTGAGGTTTGAAAAATATGTGGAAAGTCTAATTTAGCATTTTTTATCATTATTGATCCCTGCGATTTGTCTAGGAAAACTAGGCTTACTGGCAAATCATGAAAGTTTTATCTTACATTTTTTTCTCTAAAGCTTCACGATTTTATCTTTTATATTAGGTCTTTGATCCCACTTTGACTTAATTTGTGTGTAAGGTGTGAGTTAGGGATAAAGTTTCTTTTTTTCTTTTTTTTCTTTTTGTGGATATCCAGGTAATCCAGCATCATTTGTTAAAAAGATTTTCCTTTCTCTGTAAGGTTATTTTGGCACTTTAATCAAAAATTGCATGTATGGGTCTATTTCTGGGTGCTTGGTCCTATTCCATAAATCTATTTGTTACTTCCTATGCCAGCATCCCTCTGTTTTGGCTACTGTAGTTTTGAGTAAATCTTGAAGTTATATAGTATAAGACCTCTAGCTATGTTTCGTTCTTTTTCTTTTTTCAAGCTTGCTTTGAGTTTTGGTTTTGGTTTTAAGTTCCTGTGGGGGGGGGCTGCTTAATATATATATATATATATATATATATTAGATCATCTTTCCTGGAACTGGCAGTGCATACTTATACTGCCTTTTCTGTATTTCCTCTCTACTCCCTCATGTCGGTTCCTTGCAGTCACCTCAAGAAGAAAATGTGTACATCCCGCTCCTTGTCTCCGGCTCTGATGTGGGCAAATGAAGGTGTTCTTCATGTCAACTTACCTTCACTGGTCTTATGTCATACTTCATGTGTGCTTTCTCTAGCTTAATATTTTTAATATAGCATAAACATACTTT
Organism: Halichoerus grypus; assembly: GCF_964656455.1. Taxonomy (NCBI): domain Eukaryota; kingdom Metazoa; phylum Chordata; class Mammalia; order Carnivora; family Phocidae; genus Halichoerus; species Halichoerus grypus. Next base: position 203,516,670 of record NC_135714.1, read on the forward strand.
TTAAAAAAGATTTTGTTCATTTATTTGAAAGAGAACACAAGCAGGAGAAGGGGCAGAGAATGAGAGGGAGAAGCAGACTCCTGCTGAGCAGGGAGCCCCATGTGGGACTCGATCCCAGGACTCTGAGATCATGACCTGAGCCAAAGGCAGATGTTTAACTGACTGAGCCACCCGGGTGCCCCATAAACATACTTTTTAAAAGGCTTATTTAAGTATTTACCAAGATTGTAAATCGGATGAGAAGTCAGAAGTCATGGAAATATACCATTGCTCACTACTATCTATATTTCCATGAAAAATGTCTCTTACCTTGTCTTTTATCTGTAAGCATATTCGTGATTTAGGTACCCTACCCTTTTATCTGTAACTCATTTCTTCTTAAATTGGCATTCCTGCAAAATGGTGGATCCATATATTCTCTGGTGGTCCTAGAGGGCTTGCTGTCATCCTCATGCTTGTCCAATAGTTGGCTGAAGAGGTTGAACATATGCAGTTGATTTACTATAATATATTTTCACAGATGTTATTTGGAATTTGGTCTGACCAGGTGAAGCAGGGTAATTTATTATTAAGTAACCTGAGATGTTTATGCCAGGGAGCATTTGCATAAAAAGCAAGGTTAATAATTACTCATATTGGGGGAATAGGAAGGAAAGAAGATCTTCCTATCCTTTGCTGCCAAAACAGCATCCACCTGGTCATCCAAAGGAGTCAATCTCCTAGAGTCTGCTTCTCCCTCTACCACAATCAAGCAGCACCACGGAGCTGAATGGTGCTCAAGTTTGTGGGAAGAGGAGTGTGCTGAGGTCATGCAGAGCAGAATTAAGGAAGCAGCTTGATCAGAGGACAGCTGAAACACAGCTGTTCTGATAAATGCAGATGCAAAATCCCACTACTCCTGGTGAGACTATCAGCTTACATTTATCTTAGTTTCGATATTGTGAATAGGTAGGAATATTTTATTTTTAATTTAGCAATTAAAAACCAAACGGGGAAAATGGTAGCTTTTTGTTGTTACACTGTCTTCTTATAAACACTGCAGATAAAGCTGTGAGAACTCTTATTTTTCCATATTTTGTTATTGTCAAAAATAGTTGGGGATGCAAAGGACGGGGGAGGAGGGGCGGTTAACATTCAAGACACTTTCCAGGCCTGAGGGAAAACTTTCTTTAAATTATGTCATTTAATCCCATTATAATTTGGAAATGTTGTTCATGGCCAAGTTTCAAAAGAAATTAGCTTCGAATCTTAGTATTTTAGCATCTCCCTCTCCCCTAGAGAGTGCATCCAGTTACTCCTTTGTGTGTTGAATTAAAAAAAAAAAAACAAAAAACTTAAAAATTTCAATTCTCTGTGTTATTAAGACGAGTATATTTAAAAGGTTAGCCAAAATGGCAGGGATATTAACCACATCCGTGGCGAGGAGAACCATCTTGAGTTGGTTTCCATGTCCCCCCTTATCCTATTTTTGTACCACGTCATCATGGATGGTTTCAATAGTTGCTCTTCAGAAGGCAGCCGCGGAAAGCAGCAATCCTGCTCTGGTTGAGAAGGTGAAGTGAGGGAAGATGCATTCTTCTGTCCTCTCACCAAAGGATTGCTTATTCAAGTCAGATTTATCGTGTCTGCGGAACAAGAGCACTGTCACTCCTAATGGCTCCGGCCATTGTTTATTGATCAGGGCGGGCAGCGGCTGTAATTTTCAGCACCGGGACAGCGGTGTGCTCGCCTGCCAGGAGTCACGCCCCTCTCTCTGCTCACACTGTCCGCGCTCCTTTGAGACCTACCCTCTCCCACGCCCAGCCTGCGTACCTGGCCCTGTTTGACCGCTGCCCTCCAGTCCTAGAAGGGAACGGCTGGCCCAGACACAGGACACACAGATTGAACAGACACAGTTTACAAGGTCATTTTGAACCCATGAGAGAGACGTATAATTTCACTTGAGCTAGTGAGAAAGATCTTCCTTTCCACTCAAGGTGCTGGCTGATGGAATGTGGGCGCGGGGCTGCCGAGGGCAGTAGGGGGAGAACTTGCCAGGAGTAAATCTACACCTAGGAAAGAAGGCAAAGACATGAGACAAAGATGGAGAGAAAGGAATGCCTCCTTTCTGGCAAAAAAAAAAAATTTTTTTTTTTCCTTTTCTCTTTTTCCTTAAGCCAACGTGAGTAGGGTTTCTTAGGACTGAGATAATTCTGATGAATAAGCAACCAATGCGTTTATTGATAAGATGGGAAGGGATACTAGAGACAAGTAAGTGAATCCAGAGAGATGAAACTGTCTATGACCGATGGACCGATGCCCTTGCCACATCGATTGTCACATATGCAAGCATGGGCTGAATAAGTCCAATAAGTCCTCCAATTTAGAGGAAATGATGGCACCTTTCTCCACCATCTCCCAGAACAGAGACCGTGGGCAATTTATTTCAAATGTGTGCTACATGTACCTTTGGTGCACTGCATTTGTCAGGCTTCGATGACTATTAGATGGTATTTTTCTCACTTTAAAAAGATCAGAACTTGGGTGTGGGGGGGTGGGCAGCGCCTGGGCGGCTGAGTCCGTTAAGCATCTGACTGTTGGTTTCAGCTCAGTTCATGATCTCAGGGTTTTGTGATCCAGCCGGGGCTCTGCACTCAGTGGGAAGTCTGCTTGAGATTCTCTCCCTTCCTCTCCCTCTGCCCCTCCCCAACACCCGCTCAAGCTTTCTCTCTCTCTGTCTTCCTCAAATAAATAAAAAAAAATCTTAAAAAAAAGATAAAACTTGAGTGCAGAAAAGTTGCTATGTACTCCCCAAATCACACACAAGTAGTAGGAACAGAGACAGGATTTAAAGCTACATCTGCCTGACTTGAATGGGCATGTTTATCTACTCTCTATTTATTTGTTTAAAGATTTATTTATTTATATGTGAGAGAGAGCATGTGCATGTGCATGTGCACGGCGAGGTGGGGGGCAGAGGGGAAAACTCAAGCAGACTCCCTACTGAGCACAGAGCCCAACATAGGGCTTGAGCCCATCATCCCTGAGCCAAAACCAAGGGTTTAACCCTTAACCAAGGAACCACCCAGGGCCCCTACTCTTAATTTATTAGTAACGCTAATGATTCTAGTTATTTTACTAACTCCAGTTGTTATATTTTTCTGAGATAATAGACATGCTTGATCAAAAGGATCTCACCCACCAATCAGCACCTAAAATCTTAAAAATTATATTGCCTAAAATCTTCATTCCTAGACTTTTCTCTGAATTCAGATTTTCTTAATTGCTTTGCTTCGAGGCAGAATACTTAAAATGTCTAAATATATTATACAGAATACCTTTTTCATTTCAAAGAGAATTTTTGCCAGTATTAAATTATCTAATCATATTGATTAAAGAATCTATGTTTTAGATTCCTGTTGATTAAATAAATGTTTTACAGTCTTATTGATTAAATCTCTATGCTTTATGTAGAACTCTTTTATTTACAAATGTTTTTTGGATACATTGTTTAATGTGAATGTCACAGGTCCTTGTGTGAGGAATACAAAGACCCTTTTTATGTATTAACTGATTTTTAATTTTTTTATTCGAGTATAATTGACGCACACTATTGTATTCATTTCAGGTGTACAGCGTAGTGATTCAGCATCTCTATATGTATGCTGCGCTCACTACGATGCTATCCGGTGCTACCATCTATCACTATACAATCCTGTTACAACATCATTCACTATACTCCCTATGCTGTACCTTCCATCCCCATGACTTACTCGTCCCATCACTGCAAGCTTGTACTTCCTCTCCCCTTCACCCATTTTGTCCAACTCCCCACTCCTTTCCCCTCTGGCAACCATCAGTTTGTTTTTTGTATTTATATGTCTGATTCTGCTTTTCATTTGTCCTCATTTGTTTGGTTTTTAGATTCCACATATGAATGATAACTGGGACTTGGAAAATCACATAGTTTGGGAGTGGCAGAGCTGAATGCATGAAATGCTGAACTTGACCGTGGCAGGGAACATTTAAAGACTACGCAAGCAGAGCATGTGACTTTGATTCATTTGCTGCCCATGACGAAAAGGAAATACACTTCACAGAAAACAGAACAGTGATTAGCTGTAACATGACTAAACAGGCTCTGTTATGAAGCAGAAATATTGATAGACTATTAGGTGTAAAAAGGAGAGATCATAAATTCACAAAGATTTTAAAAGCAGCTTCCAAGATGTACTCTGGGATTGACATACTCTGAACCAAAAGTAGTAGATTAACTGTTATAGAGAAAGAGAAACCCAAGTCAGGTGAAGAATTCCTAAGAGTACACTTAATCCAGTTAATTTATAGTATAGGGAGTTAGAAATTTGCAAACTGGGCTGCAGTGACCTCTGAGGAACCGCGATTATTGAGTCTGTGAGAACCCGGGTGAAGCAACACCCCTATGCTTCATTTGGTGTGGATTCTCCTAGAATAAGCCATATTGGGCTCACAGATTTTGTTTTTTCTTTAAAGTGGGCGTGAGAAAAGTATCCAGATAATGGGGTTGTTACAATTAAGTATGCATCAAAATCATCTGGTGGGCTGGTTTAAAACAAAACAAAACAAAACAGACTGTTGGACTTCAGTTCAGGAGTGTCAGGAAGTCTGGACTGGGGCTTGAAAATTGATGTGTAACAGATTTTCAGGTGCTTGTGCTGCTGTTCCCGGGGCCACACATTGAGAGCCACTGGATTAGTCATGGCGCCCTGCGCTCAGCTAACCATCTGACGTTGTATTCTCTGCAGCCATCTGGGGAAGCCCAGGTGTTACGTAAGCACACTGTCCGGCTGCATTGCTTCTTTAATCTTCAGGCCCAATCGATACAACAGTTTCTTTGAACGAAGTTAATGTTAGCTGTGCCGTTGGCAGCCAGAGGAAGCCTTGGAGTACACTAGCTCTTCTCAAGTTGCCAAGTTGAGTCATGCATGCACCCTTTTTTCTAACTTCAGAAAAATGGAATTCACTCTAAATTGTTTAGGTAGAAAATAAATTTCCCAATGATTCCTAAGTAAATCAGAATTGTTAGGATGGCTGAAGAAATAGGCTTAAGGATAAAATTGCAGGGATAATGCTCAAAACCCTAACACCAAACTGGCCTACTGCTGTGTCCTACCAGTGCGGCTAAACTTGCAAACCTTCCTCAATCCCAAAGCCATATTGCATTATTAGTCTGCCTTTGGGATCTTTAGTGTATCCACAGCTGCCCTCCCTACCAGAGAGTGGATTCTCCTCATAGAGCCTTTTCCCTAAAGTTGCTCACCTCTGCACTGAGGTCTGGGGGTCCGTGTAACCCTAGATCACAAGCCTGCATCCCAATCAAAAGTGAACTAAGAAATATATGTTTTGGACTCTACCTTGGAATGGCATAACTTAGAATGTGGGGGACCTATCCATATTTAGGGAGATGTTCTGAAAATGTCAGATGACCTTCTCGGTAGTTGTTCTTGTTTATTGTATGTTATAAATGGTGCCAAACCTAATATGTTAAGGCAACAATGAGTCATCTTTCATGTTTCTGTGGCTAAGCTAGGACAAGCTAGGTGGTTCATACTTAAAGTCTGTCACGCATTTGCATTTAGAAGTGGTTGGGGCTGTGGCATCTGAAGCCTGGACGAGGCTGGATATGCAAGATGGCTCACTCACATTGATGTCAGTTGGAGCTGCCTGTCAGCTGAGAAGTCATCTGGGACTTCTTATAGCATGATGGCTGATTCTAGGAGAATATAAGTGAAGAGTAAGTGTGAAGCAGGAATAAGAAGAAATGTCCAGGATAGTCCAGAGGACTATCCCTATATTTGGCACAGGACCACTTCCATCATTCTCTATGGATGACAGGACCTGCCCAGATTCAAAAGGCAGAGGGGGCCAATATTATATTGCAGAAGAGCATGCGGGGCTGGAGTTGTGGTCCTGGCCATCTTTGGAATACACAATCTGCCAGGGTGCTGCTTGTAAGTGGACAGATGGAGCATTTTTGCAACTAATTCCAAAAGCAAACAATGCCCACCACACGTGTGTGCACACACACTACATACACGCGTAACTCGGTATTCAATCGAGTATGTTCCAGTGCTGATTTCAAATACTAAGCTAATTGTCTTTACAGCTTACTTCTACACATGCAAGACAGAATTTAAGATCTCTCACTGTGATAGAAATAGGATGGTAATGAGATGCGGGACTTCCCTCCCAATCACAGGTTAAAAGTCAGGTTCATCAACACGGTTTCCATAGTGACGCTATCTAATGTTGTACATCATTTCTGCCTTTCTTTTTTGTCCTAAGTCAATTTTCTGGAAAAAGAAAAGTTTATACTGCAAACATGGGGTTACACTGGACCATCAGATTGATGCTCTACTGTTTTGAAGTCAAACTCTCCAAATTGAATATCCTCATGAATTAGTAGTTTGCTATAAATAATAAGTTGCATATTAGGATTGATCTTTAAAAACTAAGGCATCCGTTCATTCTTTGACTTTGCTTTTCAAACATGGAGATAGTTTCACCTTAGAAAGACAATTGTGTACAATGTCACGGCCACATTTTCCTTGTTGACTGTGGATTAGATAAGAGACTAATGATCCTCATTACTCCATCCACATCTGAAAAAACAGTAAAAGTGGGTACTGTCACTAGCTGTCCCTGTTGAGAAGCTTTATAAACACAGCCTTGTTGTGGAATTGCTGTCAAGCTAAAAGAATTTTAAACAACACTCAAAATTTCTTCACACTTGATTACCCGAGGCATTCCATGGACACCCACTAAGGTTATTTACAAGCACTCACTGAGATCACTTAGAACTCCTTCAAAACCCAAGAGCTTCTTTGACTCTTTGGAAACTGCTTCCAAATTCCAACAGTTGCAAAGAAGTTATTTCTTTTGAATACTTGTAAAATAATTTAGTAATCATGAAAACAGATACAGATGGATATATTGAGTTGTACTGAATGAAAACTGTCTTACATATGGAATTAAATTAAAGAATATAAATGCTGAGACTTTTCATTTTGCTGTCTGTCCCTTCACAATTTGGTATCATTTTGATGTGAATAAAAGGCTCCACTACTCTTAAAGTAATAATTTAAAAATATGAGGATTAAGTTTTACGATTTGGTTAGAAAAGTTTGTGAGTCTCATCTTTTTATGTATAAACATTTACTTAAGTCCTCTACTTTCAAAATGAATGTACCACCCTAAGGTAGGCCTGAAACATTAAACTCTAGGGTTCCTAGAATTTACCTTGTCCATAAGATAATTATCTGTTCTTCTGCTGAAAGAGAGGACAGAAACTGGCATGATGAGCTAAGAAAACAGAGTGCCAGCTAACTGCTTTTCAAACTTTCAGCAGATCTTTCTGTTTATAGCCCGACCTTCCTTTAAAAAAAAAAAAAAAATACTGTTATGTTAATCACCATACATTACATCATTAGTTTTTGATGTAGTGTTCCGTGATTCATTGTTTGTGCATAACACCCAGTGCTCCATGCAGAGCGTGCCCTCTTTAATACCCATCACCAGGCTAACCCATCCTCCCACCCCCCTCCCCTCTAGAACCCTCAGTTTGTTTTTCAGAGTCCATCGTCTCTCATGGTTCGCCTCCCTCTCTGATTCCCCCCTTCATTCTTCCCCTCCTACTATCTTCTTTTCTTTTTTTTCTTAACATATACTGCATTATTTGTTTCAGAGGTACAGATCTGTGATTCAACAGTCTTGCACAATTCACAGCGCTCATCATAGCACATACCCTCCCCAATGTCTATCACCCAGTCACCCCATCCCTCCCACCCCACCCCCCACTCCAGCAACCCTCAGTTTGTTTCCTGAGATTAAGAATTCCTCATATCAGTGAGGTCATATGATACATGTCTTTCTCTGATTGACTTACTTCACTCAGCATAACACCCTCCAGTTCTAGCCATGTCGTTGCAAATTAGCTCGACCTTCTTACCAACTTCCAGGGAACTGGGAGTTTTTCAACAAAAATATGATGGCTTCCTAGCCTTTCCCAATGCCATTTGGCTTTTTAGGATCTACTGAATCAATTATTAATCTACCATCTCCTTTCCATATTACTATTTTTCTTACTGTTGTCTCCTCTCCAATTGCATGTTTTTGTTGAGTTTTTTGTTTTTTGTTTTTTTTTCCAAAATATCTGCTTACTGTATTTTAGGGAGATTTAAGAAATAAAAGTACAAAACATTTTTTAGGGTAGAGAGAGTGTTCCATGTGGTACTATAATGATGGATACATGTCATTATTCATTGATCCAAGTCCATATTATAATGTATAACACCAAGAGTGACCCTGATGTAAACTTATGGACTCTGACTGATAATGATGCATCACTGTGGGTTAATCAGTCATAACAAATGTACCATATGGTAAGGGTTGTTGATAGTGGAAGAGGTTGTGCATGTGGGGGGCAGGGAGTATATGGGACTCTACCTTCTTCTCAATATTGTTGTGAACCTAAAGTTATCCTAAAAATTAAGTCTTAAAAAATACAAAAGCCTATGATCAATTCTTTATTTTAACCCTTTTGTGAGGTTTTATAGTTTTGCCTGCCCTGGACATAATTCAGAATATTCAATCAAGCAGACTGAATGACTGCCAAGGTGCATGATAAAATATTTATTTGGTAAAAAAAAATCAAATCAACATATCATGTTAATATAAGTAAGTAAAACATGCTGAGTCAATACATCTAAATCACAAAACTAATTTGTCACTTATTTCCAGTTATAGATTTTTTTTTTTTCCAAAATAGAAATATATGTGTCACATGCAATAGCTGTTGTAAAAACTTGGTAGCTCAGTTGGTTGAGCATCCCATTCTTAGTTTCAGCTCAGGTCATGATCTCAGGGTCATGAAATCGAGCCTCAGGTGGGGCTCAGCACTCAACACAGAGTCTGTTTGAGATCCTCTCCCTCCCCTTCTCCCCATCCTGTGCTCATGTTCTCTCTCTCTCTCTCTCTCAAATAAATAAATAAATCTTTAAAAAAAAAAAAAAACTAACTAGGGGTTGTTTTGTAGAGAAGAAAATAGATGACTCCAGAAATCCTTAAAAGAAGCCAGAACCATGATTCAGAGAGTTGACTATTGGGTGCATGGGATGTGATAAAGCATTTGGAGAAAGCTTGAAGACTGAATGATATCAGTCTCATGAATGAAATAGTAAGGATTGCTTTTCCATGAGAAGATAAAAGAATAAAAGGATGAGAGAAAGGGTTACATCATGCTTTGTGAAAGACATAAATATGTGGTCAAAATTTGGGGCACTGTGGAGTTATAGCAGATGCCATGACGGCAATATGGAAAGAGCACATGACTTGACTCTATAGGAATGTGAGGGATGCTCTCCACACTCAGGATGTGTGATGTTGGCCAAATCACTGTCTCTCTTTGAGCTTCAAGGGCTTGGATGATTATCTGTAGACTCCTTTGAGTTATGCCATGAAGACTGAAGAGATTAATTGAATTTGGCTTGGACTTACTCAAAACATTCCTAGGTTAGGTTAGATCCTGTCTATAAGCTACCAGCTCCACCATCAAAGGAGTCAGCATACCTACTAGATGTTGATTATCAAGAATCAGTAATTCTTCATCGAATGTGAAATATACTATTGTCTTAGTAAATTTTCCATTAGCAGAAAGTATAGTGGAGCCTCAGGAGGGACTGAGTTCCCCACACGCCACTTCCTATCTTTGATGAGGTCACTAACTTTGATATTCTTCCCTTCCCCTCTGGAAACCTGCCCTGCCTGAGCACCATATTTAGTCTATTCCAAGATCCTGCAGCACCACATTCTAAATCTCAACTCCCTCTTTAATACCCATCAGCGGGCTAACCCATCCTTTGCTCTTTATCTTCACCTTTAGTGCCCATGGCCAGCTTCTCATCCTTGATTTTTGTTCTACTGAAGTATACTTATAGGAATGGTTGGACTCTGAGCCTCCAGTCTTGCTTTCGACATAACCATTAGAAAATCTACCTAAAGTATGCATCTGTGTCACTGTCAAAGTTATATAAGATAAAACAACAATTTTTTTTTTTTTTAATTTAAAAGCCATGTCCCTTAGCACAACATAGCAGGACCTGGGCAATATGGCCATTGTTCCCTTCCCATTAACCAATGATGTATACTTTTCTGCTTGGATCATAAAGGACCCACCATTGGGTTCCCTCTTGTTGGAAAGTCAGCTCATGTGTTTTTGGTCTGTCCATCACCTAGTCAGCCCTGGCACCATTTCCAGAAATGTTTCCCTTACTGTCCATTCCTCAGTCTGAGTTGGGTTCTGTCCTTAACTCTACTCCCACTAAACCCTGAACACCTCTCTAAGAACACCTTAGTATATTTTATCGCCACCTATTATGTCCAGCTAAATGACCAATCTCAGGCCTTCTGCAAGCAGGAACCATGTTCTGTTTTTGTTACTGCATTCATAGCCCCCAGCATAAGCAATAAATAAGAACTCATTGAATAAATACATGATTTTGTCCTCTCCCAGATCATTTGGAAGAAACTTTACATTCTTAAAATGATCTTTGGTACCTTTTGTAAGTGGTCTAGAAAATAATTCACAGAGAAATGTTACATCAAAAAAAATTAAAGTAACTTTGAGTTTCTGTCCATCGATTTGCTAAATTTCAGAGTTTTATACTCATGCAGCATGCAAAGGTGCATTAAGCAGAAGGATTATCAAGGAAAAAATCTTCATGACACCTGTTAAAATGCAAAAGCAGGCTTTTTTCAAAACTGCGATATTAGGTTTAGGGACCACAGCAATGGGGTTTTGCAGTATGGGAGGGAGATTGGGCTCTACTCTGAATACAAGGAAAGGCAGGGATTTATAGCCAAGGAGCAGGGTGGGGTTGGTGCATGGAAAATTACTAAAAGGAAATATCAGGGAAAGGGTGGATTCTGCATAAACTGACTTAGCAAAACCTTTGCCAAACTTGGTATCTTGAGGACCTGCCCAAGGATGGTGCCTCGTCAAAACAGGCTCAGGGGAGACTGTACAGAGTGTTTAAGGAAAGGGTCAATATCCATGGCAGTTAATGCCAAATGCCATTAGCACATTCTCATTTATTATACCTTTGAACAAAAAAATGTCTTTGTAGAAAGAGCTAACTTATTTGCCCATGGAAGTTGTGGTACAGAATATGAATAAACTTTGAATTGGTTCATCTTTTTCCAACACTATAAAAATGATTTCTCCCAATAACAGTATAATGCAGAGACTATCCCAGAAGGAGATTTTGACAAAATCAGATGTATGGGCACCTGGCAGGTTCAGTTGGTGTAGCCTGTGACTCTTGATCTCAGGGTTGTGAGTTCAAGTCCCACATTGGGTGTAGAGATGACTTAAAAATAAAATTTTTAAAAATAAATAAATTAAAAATAAATTAAAAGTCAGATGTGATTATCACTGGGCACCGCCTGAGACTTCCGGGCTCCTGAGTTCCCTGAGGTCCTTTCACCCATCTCTGAGATGAATGGAATGTAACCAGGAAAAGATTTTTGTTTGATAGAGTTCGAAAAATTAATTATACAAACATCAAACATAAATTCGTAAGTAGAAATAGCATGATTTGAGTATGTATACCCATAGTCCTTTTCCTTTGTAGACTGGAATCACTACACGATTTCTGAATAAGCCATAAGCAAGCAGCCATTGGCCAGATTGTAAACATAACAACCAAATCATAATCAGTTATTCAAATAAGATGCCCTTGCAAATCATTTGTTAAAAATAGTGTGTGTAAGTTTAACAGAGAACTATCTATCCAAGTTCTTGTTAAATCTACTTACCGTTCCATTTTCACAATCCATTTGATTAAGCATGATGTGAGTAAAGGAAAAGTTGGAGGAGTCTGCCTCACAGGCAACAGGTGATATGTCTTCTGTCCATCCCTGAATCTCAATGGAAACCAAACAAAACAGAAAAAAGTTTGGCAAGAGATTAGCAATAACCCAACTTTAATTTTGCCACCCCCTTCTCCCCTCCACCTCCTGCCTGTAAGTGCTCAGCTGGGATATTTGGTTCATTTGGTTCATGAAAATATTTTTTCACAATTGTGTGAACATACTAATACAATTGGTTTAGATAACACAATAGCTTGAGAATGATTGGACAGAACTCCAAATTCAAAAAGTAACAGGACATGCAGAATTGAAATTCACTGAGTATTTTTTTGATAATTGAATTTCATTGTTTTAGCCATTAAAAGAAATGAGCAAAAAAAAGAGAACCATTTCCAGTTGCAATTTCAGGAAATGACTGGGATAACACGAATCAGAAATACACATTCACCATTTACATTCAAAATCATCTGTGTCACCAATTTTATACATATGACTTAAAAACCCTCCTTTATCTTCAGAAGAAGAAATCCCTGCATATCCACAATATGAAGCCTGTCAAATCACATGATTGTAGAGGAAAAACAATAGCTTTTCAATTTTTTATATCTATTAAGAGGTATCTTAAGAGATGCCACTGGAATATTAATGCAACTTTTCTAGAAATAGTGTTAAAAAAAAAGGTCTTCTAAGTAACATTGTTGTCTTGACACATAAAATGTAAGCAGCCAAAGGGAAAGGTAACAATCCTTTTGTAACATTTGAACTACTTGTGCCTAGGGATTTTGTTCCAAAGCTGAGCAAGGAGGTCTTGCTTTCAAAGAGAATGGTGGTCCCCTTCTTTTCACCAGAATTTTCCAGAAAGTCTGTGCTCAGCAGTGACAGGTTGAACAGCTACCAAGAGACTCTTGTTCTCCGCCAAGATAATGAAGAGTCATGACACATTTTATCACGGATCTCCACATAACAATGCAGAATTTCTACCAGGAAAACCCGGGAACTGTTTCTGGTTTTTTTTTGTTGTTGTTATTATTCCTTTCCATCCTTATCTGCTATCCTCATCCCCCATCCACAACCTTCTCTGCTTTCCACCTTAAATGGTAAGTAAAACACAGAGAGCACTAGGTGTTATACACAATGAATGAATCACTGGACATTATATCAAAAACTAATGATGTACTATATGTTGGCTAATTGAATTTAAATAAAACACATAGAATGGTTGTTGGAATATTACTGTACAAGTTCCAGCCACTTCTAAATGGACAGTTTAGACAGATTCCAGATTTTAAGAAGAGAGTTGTTCAGACATCAATCGTGTGCTTTAAATAAAATCTCCTCCTGGGAGTCAGGCTTCTGTACAAGTCCCTGGAGAACATGGAATGTTGTTTAGATATCTAACTAACAATAACCATCAAAGGGAAATGAAAAGGTCATTTTAGCTCATGTCTCCTCTTTCTTAGAAGCCATGTAATAGAAAAATAAATCCTTTTATTTTTGAAACAAAACTAAATTTTTCCAAACCTTTCATCATTTTAATCCAGCTGGAAGCATCCAGAAATGTTAGAAAAAAAGTAACACCAACAGATTCTTCTGAAACTGTATTTACTTTTGTTTTATATTTTTCTTTTTATATTTTATGAGTATGGTGTTAACTTTATACTGTTGGAGTCCTGATACACATTTAAAAATAATTTATGATGATAGATTTTGAGAAGCACTTAATAATCAAATGTAGATAGTCTTCATGAACAAGTAATTTTTCAGTTTCATAGGTTGGTATAGAGAGTACACAAAAAGTGAATTTTCCAAATAGATCTGTGTTAGCAATATACAGAAAACATATGAGGGAAGTGATACTCTTTGATTCTCCCATGAAACTTTTACATAGGATTCAGTATGACTAGGAAACAGCACACATAAAGAGGGGAATCCTATCATTATTTAGGTCATGGAAATGAGGCAAGGTGGTTGGTTAACAGGAGTTTATACATAAACCTACTATGAAAGCATGAGAGAGGCTAGAGAAAACATGATAAATTTGCAACAATTAGTGTAATATATAAATATGAACTTCTTTGTTCATGTTTGTATGACACTGAAATCATGGAATTTTGTAGTTCAGGGTTCCAAATATTGGTGACCACCACAAGTCCATATGTGTACTCTTAGATGTTTAAAATCATTGGGGCGCCTGGGTGGCTCAGTTGTTAAGTGTCTGCCTTGCGCTTAGGTCATGATCCCAGGGTCCTGGGATCGAGCCCCGCGTTGGGCTCCCTGCTCTGCGGGAAGCCTGCTTCTCCCTCTCCCACTCCCCCTGCTTGTGTTCCCTCTCTTGCTGTGTCTCTCTCTGTCAAATAAATAAATAAAATCTTAAATAAATAAATAAATAAATAAATAAATAAATAAATAAAATCATTAAGTGTGTTTGGTTATGTGTATGCTTGTATTGCTTGGTTGATTTTTAAAATATTTTATATTTTGTATTTTGTATGTTCTATCATAGCCCAGTATTTGCAAATGTCTGGCACATAGTAGTTACTTAGCAAATATGTGTTGATAAATTAATAAATGTTATTGAGAGAAGCAGATTGGAGGAGTTTCTGGAAAAAGTTGAGACATATGAGTGCAGTTCACCTTTCTTCACTTTGTTCTTAGCAAAGAAAGAACCCTGCCAAGAGCAAAGACATCACTTTTTTTTTTTAAGATTTTATTTATTTATTTGACAGAGAGAGACAGAGCAAGAGAGGGAACACAAGCAGGGGGAGCGGGAGAGGGAGAAGCAGGCCTCCCGTGGAGCAGGGAGCCCAAAGTAGGGCTCGATCCCAGGACTCTGGGATCATGACCTGAGCCGAACGCAGACGCTTAACGACTGAGCCACCCAGGTGCCCCAAGACATCACTTTTCAAGTTTAATGTTTAAATTAGACTTTTAAAAGCTCATAAGACAGACCACCAACATATAAAACTTCAGAGAAATAAAGTCCCAAGTCTGGAATTTAAATAACAAGAGACGTTTGGTAAAGTGATCGTAGAATTTTTTGCCATAATCCATACCATTAGTAAAATTAAAAAAAAAAAAAAAAGACTGGTTTTCTCACATTCCTCAGGAGGTTCATATAAACCCTTTCTTGATCTCAGTCTTGGGTGAAGAGATATGCAGAGGTCTGAGAGAAGAAGGGAAGAAAGTATGGATGGTGGTGTATGACCTGGGCTCCCACAGCATGCTCTTGGTTGGAAGGCCCCAGTGAGTTTCAGGAGGATTACAGATCCCAAATATGGTTTTGTGGGTTCAATATCAGGAGAATCTTGCCTCCTCTTTCTGGTTGGAATCCTTCAATTCCATGCAGTAGGATAGAAGAGGCAGTGTGACATGCTTAGAGGACAGACCCGAGAAAGCCCAGTACATATTCCATCTCAATATTCCTTCTCCAACTCTCCAGCATGAATGAAACAGAGCCAGTGAAGTTCCCAAGGCCTCATGGGAGGCATAGAAGGTGCCTGAGAATTGAGAGTTAGTGTTCTGGCCAGGGAATTCTTGTAACAAAGACCTCGGAGACTCCACAACCAAGAGTGTAAGGTGTACAATGCAATGAGAAGAGATAGAAGATGCCCTGAGTCTTTGAGGAACAGTCACACCACAGAGAGTCAAGGAGTGAGACAGTGGGGTGGGCATGGCTCTGTGCAGTGACCCTGTTGGAGAGAACAGATCACATGTTACATGAGCCATGGACCCAGAGCCCACAGGAAGATGCACAAGGGTCAGGAAGCATCAGAAGAGAGAAAAGACCAGGTACCCCAAGACTAGGCCAGGATGATAAGGGCTGAACTCTCAATTCCCCCTCATAACAACTAGATCACATTCAGAAAGAAGCTGATAAGGAGGAAGGAAGAATCATTAATTAGCTGAATTTGAATTTGAATTTGGCAAAATCTTTTTCCTACACAACAACTGTAAACTTTAAGTGGCCGAATTCCCTTAAAAGAGCAAAAATAAGTTTTCAATCTTTGGTGGAATTGTGGTTTCTAAGAATGAAATGGAATTTGGTTATCAGGTAATCCACATTGTTATGTTGTTGCTCAACTATAAGGTGATGAATTTCAAACCTGCACAACAAAGTGGAAAGAGGACACTTGCTTTTGAGTAATTAACTAAGCAACTTTGTGTTCTATCCTAGAAACAATGGATGATAAAGTAATGGATTACCCTCAAGAAGATTACAGTCTAGTGAGAGAAACAAATGCATACATATATATGAAAAAAAAAAAAAAGCAGGAAAAATTCCTAAGGATGGGTTGAGAAAGTCTCAAATATGTGATAGCAATGGCCCTTGGTTGGAAATTGGAAGCCATGATTCCCATTCCTATCCCAACACTCTACACCAACTAAAGGGTCTTTAGGTATGTAAATAACATGGGTTCTTGAAATCTGCCTATACATGGCAGAGTTGGAATTCAGTGATTATAATGCTACCACAAAATTACTTAGCCCTTTGACGTACCATTTTCTGTAAAATGAGACCACCACCACGTATCTCAGCGGTGAAATGTAATAATGTTTATCAAGTACTTTGTCAGCTATTGGTGTTTGTATCAATAACTGGATCATTTGGATCCTGTTCTGCTCCACATTAGCCATATTTTTAGATATTTTAACCCCAGAAAATCACAATAATAGAATAAAAGAAAGTTTATCTAACCACAAGAACTTTTAATGTTATTGTAATTTTTCTTATTATGTTAGGGAAATAGATATATCGTATACCTATTGACAATGGCATGGAGCTCAATACTTGGGTGTTATTACATGTCATGGAACTGAGCCACCAAATGTGTGAGGGACCATCACTGTGACATCACTGAAAGTCTCTATTATGACCCATTATGCTGTCCCAAGGATACCACCGTACCAATGCCAACTCTAATTTATAACTGAAGAGAACACACTGGTCTCATTTGCTAATAATATAGCAAATCGTTTTTTATCAATTATGGAGGTATTAAACATGAGTGGTCATGAGAAATCTTTGTTAGTAAGGTCTATTTGGAAGCTTCTGGTATTTGGACTCCAAGATATATTATCTTCTGCTATGGACATTTAATAAATGTCAGTTTCTCTCCCCTCTCATAGAATTTCATCTCAGTCTGAACAAGATAGGTGCCTAGTAGATGATCCTATGGAATAAGGTAAATCAAGGCTACATTTTATAATCCTTCTAAATTAAAACCTAAGCACTAAACCCAAGATTATAATTTATTGGCATATGAAAACAGAGGGCTTTATATTATCTTGAACATAGAATCATCTCTAGATAACTTCATATTTAAGATAATTGGTAGAGGAATTGGACTGACCTTTTAAAAACAGGACTGAAGTTTGCCCTTCAATGTACCTATGGAAAAAAAATATACTAAGATAATTAATAATTACTACTGGAAATTGGAGGGATCGGAAGAACTATAAATTGTTTCATCAAAGAAAATATACAATTCCTCAAGAACATGCAAGTGAAAACTTTAATGGGGAAATTCATGGTATGCAATCACTTTTTACTGGTCATTAAATAAAATTCCCAAGCCAAATTTTTAGATTAACTCAAATTATTCTTTGGACTCGTGTGTTTTTGCTAAAATCTGACTCTTTCCCACTGTTTGGTAACCATGAAAATGTTCTGAACAATGTCTGCTTTTGCTCACAGTTATATTTTTAGCCCTAGTCTGGTGTGTTTCTCTGCATTCTGCACTAAATTCAATAAATATTTACAAATTAGTTAAATTGAATTAGAATGTGTTCTAGACATTAGGAGTAGAGATGTGATTCAAACAGATAAAATGACTCAAAAAACATGAGAACAAAAACACATCAAACTACTCACCCTACAGACAAGGAAACCAAGACCTTACCAGATAAGGAATTAGCTAATGTCTCAAAACCCATTAGTCACTGAGAAAAGACTAGAATGTGATACCCTCACTTCTAATTCATTGTTCATTTTTTGACAAGAAAGCATCTCCTGAGGGAAATTAATCCCTATTGGCTACCTGGCTTGTTGTGTCAAAATGGACCCCCTGCCATGAAGACACAGCTAGTAGTTTTGTTTATAAAATAGTTTCTACCATATAAAATTCCTGTTGATGTAAAACAGTATGGTATAAATTTCCTCTTTGAAAACTTTACCAGCCCTGTATATATTGCTTAATTGGGTAAGGACTAAGAGTTTATGGCAACATAAATTTAGAAAATTGTGGAAAGTTCCACAAGATTTACTCACAGTGCATGGTGTGAGTTTCTTCTTATCTCTCCTCTACATTGAGGCAAATTTACAGCACATTTATGAAAGAAGAGAACAAATTTATGCATTTTTAAATTTTATTAGAATTTCCTTGTAATGATACATTCTATCATTGATGAAGAATTAGAGATCTTTAGAATATATTTTGGACTGTGTATAATACTTCATATGATTAGGTACAAGTTATGTGGAACTTATGAGCCACATCATTATTTCTATTTATTACACTGTAAAACATTTCCTAAAAGTACTGACAGAGACTTAGCATACAATATACTTTACCTTATCATTATGGAGACTAATTAGAAAAGTGTTTGATGGTTCATGTTAATACACCTTAGAATAAATCAGTGTAGGGAATGATTCTTGTGGGGTTTTTGTTTGTCTGTTTTGTTTTGTTTTGTTGTCTTGGCTTCTGAACATTTTTAATTATATAGATAGATAGATAGATAGATAGATAGATAGATAGATAGATAGATAGATAGATATACACCACATCTTCTTTATCCATTCATCTGTCAATGGACATCTTGGCTCTTTCCATAGTTTAGCTATTGTGGACATTGCTGCTATAAACATTGGGGTGCACGTACCCCTTCGGGTCCCTATATTTGTATCTTTGAGGTAAATACCCAATAGTGCAATTGCTGGGTCATATGGTAGCTCTATTTTCCACTTTTTGAGGAACCTCCGTACTGTTTTTCAGAGTGGCTGCACCAGCTTGCATTCCCACCAACAGTGTAGGAGGGTTCCCCTTTCTCCACATCCCCGCCAACATCTGTCATTTCCTGACTTGTTAATTTTAGCCATTCTGACTGGTGTGAGGTGGTAGCTCATTGAGGTTTTGATTTGGATTTCCCTGATGCCAAGCGATGTTGAACACTTTTTCATGTGTCTGTTGGCCATTTGAATGTCTTCTTTGGAAAAATGTCTGTTCATGTCTTCTCCCCATTTCTTGATTGGGTCATTTGTTCTTTGGGTGTTGAGTTTGATAAGTTCTTTATAGATTTTGGACACTAGCCCTTTATCTGATATGCTATTTACAAATATCTTCTCCCATTCTGTCGGTTGTCTTTTGGTTTTGTTGACTGTTTCCTTTGCTTTGCAAAAGCTTTTTATCTTGATGAAGTCCCAATAGTTCATTTTTGCCCTTGCTTCCCTTGCCTTTGGCGATGCTTCTAGGAAGAAGTTGCTGCGGCTGAGGTCGAAGAGGTTGCTGCCTGTGTTCTCCTTTAGGATTTTGATGGACTCCTGTCTCACATTGAGGTCTTTCAACCATTTGGAGTCTATTTTTGTGTGTGGTGTAAGGAAATGGTCCTGTTTCATTCTTCTGCATGTGGCTGTCCAATTTTCCCAACACCATTTGTTGAAGAGACTGTCTTTTTTCCATTGGACATTCTTTCCTGCTTAGTCAAAGATTAGTTGACCATAGAGTTGAGGGTCCATTTCTGGGCTCTCTATTCTGTTCCATTGATCTATGTGTCTGTTTTTGTGCTAGTACCATACTGTCTTGATGATGACAGCTTTGTAATAGAGCTGGAAGTCTGGAATTGTGATGCCGCCAGCTTTGCTTTTCTTTTTCAACATTCCTCTGGCTATTCGGGGTCTTTTCTGGTTCCATACAAATTTTAGGATTATTTGTTCCATTTCTTTGAAAAAAGTGGATGGTATTTTGATAGGGATTGCATTAAGTGTGTAGATCGCTCTAGGTAGCATTGACACCTTCACAATATTTGTTCTTCCAATCCATGAGCATGGAATGTTTTTCCATTTCTTTGTGTCTTCCTCAATTTCTTTCATGAGTATTTTACAGGTTTCTGAGTACAGATTCTTTGCCTCTTTGGTTAGATTTATTGCTAGGTATCTTATGGTTTTGGGTGCACTTGTAAATGGGATCAACTGCTTAATTTCTCTTTCTTTTGTCTTGTGGTTTGTGTATAGGAATGTCACTGATTTCTGTGTATTGAGTTTATATCCTGCCACTTTACTGAATTCATGTATAAGTTCTAGCAGTTTTGGGGTGGAGTCTTTTGGGTTTTCCACATAAAATATCATATCATCTGCAAAGAGTGAGAGTTTGACTTCTTCTTTGCTGATTTGGATGCCTTTGATTTCTTTTTGTTGTCTGATTGCTGTGGCTAGAATTTCTAATACTATGCTGAATAGCAGTGGTGATAGTGGACATCCCTGCCATTTTCCTGAGCTTAGGGGGAAAGCTCTCAGTTTTCCCCCATTGAGTATAATATTCGCTGTGGTTTTTCATAGAGGGCTTTATGATATGGAGGTATGTACCCTCTATCCCTACACTCTGAAGAGTTCTGATCAAGAAAGGATGCTATACTTTGTCAAATTCTTTTTCTGCATCTATTGAGAGGATCATATGGTTCTTGTTCTCTCTTTTATTAATGTATTGTATCACATTGATTGATTTGTGGATGTTGAACCAGCCTTGCAGCCCAGGGATAAATCCCACTTGGTCGTGGTGAATAATCCTTTTAATGTACTGTTGCATCCTATTGGCTAGTATTTTGGTGAGAATTTTTGCATCCATGTTCATCAGGGATATTGGTCTGAAATTCTCCTTTTTGATGGGGTCTTTATCTGGTTTTGGGATCAAGGTAATGGTGGCCTCATAAAACGAGTTTGGAAGTTTTCCCTCCATTTCTATGTTTTGGAACAGTTTCAGAAGAATAGGTATTAATTCTTCTTTAAATGTTTGGTAGAATTCCACTGGGAAGCCATCTGGCCCTGGGCTTTTGTGTGTTGGGAGATTTTTGATGACTGCTTCAATTTCCTTAATGGTTATAGGTCTGTTCAGGTTTTCTATTTCTTCCTGGTTCAGTTTTGGTAGTTGATACATCTCTAGGAATTCGTCCATTTCTTCCAGATTATCTAATTTGCTGGAAATAGTTACTCATAATATGTCCTTATAATTGTTTGTATTTCTTTGGTGTTGGTTGTGATCTCTCCTCTTTCATTCATGACTTTGTTGATTTGGGTCATTTCTCTTTTCTTTTTTGATAAGTCTGGCCAGGGGCTTATCAATCTTGTTAATTCTTTCAAAGAACCAGCTCCTAGCTTCATTGACCTGTTCCACTGTTCTTTTGGTTTCTATTTCATTGATTTCTGCTCTGATCTTTATTATTTCTCTTCTCCTGTTGGGTTTAGGCTTTATTTGCTGTTCTTTCTCCAGCTCCTTTAGGTGTAGGGTTAGGTTATGTATTTGAGTCCTTTCTTGTTTCTTGAGAAAGGCTTGTATTGCTATATACTTTCCTCTTAGGACCACTTTTGCTGTATACCAAAGATTTTGAACAGTTGTGTTTTCACTTTCATTGGTTTCCATGAATTTTTTTAATTCTTCTTTAATTTCCTGGTTGACCCATTCATTCTTTAGTAGGATGTTCTTTAGCCTCTATGTATTTGAGTTCTTTCCAACTTTCCTCTTGTGATTGAGTTCTATCTTCAAAGCACTGTGGTCTGAAAATATGCAGGGAATGATCCCAATCTTTTGGTACCAGTTGAGACCTGATTTGTGACCTAGGATGTGATTGATTCTGGAGAATGTTCCATGGGCACTAGAGAAGAATGTGTATTCTGTTTTTTTGGGATGGAATGTGCTGAATATATCTGTGAAGTCCATCTGGTCCAGTGTGTCATTTAAAGTCTATTTCCTTGTTGATCTTTTGCTTAGATGATCTGTCCATTTCAGTGAGGGGGGTTTTAAAGTCCCCCACTATTATTACATTGTTGTCGATGTGTTTCTTTGCTTTTGTTATTAATTGCCTTATATAATTGGCTGCCCCCATGTTTGGGGCATAGATATTTACAATTATTACATCTTCTTGTTGGATAGACCCTTTAAGTAGGATATAGTGTCCTTCCTCATCGCTTATTATAGTCTGGTTTAAAATCTAATTTGTCTGATATAAGGATTGCCACCCCAGCTTTCTTTTGGTGTCCATTAGCATGGGAAATGGTTTTCCACCCCCTCACTTTCAATCTGGGGGTGTCTTTGGGTCTAAAATGAATCTCTTGCAGACAGCATATCAATGGGTCTTGTTTTTTTATCCATTCTGATACCCTGTGTCTTTTGATTGGGGCATTTAGCCCATTTACATTCAGGGTAACTACTGAAAGATTTGAATTTAGTGCCATTGTATTGCCTGTAAGGTGACTGTTACTGTATATTGTCTGTGTTCCTTTCTGGTCTCTCTTTGCTTAGAGGACCCCTTTTAATATTTCTTGTAGGGATGGTTTTGTGTTTGCAAATTCCTTTAGTTTTTGTTTGTCCTGAAAGCTTTTTATCTCTCCTTCTATTTTCAATGACAGCCTAGCTGCATATAGTATTCTTGGCTGCATATTTTTCTCATTTAGTGCTCTGAATATATCATGCCAGTCCTTTCTGGCCTGCCAGGTCTGTGTGGATAGGTCTGCTGCCAATCTAATGTTTCTAGCATTGTAGGTTATGGATCTCTTCTCCCAAGCTCCTTTCAGGATTTCCTCTTTGAGACTCGTAAGTTTTACTATTAGATGTCGGGATGTTCACCTATTTTTATTGATTTTGAAGGGGGTTCTCTGTGTCTCCTGGATTTTGATGCCTGTTTCCTTCCCCAAATTAGGGAAGTTCTCTGCTATAATTTGCTCCAATATATCTTCTGCCCTTCTCTCTCCCTCTTCTTCTTCTGGGATCCCAATTATTCTAATATTGTTTCGTCTTATGGTATCACTTATCTCTCGAATTCTGCCCTCGTGATCCAGTAGGTGTTTATCTCTTTCTCTCAGCTTCTTTATTTTCCATCATTTGGTCTTCTATCTCACTGATTCTCTCTTCTGCCTCATTTATCCTAGCAGTTAGAGCCTCCATTATTGATTGCACCTCATTAATAGCCTTTTTGATTTTGACGTGGTTAGATTTTAGTTATTTTGTTTCTCAAGAAAGGGTTTCTCTAATATCTTCCATGCTTTTTTCAAGCCCAGCTAGTATCTTTATGATCATCATTCTGAACTCTAGTTCCAACATCTTACTAATGTCCGTATTGATTAGGTCCCTGGCAGTTGGTATTGCTCTTGTTCTTTTTTTTTTGAGGTGATTTTTTCTGTCTTGTCATTTTGTCTAGAGGAGAATAGATGAATGAGAGAACAAAATGCTAATACGGTATCATCGACCCCAGAAAAATATACACTAAACAAATCAGAAGAGACCTGAACCTGGGGGAAAAGAAGGGGAAAGAAAGAAAAAAGGAAACAAAAGAAAAAGAAAAAAGATAAAAACAAACAAACAAAAAAGAAAAACAGAATATGATCAAATATGATCAGGCTGGTGCATAGATCAGTGCCACACACTAGATTTTGGGTGTATTTTGGTCTTTTAGAAGAAAGTGCTTCCATAATTTTAAAGAAAGAAAAACTTATATATGTACAAAAATAAGGGTAAATACGATGAAGGGATGGAATATGACTATAAAGATGAAAATCATAAAAGATTTTATAAACGGAATTGATAAGATAAGAAGTTGGTTGAAAAAAGAAAGGAGAGGAATAAAAAAAAAAAGGAGAGAATATGATTAGGGAGGGGACTAGAACAAAGCCATACATTAGAGATTTAGAGTATATTTTGGTCTGTTAGAAGAAACTGTATCCCAAAATTTTAAAGAGAGAACAACTTATATATATATATATACCAAAAATAAGGTTAACTACTCTGAAGGGATAGAATTGACTCTAAAAATGAAAAATAAAAAAGATTTTAAAAAAAGGGATTGATAAGATGTTGGTTGAAAAAGGGAAAAAGAAAAATTCAAAAAAAAAAGTTAAAAAAAATTAACTTTGAAAGACTAAAGAATCATGGTAAAAAAGCCATGAATTCTATGTGCAGTATTCCCCTAGCGCTGGAGTTCTGCCGTTCTCATTGATCGGTAAACTTGGTCTTGGCTGGCTGTTCTCGCTGATCTTCTGGGGGAGGGGCCTGTTGCCGTGGTTCCCAAATGTCTTTGCCGGAGGCGGAATTGCCCCGCCCTTGCCGGTCCGGGCTAAGTCATCTGCTCGGGTTTGCTCTCCGGAGCTTTTGTTCCCTGCAAGCTTTCCATACAGCTTTGGAGGCGGAGAGTGAAAATGGCGGCCTCCCAGTCTCCGCCCCGGAGGAGCCGAGAACTCGGGGTCCCGCTCCTCAGTGAGCCCCCAGAGAAAAGCAGTCAGTCACTCCCGTCTCCCCGGTCTCCGGCCACACTCCGCGCTCACCCGGTCTGTGACCGCGCCTTTCTATCTGGCACCCGACCCTGGGTGGAGTCTCCAAACCCAGCAGATCCCCGCGGTGCGCTCCGGCGCCGCTCCTCCCGGGGGAAGAAGGGGAGTCTCCCCGGATCTGCCGCTTCTTGGGTCCCTGCTGGAGGAGCAGTGGCCCGACTGTGCCGCGGATCACGGTTTATGACAACCCCGAGCTGAGAACCCGCGCCTGGGCTCCGTCTCTGCAGCCGGCTTCCCTGCTCCGATACCTGGGAGCTCTGCCGCACTCAGGCACCCCCGGTCTTTCTGTGACCCCGAGGGTCCTGAGACCACACTGTCCCGCGAGGGTTCCACCCCCCACTTAGCCACCGGAGCGATGTCCCTCGGCGGAGCAGACTTCTAAAAGTTCCGATTTTGTGCTCTGCTGCTCTATCACTTGCCAGTAGCTGCTGATGGAGGCCCCTCCCCCGCCGTCTATCCTCCTGAATATCGCCTCAGATTCACTTCTCTGCATGTCCTACCTTCCAGAAAGTGGTCGCTTTTGTTTTCAGAGAGTTGTGGCTATTCTTTTCTTCGACCTCCTCTTGAGTTCCTCACATATTTATTTTGATGGTATTCTGTTATGTAAATTCTTTTGCAGAAATGTCAGTTCCTTCTACAGTAGCTTTAGTAGATTTCTTATATTATGAGTGAATTACTACAGTATGCTTGACATTATTTATATTTTACATCTCACTATTAAATAAGAAAAAAACTGTGATGAGCATTTCTGTTTGCTCTTGTATTTAAATTATATCTCATTGACCAATGGTTTACATATTTATGCCTATGAAAACTGCTTAACAGTATAGTGGGGCAGCATTTGAACTGATATATCTGCAATGTCTTACCTGATTCCTGCGGGTAAGGAAGGCACTGTTTTGTTTTGTTTTCTGTATTAACTTCCAAGTTCTCCTTTAAGGGAAACCACCCAAGTGAATGAAAGCCTTGGTGTCATTAGCACAGACTTGCAAACTGTGGAGATTCTCAGTCCTATGTGATTTACTTGTATCTTCTCTATTAAGGAATTAGGATTTTCTTCATTTACATATTGAAAATCACACTTAAAAAAAAAGACGTGCATACAAACTTTGACAGACACACATTAGGTCGGATTCAAGCTAACGTAGATTTTTTTAAGTCATACAAGAGGAGATTAGAAATCATGTTTATTTCATACACTCTGCTAATGAAAACCACTGCTCTTCGATAAGCCACGATTGATCAGGTGTTTGATCCCAACTTGCTAATTAAATTATTAGAATGATACTAGTTGACACCCATTTTTACAAGTTTCTCCTTTCTCCCTGAGGCTTGGAGAAATTGAATAACGTACCCCAGGTATCAGAGCTAGTAATTGGCAAGATGGCTCTTGACGTTACATTCTTCCTCACCCCAAAGCCTACCCTGATGCCCAATCTGCCTGGTTTGTAAACTTGCTGACAGAACCCTTTAAATCTTTAGGATTGGTGAAGGAAATCATTTCTGTTGAGTTCATTTCCTCAAGCTGTGTCTTAAAAAGGGAAAGGTGCTTATTCACTTTTCTTTGTGTTTTCCTGAAGTTGTAAATTTCTAAAACAGAAAATAACCTTCCCCAATGGCTTACTAAATAGTACTTCTTACTGTCACTGGTGAATCGTTTTAAATATTAACGAACTAATTGTATATATTCAAATAAGGAAAAACTTCACTTTCATCCATTGCTCATGAGGACATACGCTGTGTATAGGTGCCGTGTCCTCTGTCTTTCTTCTCACCTTCTCCAGTGTCCATGACATCCAACACCAGCTAGTTCCCTTTAAGATTACCAGGCATATGATTAAACCATGGTTGATTTAATGAAACTGTCTTTTCAATGTTCTAATGCTTCCAATACAGCAGCCCAGCCACTTCAATCTGATACTGAAATACGCCATTTATTTTGCTCTTACATCTCATGAAAAGAGGAGCTTACAGGGGCTCTCCCACCTCTACCTTCAGAGCCTTTCCCCATGAACACCTTAAACCTCTGCACTTTGCAGCTGTTGAGCAGCTTAGATGCCTCACGACCATGTTGCAGGTAGGAACAATGTGGGAGGAAGCAATCTTGTTTCTACCATTGCTGTATCTTTGTCAGCTGAGATGCTTAATGTCTTCTCGGGGCCATACTGCAAGCATTCTGTTCTGTGGCAACTTCTCCAATCCACTGTGATTTTTGTTTATTTGTTTGGTTCCCCAGCGTGGATGCTGATATTGAAGAGTTCAAGGCTGGCTGATTATCTGCCGCATGTGTCTCCCTTACATCTCACCTTGTTTGGCACACTTGTGAGCTGAACTGGGCTCCCTGCAAAATCCATATATGGAAGCCTTAAGCCCCAGGATCTGAGAATATGACTGTGTGTGGAAACCAGGCCTTTAAAGAAGTGACTTAACTTAAAATGAGGTAACCAGGGTGAGCCCTAATGCAACGTGACTGGTATTCTTACAAGGAGAGATCAGGATGCAAACACATACACAGAAGAGGCCACATGAGGCCACAACAAGGAGGCCACATCCGTGAACCACGGAGAAGGGCCTCAGGAGAAACCAAGCCTGCCAAAAGCTTGATCTCGGACTTCCAGCCTCCAGGACCATGAGGAAATAAACTCCTGTTGTTTAAGTCAACCAGCCTGTGGTGCTCTGTTAGGGCAGCCCCAGAAGACTGACACAGGCCCTATAAACAAGAAAAAGAAAATAAAACATTGACTTTTTGGAGGCAACTCCTCTGTTGTCCAGTTTGCAAAGATTTTTACTGATTCTCTATCTCATAAGGAGAGTGTGCTCATGGGATGAAACCACGAAGGAGTGAGGGACACAGAACCAGACAGAGAAAGATGAACTTGTGGTACGGTCACAACAAAGACAGCCAGTTCAATCGGGATCAGTCAGTAGGTGTAAGGCAGCAAAACTTGAGCAGAGTGGTCCCTTTTGACTAGAAACCTTTCCAAGCATTCCAGCTGCATTCGACCCTGGCTCCTGCTATGTCTTGAAAGCTCCTTCAAGGTGTAGCCTTCTCTGGGGTCCAACACTTTCCTTGTTTGGCTGTTATGATTTGACTTCCGTTATTCCCTGATGGAGGTGAGTTCAGGTGGGTAGATGCTGAGGGAATGCATGTTGTCTTGTAAAGCAGAGGCTTCTATGTGATCTTTAAAGATGTTGGGGAGGGAGGTCACTAGACTCATAGATGCAGGTGAGACAGTTCTGTAGGCTTGGAAAGTTCAGGGGGATTTGGAATTTCTGGGTTCTCTAGAGCATCAGCTCCAATGTCCTCAACCCAGTTAACAGGATGCTGTTCCTTCCTCTCCCCTCCTACCTAGGGCTTTGCTATCGCAGCATTGCCAAATGAGAAATCAGTTCTCCAGAGCTTCACTACACTTACCATGAGACCCTGAGCCTGGTCCTTCTGGTTGCAGGAGACGGGTTCTATTCATATGCTGGCAGAGAGGTCCAAATGACTGTCATGTATTGGTGATTTATTACCCTTTCCAATCCTCCAGTACATCCATAGCATTTAGCAAGAATCATCTAACCCCATCATTCTTTTTTATTATGACTCTCTGCTCAGCTCTCAAGTGCATTATCCTTCATTGCTATCCCAACCCAGTTCATTGTGGAAGCTTTAACAACCAGCATGGCTGCAGCGTGGGGAATGAGAGGGCTAACACAGGTCTTACTACAAGTGATGGGCCAAACAATGGCCAAAAGATGTTGCCTCATCTCTGTTTATTAGGGCTGCTGTAACAAAATACCACAGCCTACGTACCTTATAAACAACCAAATATTTCTTAGAGTTCTGCAGGCTGGAGTCCCAGATGTGAGTTCCAGCATGGTCGGATGAGGACCCCCTTTCTGGTTCATAGTCAGTGCCTTCTTGCTGTGTCCTCACCCAGCAGCCAGAGACTAGGAGCTCTGTGGGTCCCTTTTATTAGGCACAATACCGTGCATGATGGCAGAGCTGCCCTCCCAAAGGCCCTCTCCTAATATCACCACCTTTGGTGTTTAGAATTTCAACATGGATTTTTTTTTTGAGGATGGGAACAAACATTCAGACAATAGCAGAAGTGACACAGTTTAAAAACATCATTATAAAGTCTTTTTCAGATTACTATTAGCAACACTCTCTAAGGTGAGATTCTCTGGGAATCAGTATGTGAGATAGGGATACTCAAATCCCTGAATACCAAATACTGAATTTGAGGCAGGAAAGTCACCAAGGAACACACTAGTGATGCATGTGAAGGGGGCAAGGAAGCAGGATTAGTCAGAGAACAGAGGTCAGGTGCCCTGCACTTATAGGAGTGGTGTCAACTAATCCCGTGGGCAAACTCTTGAGCTGGGATGGTGCTTGAATTTGCCCAGAGTTGACTGAGGCATATACGGAAGTCGCTGGCTCCAGGCTGTTCTCAGGGAAAAAGTACAACCTTGAGGAAAGAAGCTCTCTTTGGTGGAGGACAATTCCAAGGAGAGACTCAGCAAGTTCCACGCAAGACGAAGCTGTGAGTCTTCAACCACCCATCCCACCTGCAGCTGAGGATGAATGCTTCTGTCCAGAACAGAGCATCAGGGCATCATGACAGGGCAGCCACGGCACTTAGAGTCCTGAGGAAACTAGCAGAGACAAATAAGCACTTGAAGAATGCACCAGTGTGAGGCTGAGGTCCTATCTGCTCTATCATCCATGAGCAAACAGTGACAGAGCCCTCTGGTCCCAGACTAGAAAGCAATCTAAATATTTCATTCAGCCAAATTGTCACCTATGTCTCAGTGAGGGAACAGAGTGTTTCCATCAGAGCTCAGAGGGCTACGGTGTTCGGCCACGGTGTTCCCAACTTCTATTACCATTAATACTGATTAAGAATTATAAACTAGTTTTTAAATGTTGGAACACAGAGAAAAAGCATCACCATCAATGTTTCAGAACTCCTGTGTTCATTTGGATTAATTCCCCCTCCCCACCCATCTATCTGCTCACTAACTGGGGTCACTTGCCTTTTGCATTGTTACTCTAAGTTCTCTTCCATTTTATATCTTGAGTTTTTTCTTTTAACTTTGCTTTTTAAACTTAAACTTTATTGAAATATAATTTATGCATCATAAGTTGCATTAATTAAAAGGACACAGTTAATGAGTTTAAGAGATGTGCACACACCAGATATCATCACCATAAACAGGAAACGAGGCATTTCTTTCACCCTGAAGGATTCCTTGAGTCCTTAGACTGTCTGTCCCTCTCTCCACCTCACCCCAGGCAACCAGCAATCTGCTTCCTATCATTGCCAGTTACTTTGTATTTTTCTAATATTTTATATAAATGGAATCCTGCCGTATATACTCAAGTGGCTTCTTTTATTAAGCAGACCGATTCTGAGATTGGACCATGTTGTTTACATGTATTAGCAGTTCATTCTTTTTACTACTAAGTGGTATTCTTTGTGTGGACGCACCACATTTTTATATCCATTCACAGGTTGATACACATTGTCTTTGTTCCCAGGTTGGGAATATCATGAATAATCACTTGTGCACAAGTATTTTGTAGACATATGTTTTTATTTCTCTTGGTTAAATGCATAAAAATTAATTGTGAGGACAAATAGTAAGTACATATTTAACTTTTAAAGAAACCACCAAACTGTCATAGTGTTGTAGTTTGAATTCTTATCAGTAGTGTATGTTCTGCATTCTTGTAAAAGCTTGATATCGTTGGTCTTTTTAATTTGAGTCATTCTAATGGATGTCAAGAAGTATTTATTTGAGGTTTCAATCTGCATTTTTCTGATAACATACCAAACATGCTTGATATTATTCACCATTCATATATCTTCTCTGATACAGTGCTCAAATTTTTGCCCATTTATTTTAATTTCCTATTTTCATAATATTGAGTTGTAAGAGTTCCATATAAAGGTTTTTTTGTCAGATAATATTTTGAAAATGTATCTCATAATGTGGTTTGACTTTTGTTTTCTTCATGGTGCTTTTATAGAAGAACATTTTTAATTTTGGTAAAGCGAAGTTTTCTTTAATAGTTGATGCATTTTTTTTTTTAACCGCATCTGAAAAATCTTTACCAGAGTTGCAAAGATTTTCCTCCTATATTTTCCTCTGAAAGATTTATAGATGTTTATATTTAAGTCTAGAATCATTTTTGCCTTGATCTCCCACCATTTTTTGAAAAGACATTTCTTTCCCTGATGAAAATTGCCCAATGCTGTGAATTTATTTCTTCAATCAGTAATCTGTTTCATTGATCTGTGTCTCTCTGTAAGTGCATCACTTTCTGATTTCTGGAATCTTCACAAGTATTCAAATCAGAATATTTAAATTCTCTAAATTTGTTCTTTTTAAAAAAATGTTTTCACTATTTTAGGTCATTTGAATTTCTGTATAAATTTAAGAATAAACTTGGCAATTTCTGTACAAGCCTGTTGCTATTTTTAAATGTGATTGCCTTGAATCTGCGGATAAATCTGTAGACAAATGACAACTGCCAATATTGAGGCTTGCCAACTGTGCCTATCATTTCTATGTATAAATATTCTGTTGATTTCGCTAGAGGTCTTGTACTTAGTTTGTTACATTTATTCTAAAATGTGTAATATTGTGTGATGCTAATATAAATGAAATTATATATTGTTTTCTGATTGTTTGTTGCTAGAACACACATATTTTTTAATTTCACCCTTGTGACCTTACTAAACTTTCTTATTCTAGTAGATATCTGTAAATTGCTTACAATATACTGTATAAATAAATTTGACATCTGTAAATATAGACATTTACTTCAGATGTATCTGCCCTTAATATGTAAAAAGCAAAACAAAACATCATCTTCAAGTACATGATGCATTTAGGATTTAACAAAGGTTAACTAGTCAGAAGCTTGCAAACTCCAGAGAATGCTTTCCTAATTAAGAAATGGTCATGATGCCCTAATAAGACATTACTTCCTCCTTTAAAAGTGATTGCCAGCCTCACTGACATAAAATCTCCTCTTATCTATATATCCCCTTCCTAACTTTTCTCCAAATTATCACCTTTTTTTTCTGGAGCGATTTTACTTTTCTTGTTTTCAGCTAGAATAAGTTACTACTATGGAAGCGCCAGTGAGCCTGCGCGAGACAGAGCGCCCGCTCCCTGGTCCCCGGGGCGCTTAGCAGCGGCGATGAGAAATCCTGGCCATGCTCAGGTACTCACGCATATGTCCGCACGAGAACACCGTGTAACATGTGGACATAGCACCCATGGAATCAGGAACACACCGACATACTAATAAGAATTGCTGGATGGGGATTATGGGGACTTGTTTTCTTTACTCTTTCTTTTTCTCTTCTTTCCTTCCTTCTTTCGTTCTCTTTCTTTCTTCCTCTTTTCTTCCTCCTCTTTCTTTCTTTCTTTTTTCTTTCTTTCTTTCTTTCTTTCTTTCTTTTCTTTCTTTCTTTCTTTCTTTCTTTCTTTCTTTCTTTCTTTCTTTCTTTTCTTTCTTTCGTTCTTTCTTTCTTCTTTCTTTCTTTCTTTCTTTCTTTCTTTCTTTCTTTCTTTCTTTCTTTCTTTCTTTTCTTTTCTTTTCTTTTCCTTTCTTTTCTCTTCCTTCCTTCCTTCCTGCCTTCCTTCCTGCCTTCCTTCCTTCCTTTCTTCTTTTTTTCCTGTCCTTTGTCTTTCAAATTAGCTATAGTAAAGGATGCACTGTTTTTCAACCATGAAATCAAAACTTTGTTTATAAGAAGAACCCTATGAGAAAGTTTACAATTGTTGGTTTTCAAACATGTCATAATTATTTTATAAAGCTGAGAAATGCAAGGCTTTGGAGATTCCTCTTTGAACTGCACCTTTAAAAAGAGAAAACCTCTACTTTTCAGTTATGCTAGTTGGTAGCATTGTATCTCTCTTTTATTATCCAATTAGGACCATCTTACAGTCATCACAAGCTCATCTGCAGAAACTATTTATGCTGAAGGCTTTTCAAGCAATTAAGTAAATTAGGTTGTATGATTTGGAGGTTTGTTTGCATATAAAATTTTTGAGAGTTTTCTTTAATATTAAACTGAAACGAAGAAAAAATCATATCCAATGCCATTTCATTAGTAATGCTTTCTGATTTAAATTATATCTAAATATTTTGGGGCGCCTGGGTGGCTCAGTTGATTGGGCGACTGCCTTTGGCTCAGGTCATGATTTTAGGGTCCTGGGATCCAACCCCATGTCCCGCTTCTTGATCAGCAGGGAGTCTGCTTCTCCCTCTCCTTCTGCCTGCTACTCTGCCAGCTTGTGCTCTCTCTCTGTGTCAAATAAATAAAATCTTAAAAAAAAATAAATTATATCTAAATATTTAATACATTTATATTACTATATTAAATACATTATTTTAATATAATTATACTGTTACATATTATTAATATTTAATGTTATATATATTTACATATGTGAGATAAGCAAAATTTATGCGATTGTTTATTTTAAACATGACAATAGAAACTTGTAATAAAATTTCTTCCTTGAATTCCTAAATTGCATACATGTTATTTGGTCTAAGAAATTAAATACTTTCATGGATTCCCAAAAGTCAATTCATTGCAAAAATTAATTATAAAAGATAGAATTCCTTTTGCATTCTAGCTTATCATATAAAAACCTTCTAATAGTTTTCATGTTTAGAATTACTTTGATGAAGATCAGTTTATTTGGGATATGAGAGAGATAGAATGGCTTCCTGGATCTCATGAAAATATACATGATTCCTTTATTGAAGAATTGTAGTTATCTATCATGCATAGATTAATGGTTTCTTTTGTTTGTTTCATTTGGTTATAAATCCTTTAAAATCTGATTTGTTAAATCCTTCTTCTGTTTTCATTAACACTTTTAAGGAGAAACATTGACTGCCAGGTTCTGATTGTTTTCACATCAACCCATCTAACCGGGCATGAGTAGAAGCAGGTAGTGAGGGGTAAATCTGGCTTCATGGCAGGGCGCTTAAATAAAACGCCTCTGGATTTTTAGCTAACTGCAAGCACAAGTCAACCACTTGGACTAAATGCCACCAAATGTAGATTGCAGCAATTGGTGTTGAGTCTAAATGCCAAAATCAACACTTAGGGAACCATAACGAAATTGAAGGCTGGACACACCAAGATGATAATGATGTATCATCTGATGGTAAAATGAACTATACATGTTTGTTTTTGGAAATCGATGCCTTAAAAGGGGCTTAGCAGGTACCTTTAAATCATGAGGGTTAAAATGTGGAACTAGTCCAAAGGGCAGAACTGAGATTGATCTACAAAACCCACATAAGTAATGGACTAAATCTCATGCAGTGGGTTCTCTCCCTGGCAGTGCAGAGCTGGAACCTGGGTATCCTGTGGGCCCCTGTGAAATTAGTGTCTCAGTTCATTCTTAGCTGATAGAGATAATCTGATTTTCCTCTTCTGCCTAGATGTACATGATCTCAGTCTAAAAGAGAAGAGATTGGAAACATCTGCCAACCTGGAACCTACTAAAGATGAAAACCATGTTAAGGTATCCAAGAGTCATGTAAGGTTCATTTTTATTTTTTATTTTTAAATTTTAATTCCCATATAGCTAACATACAGTATTATATTAGTTTCAAGTATACAATATAGTGATTCAACTCTTCCATAATCACCCAGTGCTCATCAGGACGGGTGCCCCCCTTCATCCCCACCACCTATTTCAACTATCCCCTCCCCCTTCCCTTTTGTAAACATTGGTTTGTTCAGTCATGTAAATTTTAGATGACATTATTAGAAAGCATGAATTCACTTCCCCCTTGGAAAATACAAAGATTCTTTGTTTGTTTGTTTATTTATTTATTTATTATATACTTTACAATTTATTATATAGTTACAAAAATACATGACACAGAACACAAAGTCTCATTTTTTTAATTGTCGGTCATCAGTTTCCTTGAAAATAAAAAGTAGTGACACAAAATGAATCATCCCTTTAAAAATGCCATTCAAGTAATAACCCAAAGAAGAGATTGTGTTGAGTTTTTAAGGACTAGAAGTGAGGTTCAGGACAACCTTTAGCAGCTCACAGAACTCTTCTTTTTCCATCTTCAAGGTAGCTTTGGCTGACTTCAGATTGGTGCTGGCAGTAGGCACAAGATTTAAGAAGAGAAAAATACTTAAAATGTTAAAGAGCACCATTATGATTATAAATTTATTAATTTAGGGTCATGCATGTTCAGGTAGGTGGATCAGGATTTACAGAACTTGATTCAGTTACATGAGTGAAGACATCAGTCCGTTTACGATTTCTCTTTTCCCATTCTACTTCCTTCCTCTCCTTATTTTGTGTTTCTTTTAAGTTATGGTCACAATTCTCACACAGGTATATTTATTCCTAAGGGATTAAGTAAGGTAAGAACAAAGATGCTTTGTACATATTCTCTACATAAATATAGCATCTTCAATAAGCGTCTCAA
Organism: Halichoerus grypus; assembly: GCF_964656455.1. Classification (NCBI taxonomy): domain Eukaryota; kingdom Metazoa; phylum Chordata; class Mammalia; order Carnivora; family Phocidae; genus Halichoerus; species Halichoerus grypus. Next base: position 203,551,574 of record NC_135714.1, read on the forward strand.
ACTATTTTAAGAAAATATTATTTTCTTGCTTTTGCCCAAAATATATAAACCCCAGACAGTGACTTCAGCAGGATACTGGAATAGGAGGCCCTCAGTTGATTCTCCTTACACTCACAGACACACCCGTTTAGTAGCAACACAAAAATCAGTTGCCTTTGTGAGAAATATAGAATCCAGTTGAAAGACCCCGCATCCTGGGTGAGTGTGAACCCCCATCACCACCACCCACCACAGTCCAGAAAATGGAGAAAGGAACTCCAGCACCCAGCTGATCCCTGAGGAGTCACAGAGCTGCACTCACTTGGTGCTACAAATTTTCTAGCTTCTTCCCAAGAGAGGCTTCTATCTTGCCTGTCTTGGAGAGCTGACTGGGCTGCCATACACTCATCCCCCAGGGGACTACCCAGAGCCAAGTGGTGGTTTGAACTAGCATGCAGATGTAGGGAAGGAAAACTTTTCCCTTCTTCTCTTCTAGGTTTCCTTGGCTGGTATAACAAGTAGATTGACATAAGACAGATTAACAGGAGAAAATCACATTTAATTTCATACGTACAAGACTTCATAGAAATATGAGACTCAAAGAAGTAACCAACGCAGGCAGCTTTTATGTGTTTTAGACAGGGAGACAATACATTCGTAGAGAATTGACAAGACAAAGGGGTTTGGGCTTCCAGTAGTAAATTAATGAAGAAGGATCAAGATTTGTTTGCACAGCCTTCTCAGCTCTAAATTCCCTATCTCTGGTGATAAGGATGTCCCTCTTCCTACTGGTACAAGGAGGGTACCATTCACATAGAGAATATATTTCCTGCTTTCCGAAGGACAAAGGAGATCAGAGTGTTCTTCTTGCACTTACTACTTTAATTCAAAATAATCAGTATAAGGAGCGCCTGGGTGGCTCATTCGGTTAGCATCTGCCTTCAGCTCAGGTCATGATCTCAGGGTCCTGGAATGGAGCCCCAGGTCAGGCTCTCTGCTCAGCTGGGGGCCTGCTTCTCCCTCTCCCTCTGCCTGCCATTCTGCCTGTTTGTGCGCTCTCTCTCTCACTCTCTCTGTCATAAATAAATGAATAAATAAATAAATAAATAAATAAATAAATAAATAAATAATAAAATCTTTAAACAAACAAAAAAGCAAAATAATCAGTATGCAAGGTGGCATATTTTGGGGTGGCATATTCTGGTCCCCTTTGCAGAAGCTTCCCATACTCGTGTCCCCATCTCAGCAGAGTGAGAAGGTAATGAACCCCAGCCCCCAGCATCTCCTTGAGGAGGGAAAGAGTTGTACCACACGTTCAATGTCCCAGCTTTTCTGGGGTTGCCCAAAAGGCTAGCTTGTCTTGCCTGTCTCAGAGTGCTAGCCGGACCCAGCCCCAGCATACTCTAGCTGCCTGCAGGTCAGTGACGACGAGGGCGACTGTTAAACTGAGCACGCAGCTAGTCTCCCCAGCGCCTCCTCTTGGTTCAGTGCGGACCAAACAAGTGAAGAATCCCACAACTCTGCTTAGTCCTAGAGGGGAAATCTTTAGAGTTCCAGCAATCCAAGTTTAAGAGGGGCTACCGGAGAATCTAGTTCCAGGCACACTTACCTTGGGGCACAAACAGAACCCAGCAGAGTGCAGACACCTGGATACCCGTAGAAGGAAATCCTGCCATCTGTATCCGCATGGGTGAACCTGGAGGGCATTATGTTCAGTGAAATAAGTCAGTGACAAAAAGACAAACACCGCATGATTCCGTTTATATGAGGTATCTAAAACAGCCAAGCTCATAGAAACAAAGAGTAGAATTGGTTGCCAGGGGCTGAGAAGAGGAGAGGGGAGTTGATATTCAATGGGTATAGTTTCAATTATGTCAGAGCAATAAATTCCAGAGCCCTGCTGTGTAACATACTGTTTATAGTTCACAGTAATCTATTGTACACTTAAAATCTGTGAAGAAGGTAGATTTCATGTTACAGGTTCTTACCACAATAAAACAAAATAGAATAAGATAAGATAACTGATGAATCACTGAACTCTACCTCTGAAACTAATAATACACTATATGTTAATTAATTGAATTTAAATAAAAATAAATTTTAAAAAAGACACTAAAAAAGAATAAAAGAAGAGAAAATGATAAAATAATAGTATAAATAAGTAAAATAAAATAAGCCAAATTGTATAAACTCAAGAAACTGATACTATGCTAATAAGTATCAAACTGGCAATTTGATTCATTAAGATGTAAAAATAAATTATAATGTAAATCATTCAGTTTGTTAATAAAATTGTTCATAATATGCGGTCTTTTCCCCAGTGTCCTTAGTAACAAAGTTAGTCTCTGTGACTGAACCTGGGGTGGGAAATTTTACCCTATGTATCATCGCCCAAACTGGTAACATTGCAAAATCAGCACTGCTTCATTTTGCTAAAAAAAATATTTTTTTACTAATTAAACTGAGAATAGACTCTTAACAGATCTTTCATGAAGTATGAAGGCTACTTAGATGTTTTCTGTAGCTTATTTAGAGTAAGTAATCTAAGGAATGCAAAATAGGAAAAAGTTCATGTTTGATCTGATATTTTTGGACTTAAATCTTGGCTTATGATCCATCCTAGATTTGAGGACATTATTTAGAGTCTATTTTTTCTCAACTTACTTATTCAGATGACCAGAATATATTTCTCATATGTATTTGGTTTTCCCCCACAGTTCCTGGCTCACAACTCCCCAAACCCTTGGAATTTCCTGAGAGGTAAGAGCATGGGAGCACCTTTTGTTATAATATTTTGACTCTTTGTCCTCAGTTCCTGAAATCCTTCAGGACCATAAAGGTGAATGATTGTCTTGTTATTCATAAAAAGCCCCTTTCCACCACAGTGTGTGTGTGGGGTGGGAGGGTGCCTATCTTAATGAGGTGATGTTTGAAAATACCTGAGGATGAGGACTATTTGCCAAGTGAAGAGAAGGGTGGAACTGATTTCTGGGAAGGGGAGAGTGAGTGCAGCTTGAATCGATTAGCAATGGCCAATGATTTCATCTATCATGCAGATGTAATGAAGTGTCAATACATGTCCAAATAGAATGGGGTTCAGGGAGCTTCCAGGTTGGGAAAACAGAACCCTTCCATGTGCCACTGTACCAGGTCAAAAACTCCATGGGGAGAGAAGCTCCTTTGTCGGGACCTCACCCTTCCTACTTCTTCATCTGGCTGTTGATTCCTATATTTTAATATCCTTTGTGATAAACTGGTAATCCGTGCGAGCCACTCCAGAAAATTAATTGAACCTAAGGAAAGGTTGTGGGAATTTCTGATTTATAGCCAGTCAGTCAGAGTACAGGTGATCACGCGGGATTGTGTTGGCGTCTGAAGTGGAGGCAGTCCTGTGGGACTGAGCCCTTGACCTGTGGGATCTGATTCTGTCTCCACATAGTGTCAGAATTGAGGTGAATTCTCAGACACCCAGATTGCTTATGGTGAGGGGAAGCCTCCACACACTGTAATTGGTCCAGGAACCCAAAAGACCATGGGTTTCAGCTGTCTGCTTTCACTACTTTGATTCCAACTTTCATACACTAGACTTATTCCCTTTGTGAAATAATATATTTAGAACTGCTTATGTGGTCAGAACCATTTATTATTCCATTTTTATGTCTCAAACTCTATACCATTTTTTTTTCTTTCATGCTTAAGCCCATAGACGTCATCCTGTGTTCATATATATCAGCATTCTTCCACCTTATGGCTCCTCCAAAGTGAGCCCTCAGGCTGGGTGATGCTTCTGTCAGCATCCTCAGCTCCCAGACTCATTGTCCTCTTCTACCAAAGATGTCATGGAGAAATGCAAGTCTCAGTGGAATCTAACTTTGAATCTCTCCCCTACCCATACAGGAGTTTTTCAAGAGATACTTTTTCTTGCACACTCTACCACTAAAACTTTGAAGTTGTCAACGTCCACTGAGCACTGAAAAGCTACCAGGTAATCCTATTGTTCCTTAATCAACTCTCCCTTTATTCTCTAAGTGGCAAATAAAAACTCTCTGCTCTCCTGAAAACTCTGAACCCCCTCCCTTCCCACCAATCCCAAAGATACCATAAATCAGAAAACAATATCAGCATATTTTAAATTCTTTCAACTTCCTGCTCAGGAGTCTATATTTATTTAGGGGGGTAGGGACACAGGGAGAGAGAGAAAGAGAATCTCAAGCAGACTCCCCACTGAGCACAGAGCCAGACTCAGGGCTCGATCCCAGGACCCTGAGATAATGACCTGAGCTGAAATCAAGAGTCAGTCGCTCAACCGACTGAGCCATCCAGGCAGCCCCAGGAGTCTATACTTAATTTTCCCTTTTCCATTCTGAGAGTTCTACCTCCTGTGTTGTGAAACTATGACCCAGAACTTAGAACATAAACTATTAATTCTGGGTTAAATCGTTCGTGTGTACATTGTGATGATTGGTCAAGAATTTTGAAATAGATTGCAAAGCCTGATACACATCACTACTTCCTGGAGGTTCAGTGAGATGTCTCACACTTGAAATAATGTTAATGGTAGAGGTGAAACAAAAATTCAGTTGACTGGCTTCCACATCATTGATATTCTCATTAGATCACATAGCCTCACAAAACTCTGATGTCTTTACATTGAAGAAAAGATCTTTAAAAAGAAATGTTAGACTTTATCAATTAATGAGGAAGATGTTGGGTTACCAAAGTCAGATGAAAGATTCTAGTTTCATCCAAAGCACATCATGTCAATAATATCAGATAATGAACTTCCTGAAAATGAATGAGGCCATACTTTTGAATAAGTCAATAGTAACAGTCAAATCTATGTCTGTAAATATAACCATGCTACCAGTGACATTCCTTTTTTTTTATTGTCTTTGTAATCTTTATCAATTTTTCTCTCTCAAACCTGAAAATTAGATTTATATGTCTCTAATTAATATTGATTATGTTGTCAAGTAATAATGCACAGGCTACTAAGGGAGATGTGGAGGGATCAAATAGGCCTCTAGACTTCCATACACTTACTTAATAAAAGCTTTTATTTTCTTTGTATTTTGGGTTTCTATATATGGACTATATGGATATTTTTAAGTGCTTTATCTAAACATTCATTTTGATATTATGAAATTGATGTTTCAAGAGGCAGTTTAATCTAGGTCATGCACTTGATTTATTAAATTCCATATTATTTAAAAATGGGAATAAGTAAGAAAATCTAGACCGTGTAATAAAACACATGCACAGAAATGAGAAATCTTTTGTTCCCAGATATAAATGACAATTATGATTGACTTGGTTCCTGATGGCTCCCAGTGACAAATTCCAAGCAAGCATTTTTGCCCTTCGCTTTCTTAGGGTACCTAGATTCCCTGTAACAAATTCTCCTTAAACTGCATTGAAGAATCTAATTTGTTGTTTGGCAAACATTATTTGCAGTATTTATGTTGTTAGAGGTTGAGTACAAGGGAATCTTATGGCACCAAAGAGAAAGAGGAAATAGAATCCATTACATTGTCCTTATAAGGAAAACATGTTCAAAATAAACACAACCACTCTTTAATAATTATAGGAGAGTAGTGTGTCCCCTGGGTCTTGATAGAATAAGTTGTATATAATATGGTGAATATTAGCTTCAGGAACATCCTTAAAATAAACACAACAGTGAGAGTCACAGGGTTATATTTTTAAATTTCATAATAAAAACCAATCATGTAATACCAAAGGAGAATTTAATAAAGACAATTCAGTATGGGTGGCCTGAGTACACATTCTTGGTACAACTAATAATGATGTTGTAAGAACCAGGTCACTTAGTTCTTAGTTCAGTGATTTTGTTTTCCTTCCATCTATAATGGAAGCCACATATACATATACATATACATATACATATACTTATACATATACATATACACACATGTATATGAGAGAGAGAAGTATTGTCTTCCACATGATGTTCACTTGTCAGTGATATGTTCTGGATTGGTAAATCAAAGCACACAAATACACATACACACACACTGCTGACTATTTCTGATATATGGGAAGAAATGTCAGTCTTTTTGCATGATCTAAAATACATTGACACTCATAAAGTAGTTCTATTTTTAATTTTTTGCAGAACATCCCTACCGTTTTCCATAATGACCGCACCAATTTGCATTCCTACCAATAGTGTGTACAAGTGTCCTCAATTCTCCACATCCTCATCTATACTTTCTTTTGTTTCTTTGATAATAATCATCCTAACAGGTATGAGGTGATATTTCATTGTGGTTTTGATTTGCATTTCCTTGATGATTAGTGACATTGACCATCTTTTCATAACTTGTTGGCCATTTGTGTGTCTCCTTTGGAGAAATGACTATACAGACTCTGCCCAAGTTTTAATCAGATTGTTTGTGTGTGTGTGTGTGTGTGTGTGTGTGTGTGTGTGTGTGTGTGTGTGTTTAAGTTGAGTTGTAGGAGTTCCTCCTATATTTTGGAAATCAGATAAATGTTTTACAAATATTTTTTTTTTACATTCCATAGGTTGTCTTTTCACTGTTGATTATTTTCCTTGCTGGGCAGAAACTTTTTAGTTTGATGTAGTCTACTTGTCTATTTTTGCTTTGTTTCTTGTGCTTTTGGTATCACATCCAAGAAATAATTGCCTACACCAATGTCATGAAATTTTTCCCCTATGTTTTCTTCTAAGAGTTTTGCAGTTTCAGGTCTTACGTGTAGTTCCTTAATCCATTTGGAGTTGATTTTTGTGTAGTTAGATAAGGGTCCACTTTCATCATTTTGAATATGATTATCCAGTTTCCCAGTAATCCCACTTCTGAGTGTATATCCAAAATAATTGAAATCAGGTTCTCAAAGAAGTATCTAGGCTCCCATGCTTATTGCAACATTATTTACAATAGCCAAAATGTGAAATATACAAATAATCTCAATGTCCATCAATGGATAAATTAATAAATAGAATGTGAGATATGTATACACAATGGAATTTTTTACAATGGAATAGTTTTCATCTTATAAAAAGGTAATCTTGCCATTTATGACAACAAAGGTGAACCTGGAGGATGCTTTGCTAAGTGAAAGAAGCCAGTCACAGAAGGACAAAAACTGCATCATTCCACTTATATAAGTATCTAAAATAGTCAAACTCATAGAAGCAGAAACTAGAATGATGGTTGCCATGGGATAGAGGAAGGTAGAAAGAGGGGTTGCTGTTAAAAGGGTATAAAGTGTCATCATACAAGGTGAACGAGTTCTAGAGATTGTACGCACTGTACCTATAGTTAACTACGCTGCACTGTGCGCTTAAAATTTGTTAAGAGGGTGGAACTCATGTTAAGTGTTCCCATGACAATTAAAAATAGATAAAGAAAAAAAATGCATTGGCAAATGGAGGCAAATCTATTATTTAGAAATACGGAAATTTACAGAACTCTGAAAGCCATTGGGATATGCATTTCTATGAGTTGTTTATATGTTCACTGATCAACAGTGACCAACATCGAAGCTACAGTTTCCAATCAATGGAAATGCCTATGCTGAAAAATCATACTTTGGCTTATTAGTTTTACTAAAAAAATAAATAACAAAATCAACTTTGAGAAAGCGCTACTATGGTGTGCATTTTGTACATTCAAGCAGCTAATAAAGTGAACCATTTCTTAGGTTTCCCATAATGTCTGGGATTATAGGAAACATTTATCTCTCTTCATTAGCTTCCCCTTCTCTCCACCAATCTTCTTCCCATCATTGTCTCTATCACCAGTACAGTTCTCGTTGCACTGGGGGAAATGCTGAGGTATTGGGTCCACTATTTGTTATAAGATGTGAAGTCACAGAAAGACAGATCAGCTCAATTTCTTCATTTTGAAGGTAAGGAAATATGAACCCAGCAAGGTAAAATCACTTATCTAAGCCATGAAATTAGCAGACGACAGAGCAGAGAACAGAACCGGGGAATGTAATCTCTAGCCCAGTTCTCAAATTCCACAAGTGTAGATGGTATCTGTCTCCAGAGGCTCACACAGTTCTCTGGTAGAAAGTCTGATCCCTTCAAAAGTGATAGTAACCTCCACAATCACCATTTGTAATTCCTGAACATTTTTTTTTTCTATTTCTATTCACTCATTTTCTCAGGCTTCAATGTATTTTATAAACTATAATTAAGCAGTACTAATTTATTTATGCTGACATGCCTTGATTCAGCCTATATATCTCCAGTTTCCCATGAGCCAGTCTTCTTAATCATATTCTCTGATGAGGTCTCAGATGTGTTATTTCATCTGGGAATGAACTCAGAGTTAGAAAGTTCTCCTTCATAATGAATAGTTCTCTGTGATATAAAGTTGGTGTTTGGACTCGTACATCCAAGCAAATTTGACCTATTTGCTGCCAGCCCTCAATTCATGTTTGAGTTCTCTCAGTATGCTGCCTGTGTCTGCCTATGTTCCTGATAAGTTCCTGAGACACATAGGTATTGAGTGCCTGCTCTGTGTCCCACCATGCGCAGGGAAAATAAACAAACACAACGGAGGAAAAATATGGATCTTTAAAAACAATCCTTTAGGGACACCTGGGTGGCTCAGTTAGTTAAATGTCTGCCTTCGGCTCAGGTCATGATCTCAGGGTCCTGGGATCGAGTCGTGCATCGGGCTCCCTGTTCAGCGGGGAGTCTGCTTCTCCCTCTCCTTCTGCCCTTCCCCCCTGCTTGTGCTTGCATGCTTTGTCTCTCTCTCTCTCTCAAATAAATAAAATCTAAAAAAAAAAAAAAAAAAAAATCCTTTAATATAGGAAAAGGGGCAAATGTTAAACCAATAATTATGCAGAAAGTTAATTAAAATTGTTATAGGTTGTAAAGGAATACAGAGAACTGTGAGGGAGTAAACCAGGGAGATGTAAACTAGTGTAGAGAACATTTGAGACGTTCTCTTCTCCTCACCTATATTCCAGCAATGTTCAATGAAGGGGAGAGGGGATACTCAGCAAACTCTTATCTAGGCATTAACCTGCATCCTCTAGACCTATCTTACCATGAGGCTCCTAGAATATGACACAGCGCTTCACACTGTAATGTTCTGATAATGGAGTGGGGCATGATTACCACATTAACCACTCAACATGCTATATCCCCCCTTTTTATTTGTTCTTTTAGAATGTTTTTGTTTAATGTTGGATTTGCCATTGAAAAAATATAGTGTTATCCTAAAATAAGTCAAGCTTACTAATTATGTTTAAAGCTCCTGTATCATGTGAAAATACAAAAGTGAACATATTAAAATCTCAGAGATGGAAAATGAATCAGTCAAATTTGTGTAAATATCTGTAGCTTTCACTCTGTCATGTATTTCTCTCTATGTGTATATTTATATTTTTAAGTTTACACTTTTAAATTTTAACTTTAAACTTTAAGACATATATATGTCATATATATGTGTGTGTGTGTGTGTGTGTGTGTGTGTGTCATGAATATATATCATACAACATACAATTCATAAATCAAGTGTTTTGGCATCCATCAGATTATCTTGTTATCTCATGGTGATCTCTCTGTTAAGATCCAGAAACATGTCTTATCAGGGGTACCACCTGTACTCTGTCTTATTCCCAGCCTACTTTCCCAGTACCTGTCTAAGAGGTATCTATTTGTAACCGGCTTTAACACCTTACATGTGTCTCTGCTCCCTGCTTCAGGCAGGTAAGAGCTCTTGGTGTCCTGATACCATTTTTGTTATGGTTCAAACCTCTCTCCAGAAAACAGGGAGTCCAAGAGGTCTGATGTAGCCTAAACACAGAAGTAGAGCAGGATAGGCTGTCTTTTTGATTTGAGGGTCCATGGAGACTGACATCCAGGGACGACAGAGGGTTTCAAAGTAGGGAAAGCAGTATGAGTGAAGATGCAAAGCATAGAATCTAGACTCCCCAGCTCCCCTGCACAGAAGGGAGAAGGAAGACAGTACTGGAGCCATGTTTCCTTCCAACAGTGGAAGCTGCATCTAAAGTGTAGATCCAGGGGGCAGATGAGAAAGTGCAGAATCCCCAAGGTGCTGGCTAATTCAGTTTGGCCTTGCTTCCTTAATGATTCTTTTGCTGAAAAGGAACCTAGCTTGGCTGGTTCTCACACTCTTACATCATCGGCAACTTCTGTGCAAATTACTCTTAAGAAATGCTAAGAATTACAAGTGACTCATCACCAGAAACCTTGCTTTAGGTTGTCTTTGTTCCATTTTCAAATATTGTTGATATGGCCCACATTATCTAGAAAATCTGGGTTTAAGTACCGGAAACGATTTTGAAATAAAAAAATAATACAAAGAAAAAAGTCAACAGAGAGGAAGCTCTCAAAAAGACAGCACGAAAACGTAGAAATGAAGATCAGTAAAAGCCATCTTTAGAAACACAGTGAACAGAGCAGCGTCAGTTCCACACAGAATGGGCCTGGGGCCACTTGGACCTTCAGGCTCCACATCCCTTCTCACACACGTTTCTGTGTCTTTCTTCAACTGTAGGCAATCTAGCAGGAAGCATGGTATCTAGAAGGTCCTAGTCCATAAGCTTCATGTCCAATGAGCCTCCCAGTTCCAGGGAAAGAAGCTGATGGGCCAGAGTTGGATTATATGCTCATTCTTAGGCAAATTACTCTAGCCAAAGGAGCAAAATTTCTGAGTGGCAGTACTCTGTGGAGTCAGTGGGGAATCACTTCCCTGAAAGATTATTACTCTGAGAAGAGATGTCTTGAGGTCCCATTATAATTTGTTACTCTACTTACCATCATTTACCTCGAGTTCAGTGTGTCCCATTTTTCCCTCACAGAGATCGAAAAGGTAATTTTGTAGAAGCCTTGAGGATTCACACAATAAATGTCTTATTTTAAGGACAGGCAATTTCAGAGTTTGGGAGTGTTTTTCCCCAATATGAACACCTTCGGGTAAATGTGTTTGATATATATATCTCTAGGCACACAGCCTTAAGATAATTCAGCAAGTCAACAACATAAAGCTTCAACTAGTTGATTAGATCTTGTATCCAATCTTCTTAAATAATGGAGGAAACTGAGTTCATTAAGGAAAAGACAAAAGAAAAAGTTCCAGTGGGGCAAGCTCTACTGAATGAAGATGAGTAGTGCAGGTGTTCTCAGGGAAGATGCCCAACACATCACTGGAGCAGCTTCAAATTCCATTCTGCCACATAATTAGTTAATTGTATCTGTTTCCTTTAGTGAGTCATGGTTTAGCAAGTCATTGCTGAATCTGACCCATGAAGGCACTCTATGAAGGCGTTTCATATATGGATATGGAGCAAACATGGGACATGTATTAGTCAGAAGGGACCAGGTGACAACAACCCTGAAATTTTCAGAGCTGAAAGAGACGTGCTCATTCTCCATGCCTAATGTGCATTGTCTGGGGATTGCTCCATTCTGACCCAGGCTCTAGAGGCACCTTCTAAAACAAGTGGCTTCTGGTTTGCTGGGCCTGGAAAGAACAGGTCTGATGGTGGCTTGCCAGTTCTCTTACGCTTCTGAATGGATGGGAAACATTCTTCTGTCCTCAGGACATTGGCCAGGACTAGTCACGTGACTCTGCCTAACTCTTAGGAGGCTAGGAAATCTGGGACAACAAAGAAATTAATTGAGGAGCAGAGTTGTCCCTGGCCCAGAATAGTAGAATGCTTTTTTTTTTTTTTAATTGGTTTTGGTTTTACAGTATCTTTGTAAAGATCCCCTTATCAGAAAATATCTGTGTCAGGAATCTTATCTTTTTATGGGGGACTCAAGGGGATAGGGATCTTCCAGAAAATATGAATGCTTATTGATTCAACAACTGTCAGTTTCTCAAGTTATAAAGGTATAGAGAACATGCTTATTGTGAAGTATCTATAGCAATGTCTTTAGCTCCGAAAATGTCACCTTCTACACATACTCCCCACCCCAACATGTCTTCTGTGAGAGCAAGCTTAACTGCAGTCACTTCTTGGCTAAATCCATAGAGTTTTACACTTTATAACTGAACATATGTATGAGATCTGCTGTAGGGGCAATGTGTTGTACCAACTTAGGGGGTGATAAATAATTTAAGTTCCTTCTAATAGGAGTCCACCAGCATTTGAGCAATCCCACGACATGCATGTATGACAGCTCGTTGCATGATTAACTCCGAAAGCATCTAAAACTTCTTTCCTAAAATGGAATAATGCCACGAGAGGATCTATAACTTCAAACTAAAGCTACACAGCCACTATGACTTTATAATTGAAGTTCGGCTGATTATGTATTAATATAAACATGGTCTCATGTTATGTCTTTGTAGATAGGAAAATAAGATTAGAGTAAGAACAAAACAGTTTATGTTAACACAAAACAATTTAATTCTCAGTAATACGTTTTATACTTTGGAATGCATCCTCTGCTTTTTCATCATTAAAAGGTGAGTATTTACCATTTATATAGAAATTAGGATTCCACTAATTTTTCTCTCAATTATTGAGCCTAATGTTTATGTAACATGGATTCAAAGAACCAAAATGTACTTTGAAGAGATATATTTCTTACATTTACAAAGTTGAATTTTTCACATTTTTTAAAGTAATACAGTAGACGCTGAATATTCAGCACAAAGGAGTCAACAATGAAAAGTCTCTCAAGAGTCTTCACAAAACCACAATTTATAAACATGATTTTTTTCTTCATCCTAATCACACTATTAGTATTTCAGGAAGAATGGTGAATTAACTTAATTGTGCACATCCTTATCTTACGACTTTCATTGGGTGTGCTTCTAATGTTTTCTTATTAAACATATTAGTGTTAGGGTAAAACATATGCACATAGACAGACACACTATCATGTCCTAACAACCAAGTATTCATTTTAAGGAGTTTTATCAGATGATGGATTTTATCAAATGCTTTTTAGCTCCTGACGAGATACTTTTACCTTTTTGTATGTTTCTGTGAATTACTTTAGCATATTACAAATATCATAATATTGGTTATATTCTCCTGCATATTTTAGTATTTCATTTTAAAACTTGCATTATGAATCATTAGTGCTACTGGTCTAGAAATTTGGCCTCAGATGTTGTGCCAACATTATGGCACTACCGACACAAACTTCATTTTCTTCCTTCTCTAATCCCTGATCTGAAAGAAATTAAAGAGCATTGGAATTATCTCTTTAAAAGGGCTAAAATCACTATGAAATGGACTGGAAGTTATTCATGGATTTTTTTTTTTTTTTTTGTGGGAGGAGAATGTAGATTTTTTTTTTTAAATGGTCTTGATTTGTTCCACAGTAATATTACCTTAGACATTAATAGCTCCTTAGGAACATAAAATATTAATTTGCATTTCTTGAAAAATCATTTTCATCCAGGTTTTCAAATTCTTAAGGATAAATTGAAAAAAATTGCAAGTTTTTATTTCCTTATTTTTGTATTTTTTAGCTTTTCTTATATTTGTGTTTAAAAAATTATGTCTAATTTTATATGTATATACATTTCCCCCCTCCTTTTTTTTTTTTTTTTTTTTTTACTAACTAATGGTTTTCCATAGTGGCCAATTTACACTCCCACCAACAGTACATGGGTGTTCCTTTTTCTCCATAACCTCACCAACACTTGTGATTCTTGTCTTATTGATGACGGTTATTGTAATAGGCATGAGGTGATCAGGGACCATCTATTCAGTCTCTATCACTCCATAGACAATCTAACTTAAAATTATTGCAAACTAATGGATATTTGTCACAAAATAGCATCAAAACATCAACACTATCTTAGTTACTTAATTGAAGGTGGAGAAAATCCAAAATTTAGAGGTATCTTGATTATGTTCGTAAAGATTGTAAGTTTATATTAACTTGAGAGCAATGCTTCTCAACTTGGAAACCCAGCAGAATCAGAAATTAAGCTGTGTAGAATGTGTGAAATATCTTTTCTTTTTTCATTTGGAGATATGGTTCTGTGAATGAATTATCAAATGCAGTTGTGGTGATATCTCATTGTGGTTTTGATATGCATTTCCCTGATGATGAGTGATATTGACCATCTATTTATATGTCTGATCGGCATCTATATGTCTTCTTTGGAAAAATGTCTATTCAGATCCTGTGCCTATTTTTGAATTGGATTGTTTGGGGTTTATTTGTTTGTTTGTCTTTTTTTTTGGTGTTGAGTTGTATAAATTCTTTATATATTTTGGATACTATCCCATTATCAGTTATATAATTTACAAATACCATCTCCCATTCAGTAGGTTGCCATTTTGTTTTGTTGATGGTTTTATTTGCTATGCAAAAGCTTTTTATTTTGATAAATTCCCATGAGATATCACCTTTCACTGTCAGAACGGCTAAAATAAAAAAGACAACAAATAACAAATATTGGTGAAGATGTGGAGAAAAGGGAACCCTTGTTCACTGTTGGTGAGAGTGTAAATTGGTGCAGCCATTGTGGAAGATAGTATAGTTTCCTCAAAAAACTAAAAATAGAAATACCATATGATTCAAAAAGATCCCACTTCTATTTAACCAAAGAAAACAAAAATACCAATCTGAAGATATATGCATACCTATGTTTATTGCTACATTATTTACAATAGCCAAGATGTGGAAGCAGCCCAAGTGTCTGTGGATAGACAAATATGGGTAAGGAAGATATGAAATAGATAGATAGATAGATAGATAGATAGATAGATAGATAGATAGATCCATATATATATATATATATATATATATATATATATATATATATATATACACAACGGAATGTTATTCAGCCATAAAAAAAGAATAAGATCTTGCCATTTGTGACAACATAGATCGACCAGAGGGTATGAGAATAACTGAAATAAGCCAGAGAGAAAAAGACAAACACCATATGAATTCACTTATATGTGGAATCTAAGGGGAAAAAATGAACAAAACCCAGCAGAAGCAGACCTATAAATACAGAGATCAAATTGTTGGTTGCCAGAGGGGAGACAGATGGAGGATGAACAAAATGAGCAAAGAGGAGTGGGAGATACAGGCTTTAAGTTATGAAATGAGTAAATCACGGGGATGGGGGATACACCATGGGGAATATAGTTAATGATGCTGCAATGCGTTGTATGGGGATGGACGGTAGCTATCTTGTGGTGAACAGAGCATAAGGTGTAGACTTATAGAATCATTGTATTGTACACCTGAGGCTAATGTAATGCTGTCTGCCAATGATACTTCCATAAAAAAATTAAAAATAGATAAATAAATAAGTAACAGCATCTTCTCTTTTGGGATTCTAAATATATAAGTCTGGCATATATGAAGTAAGTGATTCAATATTAGACTATTGTTCAACGCAAAATATAAATATCACCCTAACCACACTATTTGTAAACTGCAAGAACACGGAAAAGAAAACACCACTAGAGGAAAATGTGACCCATTATACTCAATTAGCTATTTTTGCTGAAAAACCTGATCAGAAGTGACAGTCTTCCAGGCTAAAAATAAGTACCAGGTTTTGTCTAATTAATACCACTCCTTAATTATGTAGCACCTTAAAGTTTTTTCCTAGAGTTTATGTAAGTTCAAACAAAAAGAAAAAACTTCTCTTACACATGAAGGCCAGGATTTAGAGGGGAGTGGATAGCACCAGAAAGATGACCAGGAATCTGGCCAAATCCACCATGTCTCTTGTGGGATTTGAAAATTTGCCATAATCCAATACTCAAGCTTCAGCCTGCAGACTCAGAAAAAGACTGTTTTTCAGGTTACCAATAGTGGGTTTCTTTGTTGGTGAGTATTTCAATTCCTTGTTACAGCTTTATTCAGATGTAATGGATGTGCCATGAACTCACATATTTAACGTGTCCAATTGTATCAATTTTGAGATATGTAGATGCCCTTGATACCAGTGCCACAATTAAGACAAAAAGCACATCCATCACCCCGTTTCCTCAAGCTTTTTGGTAATACATCCCTACCCCTCTTCATCCCCAATCACTGACTTGTTTTCTGTCTCTTTAAATTAGTTGACATTCCCTGGAATTTTTATAGATGAAACCATCCAATTACATTCTTCATTTGTATGCTTCTTTCACTACAAATAATTATGTTGAGATTCATTTATGTGTATCATCTATTCATTGCTGAGTTTGATTCCATTCCATGGTATATAGTCAGTGTATCCATGTACTCATTGAAAGACATTTGGTTCTTTCTAGTACTTGAGTACTACCAATAAAGCTGCTGTGTGCATGAATGCAGAACTCACTGCATGTTCATGTCATTGCATGGACTTGTGATCTAATTTCTCTTGGCTACTCACCAAAGCAAGACATAGCTGAACAATACACCATGTGTGCTTAATATTTTAAGGAACTGTAAAATTATTTTTCAAAGTAGTTATAAAATTTTATATTCCCCCTAGCATTGTATTAGAAATCCAATCCAATTCATGTACATGTTTCCAAACATTTGTTCTAGCCACATTGTTTATTTAAATTTTAGCCATTCCAATTGATGACTATTCTTTCTTTACTCAATTGTGTTTTCAACTGGTTGTCAAAAACCAGTAGTCCATATATGTTTGGGTCAATCTCTGGATTCTCTGTGCTATTTCATTTACCTGTTATCCATCATTATGCCGATACTATATTGTCATAATTACTGACGATCATTCTCAATGGGGAAAAACTGAGAGCTTTCCCCCTAAGGCAGGAACGTGGCAGGGATGTCCACTATCACCTCTGCTGTTCAACATAGTACTAGAAGTCCTAGCCACAGCAATCAGACAACAAAAAGAAATAAAAGGCATCTGAATCAGCAAAGAAGAAGTCAAATTCTCACTCTTTGCAGATGATATGATACCTTATGTGGAAAACCCAAAAGACTCCACCGCAAAACTTCTGGAACTCATACATGAATTCAGTAAAGTGGCAGGATATAAAATCAATACACAGAAATCAGTATCCAAAATCTATAAAGAACTTATCAAACTCAACACCCAAAGAACAAATGATCCAATCAAGAAATGGGCAGAAGACATGAACAGACATTTTTCCAAAGAAGACATCCAAATGGCCAACAGACATGAAAAAGTGCTCAACATCACTCGGCATCAGGGAAATCCAAATCAAAACCTCAATGAGATACCACCTCACACCAGTCAGAATGGCTAAAATTAACAAGTCAGGAAAAGACAGATGTTGGCAGGGATGCGGAGAAAGGGGAACCCTCCTACACTGTTGGTGGGAATGCAAGCTGGTGCAGCCAATCTGGAAAACAGTATGGAGGTTCCTCAAAAAGTTGAAAATAGAGCTACCATATGATCCAGCAATTGCACTACTGGGTATTTACCCCAAAGATACAAATGTAGGGATCTGAAGGGGTATGTGTACCCTGATGTTTATAGCAGCAATGTCCACAATAGCCAAACTATGGAAAGAGCCAAGATGTCCATCGACAGATGACTGGATAAAGAAGATGTGGTGTATATATATACAAAGGAATATTATGCAGCCATCAAAAGGAATGAAATCTTGCCATTTGCAATGACGTGGATGGAACTGGAGGGTATTACGCTGAGCAAAATAAGTCAATCAGAGAAAGACATGTATCATATGACCTCACTGATATGAGGAATTCTTAATCTCAGGAAACAAACTGAGGGGTGTGGAGTGGTGGGGGTAGGTGGGATGGGGTGGCTGGGTGATAGACATTGGGGAAGGTATGTGCTATAGTGAGCGCTGTGAATTGTGTAAGACTGTTGAATCACAGACCTGTAACTCTGAAATAAATAATACATTATATGTTAAAAAAAAAAAAAAGAAGAAGAAGATAGTAGGGAGGGAAAAATGAAGGGGGAGAAATCGGAGGGGGAGACGAACCATGAGAGACTATGGACTCCGAGAAACAAACTGAGGGTTCTAGAAGGGAGGAGGTGGGGGAATGTGTTAGCCTGGTGATGGGTATTAAAGAGGGCACGTATTGAATGGAGCACTGGGTGTTATACGCAAGCAATGAATCATGGAACACTACAACAAAAACTAACATAACATAATAAAATAAAATTTAAAAAATAAAATAAGTCTTGAAATCAGATAGAGTTATTCATGATTTGTGCTTTTTAATATATATTTTGGATACTTTTTTAATTTCTATAAGAATTTTAGAATAATTTTGTCATTTTTTTACAAAATTCTCAATTTTTTCATTTCTACAAAAATTTGATTAGTATTGATTTGATAAATATGAGGAGAACTGACTTTAATAATATTGGGTTTCCAAACTATGGAAGTGGGATATCTTTCCATTTATTTAGGCTTTCATTAATTTATTCTCCACAATGTCTTATACTTTTCAGTGAATAGGTCCTACATGTCTTTTGTCAGAATTTGTGGCAGACAGAATCTAATGCGGTCCCCATAATGTCCACCTCCTGGTATTCTTACAGTTATGTAAACTTCTTCCACTGAGTGTGGTTGGGAACTGTAACTGGCTTCTAACCAATAAAAAATATTTATTATTGTCTTTTTCCATTGTTTTTCTATTTTCTATTTCTTGGCTTCTACTCTCCTCTCTCTTGTTTCCCTTTTTTTTTTTTAATTTACTTAGTTCAGTTTCCTTTTTAATTCATAGTTTCTTAAAGTGTTCATCGGGGTTGTTGATTTGAGAGCTTTCTTTTCTTATATAGATGATTCTTGCCGCTAAACCCCACTTTAGCAGCATTTCACAAATTTTCATATGTTGAATTTTTATTATAATTTAGTTAAAATATATTTTAATTTCCCCTTTGATTCCCCTTTTGACCCATGAATTACTTAGAAATGTATTATTTAGTTTTTGGGAAAAAAAATGGCAATTTTCCATAGATGCTATTGATTTCTCATTTAATCTCATTGTAGTCAGAGAACTTTCTTCATATGATTTGAATCATTTTAAATATATTGAGCCTTGGTTTATAGCCCAGAATGTGATTTCTCTTTAAATATGTTCTATGTGAACTTGAGAAGTACGCATTTTCTGCTATTCGACTGTCCTATAACTTTCACTTAGGTCAACAGTGTTTTTCAAGTCTTCTATATCCTTTTTATTTTCTGTTCTAGCAGTTATTGTGAGAGATATTGAAATCTCAATTACAATTTTGGATTAGCCTATTTCTCTTGTTCTGTCAGTTTTTACATCATATATCTTGAAGCTCTGTGTCTTAGTCTGTTTGGGTTGGTATAACAAAATAACATAGCCTGGGTAGCTTATAAACAACAAAAATTTATTTCTCACATTTCTGGAGGGTGGGAAATCCAAGATCCAGATGCCAGCATAGTCGTGTTCTGTGAAAGCCCTCTTCCTGGTTCACAGCTAGCACATTCTCACTGTGTCTTCATTTGATGGAAGGAGCTAGAGGTCCCTCTTTTATAAGGCACTAATCTCAATCATAAGAGCTTCACCTTCATCTCTTAAGCACCTCCCAAAAGGCCAACACCTTAACATGAATTTTGGGGACACGAACATTCAGACCATCACATTCTATTATTTAGGGTTGCTTTTTCTTCTGGATAACTTAATATTTTTTTTACATTATTAAATGACCTCCTTTATCCCTAGTAGCATTGTTTTTTTTTTTTTTCCTGAAAACTATGTTATCTCATTAATATAGTTACTCCAGCTTTTATTAAAATTCGTATTCTTATGGTATATTTTTTACATCCTTTTACTTTTAACCTGTTTGGTTTTTTTTTTGTTTGTTCTTTTTGTTTTTAAAGATTTTATTTATTTATTTGATAGAGCTAGAGAGAGGGAGAGCACAAGCAGGGGGAGTGGCAGGCAGAGGGAGAGGAAGAGGCAGGCTCCCCGCTGAGGAAGGAGCCCGACGTGGGGCTCGATCCCAGGACTCTGGGATCATGACCTGAGCCAAAGGCAGCCGCTTAACTGACTGAGCCACCCAGGTGCCCCAACCTGTTTGTTTTTTAATAATTAAGGTTTGTTGTAGGCAGTATGTAGCTGGATCTTGTTTCCCCCCTCCCTTTCTGCAATCTGATAGTCTCTGTCTTTTAATTATGATATTTAGATCACTTGCACTTAATGTGATTGTTGATATGATTCAATTTAATCTGTCATTATACTATTTGTTTTGTATTTGTCCTTCTTTGTTTCCCTTTTCCTCCTTTTCTGTCTTCTCTGAGATCATTTGTTCATTTTAAAAATATATTTTATCTCCTCTGTTGGATTATTAGGCATACACTCTCATATTTTAGTGGATCTTTTGGGATTGCTAGAATTCATCTTTATAAAATCGCAGGCTACCTTCAGGTGATGTTATGCCACAACAGTTATAGAATATGAACTTCATAACAGTATATTTTCACTTTTCCTGATTATTTGTGGTTCTGCAGTCATATAATTTATGTTTACAACTCTTATAAACCTCACAGATTATGATCACTCTTTCTTTAAACAGTGAATTCACTTTTAAAAAGGTATAAATAATACCAAGCATTTTATATATTTAATCATAAAGTCATCCTTTCATGCTGTTTATTTCTTTGAGTAGATCCGTATTTCCATGTGGTATCATTTTCTTGTGCTTGTAGGATAGTCTTTAACATGTTTATTAGTGGAACATTACTGGTGAGGTTTTCTAGCTTTCCTATGCCTACAAAGTCTTTACTTTTCCTTCATGGGAAGTTTTTTTTAGTGGAACAGAACTCTAAACTGGAAGATGATGTGAGTTTTACCTTAAGTGGTGTCAGATGCTTTTGCATTCCTGTAACTACTCTTGAGCTTTGCTGTGGAATGATGTTATGTTACTTGCAAATTGTTTCAACATTTTAGGGGTTGCTTTTAAGATTTGTTGGGCAGTGATTAGTCTAAAACTAATTATACCGTATTACTGAGGCAAAACCCTCTGAGTACTCTTCTCAGTGTATAATCTTGAAGTTTTCTAATTTGGCTGGTGGAAATAGTCACTATTCATGACCCTTCCTGAGTAACAGCCATATTACCTGTAGTCCTTTTGGGCATTTTTTTTCCCCCTGAACCTCCAGCAGTTTCCTCACTCAAATGCCCTGATCAGCACTCAGCTGGATACTTAGGGGACCCCTCTGTATATGCCTGAAGTTCCCTCTCTGTACAGCTCCCTCCTCACTGGTGCTCTGTCCAGAGGCCATGAGCTGCCTTGAACTACCTCAGCTCAGGGTGCCTGCATGGCTCCATCTGGGTGTCCCTTCCCTGACATGTGGACTGGAAGCTCTCTCAAAGCAGTAAACTGGAGCAAGCTCAGGGCTTGCCTATTTGGTTTCTTCTCCCAGGAATTATGGTCCTTGTTGCCTGAGTTACAGTGTGTGAAAATTATCATATCATATAATTCATCTGTATTTTGGTTATATAAGGTAGGATGTTATAAAAATATGTCTCAGTGCAGATCAACATGAACCAAACTTATAGTTAGTAAGATAAAGTTAATCCATGAGAATTTCTATTAATGAGGGAAAAATACATTCAAATCTCTCCCTCTATTTGACCAGTGCTGTAAGGCAAAATTAGAAGGTCATTTGTTGATCATAGAATCAGAAGAAATAAAACCAGATTTGAACAATCAAGCTAGTGGCATGATGCCAAGACAGCCTGATGCACCCATCTCTCGTGAAGTCTCTTCAATCCATTGGCAGGTGTAGAGTGCAAGAGCATAAACCTCTACTTGCCTCTGGGCAGTGTTTGGGTGGAGACTGACAACTTTTCTTTGTGAAACTCTCCTTTATCTATGCCTCTATGGCTCAAAAGATTCCTGATAAACACTTGTTCTAAAGTCGTGTTCATATTTAGATATTTGCATGTTCTTTTTCAAGTTACCTTCAGGTCCTGTTGGGCTGGAGGTCCTTAAGTAATTCACATATTCTTTAATTTTCTATATTAATCTCATTTTAACATACAGAAACAACTTCCTTTACTTAATTTTCAAATTAAGTTCTAATTTTCAATTAGATTCTCAGTGAGACCCAAGTTCTGGCCATAGTTCTTAAACTTGCTCTTATATCTACGACTTCCCACTAAAAATATTTTACTGTATAGCAGTTTAGGTACATGGATATATTTTTCTCTTTCCCATTTTCCATTTGCTACCATTGACCATTGTATACATAGCACCAAGCTAGTGCTTAAATTTTATGAGATAAAGGCATACATGCTTTTCCTTCTTTTACACACTAATCTGAAGGCACACATTTCAGAATCTCACTTATCTTCAAAATCAATGTCCTTTATTCTTTTCAGTTAACAACACTCTTTATAATTGTAGTGTGGTCACTTTTCCTTAGAATCATTACTAATTGTTTCCAGAATACTTTATCCTAACCACGTGTGAATGTTACCTGAATCCTGTATTTTAGCCTTTTCACACTTTTTATATAGAAATATCCTTTCTTGGGGCACCTGGTTGGTTCAGTCAGTTAAGCGTCCAACTCTTGGTTTTGGCTCAGGTCATGATCTCAGTGTCCATGCTCAGCATGGAGTCTGCTTGAGATTTTCTCGCCCTCTCCCTCCTGCTCTCTCTCTCTTTCTATCTCCCAAATAAATAAATAAATATTTTTAAAAAGAGATATATTCTTTCTTTCCCTGAAACTCTAAAATGTCTTTAACTGCTACTTTGTATAAAACATTCTTTGTATAAAACATACATGATCCTAGTTATTTCCTGCTGCCTCTAAAAATAATTTAAATCTTCCTATTAATTCAATGTCATTGTATAAGCCTTCCTTGAATAATACACGATTTAGTTTCTTTATTTAGGATCTTGTCTGTGCTACCTTCCATCCACTTTGAGTGGATTATGTCCACAGAAGTTAACTTTTTTTTTTTTTTTTTTTTTTTGCCAGACTGAGGAAGATATGATTTGAAGCTTCCTGATCCACTGCTTTTATCTCGTTTTCTAATATAAAATATAATAGCACACTGAGACTTTATCCACCATATCTGAACTATACTTATGAATAGTCTTAAGTTTTCCTTGTTTCCTCACAGAGTGCTAATAAAATGACCCATTTCAGGGAGTGAAGATTCCCTTGGGTGAATCTGAAGGATTTGTCAGCAGAACATATGTGACTAACCCCTATAATATGCAAACTTCACCCCCAAAGCATTTGTCTGCATTTCCTGTGAGTTCCCAACATTTTGGCATTGTCCTCCTTCAAAATCTTTTTTCAATTGCATGTCCTGAGTACAGTCTACTCAAACTCTATGGCCGAGCCCTCTGGTGGCTACACCATCCATCCCTCCATTCTTCCTCAGTACCCAAACACTGGCTTCATTTCTGTTGGTCTTGTGTCCTATTGCAAACCACAGTTTTAACTTCCTTTTCTTCTAGGGATGGCCAACTAGATGTAATTTAAGTGGATGAATGGAGCATCTGGCAAAGTTCTTTGAGACAGGAGACTGACAGGGATCCATTTTGTCTTCCAGCTTTCCTCCAGAGTCCTATCTAGAAAATATAGAAGAGGGAGACAAACCAGAAGAGACTCTTAATCTCAGGAAACAAACTGAGGGTTGCTGAAGTGGAGGGGGGTGGGAGGGATGGGGTGGCTGGGTGATGGACAGTGGGGAGGGTATGTGCTATGGTGAGTGCTGTGAATTTTGTAAGACTGATGAATCACAAACTTGTACCCCTGAAACAAATAACACATTATATGTTAATAAAAATTTAAAAAAAATAAAAATAAATGCAAAAAAAAGAAGATATAGTTGATGGCTGCTGAGGGACAGAAATTAGACAGTAAAAATGGCAGAGCAAAGTTGGTGGACTGTATCTCTAAGGACTTTAAAGAGCATCATCTCAGTCCTGGACTGTCCATGTGGTACTAGTAGAAAAATAAATAAATATTGTGTTTAGGCTACTGGGGCTAGTATCTGATAACCATAGTCAGAGTCCCTAGCCAAAATTGTCCCCATGACTGTGGCTTTTATTATGCTTGCTGTTACTTCTACTTCTCACGAGAATCTTGTGTTGAATAATCCACATTTTTGTCAGAACTTCTTTGAGTAGTTCTGAGAAACTATCCCCTACTAAGTAGAGTGGTTATTTGAGTTTCTAATGTTTCTGAGATGGTAGAATCATAACTCAAACTTAGGTCTGACTCAGAAACCCAAACTTCAACTTCTACTCAAATATTTCACATATTCACTATATTTTATTATACTGTCAAACTTCGTTTCATGTGATTTAACCACGTGGCTTAGAATAACATAGCAGAAACAGAATTACCCTGGCTTCACTTATATTTGATGTGCTTACATTTATGAGTGAGTCCAGAGACACGCAAATAAACAGGGCAGATCTTTCTGCAAAGGTGGTCTTACCACACATGGTCCCCACCCCGCACAGCCACGAATAGCTTGTTTTCCTTCTCCCACTTAGTCACAGTGCTACGACATAATCTTATGAGTGGGTCAATGTATTTTATCCACCATTCATCCATAATGACTTCTATTTTTTTTAAGATTTTATTTATTTTAATCATGAGAGACAGAGACAGAGACAGAGAGAGGCAGAGGCAGAGGCAGAGGGAGAAGCAGGCTCCCCAAGGAGCAGGGAGCCCGATGGGGGACTTGATCCCAGGACCCCAGGATCATGACCTGAGCTGAAGGCAGACACTTAACCATCTGAGCCACCCAGGCGCCCCATCCATAATGACTTAAAATAATAATCATAATTTGTCGGACTTATTTTTTTCTTTATTCTAAAAATATATCATTCCTACTAAATAAATGGTATATAAATACATCATTTTCTGGCACCATCAAGTATAGCATTATATGTTATAACTGAAACTCCCTCACCTACTATATATCTAATAATAATGCACATCCATACATACAAGTATACATATTTTACCACATTTTACTTACAGGAAATTCCTAGCAGCATTAACTAAACCAGTACCATCCTCACTCCTCCTATTATTTTATTTTATTCTTACAGTACTTTCTACATCTTCCATATGAAGGCTTGTCAGTCTGCCTCTCCTATGAGATTTAAGTTCTAAGAAAGCACTGATTTTGTCACATCCATTTCTATATGTTCAGCATGTAGGACAGTGACAGACTCATAATAAGTGATTATTGCAGATACGCTCATGAAATTAATCATTGCAAACATCTGGAAGAATATATTTAACAAGACTCTTTTGGTGTAAACACAGCGACCCCCATTTCACCAGTAACAAAACCAAGGTGGAGAAAATGTAAGGCTCTTGACCAATTTTGAACAACAGATAAGCAGAATTAGGAGAATTTGAGCCCAAATCTCTGTCTGAAAATCTATGCTCTTCGGATTGTATTGGGAGCAGAACTTCCCCAGAGCCCCACTGTTAATGTTCAAAGAGCTCTTTCCTTTCTTGGCTATTTATCATGCTATTCACACTCTTTTAGTTGTGACATCCGGCATTACACAATTTTTCTTTATCTTTTGCTTGGTTTTTCATCATTAATACCTATTTTCACCCTCTTTCTCTCTTACTCCTGAAAGGGTTATCAAAGGGTGCCTCGGTGCAGCTCCAGCCGGCCCCCCACATGCACTGCTAGGAGCATCCACTTCCTTTCCTGACAAATGAACTAAATTTGTGAGGTCTGGGCTTAAAGCTTACTCTCACTTGGCATTCTCTCCTTCCTTTGACTATCTGCAGGAGTTAGTCTCAAGTTCTTTTGTTTTTGTTTTTGTTTTTTAATTTTCAGTCATTATTCTCCTTCCTCTGATCTATGTATGGTCTTCATTATTTGACTCTATAAATGATACCAGATAATTTGCTCTTCGAAAGTGGTGGATTCATTCTATATCTTCAGAGTTATTTTCCATGGCCATTTTATTAAACCATGATCCTTTTCTCCACACAATTAGAGGATTTGTAATGAAAATAACACCACCATTTCCATTCCGTGGCCTAGAGATATTGGCCATTAGCTGTCTTGTGTTTTTTGGGGGGTTACTGTGCCATTTGGATGCATGTGTGCTTCCTTTGGTATCTTGCAGGTAGGGCTGGCTCCCCTTCTTTGGGTTATCTCTCTCGCATTATGGATGTTTTCTTAAACTGTGATTGGTTCCCTCAGATTTTTTTAAATTAAGTTTCCCATCTTGAGAGTGTGTTCTTAGCTATAGTCTGTTTCTCTGATCACAGAGTGGCATGGCTTGGCCTTCCAAGCTTTATAAGTCTGTCTTGGTCCATCTGCTTTTAAATGTAATAACATCCCCCAAAACTGTGACTTTGTGAGTAATTATCAAGAACAGGTCCATGTCATCATCTCAGTAACTTAAATAAAAAATTATCTACCTCTGAAGGAAAGAAAATGTCCTCTAAGTAACACATATACCCTCAGAAAGACACTCTGGATTTGGATTGAGTGTTGTTCTTTCTTAGGTGGTGAATATATATCATCTAAACCCAATTCTTGACCTAAAACTCTTCCATAAGCCTGTATCCATTTTCTCGTCAAAGAATCTGACTCCTAAACATCTCCTTATACCTAAAATAAAAAGCCCACTGTCTGGAGTGAGTTTCATTCCCTAACCTTTGCCAAACATCAATGAGCTCTCTCTGCCCTGCTTGTTCATTTTCATGCTGGACCTCATGGTCCCCTCCTTCTTTTTTTGGCCAAAGCCCACTCATCCCTGTAATGTCCATCCCAGCTCTTACATGGCTCCCACCACTTGAAATCTACCCTTCCCCTCTTCCCCTGTGCTCACACTAATGCTTAGCTCCTCTGCACAACTCCTGCTACTCAACTATCTGCCCTCTCAGCCATGATGAGGTCGTTACAGCAGGCACTGCTTCAACACGGTCCTCTGGTTGTGCTCCCAGACCTCAAAAGCTCTGTGTGCCCCCTTCTTCCATGAAGACTCTCTTTCTCTAGCTTGGCTGAAGAGCAAGATTAATCATCAGTCTCTTTTTTATTCTTGCTTTCTTATCTCCAGTCCTCTGTTTTTTGTTTTGTTTTTTTTTTTTTCTTTATCTCTCTTTAGCTTGCCCCATTTCCTCCTCTCATTCAGGGCCCACCCTCTCTAGCAAGAGCCAAAGCTTGGGGGCAAATACTTGATTTTATCCAGTCAAAGCCCTCCAGGATTTCCACTGATGTCCTCACACTTGCAACCTCCTCTTTCCGGTTTGCCTCTTGACACTTGATTCCAAGGAACCCACTTTTCTGACCATCACCCCCATAATTCCCACCCCAGGATGTTTTGCAGTTTTCAGGCCCTCCCATCCATCCTTCAAGCTAGATGGATCTCTATTATGCCATTTTAAAGAAACAGAAACTGGGCAGCCCTGTTTTATATTTTGCTACATGATCTGCAGGATTACAATCTAAAAACTAAGCAAACATTCCAACCAACCATGGTGACCATAAGAAAGCAATTTGTCTGAATACAGATCTCAGGATGGTACAGATTTCTTCCTTCTTTAAATCAGTATAATGGAATTGGTAAATGAGGAGACGTAGTAATAAATTCTACAGCCCTTGATAAGCTTCTGTTTAATCCCCACAGCTATGGTATCAATCAGGTCAAGCAGTAGTATTTCCAAATTAGCATTTCATTTAAAAGAGAAAGCACATGTTAGAATTTTCTTTCACATCTGCTTTCCCAGCCTGATCAGTTCTGCAGCCTAGGATTATGATAAGGCCCAATCATATGAGAAAAACTCAGGGAAGCTGTTCACTCTTACTGAGCTGTAACATCTAGAAATTAATTTTCAGGTGCAAGATATAAAGGACAAGGAAAAAAAAAAGAATTCTATTTACATATGATGCCACTTTTTCTAATAGTCATGTTATTTTCAATCCTTTATAGGTACTCAAACAGGTGTTTGAAGATAAAACAGGCATATATTCAATTAGACCAAATTTCTGAAATCTCCTTGTAATTACTTTATTCTTGCTTCTTTTTTATTATTGCTTCTGCTCTTTTGATGTATTGAAGACTCCTCTTCTGATTATAATTGCTAGTTCTAAGTTCCCTTGTCACTATTGGGTAACTGCCACATTGAATCAGCTGTCCAAGGAGAGAGGTAATTCAGAATAGGTCTACTTTTTTTTAAGATTGATTTATTTATTTGAGAGACAGTGTGTGTGCGAGGGTGGGGGAGGAGCAGAGGGAAAGAGAGGCAGAGAAGCAGACTCCCTGCTGAGTGCAGAGCCCCACATAGGGCTTGATCCCAGGACCCTGAGATCATGACCTGAGCGGATACCAAGAGTTGAAGCCTTAATGAACTGAGCCACTCAGGCACCCCTAGAATAGCTCTGCTATTTAAGGAAATACCAGGAAACAAATTTCACTACCATGTCTTTTAAGATGTTTATAAAATTTTAAACATTGAAAGGTCTGTTATTTATGGTTATCACTCCAGAATAATCCCTTTGAGCAAGCAGTTAATAAGTTCTCCTGAAACTGTGTCCTATCATTAGTAATGTTAGGATTTCTCCATTATCCACCTTCCTTGTAGCAAGTTTGTTATTAGCTTCTACATTTTATAAAAATCACATATAATTTACATGACGGAACAGGTGATATTTCCCCATGATTTATTTAAAAGTTTTAATAAATTCATAAGACAGGTAGACATTTCCCCATGGTTTATTTAAAAATTTAGAAGTCACTTTTGTCACGGCATTCAAGACTTGTCAGTGATCTCTGGAATAAAGCGGTGATTAATTTCTGAGCTACATACGGGATCTGACTTCGGCCCAAAGAAATGAGTGATTGATTATTGACATGTTCTTCTACTCCATCATGTTTTCTGATAATCTTGAATATATCGATTGATTTTTAGATGCAAAATTAGGCTCTACAAATGGATGTGTGCTAGGCATTTCATGTTTAAGACTGAATTTGGAACACCAGCACTGGAGTTGAACCTTTTGTCAGTTTTACCTCTGAGCATCCTATTAGCCACCCTTAGCTCTCTCTGTCTGCTCTGACCACAGGCTCTATGAGCAGCTCATTTTCCCAGAAGGGGGCTTTACACTATAGTCATTAGAAAGATGTGAGAATTCATCCAGGTCTGCCAGCTTGGAGGCTTAGTTTTAATCACCGTTAATGAAGGTAATGATTTAGTGGGTGGAAGAATGAGTATTAGAACGAATGATTAGACTTTACCTGAGTTTCATAACCAATCTCCATAGAAGCTCATTCTATGTCTCAGCTGATCCATTTGATTCCATGTTTGGAAATTATCCCTGAGAATAAAGGGAGATTGAAAATCCTCCAATCCAAGACACGTTCAGACTTTTCTTTTTATTAAGAGCTATACAATTTTAGCATTATTTTCCCCAAACTCCAAAGTTATGTTAGTCTACCATTCAGGTAAAAAATAACTAGTATTTTAATGCTAGTAAGAGAATAATATTAATATTTAATGAAGTAGAGGTTTCTGGATAATGGTAAACTGTAAGTTTTCTAGTAACCCCTTAAGACTTTTAGAAAAGCCGTACGTGAAGCAGAACTTACAAGTGGAATACACTCACTGCGGGTTTGGAAAGGCTGCATTGCAAACCAAATAAATGACCCCAGGTTCTGTAACGGAAGACAAAAACCCTCCTCCTCTTGCTCCACGGTCTCTTGCAGACTTCACTCTGGCTTACTGATTTCACAAGTGCTTAAGAGATGTCTAAAAACACCATCACAGTCAGAGTTGAGGAATGATAATCATCTTGGTTTTAATGCCCAATGACTCAGCAAACAAAGAAAATCTGTAATGACCATAAACCGTAAAGGGCATATGTTGGTATAATGGCTCCCTGCTATTTGGATTACCTCCAGAATTATCTTTTTTGGGGCAAGAGGAGGCATCGATCTGAGCTTGTGAGGTCAGGACACTCACTAACCTCAAGAAAATTGGACAAGTAGAGTCACTGTGAACTGATATTTCTGTTCTGTTGGAGAGGAAATGGTGACCAAGTGTTTGCTAGAAAGCTAATGGTTCTGGTATGGATATGGTTTGAATGAAAGGCTAGATTTCTGTAGGCCTTGAAACTGGCTAAATTTGTACAGGGAATTCTTCATTAAAGAAATACATTGTTTCTTTGGGGAGAAAAAGAACATTTGTACACACCCCATAACTTTGATATGTGCATGTATGAATACAGAGCTGCAAGGAGTATCTGTTGAATATGAGAAACAATTTTAGGCTGTTCTTTCAAATGTCAGAGGTCAATTTACAAGTTTAGTTAATGTTGGACATATCACTATTATGAATGAGATGTTTGTTGGAATAAGGAAGTAAACTGTAAATTCTTTAAACCAATTTTTAAAATATTTGGAGCAAGTGAGAGCATCATTGTTTTCAATGGTGTGTGATCAAATACAGAAAAGCCAGCTAGCTTTAGGACATTATTTAAGGAAACTTAAAAAAAAAAATACCTTTCAGGTCTACATCTGTTTTGTCCAAAAGTAGGGACAAACTCCTCATTCTCCAGCTTCAGAAAGAAGAGTACAGCACCTTGGTATGAGGGAGACAAAGGATGGAGACAGTGGTCCAGGTGTTTTGGGGAGGAGAGATGCTCAAACATGGAGCACATAATTATTTTCAAGAGAGGCTTAAAAGTGGATTATTTTCTGGGTATTTCTGAAGCCTACAGTAAAGGTGCAAAACGTGAATACTTCTGTCAAGATTCATCTCCTTCTAGAGATTGAATTTTACTGGGAAAAAAATGTCAACTAAGGACTATTGCTTTTATAAATGTGGCCAATGGATAAAGGACCCATTGAGGTTTGTAAGAAAGCCTCAGTACTAGAAAGATACTATATTGGGTTACAGCTGCTAAGGTCAGAATAATGAGGCTTACTATTTTATTTTAGAAAACAGCTAGTTGAACTTCTGAATTGGCTTTTTTTTTTTTTGTTGTTAGCCTTAAAGAAAAGTCCAACAGTCCATACAGGTTTCATTGGTCACACAAACTGGACTCCAATGAAAAAATCAGAGATGGTTACATTTCTACACACAGAAATTAATCATCTTATGGTTCTAGTGGAAATTGGGAGAAGATTTTATTATTATGTCTCCCTGAGTTTCTAAGTTTTTATTCTTTTGGTGGCTGTCTAATTGCCTAGAATACAAAATTGAGAATGTAGACATGGCTATTTAATGTATGCAAAATAAAAGTATATACATTACATGTGCACACACATGGGTACATATATATGCTTGTTTTATATAAAAATTTCTGAAGCAATAATATGATTGGGGAATTTCTCTCAATAGTATTTCAACAGGAGGAAGGAGATACAAATGTGAATGTAAAATTTGAATCCAATACAACCCATAAGTATGACATACCAACCTAGAGATTATGTCTTTATTTTTTTGTGACTCGATCCCTGAAGTTTGAGTATTCTTGTAAGTTTTTCATGGTACGATATAATTTATCCGTGTTGCACAGTCTTGTGTGGAAATATTCTCTGACACTTTACTTCCTGATAATATTTTTTGTGTGTGATTTTGGTAGGTTTACATTGAAAAAATAAATATAAACTCAAGCATCTCAGAGAAGTTACTCAAAATTCAGAGTTTTGTAAAGGGACCTGCAATTTCTAAAATGGTTTCTCATACTGGATTTTGGTCATACCTAAAAGCCAGTTGTTGGGGTGAAGCTTTGCTATGTCTAGCTTCTATGATCTATATGTAGGCACCTCAAATCCAAGGTTGTGTGCATGTGTGTGTGTTCTAAAAGTGGGACTTTATCCTGTCAATCAAAGATGGCTCAGAGGCCTCAAGGAATGGAATAGTTGCTTCCTTGTGTCCAGTGAAATGATGTGACCTGTAGGTGTGAACTGCCACTTAGCTGAAGACTATTAATACATATAGGGTGGAAGTTTCTAAGAGAGAGAGAAGATCAGAAGAGAAATTGCACACCACTCAATTAGAATCTACAGGAGGAAGACGTAGGCTCAGAAAGTGGGCTCGGGTAGAAGAGAGTTGTATAGTGTTTCTACCTAAGCTCTGTTCCCTCTGCCGGCCTTCATATCTGATGTTCTTGTCTGGACCTTTGTTCTCATGTTCTTTTCCCATGCCTGGCCCATTTCCATCTTACAATTCTCCCCAGGAAGAGAACTATAATGCTCAATCTAACTTGATCCACTCCACCCTTCTTCCCAAACACATGTCCAATTACCCCATCATTTTGACCACCAGACCCCTTCTTGTCACTGTTCCTCTCTTTTCTGTTTATCTTCGTCCTTATCTGATCCAATCCAGCTCCTTGGCTTTCAGTGACTCCTGAATCTATCCCTGCAACCCAAACATCTCTGACGAACTCCAGAATCAGGTATCTATGCCTACTGGACATCTCTGCTTGGACGTCTAGTAAGCATCTCAGATTTGACCTGCTAAAATTAGCAACTCCCATTACTCTGTTTCCCACCCAACCTATTCCTTATTCAGTTTTTCCAATCTCAGTTAATGGAAATGCTGCCCTTAACTTTGCTCAGAACAAAAATTCCAAGTCATGCCTGGCTTTCTGCCCCCCTCCTTTCATATCCTATCCACTAGGTAATCCTTTGTTGAAACAAGAATGATTTATCTTAGCACCCATCTAGATTCCAAGTATAATGTACATTTTTTTATCTTTTTCTTTTTTATTGTACTTGTTTATTTATTTGTTTACTTATTTACTTGAGAGAGAGGGGTAGGGGGGCATAGAGGGAGACTCAGCACTGAGCATGGAGCCTGATTCAGGGCTTGATCTCATGACCCTGAGATCATGACCTGAGCCTAAACCAAGAGTCGGACACTTAACTGACTGAGCCACCCAGGTGCCCCCCCCTTTTTTAAATCTTTTTCTAATGGAAAGTGGACAAGTTCTACCATATATAACTCAGTTCTCCAAAACTGTTTATGTGGATAAATTGTATAGGCTAGCCTATTACTGGTTAGCACATGAATTAGAAATTCTTTTTAGCATTTAACATTTTCCAAATGTCAGGTTTATGTTAAATTAGATTTTAAACACTCAGATAATTACATACTTCAAATCTCTAAATATTTTGACAATATATATAATTTTTAAATGATACAGCCTTCAGAAATTGTGGGAGCAATAGCAGTTACTGCATGGATGAAATTACATACGATGTATAAAGTGTGTATGTAGTGCACATGGGTAAAAAGATGCTGTAATCTCACATCGCAATGAGATCTTGCTTTGATGCTATTTCCTTTAGAGCCAAATTGGGAATTAGATAATTCCATCATGTATCTTTTCAAAGGTTTGGATTACTAAAGCATCCCATGATTACATTTTTACATTTCTAAAACAGTAATAAGACATTGGCTATTTTTGGAAGATATTTTCTAAAAAGATATAACTAACAAAACTATAGAATTTGAACACTACATCCACTTGTTTAGGGTAAAAAATAAAATCTTTTGCAGTGGCAATGTAAGACTGAATTTCTTTTATAAATCTATAGACCAACATTAAACTGTATATATGTAATATATATATATATATATTAATATGTATAATATATATTTTAAAAGGCTAATAGTTGCAGTTCTGTGAATGTTTTTTCTTATGTAGTTGAAGTAATGTTATGGAAGATGCTCATAAAACAACCCAAATGGGGCTAGAGCCTTAACCTCTACCATAAAGTGTGAGTTTCTTTCTGATGGAAACAGATCAACAATGTAAAACTCTTGTTCTTGAGCACAGTATTTCAAAGTATCCTCATCTTTTCCCTAGTTCTACTGAAGGACAATAAGTAACAACCAATCTCAAGATTAAAGTGCCTTCATTGGGGTTCCTACCTGCTTGTCCTTTTTCATAATATAGATAATTCAGAAACTGATCCCGTATTTCCAGGGAAGACTAATAACACTAACAGCAATAGCAAGAGCGCACAATCACTGTACTCCAGGCCCTCTTCCAAAGGCTTACGTACATGAACTCATTTAACCTTTGGATCCACACTTCAAGGTAGACACCATCATTTTTACCTATTCTACAGATTAAGAAACTGAGTCCAAAGAAGTCTGTGATACTTCGCAGATACACACATTTACTAAGCGGTATATCTGGGCTTCCAAGGCAAACAGACTTGTTTTTACAATTTACCCGAGTTTCAATTGGATAAGATGAATAAATTCTGGAGAAATGTGATTCTAGTTAACAATCCTGTCTTGTCTATTTAAAATTTGCTAAGAGGAGTGTGGTTTTCTGATTATTTAACTTGATATAAAGATAGAGTTAGAAATTCTAAAGAAATATGTGTTCCTTAAACAACTGTTTTGAAAACCCAGCCATTTTGTTGCTTAACAGATACACAGTGATTCATTATTGAGTTAAAGTCAGTTTGATAGTAGACAACTTGAGATTAAAGTCACTACAGAGCACTCTAAGAAAAGTGACTCCCAGGAGAAATTTATGGTTTAGATTTCAGGCCTGTAAAACACTGGATTTCTGCCTGTTTTTAGAATAGCTGACATGACTAGGATTAATCAGGTACCTCTGAGCACAGGTGAGCGTGGGTCTACAGAGACTTCAGTCTGTTTAGAAAGGTTTTCATTTGTGGGTTCCTTTCAATCATATTTGACTAACAGCAGATATGTGTTTTCTTCTTCCTGAGGGAGGTAAACTATTTATTCCATTCCAAGAAAAAAAAAATTATCTTTGAGATTTTAATTCCACAAATTTTTGTGTCCTTAACAAATGCAGACATGGAAAGGCTTGTGAATAGGAACTGACCAGACATAATATAGTCTTCACACTTGAGAACTTAGTCTAGAGATTCTTTGTTCTAAAGGCATTTATAGATAGATGTACATTAAGGATTTTATTTCAACTGTATGAACTTTGGAAATTATTTAGGCAATGTTATATATTAATTTTTGTCAGAACACATCTTCCCTCTACACATGTATAAAATATATCTATATATTATATATAATGGTATATAATTATATATATGATATATATCTGATGTATTGTTATGATATATAGTATATATAGTATTATTCATAATTCTCTTATATATACATATTTCTGAGATTCCTTTTTTCCCTTTCCTGGCTAAAAAAATAAAATAAAATAGATGTTTTTAAAAATAGACAACCTACCAATATTTTAAAAGAGATTTAAACATCACAGACTGGAATAATATGATATTGCCTACGGAGCTGTTTATGGTGCTTGAATTATAAAGAAATAGATATTGAAGTGGCACTAACCCAGAGACTTTGCAGAACACAGGGCCCCCAATTCCTGCTTCTCTTGTAAAGACTGAGAAAACGAGGTCAATTGGTATCTTTTGATAAATTGCCTACAGTGAATCATGGTTTGGTATAAAGTGTTTTTGTTTTTGTTTTTCCTTAAGAGAGATGGCATTTTAGCTAATAGGCATAACTTCAAAGCATTTAAATATCAATAAAAGTGAATTTGAGCCTGGAAAGAAAGAAAAAAAAGGCAGAATACACAGGCACCAAGGGAATTTTTACATTAAAAAGTAAAACCTGCCTGGGTAAAAGGACTGAAGCAAAGTACCGCTACAGTATGTTAATAGAAAAACCAGATCTGAAGTCAGTCTGAAAAGGGAGTCAAGAAACGGTCTCATCAGTGAAGTGAGGAGATTATTGCAAAGAAATGAACCAGCGTGGCTGAGGATTTTAGCGCTAAGGGGACAACATCCCATAAGCCAAAAATAAAATAAATTTACTGCTTTTTAAAAATGTTTACAAAATTGCATTTAATGATACAAGCTGTATTGACTTTATTTTGTTCATTAATATAGAAGAAAAGTTTTCATGGTGTGTTTGCTGATACAGAACAATAACATAAAAGCTGATTAAAAAAAAAAAAAAAAGCTGTCCCAAATTGGCTCTCTTCAAAGAGTATATACTCGAATCTATGGCAGATCTTGAACAGTCAGTATAAAGATACATTAAATTATTTATTGTTTTTGGCAAAATAAGAGGAAAACAGGTTTCAGAAGATAATTATGTGACAAAACATAATTTGGCCATCTCTAAATAAGCATATCTTTATGTAATTTGAAATATGGAATCAATTCCTATCCTAGACATGATAGCAATTTCCTTTTCAATGACTATGTTACCGAACCTGGACAGGATCACCCGGCAGAAGAACCAAGCAGCACTCAGAGACCTTGGAGGATCAGAGGTTTATTTAATGCCCTCGGGTCCAGAGGTCTGAAGCCCTGAGCACAAACAAAGGGGGCAATTTATACACTTCTATGTCTGCATACTTGGCACTTTTGGTGCATGCGCGAAGCGGGGCAGGGAGAAGAACCTGGAAGAACCCTGGGGCAGGGTCTGGGACTCCCTTCCTGACTCGTTGGGTGATATTAGAGCACAGGTTTTTCCCTATCATTCCCCCCTTTGATGCCCCTTTAAACACCTAGTTTAGAGGGCATCATGATTATTGGGAATTATATCCACCTAGGGAGTAAGAAGCACCAATGCACATGTCCCCGTCCAGTTAGCTGGACGGTAAATATACCTTCCACACATGAAAAAGGTGCCAGGCTCTGGAGTGCACCATGGTGTG
This sequence comes from Halichoerus grypus, assembly GCF_964656455.1. NCBI lineage: Eukaryota > Metazoa > Chordata > Mammalia > Carnivora > Phocidae > Halichoerus > Halichoerus grypus. The sequence continues at coordinate 203,588,091 of NC_135714.1, forward strand.
GCAGACATGCACCCATCAAGCGAAAGGCAGCTGTGGGTCTGGAGACAGATATGCTTCCTACTGAATGTGTTTCCCCAGGATTATGGGCACAGTTGGGGGCCGGGTAAGACAACAATACATTGGCCGGTTTTGGGTCTATTTCTGCGGGTTTGGGAGGGTCACCTGTGGGCCTGGTCAGGCTGAGGAAACTCAGTGGGCTTGCCACAAGCCGAGGGGGTCCGGCTTGCAGGCAGGGCCAGCAATCTGAAGCCAACCGAGGGCTGGCTGTGCTGAGCAAGTGATGGATTTCCCCCAACACACCATTCAGCTGAGGGTCTAGAGTGAGAGGTCCCCGACAGGGAGGAGCCCCAGCAGGGGCCCACAAGAGTCAGGCTCCCAACAGGTCAGGGCCTGTTCAACCCCTGTCCTCCCCGTTCTGTGCCCGATCTTGAACTACACCCCCACCTGACATCCCATGGCGGGCCAGACAGGTCCAACATGCCTGAGAGCAGGCAAATGCAGCAATACATCCCAAAGTGACCCAACAAACAACAACAATGGCAAGTTGCCAGGGGAAAGTCCGGCCAGAAGGGGCAACAGTGTAGAGTCTGACTCCTAAGATGAGGGAAATCATGCTGATGAGAGCTAGGGACCACAGTGAGCAGGTGTCCATTATTTGGTGGGGTCTCGTCAAAGGCGAAGCATGAGCAGGCCTGTGGGGTTTGGCTGAGCTTTCCACTGGCACGACTCCTCATCTGAATGATGGACTTTCTTCACTCCAGAGTGGTAGACCCAAGGGACACCTGAGACTTTGAGGGCAGTGGGGGTGGTTAGTACAACAGTGTGGGGCCCTGTCCACTGCAGTTTGAGGGGGTCTTTTTCCAGTCCTTGACCAAAACTGAGTCCCCTGTCTGGAAGGAGTGTACCTGAGACCCTAAAGAGATTGGGGCTCTCTCAATGGTGTACTTTTGTAATTTATTTAGGGTGGCCCCCAGGGCCTGGAGCTGCTCCTTTATTTCTTTATCTCCAACCTGATGTAAGTTTCCTGGAAGGCTCCCCAAGCACAGGGGAAGCCGTCCATATATTAATTCAAATGGGGAGAAACCTGATGTCCCGGGCGTGCAGCGAGCACGCAGGAGAGCTAGGGGTAGCAGATCTAGCCATGGGAGGTTAGTCTCCTGACCAAACTTTGCTAAGGTTCCCTTGAGGGTGTGATTCATTTGCTCTATTTTCCCTGAGCTTTGGGGCCGGTAAGCGGTGTGGAGTCTCCAGGTGATGTTGAGAGATTTGGTCAAGACCTGTAAAATGTCTGCCACAAATGTGGGTCCATTGTCACTATGGATTGTTAATGGCAGGCTGAACCGGGGCACCATCTCCCGCAAGAGGACTTTAGCTACTTCCTGGCTCTGTTCCGTCCTGGTCTGGAAGGCTTTGACCCACCCAGAGTATATGCACACTATTTGATGTTAAGTTCTTGCCCCTGGGTGAGTTTGTCTGTCTCCTTGATGAGTAGGACTGTGGCTGCCAGCGCCCTGAGGCACAGTGGCCATCCTGCCGCCATGGGGTCCAGCTTCTTTGACAGGTATGTAACTGACTGTTACCAGGGCCCAACAGTCTGCGTGAGTATCCCAAGCGCTATTTTTACAAAGAGATTGAAAGGTTTTTTCTACATCTAGTGGGCCCAGGGCTGGAGCCCGCCCCAGGGCAGTCTTTATCTCTGTGAAAGCAGCTTCTGTTTCCTCAGTCCAAGCAGGGCGTTCTCGATCTGGCCCCCCAAGAGATCATAGAGGGGTCTTGTTATTGCCGAGAACCCAGGGATCCAGATGCGGCAGAATCCTGCAGCCCCCAGGAATTCTCACAGGCCCCTTTTTGTCTGGGGCTGTGGCAGGGAGATGATGACTTCCTTTCTCTCTGGCCCTAGTTCTCTCTTCCCTTGGGTGAGGAGGAAACTGAGGTATCAGACCTGTTTTTGGCAGATTTGTGCCTTCTTCCATGAGGCTTGGTGTCCCGAGTATGAAAGGAGCTGTAGGAGGGCCTTTGTGCCTTTTGTGCCGTCTTCTTGTGTGTCACTGGTGAGGAGGAGGTCATCCACATACTGGAGGAAGGTGCATCGTGTGGCCTCTCTTGGGAAGCTGGCGAGGTCCACGGCCAGCATTTCCCCAAAGAGGGTTGGTGAATTTTTAAACACCTGCAGGACTGAAGGGAAGGCGAGTCTGAACTCTGGAGGGCTGCTCGGTTGGGCCTGGACACAGAATAGTCTCCATTCTTCTTCCCTCGGTGTGGTAATTGTTAGTACCAGAGACCCCGTCTCCTCTTGCCTTGGGTTCAGTCGGAGGCTGGTGTGTCCGGTGGGCACAAAGGTTACCTGAGCCCCAAGCTTGGAGAGTATGTCTCGGCCCAGGAGGGGGATGGGGCAATCAGGCAGATAAAGGAATTCATGTTGGACCTTGTGGGCCCTGAGTCCGCACTGGTGAGCCTGGCAAAAGGTCTGTTGTATCGCCCGTGTCCTGGTGGCCCCAAAGATGGTTGCAGTCCTTTTGCTGACAGGGGTCACTGGGGAGGTGACAACAGAGTGCTCGGCCCCCATATCAACCATAAAAGTCACTGGTTGGCCCCCCACCTTCATTCTGACCATGGGCTCATGGGGGCTGGGGAGGAAAGAGCCTGGTCCCCCTCAGTCTGTGCCAATTCCCGCAAGGCCTATGAGGTCCTCCTCTTGGGGTTCTTCCTTGTAGCGGCCTGGCTTCTGAGCCTTTCCCCAGTTGGGACATTTGTTTTTCCAATGCCCTCTCTCCTTACAGTAGGCACATCGATCCCTTGCCAAGGGGGTTCTGGGTCTCCCCCTTTCATTGGTTGGGATCTCCCCGCCTTTGTGTCATCCATTTCTTTCAGGGCGGTGGCAAGGAGGCTGACTTTCTTTTTCATCTTTTTGTCGGCTTCCTGTTTGGCTGTGACCTCCCTGTTCATGTAGACCTTATTGGCAATCTTTATTCTCAGAGTAGGATGGGGTGTTATGTTTCCAGTTGAGGAGGTCAGTGGTGGAGTGTCTGGAACTGGGGGTGCAGACGGCCTTTGGGGTGCATACAGTGGAGGCAGTATCAATTCATCTTTGGGATCTCCAGCTAGAATTTGTGGAGGCTGGGGCTTCTGTCAGTCTTCTTTGGGCTGCTTGGATGAGGTGACTAAGACTCTGGCCTGTCCCTGCCTATTGCAAGTGAATCACACCCAAGGGGGAAGGGTCTGGGCAATTCCTAGCCAGGAGTCAATGTACGGGAACTGGTCGGGGTGTCCTGGTTCTCCTGTTACGACTCGCCACACTCAACGGACCATTGGGACATCCAACATCCCTTCTGAAGGCCACCTGACATCAAAGGTGGGCCATTCCAATTCACATAGGGTTCTCAACTTGCTGGGGTTCATCCTGACTCCATAGTCCCTTCTTGAAATTTTTGATCATGGTCTCTAGAACCGTAGGTTTACTCTGCCCTGACCCCATGGTGATGTTCCCGTGTGCGGTGACGCAGAGACAGACAAGGGGGGGTGCCTCCTGTGGCGAGGAGACCAATCAGATGCCCATCTGGCCGTGTCCTGAAGGAGCTTAAGTGAGGCTCAGCCGTAGCCGTCTCAGCGTTGTGACTTATTCCGATGCCGCCATAGACTGTATGCCATTCACCACGGAATCGCAGACGGGCCCACTCAGACTCTGTAGGCTTCTGGGGACCTTAAAGGTGCCCGCCCATGGAGTCATAGAATCAGTCCACTTGAGCAAGCCAGGTTGGATGGCACACTCACTCACACATTTACTCCAGAGATTATTATATTCCCTCCCTGGGAATCCCTACCTGTGAGACCTCTAAGAGGTCTCTGGGAGGTGATCAGGCTCCCCTTCTACCCCAACGGTTGGACCTATCTGGGTCCTGGGGCCCCAGGCCTTACCAGAATCCAATGTTGGGACCAGGTCCTCACCTGCCATGTTTCCTGGAGTCCGGCGGGAACAGCGGAGCCGGGCTGGCCAGAGGTGACCGGGGCAGGGAAACTGCAGAAAATTAGGCAGGGCGCACCTTCTCTGTTAGGATCCCTCATTCTGTCACCACCTGCCATTGCCCCCAAACCGGTGGCAACAATGGGCCAGCACGGTTGGGTTTCCTGGTCAGGGAACCAAATGTTATGGAACCGGAACAGGATTGCCTGACAGAACAACCTAGCGGCACTCAGAGATCTTGGAGGATCGGAGATTTATTTAATGCTGGTGGGCCCAGAGATTGATCTCCAAAGGTTTGAGCCCAGAGCACAGACAGAGGGGGTAATTTATACACTTCTACTTCTGCACACTTGGCACTTTGGCACTCATGGGAAGCAGAGCAGGGAGAAGAACCCAGAAGAGCCCCAGAGCAGGGACTGGGACTCCTTTGCTGGCTCGGTTGGCCATCTTAAAACACAGATTTTTCCCTATCAACTATGTGTTATTTCATTTAAAAAAAAAAAAAAAAATATATATATATATATATATATATATATATATATATGTATTCTCAGGAATCTTTGTCTCTCTTACCCTCATCTGTTCTCAGTTTTGTTGGGAGAAAGTTAGTTTATTAGACCCTGTTACAGAAAATCCACTGAAAATTTTTCTGAATATTAAAGAGTTATACTTTTTTCCATTGTATGGGAAAATATATATACACACACATACCTCAACGTTCCTAGAATGGTTCTTGCTAGTGCAAGGAGCTTAGCAAGACTTTGGTGAAAACATTATTAGTATTAAATAGTGAAGAAAGAGCCAGGGATCCTGGGCAGCTCAGATGGTTAAGTATCTGCCTTAGGCTCAGATCATGATCTCCAGGTCCTGGAGCCCCGTGCTGGGCTCCAGGCTCAGCACAGAGTCTGCTTCTCCCTCTCCCTCTGCCCTTCCCCACTGCTCATGCTCTCCCTCTCTCTCTCTGTCCCTGTATCTCTCTGTCTTAAGTGAATAAATAAAATCTTTTAAAAAAAGTGAAGAGTCTACATATCAGTAGTCAGTTACAAAGTGGGATACTTTCCATCTGTCTGTCTCATTTGTATTTTATTTCTGTCCATTCAGAACCGCAGACAGTCAACAAGGAGACAGTTTATTGAGTTGCAAGTATTGTCCACAGTGCTTCAGATCCCTGGAGAGTGAGTTAGATGAGGTCCTACCTGGTGAGTCCAACATTCCCTCAGGGTAAAGAGACCACAAACAATATGATGAATCCAAGAAACCTAAAATGTATATCAAAGTGATTTAATATTTCAAATTAAAGATTAGGATAATTTTAAGGAATTTTGTTCAGTTCCTATTTTATAGTTGTTAAATAATGTAAGCCATCTTGTCCAGAACTCCCACCTCATAAAAAAAAAGTTACAAATCAAAATGTGTATAGTGTTTATAATGACTCCCTTGAATATAATGTTCTTCAAATTTCTGAAAATTACAACACACACATACTTGGGTCAAACCGTGAAGAATTGAAGAGTATCATGTTTTTGTAATTTATATATATATTATATTTATAGTATATAAATATATATTATAATTATATTATTTAAATTTATATTATTATATTTATTAAATATATTTATTAAAGTAGGCTCCACTCAACTACAGGATTCTTCTATCATTACTCTTGAAGATTAATTTCTTCTAATAGTAAGATTCCAAATGCTGATGAAATTAACAAAGATTTAAAATCCAAGTGTATGGATTAAAAACGCAAGGGCTAATTTCCTTTCTAGCCCATGATTGCTCAGTTGAATATGAACATCTGTCTTCACTACTGTTAATAGGGAATATAAGTTCCATTCCCTTTGATGGCTTTTTTTTTTTTTTTTTTAATTTTTATAGCAAGCCTGGAAGGTTGGATATAAAGCTCTGAAAGGTTTATATAATACTTGATGGATTTTTGAGATTATATGCTCCATCTCAGTTTTTAGTTAGAATTAAACCTAGGCCGAAAACAGTTGTCTTTCATATGTTTCAGATGTCCAAACAGAAAGATCTAAATAATGTGTGTTGATGATCTTTTTAGCATTTTAAAAGTCCATGTATTGTGAAATATCTGTCCTATGCAATTTTAATTATCTTGCAACTAATTATATGTATATGAAATAAATTTTATTTGAAGAACAGTGCTTTACCATGTCCCATTAAACAGATAGTAGGTCATTGATAGTTTTGAAGAATAAAACTTGGAGAACATACATGTCTTTTTTTGTTAGTCTCTTACTATTACCTGTCTTGTGAAACTGGCTAAGATCCTTTAAATATTCATCATCGCCAAGCTCTTGCCTGGGTCTCTGAAGGGCAGTACTTGACAAGGGCCTGTTGGAGTTCGTGCAGGGCCGGGGAATCATGAAAGTGTTCATATTTTCATTTGCTTTCATAATGGATATTTGGAAAGTGAGAAATGAAATTGTTCCTATACAAAGTAACAATATTAAAATCTTCTTGGCAGGTAGAGATACTCAAAAGATAGGCTCCAATGGGTGCAAATCAATGATTTTCAATTGGGAGGGGGAGAGTATTTGATTTTTATGTTAATCAAAGTTGGTCTGAGTTACAAAGAGTGGAGAAATGCTGGTTGGGATGGTCTGCACTTTGACACCATGATAAAGACTCTTCCATATTATGTTCAATTGAGGAAAAATACTTCTCTCCCCAAATTTTTATTTCTACTAGTGATACCACATATATATATATTTTTTTCTTCCATAGTGAATTTTCCTGAATATCACTTGGTCCATTTTATAGGTGTGAATATTGTTATTTTGTTTGCTCATATTTTCTTTTCTTTCTTTTTCTTTCTTTCTTTCTTTCTTTCTTTCTTTCTTTCTTTCTTTCTTTCTTTCTTTCTTTTTCTTTCTTCTTTCTTTCTTCTTTCTTTCTTTTCTTTCTCTTTCTTTCTTTCTTTCTTTTTCTTTCTTTCTCTTTCTTTCTTTCTTTCTTTCTTTCTTTCTTTCTTTCTTTCTTTCTTTCTTTTCTTTTCTTTTCTTTTCTTTCTTCTCCCCCTAATGCAAGGGGTGATTTGGGGCTTAAGTAATGAATTATTCTCTAGTTTACCAAGTATATTTAATGTTTTAAATTGCATGTCTGTTTTTCATTCTGGCACTGTGCTACTTTCTGAAATACAATGTATTGTATTTCAGAATACAGAGCAATTCTATACTGCTTCTGCCCTGTAGGACTTTGATAATTTGGGAGGGTGAGGGACAGACTGTCACAGTCATGGAGGTGTAACTTCAAACTGAGTTAGGGTTTTCTGAGAACATAGGACAAATCTGACCCAGCACTTGACCTGGAAGTGCTTGGGGGTGGAGTGCTGGCTGGGATATCCCCTCTGAGAAGTCTTTCCTGTATTTGTGACCTTTGACCTGGAAGCTAAAATTGTTAAAAGTCTTGGCACAGAAACTTTGCTTGTAAAGACAATATGTCACTAAAGTATGTATTTTTTTCTTTAATTTCTAAAGCAGAAATTGTCACCAACTTACCATAAGCATTCAGGTTTCGATGTTTCAATTTAGATAAATAGCCTGGAAATAAAAACTTAATTTCAGGGCAGCTATGAGTATAAACATTGAAATATCTCTACAGTAATATGAAAATAACTTTGATGTTTATGAGTAACAGAGAGTTACTGCTAGCACTTTTTTTGGTTTGCTGTCTACATAACTGAAAGGAGTACTACATTTTAGTTAAAGGTTAGTGAAAATAAGTGTTTAATTATTTCTCCCCTTCAAGTTCATATGTCTCTTGAATTCTATTCACAGATCTCTTCAGCTAAGTAATCTGGCAGAGAAAATTTCATGATTCTTCTTAGCTTAGTTTACTTAAATAAGGAACTTCCACAATTTTGATCCTATATCTAGATAATTACCTTCTATGTAGCACTGGGATATTCTGAGTAGTTTTATTCATGTTTATCTTTGTACTCAGAAGATAGATATCTAATAGAGAGATTCAATACCCATGCCCTTAAAATTCTTACAGGTTACCTGGGTGACTCCTTCAGTTAAGTGTGCAAATCTTGATTTTAGCTGGGGTCTTGATCTCAGGGTCATGAGTTCAAGCCCTGCATTGGACTCCACAGTGAGCATGGAGCCTACTTAAGGAAAAAAAAAAAAAAAAGCCTTACATGAACTATTTTTCCCTGACAAATTATAGAAACTTAGCTGCCAAGATTATCAAATTCTGGAGAGACATCCAAATTATAGTTTATTTTAAACTAGGTATAATCAATTGAAAAATTACCTTAAGTTTCAAAAATATTATAAGACATAAGGTCCTCTTAAAAGGAAGTCATATTTTATTCCTGAAGACAATTCTTATGTTATTTTAACCATGTGACATGTCAATTTAAAAAGTTAAAAGTATTCATTATTAGAATAGCACTGATTGAGATTCTATGAAGTACTGAGTACTGTGCTAGTATTTTAAACATTACAGAGTGCTGCAAGGTCAGATGAAGGAACCCTATTTTACAAAGGTGGAAACTGAGACTCAGGGTTTTCTGGCTCCCATGCTTATGCTCACTCTTCCTGTGAACACATTTCATAGAAACCATGCACTGTTATCAATTCTGTTATAGAAAAGAACATCAGCTGGAAAATATCACATGTTAGGATACAAAACTGCCTCTCCCCCTGCAGTGTACTTTGGATGCAAAGGCCTCCTCGTGGAGAAAATCCTTGATTATGGTAGAGTCTTTCTTCAAATGCCTAGAAGATGTTCTTTTCCATTTCAAGTCCCCATAGTTAATATCAACATTTTAAGAGTACCTGAAAGAACAGCTTTCAAGAGACAACTTTGTTGATGATGCATTTGCCTTTATTTTAATTTGTTGATGGACTTTGTGGTTGAGGCTCTAGTCTGAATTGCCACTATCTGTTTTCTCTCCGCCATGTTGGGAAGGTTTTGGGGATAAGCATGTTGGAGGTGGGTGTGACATTTCCTGGTCCTGGCTGTACCTTCTCAGTCTGCTTTTCTCAGTCCCAGTACACCCAAGCCCTCAATATGGAGAGTTCTCTCTCTTTCTTTCTTTACTCACCTTCCCTGTTAGGAGATCCTGTCAATTCTTTTGGATAAACATGCTATTTGCAAACTCTCAGGTTTATAATGACAATCAAAACCTTGCCTGAGGGCCCCATAATGGCATATGTTACTCCATAATTATCTTTTGCTCTTGGATGCCACATTTTTTTTATTTTTTTTAATTTTTTTATTGTTATGTTAATCCCCATACATTACATGATTAGTTTTAGATATAGTGTTCCATGATTCATTGTTTGTGCATAACACCCAGTGCTCCATGCAGAACGTGCCCTCCTCAATACCCATCACCAGGCTAACTCATCCTCCCAACCTCCTCCCCTCTAGAACCCTCAGTTTGTTTTTCAGAGTCCATTGTCTCTCATGGTTCTTCTCCCCCTCCGATTTCCCCCCCTTCATTCTTCCCCTGCTGCTACATTCTTCTTCTTCTTTTTTTCTTTCTTAACATATATTGCATTATTTGTTTCAGAGGTACAGATCTGAGATTCAACAGTCTTGCACAATTCACAGCGCTTACCAGAACACATACCCTCCCCAGTGTCCATCACCCAGTCACCCCATCCCTCCCACCCCACCCCCCACTCCAGCAACCCTCAGTTTGTTTCCTGAGATTAAGAATTCCTCATATCAGTGAGGTCATATGATACATGTCTTTCTCTGTTTGACTTATTTCGCTCAGCATAATACCCTCCAGTTCCATCCACGTCGTTGCAAATGGCAAGATCTTATTCCTTTTGATGGCTGCATAATATTCCATTGTATATATATACCACTTCTTCTTTATCCATTCATCTGTTGATGGACATCTTGGCTCTTTCCACAGTTTGGCTATTGTGGACATTGCTGCTATAAACATCGGGGTGCACGTAGCCTTTCGGGTCCCTACTTTTGTATCTTTGGGGTAAATACCCAGTAGTGCAATTGCTAGATCATATGGTAGCTCTATTTTCAACTTTTTGAGGAACCTCCATACTGTTTTCCAGAGTGGCTGCACCAGCTTGCATTCCCACCAACAGTGTAGGAGGGTTCCCCTTTCTCCGCATCCCCGCCAACATCTGTCATTTCCTGACTTGTTAATTTTAGCCATTCTGACTGGTGTGAGGTGGTATCTCATTGAGGTTTTGATTTGGATTTCCCTGATGCCGAGCGATATTGAACACTTCTTCATGTGTCTGTTGGCCATTTGGATGTCTTCTTTGGAAAAATGTCTGTTCATGTCTTCTGCCCATTACTTGATTGGATTCTTTGTTCTTTTTTTTTTTTTTTTTTAAAGATTTTATTTTATTTATTTGACAGAGAGAGAGAGAGACAGCTAGAGAGGGAACACAAGCAGGGGGAGTGGGAGAGGGAGAAGCAGGCTCCCGGCCGAGCAGAGAGCCCGATGCGGGGCTCGATCCCAGGACCCTGGGATCATGACCTGAGCTGAAGGCAGACGCTTAACAACTGAGCCACCCAGGCGCCCCGGATTCTTTGTTCTTTTGGTGTTGAGTTTGATGAGTTCTTTATAGATTTTGGATACTAGCCCTTTATCTGGTATGTCATTTGCAAATATCTTCTCCCATTCTGTCAGTTGTCTTTTGGTTTTGTTGACTGTTTCCTTTGCTTTGCAAAAGCTTTTTATCTTGATGAAGTCCCAAGAGTTCATTTTTGCCCTTGCTTCCCTTGCCTTTGGCGATGTTTCTAGGAAGAAGTTGCTGCGGCTGAGGTCGAAGAGGTGCTGCCTGTGTTCTCCTTTAGGATTTTGATGGACTCCTGTCTCACATTGAGGTCTTTCAACCATTTGGAGTCTATTTTTGTGTGTGGTGTAAGGAAATGGTCCACTTTCATTCTTCTGCATGTGGCTGTCCAGTTTTCCCAACACCATTTGTTGAAGAGACTGTCTTTTTTCCATTGGACATTCTTTCCTGCTTAGTCAAATATTAGTTGACCATAGAGTTGAGGGTCCATTTCTGGGCTCTCTATTCTGTTCCATTGATCTATGTGTCTGTTTTTGTGCCAGTACCATACTGTCTTGATGATGACAGCTTTGTAGTAGAGCTGGAAGTCTGGAATTGTGATGCCGCCAGCTTTGCTTTTCTTTTTCAACATTCCTCTGGCTATACGGGGTCTTTTCTGGTTCCATACAAATTTTAGGATTATTTGTTCCATTTCTTTGAAGAAAGTGGATGGTATTTTGATGGGGATTGCATTGAATGTGTAGATTGCTCTAGGTAGGATTGATATCTTCACAATATTTGTTCTTCCAATCCATGAGCATGGAACGTTTTTCCATTTCTTTGTGTCTTCCTCAATTTCTTTCATGAGTATTTTATAGTTTTCTGAGTACAGATCCTTTGCCTCTTTGGTTAGATTTATTCCTAGGTATCTTATGGTTTTGGGTGCAATTGTAAATGGGATCGACTCCTTAATTTCTCTTTCTTCTGACTTGTTGTTGGTGTATAGGAATGCCACTGACTTCTGTGCATTGATTTTATATCCTGCCACTTTACTGAATTCCTGTATGAGTTCTAGCAGTTTTGGGGTGGAGTCTTTGGGATTTTCCGCATAAAGTATCATATCATCTGCAAAGAGTGAGAGTTTGACTTCTTCTTTGCCGATTTGGATGCCTTTGATTTCTTTTTGTTGTCTGATTGCTGTGGCTAGGACTTCCAATACTATGTTGAATAGCAGTAGTGATAGTGGACATCCCTGCCGCGTTCCTGACCTTAGGGGGAAAGCTCTCAGTTTTTCCCCATTGAGAATGATATTCGCTGTAGGTTTTTCATAGATGGCTTTTATGATATTGAGGTATGTACCCTCTATCCCTATACTCTGAAGAATTTTGATCAAGAAAGGATGCTGTACTTTGTCAAATGCTTTTTCTGCATCTATTGAGAGGATCATATGATTCTTGTTCTTTCTTTTGTTAATGTATTGTATCACGTTGATTGATTTGCGGATGTTGAACCAACCTTGCAGCCCAGGGATAAATCCCACTTGGTCGTGGTGAATAATCCTTTTAATGTACTGTTGGATCCTATTGGCTAGTATTTTGGTGAGAATTTTTGCATCCATGTTCATCAGGGATATTGGTCTGTAATTCTCCTTTTTGATGGGGTCTTTGTCTGGTTTTGGGATCAAGGTAATGCTGGCCTCATAAAATGAGCTTGGAAGTTTTCCTTCCATTTCGATTTTTTGGAACAGTTTCAGAAGGATAGGTATTCATTCTTCTTGAAATGTTTGGTAGAATTCCCCTGGGAAGCCATCTGGCCCTGGGCTTTTGTGTTTTGGGAGATTTTTGATGACTGCTTCTATTTCCTTAGTGGTTATAGGTCTGTTCAGGTGTTCTATTTCTTCCTGGTTCAGTTTTGGTAGTTGATACATCTCTAGGAATGCATCCATTACTTCCAGGTTATCTAATTTGCTGGCATAGAGTTGCTCATAATATGTTCTTATAATTGTTTGTATTTCTTTGGTGTTGGTTGTGATTTCTCCTCTTTCATTCATGATTTTGTTGATTTGGGTCATTTCTCTTTTCTTTTTGATAAGTCTGGCCAGGGGCTTATCAATCTTGTTAATTCTTTCAAAGAACCAGCTCCTAGTTTCGTTGATCTGTTCTACTGTTCTTTTGGTTTCTATTTCATTGATTTCTGCTCTGATCTTTATTATTTCTCTTCTCCTGTTGGGTTTAGGCTTTATTTGCTGTTCTTTCTCCAGCTCCTTTAGGTGTAGGGTTAGGTTGTGTACTTGAGACCTTTCTTGTTTCTTGAGAAAGGCTTGTATTGCTATATACTTTCCTCTTAGGACTGCCTTTGCTGTATCCCAAAGATTTTGAATAGTTGTGTTTTCATTTTCATTGGTTTCCATGAATTTTTTTAATTCTTCTTTAATTTCCTGGTTGACCCATTCCTTCTTCAGTAGGATGCTCTTTAGCCTCCATGTATTTGAGTTCTTTCCGACTTTCCTCTTGTGATTGAGTTCTAGTTTCAAAGCATTGTGGTCTGAAAATAGGCAGGGGATGATCCCAATCTTCTGGTACCGGTTGAGACCTGATTTATGACCTAGGATGTAATCGATTCTGGAGATTGTTCCATGGGCACTAGAGAAGAATGTGTATTCCGTTGCTTTGGGATGAAATGTTCTGAATATGTCTGTGAAGTCCATTTCGTCCAGTGTGTCATTTAAAGCCTTTATTTCCTTGTTGATCTTTTGCTTAGACGATCTGTCCATTTCAGTGAGGGGGGTGTTAAAGTCCCCCACTATTATTGTATTGTTGTCAATGTGTTTCTTCGCTTTTGTTATTAATTGCCTTATATAATTGGCTGCTCCCATGTTAGGGGCATAGATATTTACAATTGTTAGATCTTCTTGTTGGATAGATCCTTTAAGTATGATATAGTGTCCTTCCTCATCTCTTATTACAGTCTTTGGTTTAAAATCTAATTTGTCTGATATAAGGATTGCCACCCCAGCTTTCTTTTGGTGTCCATTAGCATGGTAAATGGTTTTCCACCCCCTCACTTTCAATCTGGGGGTGTCTTTGGGTCTAAAATGCTTCTCTTGCAGACAGCATATCGATGGGTCTTGTTTTTTAATCCAATCTGATAGCCTGTGTCTTTTGATTGGGGCATTTAGCCCATTTACATTCAGGGTAACTATTGAAAGATAGGAATTCAGTGCCATTGTATTGCCTGTAAAGTGACTGTTACTGTATATTGTTTGTGTTCCTTTCTGGTCTATGTTGCTTTTAGGCTCTCTCTTTGTTTAGAGGACCCCTTTCAATATTTGTTGTAGGGCTGGTTTCGTGTTTGCAAATTCCTTTATTTTTTGTTTGTCCTGGAAGCTTTTGATCTCTCCTTCAATTTTCAATGACAGCCTAGCTGGATATAGTATTCTTGGCTGCATATTTTTCTCATTTAGTGCTCTGAATGTGTCCTGCCAGTCCTTTCTGGCCTGCCAGGTCTCTGTGGATAAGTCTGTTGCCAATCTAATGTTTCTACCATTGTAGGTTACATATCTCTTCTCCCGAGCTGCTTTCAGGATTTTCTCTTTGTCTCTGAGACTCGTAAGTTTTACTATTAGATGTTGGGGTGTTGACCTATTTTTATCGATTTCGAGAGGGGTTCTCTGTGCTTCCTGGATTTTGATGCCTGTTTCCTTCCCCAAATTAGGGAAGTTCTCTGCTATAATTTGCTCCAGTATACCTTCTGCCCCTCTCTCTCTTTCTTCTTCTTCTGGGATCCCAATTATTCTAATGTTGTTTCGTCTTATGGTATCGTTTATCTCTCGAATTCTGCCCTCGTGATCCAGTAGTTGTTTATCTCTCTTTTTCTCAGCTTCTTTATTTTCCATCATTTGGTCTTCTATCTCACTGATTCTTTCTTCTGCCTCATTTATCCTAGCAGTTAGCGCCCCCATATTTGATTGCACCTCATTGATAGCCTTTTTGATTTCTACTTGGTTAGATTTTAGTTCTTTTACTTCTCCAGAAAGGGTTTCTCTAATAACTTCCATGTTTTTTTCAAGCCCAGCTAGTATCTTTAAAGTGATGATTCTGAACTCTAGATCTGACATCGTACTAATGTCCGTATTGAGTAGGTCCGTGTCAGTCGGTACTACCTCTTGTTCTTTTTGTGGAGGTGATTTTTTCCATCTTGTCATTTTGTGCAGAGGAGAATAGATTAATGAGAGAACAAAATGCTAGCAGGGTAATAACGTCCCCAGAAAATATACTCTAAACAAATCAGAAAAGACCTGAAGCAGTGGGAAAAGAAAGGGAAAGAGAGAAAAAAGAAAAGGAAAGAAAAAAAGAAAAAAGAAAAAGATAAAGATAAAAACAAACAAAAGCAGAACAAAACAAAACAAAACAAAAACAGAATGTGATCCAATATGATCAGGCTGGATTATAGATCAGTGCCACACACTAGATTTTGGGTGTATTTTGGTCTGTTAAAAGAAAGTCCCTCCCAAAATTTAAAAGAAAGAAAAACTTATATATGTATAAAAATAAGGGTTGATATGATGAAGGGATGGAATATGACTGTAAAGATGGAAATTATAAAAAATTTTAAAAAAGGATTTGATAAGTTGTTTGAAAAAAGAAAGAAGAGGAT
This sequence comes from Halichoerus grypus, assembly GCF_964656455.1. Classification (NCBI taxonomy): domain Eukaryota; kingdom Metazoa; phylum Chordata; class Mammalia; order Carnivora; family Phocidae; genus Halichoerus; species Halichoerus grypus. Next base: position 203,603,226 of record NC_135714.1, read on the forward strand.
AAAAAAAAAAAGAAAGAAAGAAAAAAGGGAGAGAATGTGATCAGGCAGGGGAGTAGAAAAAAACCATACACTAGAGATTTAGAGTATATTTTGATCTGTTAGAAGAAACTATCTCAAGATTTTATAGAGAGAACAACTTATATATATATGCCAAAAATACGGGTAACTACTATGAAGGGATAGAATATGACTTTAAAAATGAAAAATAAAAATGTTTTTTTTTAAAAAAAGGGATTGATAAGATGTTGGTTGAAAAAGGGAAAAAGAAAAATTCAAAAAAAAAGAAAAAAGGAAAAAAGAAAAAAAGACAGTTAAAAAAAATAATTAACTTTGAAAGAGTAAAGAATCATGGTAAAAAAGCCATGAATTCTATGTGCAGTATTCCCCTAGCACTGGAGTTCTGCCGTTCTCATTGATCGGTAAACCTGGTCTTGGCTGGCTGTTCTCGCTGACCTTCTGGGGGAGGGGCCTGTTGCCGTGGTTCCCAAATGTCTCTGCTGGAGGCGGAATTGCCCCGCCCTTGCCGGTCCGGGCTAAGTAATCTGCTCGGGTTTGCTCTCCGGAGCTTTTGTTCCCTGCAAGCTCTCCGTACAGCTTTGGAGGCGGAGAGTGAAAATGGCGGCCTCCCAGTCTCCGCCCCGGAGGAGCCGAGAACTCGGGGTCCCACTCCTCAGCGAGCCCCCAGAGAAAAGCAGTCAGTCACTCCCGTCTCCCCGGTCTCCGGCCGCACTCCGTGCTCACCCGGCCTGTGACCGCGCCTTTCTATCTGGCACCCGACCCCGGGTGGAGTCTCCAAACCCAGCAGATCCCCGCGGTGCGCTCCCGGCGCTCCTCCCGGGGGAAGAAGGTGAGTCTCCCCGGATCTGCCGCTTGTTGGGTCCCCGCTGGAGGAGCAGTGGCCTGACTGTGCCGCGGATCACGGTCTATGACAACCCCTAGCTGAGAGCCCGCGCCTGGGCTCCGTCTCTGCAGCCGGCTTCCCCGCTCCGATCCCTGGGAGCTCTGCCGCACTCAGGCACCCCCGGTCTTTCTGTGACCCCGAGGGTCCTGAGACCACACTGTCCCGCGAGGGTTCCACCCCCCACTTCGCCACCAGAGTGACGTCCCTCAGCGGAGCAGACTCTAAAAGTTCCGATTTTGTGCTCCGCGGCTCTATCACTTGCCAGAAGCGGCCTACGGAGGCCCCTCCCCCGCCGTCTATCCTCCCGAATATCTCCTCGGATTCACTTCTCCGCACGTCCTACCTTCCAGAAAGTGGTCACTTTTCTGTTCAGAGAGTTGTTGCTATTCTTTTCTTCGATCTCCTGTTGAGTTTGTAGGTGTTCAGAATGGTTTGATCCCTATCCAGCTGAATTCCTGAGAGGAGACGAAATCCAGGTCTCCTACTCCTCCGCCATCTTGCTCCCTTCCCCACATTTTTTTAAACAAACATATTAACCTCCACCCCAAACTATTCTTTTTTTCAGCAAATGTGCCTATCAACCTACCTACGCAGAAAAAATCATATATTAGGAATCTTCCTTCATTCCTTTTTATTTATCTTTCTCCTCCACGTATCCATCCACAATCCTAGCAGTTCTGCCACCAAAAGATTTCTCAACGTACGTGAATTTTGTCCATCTCAACTACCAACAATGTACTCATTCCCCCCCCCCCAAATTCATTGATTTTAAGAAATGTTAATACAACACCTACCCAATAGACCAGATATTGTGCTAGCCCCAAGAAATTCAACACTGAACAAAAGCTACTCCAATTCTCATGGGGCTTACGATAAACATTTATTGATCACCTTTTATTTGTAGAAAGCATAGCAAGAACTCTATAGGAGGGAAAAATATTAAGTGGTATTTTGTTCTTTGTATAAATTTCTATCATTATTATTCTCATTTCCTTGAACGCAACAAGGTAGAATCAAAGTACCTGTTAGTTGTCTCACTGATTAGGTTTCAGGTAGGTTGTGATGAATTATTAGCCAGTGAAACATGACCCACAATACAGATACTCAGCATTTGAACTATTCCTTAAGAAATTACAGATCTTGGATGATATTAGTGCTCTTTCTGTCCTGATTACTGGAATTATATGTCATTTATGAAACCGTTTTAGTATAATATTCCTTTCTCTGTTGATTACCACATGATTGTTTTAAAACAACTTCTTTGTTGCAGTCTCAAAATGTGGTGTTAACAAAAGGTTCTAGGATTTCAAATGTCAGTCAACCTAGAAAATAGGCCAGGTTTCATTGTTTGAGATCAGAAAAGCAAAACAAAACAAAACAAAAAAATTAGATCAGCTTTTGAAAAAAAATCTAAGAAACTTAGACAAGTATTTTAATAGAATTTTTTTTTTCATTCTGGCAACTAGGTAATTGAACAACCATTAGGATTTCAATGAACATGATTTGTTTTTCACAAGAGTTTCAGAAGCTACTCACTTGGTAAGATAAAAACAATATTCTCATTCAAGATTATATTCTCTAATATTTTGTTTTCTGCTGACTTTCAAAACACTTTGGTTAGTTCTGGAAATGATGGAGCAAACAATGAATTAATTCTTAACAGATGATCAAAGAGAGTTCATAACCTTAAAATAATTGATATTTTTGAAATGAGGAAAATACCAGATATGCAATTTTTGTCTATACATCACTACGTGAAGTATAATTTTAGTTAACAACATTCTGTTTGCACAGTCCTGATGGAGGTTATATTTTCCAAAATGCACAGGACACTGACATGCATATGATCATTAAAAGCTCTTCATAGAATAAATATTTTTCACGTTTATTTGAGCTTCTATTTTAGTAATTTCTTGTGTTAATACTTTCAATGATCAACTTGGTAAGCTTTACAGAGTTATTTGCTATTTTAACAAAAAGTGTATATATTCTAACCATGTCAGTTTACATGAAAATACAACTTTCCCAATTTATAAAAGAGAAAAGTTTGGCAGAAGTTCAGCAGCCGTGGTCTAACATATCAATATCACAACGAAAAACAGAACTCCTCCCCCTCCTTCAAATACTAAGTATTATTTGTATTGGAAAAGTTATCTTATTCATCTTTTACTTTCCTTCAAATGCGTAACCCAGTGACCGACAAGTATTTAGAGATTCATAATTGTCTATTAAATGAATGAAAATACCAAGAGATGATGTAATTGTTGCCATGCATTATTTACACTTCCAAATAACTTCCTTTTACTCTGTTAAGTACACAGGACGCAATTGTGAGCAAGTGGGGGATGCATATTATTTCCTGAATTTTAAACAAAATTGCTAAAGCACAACATGGTCAGTGATATATATCACTTGACTGGACATTATATTTTCAACTTTGTTTTAGTCCTATTTCTACCATCTTTGCATAATGCCCAACAAATTCAGGAGACTCACAAATGAATAATTTTCTTGCTGATCAATTTCTGCTCATTTACTATGTTTTTTTTTAATTCTCTTTTATTTTATCTTTTTTAAAAATTTTAACCAACAGGAATTATGGCATTAAGTTCTTGAGAGCTTTATCTCCAACAGGTACTCAATGTCCCTCCCTAATATAGGGAATGTCACCCTGGTAGAAATGGTGAAAAGTAAGCTCTTTGGTACTTCCTCCCCCTCCTGGCTGAGTTCCATATTACAGTCTGAGGTCTTTCTATTGTAAATCCATCTAACACAGAAAGCTTCTAGCACACATGGGTGTTCTCAATTTTCTATTCGTTTTTTGTTTATGTTCAAGTTCTTCTTTCATAAAAAAAAATACTTTAGTGTGGTGGTAGCCTTGTTTGCACCTGGATTCAAACAAACCAATGTGAAAACCGCATAATCTTAGAAGTTTCCAAAAAATGTGACTGTGGAGTGGGCAACAGGAATTATTGTTAATTTTATTAACTTAATAATTACATTCTGGTTATGTAAGAAAATGTCCAAATTTTATTTTATTTTATTTTATTTGTATTTTTTCTAAAGATTTTATTTATTTATTTGAGAGAGAGAGAGAGAAGTAAATCATAGAGGGAGAGGGAGAGGGAGAAGCAGACTTCCCAGTCTGTGGGGAACACAACATGGGGCTGGATCCCAGGACCCCGAGATCATGACCTGGGCCGAGGGAAGACACTCAACTGACTGAGCCACCCAGGTGCCCTGAAAATGTCAAAATTTGAGACATGTCTGCTTGTGTGTGTAGGAGTAGAAGAACATGACAGCTGGTATTTGTTTCAAAATGCATTGTCAAAAAATAAAGAAAGCAAATTAGATAATTCATTCAAATGTAATGTTACCAAATTTTGGAAAAAAATTGATTGAGAGTAATGGATATATGGGATTTCTTATAGCAGTTACTCTTTTTGCCCACCTGATTTTATTTTCCAAGTTAGAGTATAAAACATGTACTTCATTGTGATTATTAGAAAACATCAACAACTATTCCCAAGGAGACATAACGTTCACTCACATTTAGGACTAGAGAAAGTAATTTAACTATTACCAAAGGTGGGGATATAAAACATACAAATAGCAGAGATATGGTCTCGGGTTTGAAGATAATTTGGGTAATCGGCAGATTTAAAATGCCCCGGGGTACCATCCATTCCCTCAAAATCACTTTTCAGCCACATTGTGAAGCCTGATCAGAGTGAAAGGAGCCTTACTCGTGAGTGAAATAAGGAATGTGGGAGAAGAGCGTGTGGTGCCGTCCTCAAGAGGACAGGGACACCGAGGCGAAGTGGCTACAACACCCAGGGACCCGCATCGGGACCAAGCATACAGCCACTGTGCCCTGCTTCCTGTTCACCTCACTCGGGTATAAATTTATAATCTGTTTCCATGTTGGACATTATGGAGTTTAAATATACATTTGTCTCAGGGTGTTCATTTAAACAAAGCCACAGCAACCAAAATCCTCTTAGAGTGACTTTCAAGGGCCGCTTGAGACCAAATTCCAGATTAGAAGTAGCATTTTCTTTAAAAGAATGTGAAACTAATGATAACAGCCATCTTGATTAGGAATTAATGCACATCAAAGACTACACTAAATACTTTTTCACTAGGCTACTCTATGCTTACCATCAACCTATGCATTAGTTCCTCATTATTATTTTTAAAAGATTTTTTATTTACTTATTTGAGAAACAGTGAGAGAGAGTATGAACAGGGGAGAGGGGTAGAAGGAGAAGCAGGCTCCCCGCTGAGCAGGGAGCCCGATGCGGGGCTCGATCCCAGGACCCTGGGATCACGACCTGAGCCAAAGGCAGACACTTAACTGACTGAGCCACCCAGGCACCCCCATTAGTTCCTTTTTAAAAGTCATTTTATTGAGCTATGGTTGATATATAAACACCTGAATTATATTTACCTATTTCAACTTGATGAATTTGGAGAGAAGTATAGAGCCATGAAATGAAAAGTCTAATAGCAAGTCCCATTTTCCAGGTAAGAACAATAAAACCTGGAGAGGTTAAATGACTTTCCCATGTCCTCCCTGCTAGCAGAAAAGGTAAGGCCACACTACTCCTGCCCCATTCACAGCCTAAGCTCAACCATCAAACTATAATTTGTTCCGACCAAGAACAGCCTGAAACAATGAGGAGACTTGCCTTGCCAGTCTCTCTTGCCAACACTACTTATGTTTTCTGTTTCTTGTTTTGCTTTTTATTCTTTTTTAACAAATCTCTGAATTTAACCACATTGCTGAATCACGTTTTCCATGATAACTGCTAGTTATTTTTCTGATTGCAATTATGCATAATTACTCCATCGTATCTTTGCCCACATTATTTTCCCATCTTAAGCATTGCCCTCAACTATTCCATATGGAATGGAATCAACCTCACAAAAGACGCTCCTCAAGCCACCGAGGTCTCTGTGTTAGATGTACTTCACTAAAGGCAGGTATAAGCAGCCTCTCTTCTCCAGTAATAAGTAAGTACGTCAATGTAGAAACTGCTTTTCAGAATAAAAACGCTACACTTTTTAATGCGTCTTGTATATCTAAAAGCCTTGGATGTCTGTAACTTCCATAAGCTTAATTAGAGTTATATTTGGAAGAACTAGAGGACATATTTTAATTAGATAGCTTTAAAAATATGTCTTATTACAATGTTGCACTCACACAGAAGTCCTCAGGTGCTGTATTTATAACTTGCATCAAAGTCAGGAAACAGGAGCAAATTTCTAGAGCACTAAAGTGTTGGGTAATATGAAATGTTAAATTCTGCTTCTTTGTGTGTTACCATCAGCAGTAGGTAAGTGAAGACAGTGCAGGTCTCTATTACTATATTTGCACCTTCCTGTGAGTTTATAATGATTTCAATATAAAAGAGTTTCAAAATCTGCTGCTTTTTTTTAAAAAAAATCACAAACTTAAAGGTCAAGAGATTCAGGTCAGGATAACTGAGTCAATAGTTAGGTCTTATATAACTGAAAAATAGCTGGAAAAATAAATAACTGAAAAAAAAACACTTAAAAACTGAAAAAAATAAAACAAAAAGTGGCATCACTAAACAAGCTTCAGTTAGAAGCCAGCATTATTAATTTTTTAATTAACAGAAGAAATGACCAGAGTAAATTTCTGAGCTGAGAAATACACGGGTGAAAATTCTGTGGTAAATTATTTTTATATGAAAACAGTCTTTCATGATGAAAGCAAGAGATATTAGTTCCAGGTAATTGAAAATACAGCAATCAAAAAACTTTCTGTGCATGCGGGGTGTGTGTGAATATTTGGGTCAGAGCAGCTACTGATAAAATAACTAGAACTGAATGCCAGAGCAAATATTCAACTAAAAGATTTTGAATGTGAGGCAATTTCTCCAGAAAGGAGATCAAATCAGAACTCCCTCGGGATGGCAACTTTATTTCTAAGGCACAGGCTAGTTTAATCCTATCTTCTGTTTAAAAATATTTGAAAAAACTAACAAAGAAAACACTTTGTTTATTCCTAGAGGTATTATTTTTTTTCTCTAAAAAAAAAAGTAAAACAGACTTGCTAACTAAAGTCAGTCTGGTGTTAAGAGGATGAGAGGCTTCAGAAACTTTTTCCTTTGGTGTTGTCCAATTAAACGCTTATACCTGCTTAATCATTTAATGTCGGGAAGATCAAGATTTGTCTGATCAACACGGGAAGGCGACTTTGAGGATAGAGACGCTTCTAATGTAAAATCACAGAATCACAGGTCTTTGAGGATGGAAATGGCTCACAGGTAAGTGATTGGAATATTTTTGTGACAACCACAACACTAAAGGCGTAGCTGATGAATTTACTTAACGGTCTCCTTGCCAGTGGATCAACCAGTGGATCAACCAAGGAACTGCTTTTCAGTTATAAGCAAGTCGTGGAAAATGCACAGAACAACAACAAGGACAAAGATTACCCCTTCAGCTTACGTGGTGCAGGTTCGGAGTTTGGCTTTGGAGTGGACTCTTGGTGAAATTTCTAGCTCTACACCTCAGTAGTTGTTTGTCCTGGGCAAGGCATCTCACTTCTCATGCCTGAGTGCCCAGCGCCGTAATATGGGGGTCATGTGATGCCCCTGGAGTTTTGTACATACTAAATAAATTAATATACATGAAGTACTTAGCAGAAATCTGGAGCATAGTCAGTACTCAGTAGCTGTGAAATCCACTTTCTAATGATTATGTAAGAAAATGTCCAAATTTTATTTTATTTGTATTTTTTCTAAAGATTTTATTTATTTATTTGAGTGAGAGAGAGAGAAGTAAATCACAGAGGGAGAGGGGGAGGGAGAAGCAGACTTCCCAGTCAGTGGGGAGCACGACATGGGGCTGGATCCCAGGACCCCGGGATCGTGACCTGGGCCAAAGGAAGACGCTCAACCGACTGCAGCAAGTAGCATGTTACCTGATGTCATGGTGTGCAGATGTTGAGATATTAGTCCTTTTGTATTCTAGATACAATTCTTCAGGTGCCTGTCGCCCTGACTGTCCATTTAGGGCAAGGCTCTTCTCCCTTTCCGGCGTAAGCCTTACATGGGCAATTAGGAGTACACCAATACCAGCTCCACCTCGTCTGCAGGTGAAACCCTGTGGCACCATTTCTTTCCTTTTATTTTTTTCTATACTAGTCATCTAATACTCCATAGATTGCATTTACATGTAAGGTAGTTACCATGAGAAATTTGTGTCCATTTGGTTTATGTATCTCTGGGTCCACAGCAGGCATTTGCATGACAGAGTGATTTTTCAGGCTAGTTTTCGAACACTTGTGTTACCCACCTGAAGAGGGCATACCTTGGAACGTCATCTGAGAAGCGTCTCACCCGTTTTCGTCTTGCCTGTCTTCTCTCTCACATTCAGACAGCGATGCACCATTTCCCTGACCCAACTACTTTCTTGGTCACCTTGCCGATGATTGTCACAAAGCTCAGTCCTGGACTACACAGGTATTGTGGACGAGTATAAGGCAGTGCGAGATCTAAGGCATTAAAAATCCCCCGAAGCCAAGAAGTCTCAGAAACAGAAGACTGTGCTGTCGTTTTCTCCCATTAATTCAATCTCTGGTAAGTGTTTACTTGCACGTATTTGTATGCCGATCAGTAGAGGAAGGGGTTGCCGACATTTCATTCTTTGACCAGCGTTTATTGACCACATACGATGTGATAGAATCTATTCCTAGTTGAAAGTTTTCCTGAACTGAGTCTTTATGAATTGATTTTTATGAAAGTTCTCTTTCCTTGTAATATGTTCTGCACATTGCTGGTTATAGCTATACAAAACCAAAAGTCTGCCCCGTAGCCTCCTCAGCTGGAGCAGGAGATTGTGATGCTTCTATGAGAACAGGGTGTCAGAGGAGGGACCGCACCTCTGTGGGGAGAACGGCTTCTTCAGTGAGGAGCTGGAATATGGCCTGTAAAGTAGCACGGGAACAACATAGGGATTGGAACGCTAGTGTTTGGATTCGCATCATGACTCTGCCTAAAGCCAGTCAATTAATCTGTTACTCAGTTTCCCCAGCTGTACTATGGTGTTACTGGAAATGGTGTAAGGAACAAATAGACAATAAGTGTTATAAAAAATCTATGGCCTCAGCAGCCATACAACGGTGATTATTACCTTTGTAAACATATTCCCTTTCTCCATTTCTGCTGAGTCTCCATTGAAATATGAGTTTAGATAATAAAACATGGTCTGCCGTTAATTTGGCCAGCTGGTCTGTGTCTACATCTGGGATCACCTGTATGAAAATGTGGAAGAGTCGGTTGAATGGAATTTCAGGAGAAAACGAAATTTTCCCTGGGTGGCAAGATAATTCCGCCACGTGCCCAGGATGTCTTCTATGTATTAACATGAGAGCAAGGATCCTTCTTGTTTTTTTTTTTTTTTTTTCTTTCCATAATGAAAGGACAGCTAACACTGCAAATATTTCAGGGGAAAGTAACACAGTATCTTAAGTTCTCAAAAGGATACAAAAGTCTTAGATCTTCTGAAGAGAGCAGGCTGTAGGAGGACAACATTGAAGATGTCATGGGGATATCTATGGGAAAGGAAGGACTAATGAGAAGAGGAAATAGGACGTAAAGGTCGGTGGTCTAAAGGCGTCATTTTATCAAGTTAAAGTACAGTATGAGCCACGTGTTGGGGTGGCCACTATCTCGATCTTTGATTTCCCTGCGAGTTATGGGGCTAACCCCCCTTCCCTACGTTCTGCTGCTTTCCTGTGCTGCCTCCCGAGCGTTGCCCGCCTCACTTTCAGCAGGAGGAAACCATTAAATTAAAACCCCTGGGTTCCATTCATGCATTCCTTCAGACCAGTTCCGAATGTCTGTGAAGTATCAGGTGCCGGTCTAGGTGCTAGGGACCCTGAGACAAATTAAACCGACATGATTCCTGATCTCTTGGAGCTTCATGTCTGGCAGCAGAAACAGATGTTAGTATTAGCAACTAATGCTTCATGTGCACGGCCATTGTTCCAAGCCCTTTGTCTTCATTGACTCACATTGTCTTCATGATAGCCTTGCGGAGCGTGTCACAGATGAGGAAACCGGGCCACAGAGGATTTGTGTAACTGACTCCGATTTCTATCGCTGGTAAGCAGAAGAGCCAGGCAGGCTCTGCTCTTAATCTGTTCTATAGTGCCCCACTTTAAATACATATTCATCAAGTACCTTCACAAATATATATAACATGGTATGTTCTCTGTTGTGGGAAAAAGTATAAGTACTTCACTGTGGGTGAATAGTGACACTTTGACTCGAATATTTTAATATGCAAAGTAATTTTATGTTATATATCATCAGATCTTTGCAAGCACCTTTATGATGTAGAAAAGGCAGATTTATGAGTTACCACACAGCTGGTACAGCTAGAAATGCTGCTTTCTGGCTTTAAATCTACTATCCTCCCTCTGGTGATTTTACTTTGTCTTACCTTTAATTTCCAAACAGTACTTGTATTATGGCAGCGCCAAATGAATTAAGTACAGAAGAAGTCTTGGGTATACCTGAGGATTAATCTTTATAGAAAAGCAACTGCAAAGCAGAGAAAGAATATACATCTTGAAAAAGACTACCTAAATATGTTGGCACTTACTACCTTTGCAAATCTTGTCATGGGCTTCTATTCTAAATATAAAAATAAACTATAAAATAGCATTAGCAACTACTTTAAAAGGTAGATCATTGATACTCAAGAAAAGGGGAAAAAAAGAATGGAAAGAAAAGAAAATCATCCTGCCTAGGCTCCAACTGCTGACCTTACAACCAAAGCATACTAAACACTTCACTTCAAAAGCATACAAATCAGGTGGAGTTGCAAGAAATCCTATAAAAATACCTGCTTTGCATAAACATCCAAGAACCACTCTAGTAGCTGTTCTGCTTTGTCAAGTACAGAAAGCCTTTTGATTTCCCACATCCTCCTCCCCCACATATTTATTAAAGTGGACATTAAATTTTATTCTTTCAACTCTTCCAGCATTATCCTTTTAGATACAGGTTGATAGCCTTCAGGAATTTCATTTTTTTCACTGTTTAATGAATGTCCAAAAGTACTCCCGTATAATATAGATCAACAAAAATAATGAACCAATTCTATATGCCAGACCCTAAGGGGAGAAAGAAAAATATCATCGTTCCCCTCCAGGAGTTCACACTTAGGAAGAGAAGTAAATAAACAAATGTAATTTTGCTGCACTATGATATGATGCGTGCTCCAGGCAGAAAGAAGGAGTGTTTAGGGGTACCTTGCTTGTCAGGGTGGAATGGTCACGGGGGAGACATTGGGGAAGAAGTGGCATTGGAAGTCAGGTCGGCAGGGGAAGGTGAGTTCATACAATCAGCCAGATGAAGAAGAGGATGGATGGGGGTGGTGGGGTTTGAGACGGTCCACCCTTTAAAGTTGCCACAAGTGGGGCTCCTGGGTGGCTCAGTCAGTTAAGCACCTTGCCTCCGCTCAGGTCATGATCCCGGAGTCCTGGGATCGAGCCCCATCCGGCTCCCTGCTCATCGAGGAGTCTCCTTCTCCCTCTGACCCTCCCCCCTGCTCATGCTCTCTCTCTCTCTCTCAAATAAATAAACAAAACCTTAAAAAAATAAAGTTGCCGCAAGTCCAAGTACCTGGCAAATAGCAAAATTTTCCTGGGGAGATCAATACATGTAAATGTCCGGAAAGAACAGTATGTGTCATGCTAAACATTCTTAGTTGTCTCCTCCCAGGAAACTGGGTGGAGAATAATTTTAAATATGAAAGTGAAATGGTGAGATGTTTATTTTAAAGGATCGCTCTGCGAGTACGCAGGTAAAGGCTGAGCTGTAGGAGGATGAACTTAGTAAGACACGTATCCATGAAGGCGCTTCCGGGCACGTATACCAGAAACCTTGCCTCACAGCCGCGCAAACAGAAAAGAAAATACTTCTATTAACTGGAAGTGTGACAGGCACCTGTTCAGTGCCCCCAGAGTTAGCTCTCTTGGCTCTACCGGTTTGTCTTCAGACTGGCATGCCTTCTTGTTGCAAGCAGCATCGGACGGCACTGCCTTGAGGCTAATAACCACGTTCGGATGAATGCCCTCTGCTGCCCATCCTATGCTGGGATGCCAGAACCAACTGTGGTGAAAAGAATGGAGTTTCCCCCCTTGCCTGAGACAAAATAAGATTTGCTCCCGCACCCAAGGATGAGGACAGTTCTTTTCCTTTTTTTTTGGGGGGGGGGGGATGAGGATAGTTCTGTAGCCACGTGGTTTCCAAGGGCTGCAGAAGCAAATTAGGATTCTGTCAAAAAAGGGGAAATGATGATGAGTAGGAAATAGAGAATGCCCAATGAAGTCTCTAATTAACTTAGTTTGTGTGTATATGTGTATGTACATTTATATGTACATAAATGCAGTCTGCAATTACTAGTTAACTAATACAGTATATGTATAAGGATCGTCCTCTACTCACCGTGGGGTTGTGTCCTAACAAAACTCGTCCTAAGTTGAAAATACCGTAAGTCAAAGCACATTTTATTACACTTAACCTGCCAGACATCCTAGCTTAGCCTAGCCCACCCTAAATGGTCTCGGCACACTGACATTAGCCTACAGTTGTGCAAAATCATCTAACACAGAGTCTAGTTTATAACGAAGTGTCAACTGTCTCATGTAATGTATTGAATACTGTCCTGAAAGAGACAAACGGCATGGTTGTTAGGGTGCAAAATGGTGGTCAGTGTGTCGGTTGTTGACCCTCGTGACTGTTCTGCTGCTCGGGAGCCTCGGCGGCCACTGCCCGGCATCACAGGAGAGGGTCTACCTACCACATGTCGCATGTTGCTAGCCCAGGGAAAGATCCATATTCAGAATTCCAAGTACAGTTTCTACTGAATGCGCATCACTTTCATAGCATTGTAAAGTCAAAAAATTGTAAGTTAACCATCATAAATTGGGACCTGTGTGTGTGTGTGTGTGTGTATGTGTGTGTATGCACCCACCTATGTATGCATGCAGTCGACAATTGTTAGTACAACGTACAGTCATCTACGCATAAAAACTATACATACTCATACATATAGTCATATTATATATGTGCATATATACACACAAAGCTTATATAGTTTGTTATGATTTATATATAATAATCAATCACCATAATGATATAGGGTAAGACCAGAGCTGTTCAAATAATTTTTTTTTTCAGCAAAAAATCATCTGGTGCAAAAGTAAATTCACTCCCTCCATCAAATTTGTCATTTCCGCTCCAACTCAGATGCCCTTTCTTCAATAGTTGCTCTTGAGGTTCCAATACAGCGAATTTCTTTATCAGTACTGATTGTCAGGAGCTCTAAGTAAGTAAGTAAATAAATAATATATAAATAAAATAAATAAATAAAACCTACAACAAGAGGAGGAGAATATATGAAATCTCTTTAAGCAAGTTTGCAGCTAGCCTTTCTAATTCTTACTGCAGGATTTCAGCCACACTGGGATAGTTTAGACTGTTTTCATGTTTATCATTGAGATTTAGAGGTTGAATAATGCTGAACCATGCTTTCTCACTGGGATCTGAAGAGTCCGGCCAAGGTAGGGCTAGTGTTAGGAAAGTTTACATTCTGACAACTGAGTTTGGGAAGCAGTAGGAGGGAGTGGAAAGACAGGACAGGAGAGTGACTGGGGTTTTGGGAAGGAACAGAAACCAGAGTCTCAGCAGGCTTAGAAGTCACATGAGGGTCCATGGTGAGGCAGAGAAGACAAGCATCAGGGATCCCAGCAGCCAAGGACACAGCCTAAGGTGGGAGGACCAGAGACAGAAATCAGCCAAGAAATGAAAGAAGCCAGCCTCAAAATCAGCCCAACCATAAATTAGACCCAAGATAAAATCTATACAGGGAGCCTACTATTTAGGTGTAAAGGAAGAATTTTATAGTAAGTGAGCTGACTTTCCAAGGGGGAGGCTCCCCACCCCCTGGACCAGAGCAGGCTTGCTGTGGTACGATTAAGAGTGTGAGCATAGTGGACCCTGGGAACTCCTGGTCCACAGACAACTGGACCCTGGTTTCAGGATCACTTGGCTAAAATAAATCTACTCTGCTCTGTGCCAGTTTATTCACAAAAGGCCACAGTCATTTCTGCAGATTTCAATATTTACATAATGAGATGAGCACAAAGAGATTAGACTGAATTTGACCATAAATTGCTAGATGAACCACTGGTGTCAAGCAGTGAAATCAGCCAATCCAAAGGAGAAGCTTGACCAAGCCATCATTGTTTGCCCTGGGGCCAGAAAATGGCTTGTCAGTGTTACATTTGTACCCCATAAACAGAATGAACATATTCTAGATTTGTTATCATTGAGGATGGGTTCATGGGGAGAAAAGAGGAAAAAGTTTAATTTTAAAAAGCCAAAAATATTTCTTGTGGCACCCCACAGAAGACCCAGTGAATACAGTTTTTGAGTTTGGTAAGGAAGATAGCATTTTAATTAACCTCAAGATAAATCTATTATATCTAAAACTGCTTAAAAAAAAGTTGCAGACTTGAAAACATCAAGTTTTGGAATTTGTTAGCATTTTATAAATTTTTTAAGAAATATGAAATTTATTTTGGCTGTGAATATATATTCAGAAACTTTGAAGGAGTGTGTCTAGAAACTTCGTAGACATAAGGATTTCTCTTACTGAGCGAAAGCACCCCCATCGAGAATAATGGAGTGGATCCATCCACGTGTAACAGTGTGAGCCCTGCTGAGGAGAAAAGAACTGACTGATAATTTTATCTTGTAAATTAGCAGTTAACCATATGTATAGATTAAAATTTTTTTAAGTAATAGGATATAAGATTGTGGAAACTTTACATTCATTAGGTTCATTTAATCCACACTTCTGACTATAGTTTAGAACATGTCTTGTTTGGCCAAAGCAAAAATCTCCAAGACCATCCCTTGAGGATAATTAGTTATAATCCAGAGTAATTTGCTCCCATGCTAAATCTAAATCACATGTCTCTATACTAAACAAAAATCCCTTATGTAGGAGCTTAAGACCCTTGACCCTTTACTACTATGATCTGTTTCTACTCACAGAACACTTCATTCATCTGTTTTTGCTTGTTTTGTTTGGTTTGGTTTTTACTCAACATACTTCCAACATCAAATGTTTGGGGTGTTTTTTTGTTTGTTTTGTTTTTTCCGTACACCAGGGAACAATTCTCCAAATCTCCAGACACCAGTAAGCTGCACTATAATTTAATTCAGTTCAGACACTAACTACCTGGAGTTAGCATCAGATCTCACAAGGGCTCAATCCCACCAGGCTGCCCTCACTTTAGATGCCAATTGCACATCTGAGCCACGTGCTGACTCACCAGCTATAAGCCAGGCGTTCCCATGAACCCATGGCCCCCTCCTTGGGTTTGATAATTTGCAAGAACGGCTCACAGAACTCAAGGAAGCATTTTATTCACATTTACTGGTTTATTATAAAAGATACAAATAAACAGCCCAATGAAGAGCCACATGGGGTGAGGTCCAGAAGGGGTTCAAGTGCTTCTATCCCTGTGGAATTGGGGTGTGCTACCCCAGGCCCCCTGGCACGTGGATGTGCTCACCAACCTGGAAGCTCTCGGACCTCATTGTTTAGAGTTTTTATGGGGTTCCATTACATAGGCATGATTGATCAAATCGTTAGCCATTGGTAATTAATTCAATCTCCAGGCCTTCTCCCCCCTCCAGAGATTGGATGGTGTGGCTGAAGATTCAAACCTCTAATAACATGGGTGGTTCCTCTGGCCACCAGCTCCCATTGTGATGGTCTACAGAGGTCTGTCCATCAAGGGTCACCTCTTCACCATAAACTCAGTTATGATTGAAAGGGCCTTAGGAATACCAAAAGATGTTCCTCTCACTCCCATTCAGAAAATTCCAAGGGTTTTAGAAGCTCTGTGCCAGGAAACGCCTGCTCTGTACATAGATTTTAATTTCTCCACATCTTCACCAGTGGCTTTTATTTATGTATTTTTCACTGTGATAGTCACCCTACTGAGTAAGACATGGTATCTCTTTGGGGTTTTATTTGTGTTTCACTATTGACATGATGTTGAGCATCTTTTCATGTTATTATTGGTCATTTATATATCTTATTTGGAGAAATATATAGTCACGTTGCTCATTTTTCAGTTTGGTTATTTGTCTTCATATTGTTGAGTTGTAAGGTATCCTGATATGTTCCGGACACAAGTACCTTATCAGATATATGATTGTAAATATATTCTTCAAATTTGTTATTTTGTTTTCACATTCTTGATAGTGTCTTTTAAAACAAAAAAGTCTTCAGTAATGGTAACGTTTGTTTGTTTTTTTCTTTTTCACTGTTCCTATGTTTTCATAAACAAGAAATTATTGCCTAACACAATGTTAGAAAAATTGCCTCTCGTGTTCTTTTCCCTAAGATTTAAAAAAAAAATTATCTCTTGCATTTAGATATTTTGAGTTATTTTCATATGCAGAGTAAGGTAGAGTCTATCTTCATTTTTTTTTTTTTTTCATTTGTATAGCCAATTGTCCCAGCATCATATGTGGAAAAAAAGCTTTTCCTATTGAAGTGTCTTGGTAATCTTATCAAAAATAAATGACCATAAATATCTTATTTCTGAGTTCTTTTTTTTATTCCTTTGACCTACATATCTATGCTTATGCCAGCACCAAACCATTTTGATTGCTACAGTTTTGTAGTAATTTTTATAATAAGGAAATAGTTTCCTTCCAACTTTGTTCGTTTTTTACAAGACTGGCTCTTCTGGGTCCCTTGCATTTCCATATGAACTTTAGGATCAGCTTGTCAACTTCTGCAAAAATTGAAGCTGGGGTTTTTACAGAGACTGCATTAAATCTTCAAATAATTGTGGGGTGTATCACCGTTTTAACAATGTTAAGTCTTCTGTGCCATGAACATTGGATCATTCCATTTATTTAAGTCTTCTTTAATTTACTTCAACAATGTTTTATAGTTTTCAATATACAAGTCTTACCTTTCTTGTTAAATTTATTGCTAAGCATTTTAATCTTTTCAGTGCTCTTATAAATGGATTTTTTTTTTTAATTTCACTTTCAGGTTGATCATTGCTAACATATAGAAACATAACTAATTTTTTATAGATCTTCTGTCTTGCAACTTTCCTACTTATTTATTATATCTAACAGAACTTTGTAATTTTTAAGGATTTTCTATACTCAAGATTATAAGTTCCCAATAGAGATACTATAACTCCCTTTCCAAGGTGGATGCCTTTTATTTCTTTTCAAGCCTAATTACCCTGACTAGAAACTCAGGTAAAATTTTGAACAGAAGTGACAAGAATGGAAATCCTTGTCTTTTTTCTGATCTTAGGGGAAAAGCATTCAGTCTTTCTCCATTTAGAATGAAGTTACCTACAAGTATTTAATAAATTCCCTTTATGAAGTTGAGGAAGTTTCCTTCTAATCCTACTCTGTTGAGGGATTTTATTGTGGAAGGGTGTTGGATTTTGTCAAATTCTTTTTTGGAGTTTAGTAAGATGAATCTGATGTGTTGCATTAGTTTTCATGTTAACCGACATTGCATTCTTGTATAAAACTCACTATTTGTGGTATATAAGCTTTGATATATACTGTTGGATTCAGTCTGCTAGTATTTTGTTGGATACTTTTGCATCTATATTTATAAGAAATATTAGTCTCTAAAATATTAGTCTCAATTTTCTTGTGATGCCTTTGCCTGGTTTTTGTTGTTGTTTGTTTGTTGTTTTGTTTTTTTTTGTTTTTTAAGTCAGGGTAATTCTGTCCACATTGAATAAATTGGGAAGTTTTTCTTTTTTTAAAAATTTTATTTATTTATTTAACAGAGAGAGAGAGAGAGAGGGCATAAGCAGGGGGGAGCAGCAGAGGGAGAAGCAGGCTCCCCACAGAGCAGGGGGAGCCCAATGTGGGGCTCAATCCCAGGACCCTGGGATCATGACTTGAGCCAAAGGCAGTGGCCCAACCAGCTGAGCCACCCAGGCGGCAGATTGGGAAGTTTTTCATCCTGTTCAATTTTATGGAGAAGTTTTTGAAGAATTTGTGTGGATCCTTCAAACAATTGGTGGAATTTACTAGCCAAGCTATCTGGACCTGAGCTTCTCTTTGTGCTCATTTTTTTGGTGAAGAATTGAATTGCATTTTTTGTTGAAGGTCCATTCAGATTTTCTTTTCTTTTTTAATTTGCTTTGTTTTGTTTTAGTTATATAAGTATCTTAGTCTGCTCAGGATGCTATAACAAATTACCATAGACTGTAGGGCTTCAACAAGAAATATTTATGTCTCATAATTTTGGAGGCTGGGAAGTCCAAGACTAAGTCACCAGCAGATCTAGTGTCTGGTGTGGACCTGCTTCCTGGCTTGTAGATGTCTGTCTTCTCCTTGCATCCTCGTGTGTCAGAGAGCATGGAGAGAGAAAGCAAGCTCTCGTTTTATCTTCTACAAAGATACTAGTCCCATTCGTGAGAGTTCAGGCTTCAGGACCCAATTATCTACCAAAGGCCCCACTTCTTTTTTAAAAAAAAAATATTGTTATGATAATCACCATACATTACATCATTAGTTTTTGATGTAGTGTTCCATGATTCATTGTTTGTGCATAACACCCAGTGCTCCATGCAGAACGTGCCCTCTTTAATACCCATCACCAGGCTAACCCATCCTCCCACCCCCTCCCCTCTAGAACCCTCAGTTTGTTTTTCAGAGTCCATCGTCTCTCATGGTTTGTCTCCCCCTCCGATTTCCCCCCCTTCATTCTTCCCCTCCTGCTATCTTCTTCTTCTTTTTTTTTTTAACATATAATGTATTATTTGTTTCAGAGGTACAGATCTGTGATTCAACAGTCTTGCACAATTCACAGCGCTTACCAGAGCACATACCCTCCCCAGTGTCTATCACCCAGCCACCCCATCCCTCCCACCCCCCTCCACCCCAGCAACCCTCAGTTTGTTTCCTGAGATTAAGAATTCCTCATATCAGTGAGGTCATATGATACATGTCTTTCTCTGATTGACTTATTTCGCTCAGCATAACACCCTCCAGTTCCATCCATGTCGTTGCAAATGCAAAGTCCCCACCTCTTAATACTGTGAAACTGGGGGTTAAAGTTGCAGCTTATGAATTTGGGGAGGACACAAATATTCAGTCAAGTAGTGTGTTTCTTTTTAGGAATCTGGACTATCATATATGTTAGCATAGAGTTGTTTCTTCTTTTTATTTCTGAAAGGTTGGTAATCATATCCCCACTTTCACTCCTGGTTTTTGTAATATGAGTCTTTTCTTCTTTATTTTCTTGGTCACTATAGGTAAAGCTTTGTTGATTTTGTTAATCATTTCAGAAATCCACCTTCTGATGCTTTTTATTTTCCCTATTCTTACTCTATTCCCTATTTCATTAATTTTTACTCTAATCTTTATTATTTCCTTTGTTCTTTCTTTTGGTTTTTCTTTTCTTCTGGTTCTTAAGGTGGAATGTTTAGCTGATTTATTTTAGGTCTTTCTTTTTTTTAAATACAGGTGATTGTAACTATAAATTTCCCTCTAAGCATGGTTTTAACTGAATCCCGTAAGTTTTGTTTTAGTTCACCTCAATTTTTTTCTTTTTTTCTTTTTTTTTTGTCACACAGAAGTATTTATGATTTACTGAGATTGAGAAATTAGAAATGGATCAAAGTTACAATGTTGAGAAAAGGAGGTTTTATTATCTCAACTTGACCATAAATTATAATTTTTATAAAAGTTATATAAATGCAAGCTGATCATCTTTAAAGTCTCAAAGAGCCAAATACAAATAAAGCACAGAAAATTAATTGAATTAAAAAAGTTCTGACATAATTCTTCCACGTTATATGTAATCATAGGAAGAATCATTGCAATAATTACCCAAAGTAATATTAAAGGTAACAAAAGAGATGTTTGGTCTTAAATGTAAATTCAAATGTACAGTATATCCATAATAATAGATCAAAGCGAAAGTGTATCTGCAATTTCTAACAGTAATAAACATGTTAGCTAGCAAATACTGTATTCTTCAATGAAATAAGAAAGCAGATCAAGGATAAAATGTTGGATAGTCTTATCAACCAGGCCACCTTTCCGGACAGTTCTTCAGGGTAGTGTTCTACACATGTAACTGAACTGTTTGTTATTATTCTAAAGCCAGTACTTTATTTGCAGTCTGCACATCAAAATGTAACAAATAATTATTCATCAGGACTGGTAGGAATACCAAGTATTATTTCACAACTGCCACTATGTGTTTCTTCTTCTCTGACACAGTTGATACAGACCCAGGCTTGCTATGTTTGAGACGATTCACCTCCTTCCGTGGGCGAGCTTCCTTCATGATGCGCTGTTCCTGGATCTGGCTGTAGATAGATTTTGGTAGATGCCCGTGACGAGCAATGCGTTTTATATGAGGATGATGTTGAAATTTCTCCTTCAACTTCTGGTTATAATCTTTGGCTGCTTTTTCTCGTGATGTAAGCACACCCAATTTTTCAGAAGCATTAGCTTTCCATAGACGAATGTTCATTTCATCAGACCCACACATAATATATTTGCTGTCAGAAGTCCATTTTACACAGATAACATGTTGCATTCTCTTTGTGTGATAGACTTCCTTGCTTCTACTTTTGTCCACAGGAAAGATACGAATAGATTTATCAAAACTAGCAGACACAAACTCTTTCCCAGTGGGAGAATAATCCACATCAAGCACCGCAGATACGTGATCCATATGTACCATTACAGGAGTGTCCAGTGCATGCATATCAAAAGTATACAAGTTGTAATCTTCATTTGCTGCAGTAAAAATGAAAGCTTCCATAGGGTTCCAACAAATTGTATTTGTTCTCATATCTAAGATGACCTTTTTCAGGGGAGTAGACTGCCTCATATCATATAGTACTATATTCCTGTCAGAAGCACAACTTCCCAAGAGAAATGTCTCAATTGGGTTAAATTTAACACTACTTATACTGTCGAATCCCCAGGTCATTGAACATACAGGACTTGTTCTTTGTTCATCCCAAATGTCGACTTGCTGTCCACATGTGGCAAAAACAGCTTCTTTCCAGTGATGATCAATTCCCGTATACACTGTCTTTCCTAATATTGTATGCAATGGCTCCTCCTCTTCTCCATAGCTTGGTCCATCCATTTTCCACTGCTTCACAGTTTTGTCATCACCAACAGTAAAAAAAGAAGTCCCACAAAAGCGAGTACATATTCCTCGTACAAAACCTTCATGTGCTTGTATTGTACGGTTACATTTTCGTTTAGTCAGTTCCAAATTCTAACCTCTCCATCACATGCCCCAGACAGGACAGTAGCCAGGCTCTTTGGATGCTTTGCCAAGCAATTGACTCCATCTCGGTGACCATCCAGAGAAGCAAGGAATGGTTTTGCAAATACCCGTTCCAGTTTGGTAGCATTTAAAGCTCTTACGTATTCTCGTGGGACCTCAAAAGGATGTAAGGTAGGATCATAGTTTCTTGGAACTCTTTGTAAGTCCAGCTTGGTTTCGCGGACATAGTTGTCTGGGTTCTGGCTCAACATCTTCACCTTCATTTTGGCGGCTAGTTATCCCAGACCACCCAAGCCTTTCCTCACCTCAATTTTTTTCTAATGTCCTTTATGATTTTGACTTTAACCTATATTTGACTATATAAAGAATGTTTTGTAATTTTAAATTGCTGCAAATTTCACAAATTTCCTTTTGTTATTAATTTTTACCTTCATTCCATTTTAGTCAGGGAACATACTTTTTATGATTCTAATACTTTTAAAATTAGAGAGGGTTTTGGGCTTTTGTTTCATTGTTTGTTTTTGCCTAACATATGGCTTATGCTGGAGAATGTTCCAGAATTATGTAGAGTTCTATATCTGTTGGTTAAATCCAATTGATATAGGATGTTGTTTAAGTTTTCTTTTTCCTAGTGGTTTTCCAACTAGTTTTTTATCTATTACTGAAATTGTGATATTCAAGTCTAAATATTATTACAAAATTATCCCTTTCACTTTTAAGTTATGCTTTTGCTTTATGTGTTTTTGATCTATGCTCTTAGGTATATCTGTGTTTATCAGTGTAATGTCTCCCTGGTGGATTGAAAATTTTATGATATTAAGCATCCTTCTTTTACTAATTATTTTTATTTTATGATCTATTTTTTTATGGTATTAGTTTACCTACTCCTTTGGTTACTATTTGCATGGTACCTTTTTCCCCATAGTTTTACTTTTAACCCATTTGTGCCCTTGAATGTAAAATGTATCTCTTTTAGGTAGTATACAGTTATATGTTTTTTATCCATTGTATCAATTTCTATCTTTTGATTAATGCATTTAATTCATTTATGCTTAATGTACTTCCTGATGAGGAAGGATTTATATTTTCTGTTCTCTTTGCTTCTATGTGTCTTATGTATTTTGTTCATCTATTCCTCCATAATAGATATATTCTTGTGCACTCCTTTAATATTCTAGTTGTTGGGATACCTGGGCGGTTCAGTTAGTAAGTGTCTGTCTTCAGCTCAGGTTATGATCCCAGGGTCCTGGGATTGAGTCCTGCATCAGGCCCTTGCTCAGTGGGGAGCCTGCTTTTCTCTCTGCCTGACACTGTCTTGCTTTCTCTCTTTCTCACAAATAAATAAAATATTTTAAGAGAAAATTTCTAGTTTATTTTAGCACATATTTTTAATTAATTTTCTTGTCCTCATCCAGACGACTACAATTTACATTTTAAATATTCTTTATTTAAACAATATATAAGAAATTTTACCACCTGTGAAGAGCTAACATTCCTGTTTATCTGTATCATATTTTTTGTTGTTGTTGAAAAAGACATTTTAAATAATATAATATGGCAACACTGGGAACTAGATTACCATATATTTAAGTTATTGTTGCTGTTCTTTGACTGTTTAATGACTTTCCTGGTCTCATTCTTTAAAGTTCAATTTTTTCATATGATGTCTCTGAAGTTTCTGCTTTGTTAGCTTAATGGGAAGTAGATGATTGGATAGCAGTTGCACCAATGAGTTTTGTACTCTTTGTTATGAGGCTGTGTATATGTGTTTGTGAATACCTTTAATGCTCTGGAAGTTTACAACTCTGCTTAACTTTCCTTTTCAGCTTGTACAGAGACTCAAGGTCAGCCAGACATGAGATAAAAAAGTTTTTAGGTCTTTCCTGCGCATACACATCACCTTGTGGATTCCCAGGATTATATCATAACTACTCAAAACCCTCTATGGTCATCCAATTTCCAAAATTTTTCTTTTAAATTTATTGGAAGAATTTTGTTTGCCATCTCATGCAACTTTACTACTAAGCAAACACTACTGATTTTTTGTTCAACAATTAATTGAGCAGTGAGCAAACTCAGTGAGCAAACACTTAGTCAAGTCAAATAAATACAAGCCTGTGAATGAAATTTTCCTGGGAACTACAAGGACGGTCAAATAGTGAAAAAAATCTGGGAATGGGGCATTTAGTGGAGCTCCAAACCCATTTTACTCCCTTGTGACTTATATATTGCTGGTTTTCCTAACTACTAGAGAACTAGTGAGGGGGATATATAAATAGGGCAAATTAAAATGACACAAAGCCCATTGTTTTTACCAAGATCTAGACATTTTTCTTTAATAAATGATCATGTTGTTGCAAGCCTTTTGTTGACTTCCAGAATTCTGAAAAATTGAAAATGACCATTCAGCCTGTGTTGTCATCAGTTTTATAATGGAGTGGAGTTACAGAGGTCCTTATTCTGTCATTTCAGAAGGGCTCCCTATTATATTTTATTTATAGTTTTAATGTTGTTCAACTTGGGACAGATGTGAATGAGGTCATACCCTGGGAAACAGTGGTCACCTGTTGCTTATATACTGACTATAAATTGGAATCACCTGGAAGTCCTAAAAAAATACTGATACTCTGGCCACATGTAATTGCCTTAGAGTAAGCCTTAGACTATACGGAAAGCTTTTCAGGTGAATTTAATATGCAAACAGGATTGAGAAAAATAATTTCTATTAAAGAAAGCAGAGGTTTGTAACATCTTAGACAACATTTTTTCCTCTGGAAGGCGTGGAGGACACTCTAGGGAAGCTCCTTACATAGAAGGAACAAAGAGAGGAACTAACAATAAAAAGCTATGTGGCTTAAAAGACTTAACTGACTTTACTAGACAAAGGCATATGATATAGTCCTGGGCCTAAATAATTATAAACATAGGTTTATAAAAAAATAAGAATATTTTAATTCTCTAGTCCTCTGAGAATTGTTTGGTATACAAATAGTTCTAAGGGAGGAAAGGAGAAAAAAATTAAGAAAACAAACTGAAGTGTTCACCTCCAGGAGCCCAGATTCCTCTTAAACCTTAACATACATACTTAAAACTACAGAGCAGTAGTACGCAATAAGGAAAATTGGCTATAGCCCCTGATGGCTGGGAGCTGCTCAAAATGCTTATGAAAGTGTGAAGATATTTGGGACAAGACCGGGAGGATAAACACAGAATGTTCAAAACATCAGTAAGTTACACAATGCCATTGATACTGTAGGAGATTGGATATGGTGTATGTTGAGGGAGTTGAGGCATGTGATTTCTAAAGGCATATACAGTAAGATGAAATTCATGTGATTTAGTGATTGATTGAGGGAAGGAGGAGGTAAAAGTAAGGGCTGGAGAGAAAAGTGAAACAAGAGTTTAAAACTAGCTCATAACCCTGTTAAGATGTATCTTCAAAATAAGAAAATTATTCCAGGCATTTGGGCAGGAAAAACAATTCAAATTTTTTAACTTAATCTAATTTTATTATATTATGTTAATCACCATACAGTACATCATTAGTTTTTGATGTAGTGTTCCATGACTCATTGTTTGCGTATAACACCCAGTGCTCCACGCAGAATGTGCCCTCCTTAATACCTATCACTGGGCTAACTCATCCCCCAACCCCCCTCTTCTCTAAAACCCTCAGTTTGTTTCTCAGAGTCCATAGTCTCTCAAGGTTCATCTCCCCCTCCAATTCCCCCCTACTTCATTTTTCCCTTCCTTCTCCTAATGTCCTCCATGCTATTCCTTATGTTCCACAAATAAGTGAAACCATATGATAATTGACTTTCTCTGCTTGACTTATTTCACTTAGCATAATCTCCTCCAGTCCCATCCATGTTGATCTAAAAGTTGAGTATTCATCTTTTCTGATGGCTGAGTAATATTCCGTTGTATATATGGACCACATCTTCTTTATCCATTCGTCTGTTGAAGGGCATCTCAGCTCTTTCCATAGTTTAGCTATTGTGGACATTGCTGCTATGAACATTGGGGTGCATATGGCCCTCCTTTTCACTACATCTGTGTCTTTAGGGTAAATAACCAGTAGTGCAATTCCTGCGTCATAGGGTAGCTCTATTTTTAATTTTTTGAGGCACCTCCACACTGTTTTCCAAAGTGGCTGTACCAACTTGCATTCCCACCAACAGTGTAAGAGGGTTCCCCTTTCTCCACAACCTCTCCAACATTTGTTGTTTCTTGCCTTGTCAAATTTTGCCCTTCTAACTGGTGTAAGGTGGTATCTCAATGTGGTTTTGATTTGAATTTCCCTGATGGCTAACGATGATGAACATTTTTTCATGTGTCTGTTAGCCATTTGTATGTCTTCTTTGGAGAAGTGTCTGTTCATGTCTTCTGCCCATTTTTTGACTTGATTATTTGTGTTTGGGTGTTGAGTTTGAGAAATTCTTTATAGATCTTGAATATCAGCCCCTTGTCTGTAGTGTCATTTGCAAATACCACCTCCCATTCTGCAGGTTGCCTCTTGTTTTGTTGACTGTTTCCTTTGCTGTGCAGAACCTTTTTATCTTGATGAAGTCCCAAAAGTTCATTTTTGCTTTTGTTTCACTTGCCTTTGGAGATGTATCTCAAAAGAAGTTGTGTGGCTGATGTCGAAGAGCTTACTGCTTATGTTCTCCTCTAGAGTTTTGATGGATTCCTGTCTCACCTTGAGGTCTTTCATGCATTTTGAGTTTATCTTTGTGTATGGTGTTAGAGAATGGTCGAGTTTCATTCTTCTGTATGTAGCCATCCAATATTTCCAGCACCATTTATTGAAGAGACTGTCTTTTTTCCATTGTATATTTTTTCCTGCTTTGTCGAAGATTATTTGACCATAGAGTTAAGGGTCCATATCTGGGCTCTCTATTCTGTTCCATTGGTCTATATGTCTGTTTTTGTGCCAGTACCATGCTGTCTTGGTGATCACGGCTTTGTAATATAGCTTGAAATCAGGCAGAGTAAAGCCCCCAGCTTTGTTTTTCTTTTTCAACATTTCCTTTGCAATTCAGGGTCTTTTCTGATTCCATACAAATTTTAGGATTGTTTGTTCCAGCACTTTGAAAAATGTCATTGGAATTTTGATCAGGATGGTGTTGAAGGTATAGATTGCTCTGGGCAGCATAGACATTTTAACAATGTTTATTCTTCCGATCCATGAGCATGGAATGTTTTTCCATCTTTTTGTGTCTTCTTCAATTTCTTTCATGAGTATTCTGTAGTTCCTAGAATATAGATCATTTACCTCTTTGGTTAGGTTTATTC
Organism: Halichoerus grypus; assembly: GCF_964656455.1. Classification (NCBI taxonomy): domain Eukaryota; kingdom Metazoa; phylum Chordata; class Mammalia; order Carnivora; family Phocidae; genus Halichoerus; species Halichoerus grypus. The sequence continues at coordinate 203,629,804 of NC_135714.1, forward strand.
CAAAGTATCTTATGGTTTTTCATGCTATTGCAAATGGAATTGATTTTCTAATTTCTCTTTCTACAGTTGCATTGTTAGTGTATAAGAAAGCAACTGATTTCTGTGCCTTGATTTTGTATCCTGCCACATTACTGAATTGCTGTATGAGTTCTAGTAATTTGGGGGTGGAGTCTTTTGGATTTTCCACATAAAGTATCATGTCATCTTCGAAGAGGGAGAGTTTGACTCCTTCTTTGCCAATTTGAATACACTTTATTTCTTTTTGTTGTCTGATTGCTGTTGTTAGGACTTCTAGCACTATGTTGAACAAGAAAAAAATTTGAAGAAATTCAAACACTTGGAAGCTAAAGACCACTGTGCTCAAGAGAAAGGACCCAAATTAATAAAATTATGAATGAAAGGGGAGAGATTACGACTAACACCAAGGAAATAGAGACAATTATTAGAAATTATTATCAACAACTATATGCCAATAAATTGAGCAACCTGGAAGAAATGGATGCCTTCCCAGAAACCTATAAACTACCAAGACTGAAACAGCAAGAAATTGACAACCTGAATAGTCCAATAACCAGTAATGAGATTGAAGCAGTGATCAAAAACCTCCCAAAAAACAAGAGTCCAGGGCCGGATGGATTCCCTCAGGAATTCTACCAAACATTCAAAGAAGAAATATTACCTATTCTCCTGAACCTGTTTCAAAAAATAGAAGGAAAGCATCCAGACTCATTCTATGAGGCTAGCATTATCTTAATCCCCAACCCAGGGAAAGACCCCATCAAAAAGGAGAATTTCAGACCAATATCGCTGACGAATATGGATTCCAAAATTCTCAAAAAAATCCTAGCTAATAGGATCAAACAATAGATTAAAAGGATCATCCACCATGACCAAGTGGGATTTATCCCCAGGATGTAAGGATGGTTCAACATTCGCAAATCAATCAATGTGATAGAACACATTAATAAGAGGAGAGAGAAGCACCATATGGCCCTCTCAATTGATGCAGAAAAAGCATTTGACAAAATACAGCATCCTTTCCTGATTAAAACTCTTCAGAGTATAGGGATAGAGGGAACATTCCTCAAGTTCATAAAATCCATCTATGAAAAACCCACAGCAAATATCATCCTCAATGGGGAAAAGATGAGAGCCTTTCCCTTAAGATCAGGAACACAGCAAGGATGCCCACTCTCACCACTGTTGTTCAAAATTTTTTGAAAGAAAATTCAGGTTAGATTTACACTGTAAGTCAGTAACAACTAATGGTAGAAGACAATGGAACAGTATAGAGGAAGAAAAAAGAAAGGAAAAAGAAAATGTGAACAAAGAGTCCTATCAAAATGCTTGGGTGGGCAGAAAAGATCAGCAAAAATGTGTTTGGATTAATTCTTAATATTTCTTGGAATGAAATGATATTGTCCTAGTTTGAATATCAAGGAAAGAGAAACCACAAGTAGCATTCTGAATAATAAAAGCAAACTCTGGAATAACTAAAAATAAATGTAATGTATAAACAGATCAGAGATGAAAAGGAAGAGGCCTTGCAAGGAAGTGTTAGTAACAAATGCTCTCCTCATTGACAGTGTGAAATCATACCTATTTTCTAAAGTGCTAAGATGTTAGGTGAAATGTACACACTTTGGCTCATTCTTGTTAAAATTAGACTATAAACTTTCCAAATTGCCAGTAAGAAAATGTGTGTCCCTCAACATATGCATTAAAACAAAGAACAGAAATTATAATCTTTATAAGAAAAGTGGCAAAATAAGGGAACATTAAAATCATATAAAGCAGCAAAATTAAAATTGAGCACATCACCTTTATAAAGAAGGATAAATGGAAATATATACATGAACATATATAGAGAGAGAGATTTTGATATTTAAAAGAAATGGGGACTTAATGTCACTTAAAATGTAAATCCCAAATATAAACAGCTTAGACAAAGTGACTTAAATAATTAAAAGGACAGACAACACAGTAGTGAATGAGAAACCTGCACTGCCATTATCAGCTAAGACTAAGCTTTACTTAAAGGATGTTTCAAAGACAAAAGGTATTATCATACATGTCAGGTCCTGGCCAGAAGAAGATGGCCTGTTTAAACTGAGGTAGGTTAAAAGGTGTTTGATGATGGAAATATATTTTTAAATGTGGGCAGAGGGGAATCCACAGTATGGTGTATTACCCCAGACCTTGCAATAGCCCGTCAGCCTTAGGTGTAAGGTGTGAAAAGGGGAGCAGTTAGAACCTACAGAGAGAGACGTGTGCAGCAGCCCTGATGCGTTGACCTTTTAGACTCACAACCATCTGGAGGGACCCTCCAGGAGGGACCCTGGTGAAATAGCCCAAACTCATATTCTTCCCTCTTTCTGATCTCTTACAAAACTCAAATGAATAACTGACGGCAAAAGAGCCCGGAGAAGTGGCCCTTACAGCTCACCCTCCAGGGCCACAATGCCATGGAGGATGTATGAAGAGCAGATCTGCAGAGCCAAGCAGAGGTTGTCTAGCATAACTTACATAAAATACAGTGCAATGCACAGGGAGGGTACAACTGTTGTCAACGCTTATGCCCAAATCATGCTGAAATTTGATAAGGCAAAAGTAGGAAGCTGGGATAACAGAAACACAGTTGTACGAGAGACTTGACTCTGGTTCATCTGCAGCACATCACATAGATAATATCAAAGCCTGTAGACAATTGAAACTGAATTATTTTTGTATTATACCCTGTTGATAGCAAATACCTTACTTTAAGCATCTGTAATATATTTTAATACATACAGAAAGAAGAAAATCCTTCAAATTATGTTTAGGGTGCTAACTCCTAAGTAGATCAACAAAGAACATTTTATACACACATACACACATACAAACACCTGTGTAAAATGTTAGGAGAATCAATGAATATGATTTAGCAATACGTTACAAAATATTATGTTATGACCAAATAATGTCATTCAAGTCCAGAATCCAAGGGCAATTTGGGATATAGACAATCTATAAAATTATATCATGACATAATTTAATGTAATTAAATTTCAAAAATTCTGATACTTCCATTCAGATGTGTTGATATGATTATATCACATCAGATCAATAAGTCAATGAGGTATCACCATATGATTATAAATGTAAAACATGCCTTTGACAAAATTTAAGTCAAAATAATTTATCTTGGTAGACCTGGAGCACTTGGTACATATGTTAAGCAGGAATGTTTTTTTGGCCATCCCCAATGTCTCCTTCCTAGTGGAAGGAGCTCCTTTAGTGTTCCACTCCAGGTCTCTCTCTGCCCCTTCACTTGCCATGAGATAGGTTGAGTGATGCATCTCCATTTTTATCTCTTCAGGGTAGTCCTACTGGGGAGAACCCACAGTCAACACTCTTCTTCCAGCACTGTAGTGACTGGGAGTGGAAGACACTTGACTTCTGATGTTGGTATTAGGAAGACCGTATGTCTCTTATATCTACAGGTCATGCCCTCTCTTAGACTATATCCATCCAAGGCAATACTTTGGACTCTATCTGCCTTATTTTTTTGTCTTATTTTCTCAATTGTTTCAGAAACTGTTCAAAGAAGAGATGCATGAAGTTCTCGTAAACATGATGAAAAAATATATCTAAAAATCAGACTCATACTTTAAGGTAAAAAAGTAGAAACACTGCTAATAATTGGAAGTAGAAAATGATTCTATTTCCTATATGAGTTAACACCTGGGTGATAAACATTTGAGAGAAATGTCAGAATGGCACATTTACTTATATATGATATGATTATATGCCACAAGAAACAATTATTCAATTTAAAAACTATTAAAGTATATAAGAAAGTTCAGAAAAATTCTCAAGGAAGGGTTTTGAAATTAATGTACAAAAGCTAATAGTTTATAAGGTGTAAACAATAGCTAACAAGAAGATACAATAATAGAAATTATTCATTCACACTGGAAATTGGTGAATATAAATGCTTAGAAAGGTAACTTAATAAGAATTATGTTAATTATATAAAGCAAATTTTTAAATGTAAATGATGGACTTTAAAAAAATTCAAGATAATATAAAACTATACTATTTTTTGCTAGAAATATTGATATTATATAGATGGAAATTTTTCCTAAGTTATTTTTTCAGTTTAATGGGATAAAATTCACAATATACTCAAAATATAACATTTAAATTCTCAAAAGAGAATTTTGTTTAATTTTACATTATGACATAGCAGTCTAGCTAAAAAAAAATTAAATAGGTAAAAATAAACAAAAATAATTTTAAATATAAAATATGGTTATAGTGCAAATTAGCCCTATCATATACTTAAAATATATTATAAATTTCAAAAAATTAGCTTCGCTATTTCATATACAATAGTGGGAGCATTATCCAGAAGCAAACCCAAACATATACAGAGATTTAGATTACTCTCAATTTGTGTCAATGAAGATAAGAGAATTTATAAAAAAAATGATATGATGGCTATTGGCTCACCGAAATAGCCCTAACTTATTGATCCAAGTGGATCAAAAATTAATGTAAAAGTGCAAACATATAAGATATAGAAGAAAGTACAAATATATATATATACCTATATTCATTCTGGGATGAACATTCTTTTAATATTAATAATATTGTTGAAAGTATGTTTAGTACCAACTGTCAGTCATAAATTATTCTAATTAGTCTAAGGACTTAAATATTTTTTAAAAACTCAATATTTTCCAGATTGATGATGTTGCTAAAACATCTACTGGGGAAAAAAATCATAAATGATATGAATTAAATGATATGCATGACAGTTAATTCCCTTTAGTGACAAGAAATCCATGCAAATCTGTAAGAAAAAGAAACACCCAAACAGATAAATGGGCAATTTATATGGACTGAAAGTTCACAGATAAACACCCAATAAACATAGAGAAAGGTGCTAAACATTGGAAAAATGTGCCTCTCTAGACAGTAAGTTAATACTAACCTCTTAACAATTGGCAGGCATTCCTTGTGAATTGTGGCAAAAACACCTGTGCAGTTCAGGCAAGAAGGTAGGTAAGTCAGTACCAACATTTCAGAGGACAGTTGTGAATAGATATCTACATTTAAGATGTACATTAAACTTTGATGAGCAATTCCAGTATTAGGAATTTAAATTATGGATATACTTTAAAAAAATCATAAGACATGTAAACAAGGGTGTCAGGAGAGCATTGTTTGTAGTTCTAAAGAGAGAAAAGCATCATACATGCCCATCAAGAATGAAATGGGTTTAGAAGAAATGATTCACACCGTGAGAGCATAATATGGTATATTACACATATTTGTAAAAGAATAAGAATTTTATGGGAAGAATTTGAAACTCTATCAGTAGGAAATAAAGCCAAGGCCAACAAATGGTGTACTTGACATGAGAAGCTCTCAACATGATCTTGGTCACACAGTTGTGTGTGTGTGTGTGTGTGTGTGTGTGTGTGGGTGTGTGGGTGGGTGTGTGTGTGTTGGCTTGCTGGAGGAACACTGTGAGTAGCAACATTTTATTGCTTGGATTTCTTAACCTCATGCATGCACTGCCTTTGCTCACCAACTCTCAGAAGGGTTGTCATCTGGACTATAAAATGACTCAACATCTTTTACTGCCCCCAGATATTTTTTTCTGAAAAAATAAAATAAATGCTATTTTTTAAAAATGGCAGGAAATGGGCGCCTGGGTGGCTCAGTCGTTAAGCGTCTGCCTTCGGCTCAGGTCATGATCTCAGGGTCCTGGGATCAAGCCCTGCATCGGGTTCCCTGCTCAGTGCAGAGCCTGCTTCTCCCTCTCCCTCTGCCACTCCCTCTCCTTGTGCTCCTCTGTCTATCTCTCTGTCAAATAAATAAATAAAATCTTTAAAAAAAACAAAAAAATAAAAAATAAAAATGGCAGGAAAAATATATACACAGAGTAATGCATCAGTAGCGGGAGAGCACCACTGAGAGAGACCGGGCAGCAGGTCAGGGCCCCCCCACCAGCACGCTCGAATGAAAACAAAGGTGGTGGTCGGTTCAGTCCACAGCTTGCTTCCTGTGCCTCATATCATGGATATTGGAAAAAATATATATATTCACAGAAAACTAGATTAACATAGAAATCTGTATCTTCAGATATTCTGGAAAGAGCAACCCTTCATTGCCATGGATCTGTGCAAACCTCAGAACTACTTCTGAAAAATGACTGCCCTTCATTCGATCGGGCATCCCCTCAGCTCACACTGAACTGACCCTGCTAGGGCTCCAGTTTGAAGGACTCAGGGACCAAAACCTAGAACTTCAAGTATGACTGTGTGTGCATAGGACTGTGTATCTATGCTTGCCTATACTCCAGTGAAATGCAGACGGGAAGATCCAGAAAGGGAAATATGAGAAATCTTATATTTTAGGAAAATTCTAGAATCTTGATAAAAAAAACAGATAGTAGTGAGATCTCCTGTTCATCATGCATAATATTTAAATGATATTATCATTTTCATCCATATATTTCCACCTCCTTCTGATTTATCTTTTAAACTTGTGCCTGAGGAATCAGTCATATTTGAAATTAATAAATAATCTAAAAGCCCATTTTAGCCAAAAATTCCAGATATTTCTAAAGTACCTAGCAGGTAACGGAATGATTTGTTTTTCCTCATCCCTGCTTGGCCACTGGCAGATCTGCTGTCCTCAATCGGTCACATGAAAATGGGCTTCAAAGAGGAAAAGATGGGGAAAAGACCCATGTTACCCACAAACTGGAACATCGGTGAGTCCCGTAAACAAACAGCTGTAGGAGCATCAATGAAAATCTGCAAACATCTGGAGAGAAATACAGTCCTATATGTCTGGAAATCCAGGATCAAAATTGTGCCAAGCACATGATGGCTTTACCAATTTACACAATTACTGAGGAAAAGGAACACAGCAGATGTCGATACTTGGGGAAATCATTCACACCTGAAAAATGAACATCTCTAATGTTTTTCTACATTAATTCAGATTACTTTATATATTAGCTCACCAGCTTGTGGGATGAAAGCTCAATGAGACACTCATCTAAAAAGTGATGATAAATGATACTAAATTAAAGCAAGACTTAGAAATGTAGGAATAGTTGGCTCTGCGGCTCATTTGCACGTGATGGTATACATGAGCGTGATTTGTTTTGATCCTGCAGCATCTGAGCACGTTTCTTTTTCCCAATATTCACATAAAACACATGAAATGAAAGAAAAGCAATTCAGATTTTTTTTAGTGCACTAAATTTTGACAGCTAAGAATCCATGGTAATGACTTAAAATTTCTTTAATGAGTTTACAAAAGCCTATTGGACAGGACTCCAGAATACTATGGTTATTGTATAAACCTTTCAGCAGGGTTAATGTGATGACAGGTGAGGACAGTGATTACCTTTAGCACTTTCCAATTCCATTCATGTTATGTTGTCTCAGATGATCCCCACACAACCCATGTTATTGTGATGTTACTCTCCTTATTCTACCTGAGGAAACCAGGTGTGGCTACATTAAAGACCTGGCCCCAGGGACACAGCAGAAATGCAGCTGAGAGTCAAGGCCTTCTTTTTTTTTAAGCAATTCTTTTTAATTTCAAATACCCACCCTCTCCCACCAGGCAGAGTCAACAACGACAAGTGTATATGATTTGAATGTCAACTGCAAGAAGCCCTAAATACCAAAATCCACCAAGGATGTGCTTCTATGGCATCCTGGGGACCCATTTTAACTTGATTTTACCTCTCTCCTCTAGGTGACCAAACACAAGGGCCCCAGCTGTGGACAGAGCATTAGCATAAATGTGTAAAAAAGGAAAAAAGAAACCTGACGTCCCTAGAATGCTGCCTAGTTTACCAAGTACATTGGCCTATGTGACAGCATTTATATTCCTACCAATACTGTGTGGAAAAGGAAGCTGGTGTTCTTATCCTGCGTAGACAATTTTACAAGCTAGGGGAGAAGATTTCAGCTTAATCTGGCCCAGATATAATCCACTCTGAATTTTACTGTACCCTAAGTGGCTTTCCCACTCTCTCTTTATGCATGTCTCTCCTCTTGATTGAGTGGGCCCTAATTATTGTACACTGACTTGGAGTCAACCTTGTAGCCTTCCTCTATGACACCTCTGAGACTGGGACATGGAGAGAGGACATGGATGCGTCATTGAGCATTGACCTGACACCTTCCCAATCCATGGTACACCATAATTTCCATTATTTCACAGAATTTCCATATGTTGCATATCTTTTATTTTTTTTAAATATTGTATTTATTCATTTGAGAGAGAGAGCAACAGAGAGAGCACAAGCAGGGGGAGAGGCAGAGGGAGAAGGAGAGGCAGGCTCCCCGCCGAGCAGGGAGCCCGATGCGGGGCTCGATCCCAGGACCCTGGGATCATGACCTGAGCCGAAGGCAGACGCTTAACCATCTGAGCCAGCCAGGGGCCCCCATATGTCGCATGTCTTGAACGACTTCTCGCGGTCGAGTGTTTAATTGAAGGAATCATTGTCCAGCATCTCCCGTATACTCAGCAATGTGCTTGATGCCAAAGGTTTGCCACAAAGAATGCTGTCAGTCATAACAATACTGCAGTTTTAACCTCCCCCATGCTTTGCTCCTTAAGGTGTTATTTTATGCAGACAAAATTTGCTTTATTAACAGGACGAAATTTCATAAGTTATTGATATTTCAAGAAATATTAGGTGACAGTGAAGTCATTTCTAATTTTAGTTATGTAAAGAGCTAAGTACCAAAAAGAGGTACCCACCCCAAAATATAAAGGCTATGCTACTAAGAATCATTTTTGTTAGCTCTTACTACTCGCCAATCATTTGCTAATAGTCCATTGGTACCGTTTTGCAATATGAGATGCTTTTTGTAAAATAAATTCCGCTGGACTAAATTGCTATTTCATTTTTGAGCCTGATCTCAGAATCCTTAGATCTGGTAGACTTTATGGGAGAGTATGGCATTTTTTATGCATTTACAATGAAAAATAGTTTGGATTAAATTTCCATTAACTTTGCTCTTTTCAGCATTGCATAAATGTGCAAAATGCATTTAAAAGATAGTACTTAAAACTTGGAGTTTGGAACCTTATTTTTAAATGTAAATATTTTGGCTCACTTTAGTTCCAATTGTTCTGACTTTGCTTGAGTTTTTTCTTCCTGATTCAGGTCCCTGAAGTGAGGTTTGCAGTTCCCTGGTTCACTTGATTTGCAGACATTTGAACAGAGAAAGCTATCTGACTAAGCATGAAAAGTATATTTTTCCCTCTGCTCACAGATCTTAAAAAATGAAAATGATTTGCCTCTAGTTCTTTTTCCTGTCCTTTCCCATTTCTCATCTCCTCCCCTTCCCCTTACACATCAGAAATAATTTAGAGAGATTAGAAAGTATGTTTAAAAAGTTGGAATTCAAGACAGGCTGTTTCGGGAGGTACACACACTTGCAAATACAGCCTAAAGATCATTCTGTCGGTACATCTTAGAACATATCCTTCCTGTCTCCCTGAGCCATGGGCATGCTGAGGTAACAGTGTTAATGCCAAACGTTCATGCCTCAGTGTCACACACTTAACAAATGTATCTGAACATCCCTTTCCAACTCTGAGCTGTGAACCCCAATACCTCCTGGTGTCCTGGTGGCTTCCCAGGCTCCCTTTGGTCTTGCAGCATCAGGACCTATGGTCAACCCGCCCTCTTCAACTTACACCCCCTGCCCTCACAGCCTCCCACCTCTTCCCTTCCTCCTGCCTCTTCTTTCTTTGCTGCAGTTCCTACTCTCTCCCATCAACCTCCCTAACCCTTCTTATTCTGTAGCCATGGTCCTGGTACTCGCCTCATCATCTCTCTGGACCTAACCAACAGACCTGTTTCCAGTTTTGCCCCCCACCATAGCCCGGGTTCCCACCTGCATTCCCACCTGAGATGCCCCATTCTAAAGTTGGCCGAAGCTCACTAGCCCACGGTCCGCACCTGTCTGCACCAGGGTCTGCAGGACAGAATCTAAGGCTCTGCGACACCTGTGCTGTGGGTCATGACCCCTCTGGAGAGCCCAGCTTTATTCTCACCACACCCTCATGCCATGCCTTTGCTCTAAAATGCATTTCCCACGAGGACACCACACCCCAAGGGGTATCTGGTTTTCTCCCCTCCCACACCTCGTACACCCCTGATCTCGGAGACCCGATGGGTTTCCTCCTTAATCCTCACACCCACTTGCAGACCACGATCCCCACTCTTCTCTACAAATGCTTTTCCTGTGAAGCACAAACATCCCTGCTTTCCATGGCCACCACCCACTTTACACCCCCTCTGTCACTGACCGATTAAGCACCTGGCTTCCTGTTCTGTTTATTGCGGGGTTGTGTTCATCCTTGGTGAAATCAGCGGCCATGCAGACAGTCTGTCTCACACCAGGCTTTCTGTCCCCTGACCAGCTCACTCCAATGGATTGTCTCCCCCACACGCTGGTGGCCCTTTCCTATTGGCACCCTGAGTGACAATGTCACAACTCTACAACCATCATGATCCCAACCGAAAGGATGACCTTCTCTGGCCACGACCTCCTACCTCTAATCTCCCTTCTTGAACAAATACTGTCACTGAGGCTTCCAATCCATCTAGCAATCAGGATCTCTCTGCTCACTATGCCCCTCAACCCTCACTTCCCCCAGACCCGGGCTTTGACACCCTGATTTCTCATTTGTATGGCCCCTTCCTGTTTACACACTTCCAATTCCTTGGTCTTCATTCCATAATCCCTAACTTAAATCTAATTTTGCCAATCCTGGTGGCATCAAAATACTTGGAAATTGCAGGGAAAAAATACACAGCTGTGCTGATGGCTCTCATTATATATTCGTGACTACAAAGTTCTCACGGCCCCTCATTGTCTGCCAGCCTTATTATGTTCTAGTCAAGTTCTTTGAAATAACTGTTTCACCTGGTGCCTCTCTTGGAATTACCAACACCTCCCTTTCTCCCTCATTTGATGGCCTTGCTTCTTATTTAACTGACAAAATAGAAAAACATCATAAGAGTGCCTGTCACACTTTTCCCTACCTTCTCCCCCAAAATCAGCTTTTTCAAGGTCACTGGTGAATTGGGTGTTGCCAAGTTCAATGGCATTTCTGTCTCCATTTTACTCTGCCTTTCACTATTTGACACAGGTAACCACATTTTTTTTCTTGAAACGCATTTTTAACTTGAATCCGAGGACAACACACGCTCTCGGTTTTCCTCCCATCTCACTGCCCACTCCTTAAAATACTTGATTAGCTCCTGCATCTCTTCCTGTTCCCTAAACACTGAAGTACCCTAGGGCTTTTTCCTTGGTGCTCTTCTTTCTTCTCTATCTACACACCTGTCTCTTGTGACCCCATCACGGTTCCTAGGCTTTAAATACCACGTTTAAATTGATGACCCCAAATTTTACATTTCAAATCTCCATCTCTCCTAAATTCCATGTTGGTAATTGCGATTGCCCACCAGACATCTCCACTTGTAAATCTAACAGGCATCTGGATGATGACTTGTCAGAAGTCACGACGTGGGGGTTAGGTACAGTGAGCCAGCTCCCCACCGGTGATATTGGTGGGGTTGAAGCTTTCCTGGGGGCCCCTTTAACTGAACCAGAGGCCATGAAGCAACCAAATCTGGGCTTTGGCAACTCTCTAGCTCATCTGTTCAGAAGTCCCCTGCCTCTATATTCCCCATCTTACATAACACTTCCCTTCATGATTGCTATTTTTTTTAACCATCCCAACAACCATCTGAGACAGTGAGGTTATTCCCATTCTGCAGATGAGACAACTGAGACCCAAAGGAGTTCACTTGCTTGACTGATGCCGCGCAGCTCATTAGTGTAAGGGCGGGAGGATGTGGCCCCAGACCTGACTGCCTCCAGGCCTAGGGTTCATCCCACTCCATTGTCCTGTAGTGTTTTCTGGAGGAAGAACAGTGTCCACAGTGTAGACTTTGCATTAGGGACACATAGTGCTAGATCAAAAGGTAGACTCACCAACCTCAGAGACATCCCTTCCCTGAGAGCAGAATTCTCTAATCCTCATCCTTTGTAATGAAGATGTCTGTCCCAAGCAGAGGAACCTCTCAGATAGAACTGTGGGTGCTATAGAGTGGCAACTTGACCTTGGGAAAGAGATTGTCTCTTTGGGCTGCAGTTTACCCAACAGATGGACGTATGAGGGTTCTCTCTGCACTTCTAAGCCCTTTTGCTAAACTCAGAGTCCTGAGGTTGTTCTTGCATGCACGCTGATGACTGTATGCACTATCTATCCTTAGTAAAACCCATAAGGTCCTGCATAATCCTGGCCCCTCTCAGATCTCTCCCACCACTCTGTGCTCATCCCACCATTCCAGCCAGGATGACTTCCTTGCTGCTCCTCACACATTTCACAGCTGCTCCCAGCTCAGCCTGCCTGTCAGACTAGCTTTCCCCTCTGCCTGAAAAGCTCTCCTTGGATAGTAATATGACTCAGTTCTTCACTGTATTTTTGTTTCTGTTCAAATACCATATTTCTTGATAAATCTTTGAAAATGCTATCTAAAAAAGCACTCCTATCATTTTGTTTAAAAATTTTTCTTCATAGCATTTATTGCTACTGTAACGTATATATCTGTTTACTTTTTATTATCTGTCTCCATTTTTATATTTTTCCATAAACATAAAAAGTTTTTATTCTCAGCCATTTCTAGAAATAATTTCAATAGCTTCTCAATAAATATTTGTTGAATGGATGAATAAATGTTATACCCCCAGTGACCTTTACACTGTGTTATATTAATAAAAATTAAAGTGGCAGTGTGTATAGTACCAACCATAAGGGAGTAGAGAATATGAGCAGGGGGTCCAGTTGGAGATTGATCGCAGTAACTCACTTATAGGTGGGTGGACCAAAATAGTCATGGTGAAAGTCATAATGTCATATGATTTTTTTTAATGGAAGACAAACATTTTTGTTTTGTTTTGTTTTTGTGTTTTTACTTCATTCTCCTGTTTCTAAACTGAGAAGAACAAAATAAGAAAAGAGGAAACAAAATATGTGTCCAATTGAGAAGATGGAATCGCTCTGACTTCCAATCACTATGATGTAGACCTAATATTGGGTATGTGAACAAAACTAAAGAACAGTACTTGAGACTTAACAGCTAAATCTTAAAACCTCAGGCAGAATAAAACATATTTACTTAAAAATAAGGACCAAAGCCCTAAAGGTGATCTTTAGTTAAAGATTATCCTTAGGATATGGATGAACCATGAAAGAAATTTGTGTTGATCCTCTTGAGTTTCCACGGGACGCAATGGAATGGCTTCTGGAGAGCTAGAATTGCTGGACACACCATTTCTAAGTCTTTACATCATAGCCTTCAAGCTCAGGGAAATTTCTGTGGGCCCAGAAATGGGGGGGGCGAGAGAGAGATACATAAAAATTGAAGATATCATTGTCTCACTCAGGGGTTTTGCTATAAACCTTAGCAATTTCTTAAACACCAAATATTGAGGGAGATATTCTTTAATGTCAATGACTAGTAGAATATTTCATGAGGAATTATTTATAAAAATCCCCAATTGCAGTTATGAACGGAGTACCAATTATTTTCCCTTTGTCAAGTTGAAGCACAAGCTTACAAATATGGAAATGAAAGCTACATTAGAAAAATAGAAAAAATGAAGTGGATATGCAACAGAAAGCTGCACTAATTCCGTGGAACATAAATGACAGGTAGCAGGTAATAATGGGTTTTAAAACAGTGATAACTTTAGAGGACAAAAGATCTAATTCTTAATTTTCTCAAAAACAGGATAGAACAATAGAACAGAAAAAAAAAAAAAAAAGGTTGGAGATAAAAAAAACGTTCCTGAAATAGTTTGTATCTGCAAATGGAAAGAACACTAAGCATTCAATTTCCGAGGGAAATTGGGTACAGAATCACTGTAAGGAGTGAGGGAAAGGAGAAGAGCCTAAGTACTAATTTCCTCACTGTTCATAACAAGAAGAAAATAAATATGGTCTAATGGTGAACTGCTCACTTCAAAAAACATAATGGCTACAACCTTAATATGGGTCATAATTATTTTAATCAGATATACCATATCCTAGCTTCTCTTGCTGTTAACGAATTTTCTCTGACATTTAGCATGTTCCTCAGGCTTATGTCAATCCTTTTACTATGTTTATATCCCTAATATAAATTGAATGTATTTTGCCTAAAATTAATATTTAAAAAATTTTAATACTTAATATTTTAAAATTTTATTTTTAACTACTTGTTAGTCTATCAATATATATGGATAAATATGTAAAGTGATGTTTAACAAATTTTAATGATGATTGCTTCTCTGCAGTGAGTTTTATGGTGATCTTTTTTTCTTTTTCCTTTTTTTCATTTAATTTTACAAAATCAAAAAAAAAATTGTTGAATAGGATAGAACTAGAGAATGATCAGGAAGTCCTAGGAAGGATTAAAGATTGGTCAGCAAAGCAAGATTAATCTTGGTTATTAACCCAGGGAATCTGGAGAGGCTCCCTATCCTGTTCTCTTGATCAGTTTCTATTACTGCACCAATACCACACTTTCTTGCTTGTTCTAGCTTCACAGTAACTCTTGAAATAGGATATTTCCGGTCCTCTCACTTTGTTCTTCTTCCTTGCTATTTCGTGACTATTAAGTCTTTGCCTTTCCATAAAAAAATAAGAATCAGTTTGTTGATCCCCACAAAACTACTTACTGGGATTTTATTTAGGATTGCATTCAATCTATGGATGAATCTGGGAAAAACTAGCATCTTGACAGTGTTGACTCTTCCCAAACATTATCATCGACTACCTCTCTACTTATTAACATATTTGTTTTCTTTTATCAGAATTTTATAATTCTCACTATGTTAATCTTGGGCAAATTTTGTTAGATTTATACAGAATTATTTCATTTATTTTGTTCTAGATAAGTGGTATTGTGTTTTTAATTTCAAGTTCCAATTGATCATTACTGGTATATAAGAACTTAATTGACTTTTTCATACTAATCTAGTATCCTGTGGCCTTGCATTAATCATTTATTTGATCCAAGGGGGTTTTATTTACCTTTTGTGGGGGAGGATTTTCTACATAGACTGCCATATTATCTTGAACCAAGGCCATTTATTTCTTTCCT
Source organism: Halichoerus grypus (assembly GCF_964656455.1). Taxonomy (NCBI): domain Eukaryota; kingdom Metazoa; phylum Chordata; class Mammalia; order Carnivora; family Phocidae; genus Halichoerus; species Halichoerus grypus. The sequence continues at coordinate 203,645,000 of NC_135714.1, forward strand.
CTTATTCTGTTTAACTTTTATTTCCCTTTCTTGTGTTGTTAAATTATACAGGAATTCCAGTATGATGTTTCCAATCTTAAGGGGAAAGCATCTAGCTTTTGCCACTAAGGAAAATATTAACTATAGGTTTTACGTAGATTTTTTTTTGTCAAGTTGAGAAGGTATTCCTCTACTCCTCATTTTCAGAGATTTTTTTTTCATCATGACTTAGTATTGAATTTTGTAAAATACTTTTTCTGCATCTGTTAAAATGATCATATGGCTTTTCTACTTCAGCCCATTCATGTGATGGGACATGCCTTAATTTCTGGATGGTGAACTAGGGCTGCACACCTGGCATAAATCTCACTTTGTTGTGACTTATAATTCTTTTTTATACATGGTGAGGTTTGACTTGCTAACATTTTGTTGAGAATTTTTACATCTCTGTTCAGGACAGATTTTGGTCTCTCATTTTTCTTTCTTATCTTTGTCCAGTTTTAGTATTATAATAATGCTGACTTTACAGATGAGTTAGGAAGTATTTCTTCTGCTTCTACTTTCTAGAAGAGATTGTAGAGAATTGATATCATTTCTTCCCTAAATTCTTTATATAATTCACCATTGAAACCAGCTGGTCCTGTGCTTTCTGTTTTCGAAGGTTATTCACTATCGCTTCACTTTCTTCCATAGAAATGCCTATTCAAATTGTCTACTGACGTGGTCGGTGCCTGGCTGGCTCAGTCAGAGAAGCATGCAACTCTTGATCTTGGGGTCGTGAGTTCAAGCCCCACGTTGGGCTGGAGATTACTTAAATAAATACATAAAGTTAAAAAAATTGTCTATTGCTTCTTGTGTAAATTTCAGTAGACTGTTTCTTTCAATAAATTGGTCCATTGTTTCTTAGTTATCAAATTTCTGGACATAGAGTTGTTCATATTTTCCTTTATTATCCTTTTAACATTCATAGGATCAATAGTGGTGAACCCTCTTCATGTCTGATATTAATGTCTTTGCTGTTTTGTTTCTTCATTAGCTTGACTAGATGTTTATCAATATTATTGATCTTTTTAAAGAAAAACCTTTTGGTCTTGTTGATCTTCTCTATTGATATCCTGTCTTCAATTTTATTGATTTCTGTTATAATTGTATCCTTTCTTTTCTTGTGCTTATTTTGGACTTAATATGCTCTTTATTTTCTAGTTTCCTAAAGGGGAAGCTTAAATTACTGATTTTAGATCTTTATTATTTTCTAATATGCATATTCAATACTATACATTTCCCTCTCGGCACTGCTTTTTCCCTAGAGTTTGCAATATATATTTACAAGTATTCTGTGTCGAACTTCAAATAAAACTGTGCCATCCCATTGGTAGTGTGGGTGTGTCAAGTATTCCCAGTTCCTGTCTCTGTCCCTCATAACATTGCTGTCACCCTTTTCACTTCTCCATAAGCTATAATTACTAAGTACATTGTTGCTATTATTATTTTGAACAAATTATCTGTTGTATCAATTAAGAATCAGTTAAATAGGGGCGCCTGGTGGCACAGTTGGTTAAGCATCAGACTTTTGGTTTCAGCTTACATCATGATCTCAGGGTCTTTAGATGGAACCTCACATCAGGCTCTGCACCCCATGCTCTGCTTGAGGATTCTTTCCCTCTCCTGCTACCCCTCGTTCTGTGCTCTCTTGCTCTCACTCTCTCTCTAAAATAAAAATTAAAAAAAAAAAAACGAATCTTAAAAAAATAATTAGATAAATAATAGATTATTTCACCCTCAATTATTCATTCCTTCTCTAACACTCTTCTTTTCTTTATGTACCTCTATGTAGGTTAGGTTTGAGTTTCTGTCCTACATCATTTTCCTTCTTTCTGGAGAAATCATTTTAAAATATATCGCAAGTCAGTTCAACTGGCAACAAATTACCTCATGTTTGGTTTGCCTGAGAAAATCTTTATTTCTATTTGACTTTTGAAGGACAATTTCCCCGGATACAAAAGTAATTCTAGGTGAGTGGTTTTTGTTTTTGTTTTTTGTTTTTCTGTTTACACTTTGAATACTTCAGTTTGTTTCTGCTTGTTGGTTTCTGAAGAAAAGTCTTTTGTTCATCTTAAGCTCCTTATTCTCTGGGTGAGGGGTTTTTCTGACTTCCTCCAAGATTTTCTCCCTATATTTTATTTTCTGCACAATTGCTATGCCTCAGTGTAGTGTTTTGGCATTTACCCTGTTTACCGTTTTCTGAGATTTCTGGATCTGGGATTTGGTGTTCTGTCATTAATTTTGAGAATTCTCACACTCCACATATTTCTTCGATTCCTTTCTTTGTCTTTACCATTTTGTGTTTCCATATGCATATGTTACCTTTTGCATAATTGTTTCATGCTTCTTAAACATTCTGTTCCATTCACAACTATTTCTTTACACCCCTCCTTTCTTTTTTCTCTGCTTTTCAGTTGAGAAGCATCCTGGGCTGAACTGTGGTCCCCACACTCCCCCACATTCATATGTTGAAGCCCTAACTCCCAGGACCTCAGAATGGGACTGTATTTGGGATTGGGCCTCTAAAGAGACCATTCTGGGTGAATGAGGTCATTGGGGTCAACCAAAGGGGTTGGTTGTCTGAGGCTACATGTCCTCCAGGGCCATGTTTTTTGTCTCCCGTGCTGTCCTGACGTCTTGCCAGAGACCCCGTAAGTGGTGTCTGAGCCTCTCCTTCTTGTCAGCTGTGACCCCCAGGTGTTGCTCAGGAGACCCGTTGATGTGGCCCTATTGTGTCGTTGAGGTAAAGCATTCTGTGGTCCTGCACTGAGGCCTCCCCTTTCACCCAGTCAGGGAGGACAGGCCAAGGGGAGAGGCCTGGGGCAGGCTCTTTCCCTCCCCCCAGGCCGCTCGGGCTCTGTCTAACCCAGGTGTGTCAAATAGTTTCCTTTGCGGGCAAGACCTTTGTTGATGATGACAATTCTCTGGGCATATTTCGGAATGATTACTTCCCCTCTCCCTGCTGGAAGCATGAGGGGATGTTTCTCTGATCTTTATCCAGCCTTTGTTGGGGATCCTGGCAGAATCCATGTCCCTCTGGTCGAGCTCGCCTGGTTCAGCCCGCAGCAATCAGTCATGCACCCTCTCGGCGTTCCCAATAGCTGCGGCTTCTTTCCGGGGCGGCTTGTCTGGGTCTCTGTTTTTCCGGGTGGTGGTTTGCCCTGTGACCTGGTTTCTTTGGGGGATCTAGGAAGGATTGTAGATTCTCAGAGTGTTCAGCTTTTTTCTTATTGGGAGGATGACAGGGCTGATTTGCAAGCCCCTCAAGTTTCAGACTGGAGACTGGAGTCCAAGACACTGCCTTTTAAGGTAAGTCTTTAATTTATTTTTTATTTATTTATTTTTTAAAGATTTTATTTATTTATTTATTAGAGAGCGAGCGAGAGAGAAACAGCATGAGAGAGGAGAGGGTCAGAGGGAGAAGCAGGCTCCCCGCTGAGCTGGGAGCCCGATGTGGGACTCGATCCCAGGACCCTGGGATCATGACCTGACCCGAAGGCAGTCGCCCAACCAACTGAGCCACCCAGGCGCCCGGTAAGTCTTTAATTTAAAGTATTTAATTTTGATTTCCTGCTGCTACCAAACTGGAAAAGATGAATGATAGTCAGAAAATAAGAGGTAAAGTGCCAATTCACAGTGTAAGGTGTTTATGACATGGGGGAAAATCAATACGGCTATTGATTTGTCTCCTTAAAGGGGGACAACAGAGAAGGGGGAGAGGCTCCCCACATCACCCCCTGGAACTGGCAGCTGGACGCCGTGAGTCTGAGGCACTCGGTAGGGATCCCCATGCTTCAACTGTGGGGAAAAGGAGCTAGGGCTCTGAGTGGCCCCCAAGCCTGTGAGAATCTGATGCAGAGCTTCTCAACTTTGATGGCAACTTAGAATTACCTGGAGATATTATAAAAATTCCAGTGCCCAAATGACACTGAAATTAAATCAACAATTAAATCAGATTCTCTGAGGGATGAGGCCAAGGTATCCATATATTTTAAAGCTCCCCAGATATGTTTGCTCTACAGTCAAGGATGACAGTTATTGTTCTAAGATATTCCAGGAAGAAATTGAAATCATGGTGGGAATTAATCAAGTTTTAGGCTTGATTTTTTTTTACATGAGAGGCAAAATGTACATTTACCCATCCCCAGTGTCATGCATGTGCTGGTGAGTGAAAACATAAACAACACACAAACCCATCTCTTTGGTACCAAAGGACTGTTTATTTTGGTGGTGTTGTGATTCACATGGGGAGGTTACATCCCTCAACTCCAGAGCAAAACATCAGTCCTGAGACCAGCCTGTGGATGGTGACACAAAATGAGCAAGCGCCATCAGCAGGATTCTTCAAAGGAATGACACACCAATAGTGGGATCTGTTAGGAACAGGCACTTCTTCCCAAGACATTGATAAATGTGGCAAAAGGACACCAGAGACCCTGCTGGTTGACAATAAAATTAGAGGTTCATGATTTTATCAAGGGGAAGTCCTATTCTTCTCACACACACACCCGTGAAAGTTGAACTGATACGTAGAGAACAGGAATATGAAAGGTCACCAAACCATCAGTTCTCCAGGGAAATCTCTGCCAACTTTAGCAGAGTGAGAATGGTTTCCGCGGGATGCACTTGTGCCCAGGGGAGGTGAGCATGAGTGAAAGAAAAGACATGGCGGTGGTTGTGGGTAACTACTCTGACTCCAGGCTTCGTTAAATTTCTTTCTTTCTTTTTTAAGATTTTATTTATTTATTTGTCAGAGAGAGAGAGCAGAAGCAGGGAGAGTGGCAGGCAGGAGAAGCAGGCTCCCACTGAGCCAGGAGCCCAATGCGGGACTTGATCCCAGGACACTGAGATCATGACCTGAGCTGAAGGCAGACTCTTAACCAACTGAGCCACCCAGCCGCCCCCTCCTTAAACTTCTTGTAATGGGTGGGAACCACCTTGGCAGAATGGAAACATTGCATGAGCAGGTTACAGAAAGAGCCAGGAAGAGTGGATTATCCTTAACGTAAACCATATTTGAACCCTCAATCCGATAATGCCTGGGGTGGTGGGAAGCTTGGAATGGGTTTTCTCTGGTTGGGAGGGGACCTTAAGTGCATGTGAAGGTAGGGGCTGGAGCCAGGGCGAAGGAGCAGAAGACACAGATGTCCTCTGGAACCGTGTCCCCAAACACCTCCATCTGTGAACAAAATCACAACTGTGGGCTTGAGTTTCCTTTTCTCTTTTTACTGTCTTATCAACTAGCATTTCAGTATTGTCTTCTGGTTCTTCTGACTTCTGAATCATAATCATGATAGAAGTTAGAATCCTCAGACATCTCATGATGCCAGGTTAGACCTAAATATTCTTGGGGTTCTGCCCATATTATTTTAAAGGCCATTGGAAATGAGAGATTTCCAAAATGCTTTCTTAATATATTACAGTTTTTGTCAACTTTACACCCAGGGTCTTCTTTGTCATAAATGAATTAATGCCATTTTTATCTTATTCTCTGCTCAATATGTAAAAAAAATCATGCTTCCATCCTCTCTGAAAACATTACACAGAATGTAATCATAAATACTAATTCAGAAAAGAGATGTCTGGTTAGTGAATTTGGTAAATGCTGGCTTAGACAAAGTTAAACAGGTCTCTTTACTGAAGAACTATTTAAAATATGGAAGATCCCACCATGTAATGTAAACCATGGAGGGCTTTATATGTTAACTATAGTGAATAGTGTTAAACATATAATCATATATATAATTATAATAGATAATTTTATATATAATATTTAAGTATATAATACATTAACATACTAACTATAATGTATAAATACATAATATACATATAAATATATATCCCTTAGAGTTATTTTACCCTGAAATCAGAAGACTGTTTCATAAATTTGACAAACAGGTAAATGCATTTAAGAAATCCATCCTTCACTTTATTTGTAGGCATGAATATTTCCTTTATGATATATTCAAAGCTTAACTAACTATCATGCATTTACAAAGGGAGGATATTTAAATACATACAATGAAAAATTTTTTCTCTGTGAAGATTCATGACCATTTAGTTGCCGCAGATCCTGATTATTGCCACTGGTATTCAAACCACGTGCTCTGCGGGTGTCAAGTCATATAATCTCATGCTAGGGATTTCTAACTGTGAACACCTTTACATATCAGTGGGAGCAGCTGAAAATCATGCTGCTTTAAGGTAAGTTAGTAGGACCAGGGAAATTATAACAATTGTAGAGGAAGAAAGTTTGAAGTTTTTCAGTTTCACATTAAGCTACTGAGTGATGAAGTTTTTCAGAAATGGTAAACATAACTCTATTTCCTGCTCCTAATTCCCAGCTGCATCGATAGACTGCATTGAAACAGACAGCCAAAAATCAAAATCAAGGTTAAAGAGGGGGGTAAATATTTCACATGCTCTCAATAAATACTGAAGATGCAGAGGGAAGGAAAAGCTGAGGGCAGTTACCCAAGGCTTGGAGAGGGTGGGACACCATGCTCAAGAGCAAGGGGCGTGCCTCCAGGAGTCCCCGAGCTGCTTACATACTCATCCTTCATCAACCCAGAATTCCCCAATTCTTCCTTCCTGCAGGTGATTTGCCTTCAGCAGCCAGTTTATTCAGACAAACTGATCAATGGATTGTGGGACTCTTCAGTCACGTGTGTCAAAATTATAGTCAGAAAGGAGTTAAGATACTCCCATATTAGTGTGAAGTCGATTATTAACAAAATCACTATTGGTCACTAATTATTTGTTCACAGTTGAAATTGATCTGTTTTAATACACAATCTAATTAAAACCTTAGTGCAACTAAGAGTGTGTGTGTGCATGCATGTGTGTGTGTTAGATACCTTTCCTAGGGTTTATAGACTACATTCAAACCAAATTCCACAGTCGGCATTTAGGAAGTTTATAACAGGCCTAAGAGGTTAGGGCAGTAATAAGTTCACTCATTTAAATCCACAAAAGATCATCTGTGTAAATATCTGCAACACATCTTATTTGTATACAAAAATTTAATGATAAATAGTGCATTCTATAATCAGTGGGTTAAACTCAGGGCATTAATAGATGTGATTAGACTTTCAATAATTTAGTAAATGAAAATGAGCTCAAACAGTTATAACTTCTGATAGTAGTATCTGGAGTGTTGTTGATTTATTTATTTATTTTTTATTTATTTTTTTTAAAGATTTTATTTATTTATTTGACAGAGAGAGAGATAGCAAGAGCAGGAACACAAGCAGGGGGAGTGGGAGAGGGAGAAGCTGGCCTCCCGCTGAGCAGGGAGCCCGATGTGGGACTCGATCCCAGGACCCTGGGATCATGACCTGAGCCGAAGGCAGACGCTTAACGACTGAGCCACCCAGGCGCCCTGGAGTGTTGTTGATTTAATGGGAAATGAACTTTTCCTTTTTGCTTTTAGTTGTATGGGTGCAAATTTAATAAGGTGGAGACTGATGTCTGGCCCATGAAGTGGGTTACATTGTTTCCTTTTCCATTTGTGCAGATTTTCTGTTATTCCACAGGCCATTATGAGCTTTGTTCTTTCAATCTCTATGAACTTGTCTATTCTAGATATTTCACGTACATGGAATCATACAATAGCTGTCTTTTGGTGCCCGGCTTATTTCACTTAGCATGATGTTCTTAAGGTCCATCCATATGGTAGTATATACCAGAACTCCATCCTTTCTTACTGAATGATAACCCATACTATGTACAGACCACACTTTGCTTATCTATTCATCCACCAATGAATACTTCGTTTCTTTCACCTTTTGGCTTTTGTGAATGATGCTGCTGTCAATGTGGATATCCAAGTAGCTGTTAAAGTCCCTGCTTTTTTTTTTTTTTTTTTTCCCAGACTGAAAGTGAAGGGATGGAGATCAATCTTCCAATCCAGCGTACCTCAAAAGAAAGCTGGGGTAGCAATTCTTATATCAGACAAATTAGATTTTAAACTAAAGTCTGTAATAAGAGACACAGAAGGACACTATATCATTCTTTTTTTTTTTTTTAATTTTTTTTTTTTAAGATTTTATTTATTTGCGAGAGAGACAATGAGAGACAGAGAGCATGAGAGGGAGGAGGGTCAGAGGGAGAAGCAGACTCCCTGCTGAGCAGGGAGCCTGATGTGGGACTCGATCCCGGGACTCCAGGATCATGTCCTGAGCCGAAGGCAGTCGCTTAACCAACTGAGCCACCCAGGCGCCCCGGACACTATATCATTCTTAAAGGGTCTATCCAACAAGAAGATCTAACAATTGTAAATATCTACGCCCCCAACATGGGAGCAGCCATCTACATAAGCCAACTGTTAACCAAAATAAAGAGTCATATTGATAACAATACGTTAATTGTTGGAGACCTCAATACTCCACTCTCAGCAATGGACAGATCATCTAAGCAGAAAATCAACAAGGAAACAAGAGCTTTGAATGATACATTGGACCAGATGGACCTCATAGATATTTACAGAACATTCCACCCTAAAACAACAGAATACTCATTCTTCTCAAGCGCACATGGAACTTTCTCCAGAATAGACCATGTACTGGGTCACAGATCAGTTCTCAACCAATACCAAAAGATTGAGATTATTCCCTGCATATTCTCAGACCACAATGCTCTAAAACTTGAACTCAATCACAAGAAAAAATTTGGCAGAAATTCAAACACTTGGAAGCTAAAGACCACTCTGCTCAAGAATGTTTGGGTCAACCAGGAAATCAAAGAAGAGCTTAAACAATTCATGGAAATCAATGAGAATGAAAACACACCGGTCCAAAACCTATGGGATACTGCAAAGGCGGTCCTAAGGGGGAAATACATACCCATCCAAGCCTCACTCAAAAAAATAGAAAAATCCCGAATTCACCAACTAACTCTACACCTTAAAGAACTAGAGAAAAAGCAACAAACGATGCCTAAGCCACACATTAGAAGAGAAATAATTAAAATTAGAGCAGAAATCAGTGAATTAGAAACCAGAAACACAGTAGATCAGATCAACGAAACTAAAAGTTGGTTCTTTGAAAGAATTCATAAGATCGATAAACCACTGGCCAGACTTATCCAAAAGAAAAGAGAAAGGACCCAAATTAATAAAATTATGAATGAAAGGGGAGAGATCACGACTAACACCAAGGCAATAGAAACAATTATTAGAAATTATTATCAACAACTATATGCCAATAAACTGAGCAATCTGGATGAAATGGAGGCCTTCCTGGAAACTGATAAGCTGCCAAGACTGAAACAGGAAGAAATTGACAACCTGAATAGGCCAATAACCAGTAACGAGATTGAAGCAGTGATCTAAAACCTGCCAAAAAACAAGAGTCCAGGGCCTGATGGATTCCCTGGGGAATTCTACCAAACATTCAAAGAAGAAATAATACCTATTCTCCTGAAGCTGTTTCAAAAAATAGAAACAGAAGGAAAATGTCCAAAGTCATTCTATGAGGTCAGCATTACCTTAATCCCCAAACCAGGCAAAGACCCCATCAAAAAGGAGAATTTCAGACCGATATCTGTGATGAATATGGATTCCAAAATCCTCAACAAAATCCTAGCTAATAGGATCTATCAATACATTAAAAGGATCAACCCCCATGACAAAGTGGGATTTATCCCCGGGATGCAAGGGTGGTTCATCATTTGCAAATCAATCAATGTGATAGAACACATTAATAAGAGGAGGGAGAAGAACCATATGGTCTTCTCGATGCAGAAAAAGCATTTGACAAAATACAACATCCTTTCCTGATTAAAACTCTTCAGAGTACAGGGATAGAGGGAACATTCCTCAAGTTCATAAAATCCATCTATGAAAAACCCACAGCAAATATCATCCTCAATGGAGAAAAGCTGAGAGCCTTTCCCTTAAGATCAGGAACACGTCAAGGATGCCCACTCTCACCACTATTGTTCAACATAGTACTAGAAGTCCTAGCAACAGCAATCAGACAACAAAATAAATAAAAGGTATTCAAATTGGCAAAGAAGAAGTCAAACTCTCTTTTCACAGACGACATGATACTTTATGTGGAAAACCCAAAAGACTCCACCCGCAAATTACTAGAACTCATACAGCAATTCAGTAATGTGACAGGATACAAAATCAATGCACAGAAATCAGTTGCTTTCTTATACACTAACAACGCAACTGTAGAAAGAGAAATTAGAGAAACGATTCCATTTACAAAGCACCAAAAACCATAAGATACCTCAGAATAAACCTAACCAAAGAGGTAAAGGATCTATACTCTAGGAACTACAAAACACTCATGAAAGAAATTGAAGAAGACACAGAAAGATGGAAAAATATTCCATACTCATGGATCGGAAGAATAAACATTGTTAAAATGTCTATGCTACCCAGAGCAATCTATACTTTCAATGCCATCCCGATCAAAATTCCAATGACATTTTTCAAAGTGCTGGAACAAACAATCCTAAAATCTGTATGGAATCAGAAAAGACCCCAAATCACCAAGGAAATGTTGAAAAAGAAAAACAAAGCTGGGGGCATCACGTTGCCCAATTTCAAGCTATATTACAAAGCTGTGATCACCAAGACAGCATGGTACTGGCACAAAAACAGACATATAGACCAATGGAACAAAATAGAGAACTCAGATATGGACCCTCAACACTATGGTCAAATAATCTTTGACAAAGCAGGAAAAAACATGCAATGGAAAAAAAAGACAGTCTTTTCAATAAATGGTGCTGGGAAAATTGGACAGCCACATGCAGAAGAATGAAACTCGACCCTTCTCTAACACCATTCACAAAGATAAACTCAAAGTGGATGAAAGACCTCAATGTGAGACAGGAATCCATCAAAATCCTAGAGGAGAACATAGGCAGTAACCTCTTTGACATTGCCCACAGCAATTTCTTTCAAGATACATCTCCAAAAGCTAGTGAAACAAAAGCAAAAATGAACTTTTGGGACTTCATCAAGATAAAAAGCTTCTGCACAGCAAAGGAAATAGTCAACAAAACAGAGAGGCAACCCACAGAATGGGAGAAGATATTTGCAAATGACGCTACAGATAAAGGGCTGGTATCCAAGATCTATAAAGAACTTCTCAAACTCAACACCCAAAAAACAAATAATCAAGTCAAAAAGTGGGCAGAAGATATGAAAAGACACTTCTCTGAAGAAGACATACAAATGGCTAACAGACACATGAAAAAATGTTCATCATCATTAGCCATCAGGGAAATCCAAATCAAAACCACACTGAGATACCACCTTACACCAGTTAGAATGGCAAAAATGGACAGGGAAGGAAACAAATGTTGGAGAGGTTGTGGAGAAAGGGGAACCCTCTTACACTGTTGGTGGGAATGCAAGTTGGTGCAGCCACTTTGGAAAACAGTGTGGAGGTTCCTCAAAAATTTAAAAATAGAGCTACCCTATGACCCAGCAATTGCACTACTGGGTATTTACCCCAAAGACACAGATATAGTGAAAAGAAGGGCCATATGCACCCCAATGTTCATAGCAGCAGTGTCCGCAATAGCCAAACTGTGGGAAGAGCCAAGATGCCCTTCAACAGATGAATGGATAAAGAAGATGTGGTCCATATATACAATGGAATATTACTCAGCCATCAGAAAAGATGAATACCCAACTTTTACATCAACATGGATGGGACTGGAGGAGATTTTGCTAAGTGAAATAAGTCAAGCAGCGAAAGTCAATTATCATATGGTTTCACTTATTTGTGGAACATAAGGAATAGCATGGAGGACATTAGGAGAAGGAAGGGAAAAATGGGGGGGGTGGAACTGGAAGGAGAGATGAACCATGAGAGACTATGGACTCTGAGAAACAAACAGGGTTTTAGAGGGGAGGCGGGAGGGGGGATTGGTTAGCCCAGTGATGGGTATTAAGGAGGGCACGTAGTGCATGGAGCAGTGGGTGTAATATGAAAACAATGGATCGTGGATCACCACATCAAAAACTAATGACTGTTGAATCTCAGATCTGTACCTCTGAAACAAATAATGCAATATATGTTAAGAAAGAAAAAAAGAAGAAGAAGAATGTAGCAGGAGGGGAAGAATGGAGGGGGGGAATCGGAGGGGGGGGAAGAACCATGAGAGACGATGGACTCTGAAAAACAAACTGAGGGTTCTAGAGGGGAGGGGGTTGGGAGGATGGGTTAGCCTGGTGATGGGTATTGAGGAGGGCACGTTCTGCATGGAGCACTGGGTGTTATGCACAAACAATGAATCATGGAACACTAAATCTAAAACTAATGATGCAATGTATGGGGATTAACATAACAATAAAAAAATTAAAAAAAAAACTAATGATGTATGGTGACTAACATAATAAAATTAATAAAATAAAATAAAATAAATAAATAAATAAAATAAAATAAAACAAAACAAAAAGTCCCTGCTTTCAATTCTTTTGAGTCTGTATCTCCTAGTAAAATCTGAGTCATATGGTAATTCTGCTTAAGTTTTTGAAAGACCATTCCCACTGCAATCACACATTTACATCCCCACCAGCAGCATATGAGGATTTTATTTCTCCTGCTCCTCACAAACACTTTTTCTTTTTTTTTTTACAGCCATCTTAATAGGTATGAAGAGGTATCTCATTGTGGCTTTGATTTACAAAATCACTTCCCTGGTGATTAATCATGCTGAGCATCTTTCATGGGCTTACTGACTATTTACATATCTGAGCACCGCTTTTGCTGAATCACAAAGTTTGTGTTTCTGTTTTTGTTCATCTCAAGGTATTTTCTGATTTCCCTTGTGATTTCTTGTTCAGCCAATGTTTTTGTTCATCTCAAGGTATTTTCTGATTTCCCTTGTGATTTCTTGTTCAGCCAATTGGCTGTTTCTGCATCGTTGAACTTCCACATATTTATGGATTCCCCAGTTTTCCTTCTGTTGTTAATTTCTAGTTTTTTTCCACAGTAGTTGGATAAGGTACTTTGTATGATTTCAACTTTAAAAGAAATCATTAACACTTGTGTTGCAGCCTAATTAATATACAGTCTATTCTGGTAAATGTTCCATGTGAACTTAGAAAGATGTGTGTTCTGCTGTTATTACTTGGATTGTTCTGCATATCTGTTATGTCTAAATTGTATATAGTGTTGTTCAAATCCTGTTTCCTCATGGACCTCTCTGGGTGTTCTACTTATACTGAAAGTGGGGTATTGATGTATCCAACTATTGTTATAAACTATTTCTCTCTTGAATTCGGTCAGATTTGCTTCACATTTTTTGGGACTCTATTGTTAGCCACATGTAACTAATTGTTATGTATTTTTGATGGATTGAAACTTTTAACAATATATAACATACTTGTGCCTTATAAACTTTAACTTATTTATGTATTTTTTGTATTTATTTTTTATTATGTTAATCACCATACATTACATCATTAGTTTTTTTTTAATTTTTTTATTGTTATGTTAATCCCCATACATTACCTCATTAGTTTTTGATGTAGTGTTCCATGATTCATTGTTTGTGCATAACACCCAGTGCTCCATGCAGAACGTGCCCTCCTCAATACCCACCACCAGGCTAACCCATCCTCCCACCCCCCTCCCCTCTAGAACCCTCAGTTTGTTTTTCAGAGTCCATCGTCTCTTATGGTTCTTCTCCCCCTCCGATTTCCCCCCCTTCATTCTTCCCCTCCTGCTACATTCTTCTTCTTCTTTTTTTCTTTCTTAACATATATTGCATTATTTGTTTTAGAGGTACATATCTGAGATTCAACAGTCTTGCACAATTCACAGCGATTACCAGAACACATACCCTCCCCAGTGTCCATCACCCAGTCACCCCATCCCTCCCACCCCACCCCCCACTCCAGCAACCCTCAGTTTGTTTCCTGAGATTAAGAATTCCTCATATCAGTGAGATCATATGGTACATGTCTTTCTCTGTTTGACTTATTTCGCTCAGCATAATACCCTCCAGTTCCATCCACGTCGTTGCAAATGGCAAGATCTCATTCCTTTTGATGGTTGCATAATATTCCATTGTATATATATACCACTTCTTCTTTATCCATTCATCTGCTGATGGACATCTTGGCTCTTTCCACAGTTTGGATATTGTGGACATTGCTGCTATAAACATTGGGGTGCACGTACCCTTTCAGGTCCCTACTTTTGTATCTTTGGGGTAAATACCCAGTAGTGCAATTGCTGGATCATATGGTAGCTCTATTTTCAACTTTTTGAGGAACCTCCATACTGTTTTCCAGAGTGGCTGCACCAGCTTGCATTCCCACCAACAGTGTAGGAGGGTTCCCCTTTCTCCGCATCCCTGCCAACATCTATCATTTCCTGACTTGTTAATTTTAGCCATTCTGACTGGTGTGAGGTGGTATCTCATTGAGGTTTTGATTTGGATTTCCCTGATGCCAACCGATATTGAACACTTTTTCATGTGTCTGTTGGCCGTTTGGATGTCTTCTTTGGAAAAATGTCTGTTCATGTCTTCTGCCCATTTCTTGATTGGATTCTTTGTTCTTTTGGTGTTGAGTTTGATGAGTTCTTTATAGATTTTGGATACTAGCCCTTTATCTGATATGTCATTTGCAAATATCTTCTCCCATTCTGTCAGTTGTCTTTTGGTTTTGTTGACTGTTTCCTTTGCTTTGCAAAAGCTTTTTATCTTGATGAAGTCCCAATAGTTCATTTTCGCCCTTGCTTCCCTTGCCTTTGGCGATGTTTCTAGGAAGAAGTTGCTGCAGCTGAGGTCGAAGAGGTTGTTGCCTGTGTTCTCCTTTAGGATTTTGATGGACTCCTGTCTCACATTGAGGTCTTTCAACCATTTGGAGTCTATTTTTGTGTGTGGTGTAAGGAAATGGTCCAGTTTCATTCTTCTGCATGTGGCTGTCCAATTTTCCCAACACCATTTGTTGAAGAGACTGTCTTTTTTCCATTGGACATTCTTTCCTGCTTTGTCAAAGATTAGTTGACCATAGAGTTGGGGGTCCATTTCTGGGCTCTCTATTCTGTTCCATTGATCTATGTGTCTGTTATTGTGCCAGTACCATACTGTCTTGATGATGACAGCTTTGTAGTAGAGCATGAAGTCCGGAATTGTGATGCCGCCAGCTTTGCTTTTCTTTTTCAACATTCCTCTGGCTATGCGGGGTCTTTTCTGGTTCCATACAAATTTTAGGATTATTTGTTCCATTTCTTTGAAGAAAGTGGATGGTATTTTGATGGGGATTGCATTGAATGTGTAGATTGCTCTAGGTAGGATTGACATCTTCACAATATTTGTTCTTCCAACCTTGCAGCCCAGGGATAAATCCCACTTGGTCGTGGTGAATAATCCTTTTAATGTACTGTTGGATCCTATTGGCTAGTATTTTGGTGAGAATTTTTGCATCCATGTTCATCAGGGATATTGGTCTGTAATTCTCCTTTTTGATGGGGTCTTTGTCTGGTTTTGGGATCAAGGTAATGCTGGCCTCATAAAATGAGTTTGGAAGTTTTCCTTCCATTTCTATTTTTTGGAACAGTTTCAGAAGGATAGGTATTAATTCTTCTTGAAATGTTTGGTAGAATTCCCCTGGGAAGCCATCTGGCCCTGGGCTTTTGTGTTTTGGGAGATTTTTGATGACTGCTTCTATTTCCTTAGTGGTTATAGGTCTGTTCAGGTGTTCTATTTCTTCCTGGTTCAGTTTTGGTAGTTGATACATCTCTAGGAATGCATCCATTTCTTCCAGGTTATCTAATTTGCTGGCATAGAGTTGCTCATAATATGTTCTTATAATTGTTTGTATTTCTTTGGTGTTGGTTGTTATTTCTCCTCTTTCATTCATGATTTTGTTGATATCGGTCATTTCTCTTTTCTTTTTGATAAGTCTGGCCAGGGGCTTATCAATCTTGTTAATTCTTTCAAAGAACCAGCTCCTAGTTTCGTTGATCTGTTCTACTGTTCTTTTGGTTTCTATTTCATTGATTTCTGCTCTGATCTTTATTATTTCTCTTCTCCTGCTGGGTTTAGGCTTTATTTGCTGTTCTTTCTCCAGCTCCTTTAGGTGTAGGGTTAGGTTGTGTACTTGAGACCTTTCTTGTTTCTTGAGAAAGGCTTGTATTGCTATATACTTTCCTCTTAGGACTGCCTTTGCTGTATCCCAAAGATTTTGAATAGTTGTGTTTTCATTTTCATTGGTTTCCATGAATTTTTTTTAATTCTTCTTTAATTTCCTGGTTGACCCATTCATTCTTCAGTAGGATGCTCTTTAGCCTCCATGTATTTGAGTTCTTTCAGACTTTCCTCTTGTGATTGAGTTCTAGTTTCAAAGCATTGTGGTCTGAAAATAAGCAGGGGATGATCCCAATCTTCTGGTACCAGTTGAGACCTGATTTATGACCTAGGATGTGATCTATTCTGGAGAATGTTCCATGGGCACTAGAGAAGAATGTGTATTCCGTTGCTTTGGGATGGAATGTTCTGAATATGTCTGTGAAGTCCATTTGGTCCAGTGTGTCATTTAAAGTCTTGATTTCCTTGTTGATCTTTTGCTTAGATGATCTGTCCATTTCAGTGAGGGGGGTGTTAAAGTCCCCCACTATTATTGTATTGTTGTCGATGTGTTTCTTTGCTTTTGTTATTAATTGCCTTATATAATTGGCTGCTCCCATGTTAGGGGCATAGATATTTACAATTGTTAGATCTTCTTGTTGGATAGACCCTTTAAGTATGATATAGTGTCCTTCCTCATCTCTTATTACAGTCTTTGGTTTAAAATCTAATTTGTCTGATATAAGGATTGCCACCCCAGCTTTCTTTTGGTGTCCATTAGCATGGTAAATGGTTTTCCACCCCTTCACTTTCAATCTGGGGGTGTCTTTGGGTCTAAAATGAGTCTCTTGCAGACAGCATATCGATGGGTCTTGTTTTTTAATCCAATCTGATAGCCTGTGTCTTTTGATTGGGGCATTTAGCCCATTTACATTCAGGGTAACTATTGAAAGATAGGAATTCAGTGCCATTGTATTGCCTGTAAAGTGACTGTTACTGTATATTGTTTGTGTTCCTTTCTGGTCTATGTTGCTTTTAGGCTCTCTCTTTGCTTAGAGGACCCCTTTCAATAGTTCTTGTAGGGCTGGTTTCGTGTTTGCAAATTCCTTTAGTTTTTGTTTGTCCTGGAAGCTTTTGATCTCTCCTTCAATTTTCAATGACAGCCTAGCTGGATATAGTATTCTTGGCTGCATATTTTTGTCATTTAGTGCTCTGAATATATCCTGCCAGTCCTTTCTGGCCTGCCAGGTCTCTGTGGATAAGTCTGTTGCCAATCTAATGTTTCTACCATTGTAGGTTACATATCTCTTCTCTCGAGCTGCTTTCAGGATTTTCTCTTTGTCTCTGAGCCTCGTAAGTTTTACTATTAGATGTCGGGGTGTTGACCTATTTTTATTGATTTTGAGAGTGGTTCTTTGTGCTTCCTGGATTTTGATGCCTGTTTCCTTCCCCAAATTGGGGAAGTTCTCTGCTATAATTTGCTCCATTATACCTTCTGCCCCTCTCTCTCTTTCTTCTTCTTCTGGGATCCCAATTATTCTAATGTTGTTTCGCCTTATGGTATCATTTACCTCTCGAATTCTGCCCTCGTGATCCAGTAGTTGTTTATCTCTCTTTTTCTCAGCTTCTTTATTTTCCATCATTTGGTCTTCTATCTCACTGATTCTTTCTTCTGCCTCATTTATCCTAGCAGTTAGCGCCCCCATATTTGATTGCACCTCATTAATAGCCTTTTTGATTTCTACTTGGTTAGATTTTAGTTCTTTTACTTCTCCAGAAAGAGTTTCTCTAATAACTTCCATGCTTTTTTCAAGCCCAGCTAGTATCTTTAAAGTGATGATTCTGAACTCTAGATCTGACATCGTACTAATGTCCGTATTGAGTAGGTCCCTGGCAGTCGGTACTACCTCTTGTTCTTTTTGTTGAGGTGATTTTTTCCGTCTTGTCATTTTGTGCAGAGGAGAATAGATTAATGAGAGAACAAAATGCTAGCAGGGTAACAACGTCCCCAGAAAATATACTCTAAACAAATCAGAAAAGACCTGAAGCAGTGGGAAAAGAAAGGGAAAGAGAGAAAAAAGAAAAAGAAAGAAAAAAAGAAAAAAGAAAAAGATAAAGATAAAGATAAAAACAAACAAAAACAGAACAAAACAATACAAAACAAAAACAGATTGTGATCAAATATGATCAGGCTGATTCATAGATCAGTGCCACACACTAGATTTTGGGTGTATTTTGGTCTGTTAAAAGAAAGTGCCTCCCAAAATTTTAAAGAAAGAAAAACATATATATGTACAAAAATAAGGGTTGATATGATGAAGGGATGGAATATGACTGTAAAGATGGAAATTATAAAAAATTTTATAAAAGGATTTGATATGTTGTTTGAAAAAAGAAAGAAGAGGATAAAAAAAAAAGAGAAAGAAAAAAGGGAGAGAATGTGATCAGGCAGGGGAGTAGAAAAAAAGTCATACACTAGAGATTTAGAGTATATTTTGATCTGTTAGAAGAAACTATCTCAAGATTTTAAAGAGAGAACAACTTATATATATATGCCAAAAATACGGGTAACTACTATGAAGGGATAGAATATGACTTTAAAAATGAAAGATAAAAATGTTTTTTTTTTAAAAAAAGGGATTGATAAGATGTTGGTTGAAAAAGGGAAAAAGAAAAATTCAAAAAGAAAGAAAAAAGAAAAAAGAAAAAAAGACAGTTAAAAAAATAATTAACTTTGAAAGACTACAGAATCATGGTAAAAAAGCCATGGGTTCTATGTGCAGTATTCCCCTAGCGCTGGAGTTCTGCCGTTCTCACTGATCGGTAAACCTGGTCTTGGCTGGCTGTTCTCGCTGATCTTCTGGGGGAGGGGCCTGTTGCCGTGGTTCCCAAATGTCTTTGCCGGAGGCGGAATTGCCCCGCCCTTGCCGGTCCGGGCTAAGTCATCTGCTCGGGTTTGCTCTCCGGAGCTTTTGTTCCCTGCAAGCTTTCCATACAGCTTTGGAGGCGGAGAGTGAAAATGGCGGCCTCCCAGTCTCCGCCCCGGAGGAGCCGAGAACTCGGGGTCCCGCTCCTCAGCGAGCCCCCAGAGAAAAGCAGTCAGTCACTCCCGTCTCCCCGGTCTCCGGCCACACTCCGCGCTCACCCGGCCTGTGACCGCGCCTTTCTATCTGGCACCCGACCCCGGGTGGAGTCTCCAAACCCAGCAGATCCCCGCGATGCACTCCCGCGCCGCTCCTCCCGGGGGAAGAAGGTGAGTCTCCCCGGATCTGCCGCTTGTTGGGTCCCCGCTGGAGGAGCAGTGGCCCGACTGTGCCGCGGATCACGGTTTCTAGCAACCCCGAGCTGAGAGCCCGCGCCTGGGCTCCGTCTCTGCAGCCGGCTTCCCCGCTCCGATCCCTGGGAGCTCTGCCGCACTC
Organism: Halichoerus grypus; assembly: GCF_964656455.1. NCBI lineage: Eukaryota > Metazoa > Chordata > Mammalia > Carnivora > Phocidae > Halichoerus > Halichoerus grypus. The sequence goes on from NC_135714.1 coordinate 203,664,490, forward strand.
AGGCACCCCCGGTCTTTCTGTGACCCCGAGGGTCCTGAGACCACACTGTCCCGCGAGGGTTCCACCCCCGGCTTAGCCACCAGAGTGACGTCCCTCAGCAGAGCCGACTTCTAGAAGTTCCGATTTTGTGCTCCGCGGCTCTATCACTTGCCAGAAGCGGCCGACGGAGGCCCCTCCCCCGCCGTATATCCTCCCGAATATCGCCTCGGATTCACTTCTCCGCACGTCCTACCTTCCAGAAAGTGGTCGCTTTTCTGTTCAGAGAGTTGTTGCTCTTCTTTTCTTCGATCTCCTGTTGAGTTTGTAGGTGTTCAGAATGGTTTGATCCCTATCCAGCTGAATTCCTGAGACCAGACGAAATCCAGGTCTCCTACTCCTCCGCCATCTTGCTCCGCCCCTTCACATCATTAGTTTTAGATGTAGTGTTCCATGATTCATTATTTGCGTATAACACCCAGTGCTCCATGCAGAACGTGCCCTCTTTAATACCCATCACCCGGCTAACCCATCCCCCCACTCCCTCCCCTCTAGAATCCTCTATGTTTGTTTCTCAGAGTCCATCGTCTCTCATGGTTTGTCTCCCCCTCCGATTTCCCCCTTCATTCTTCCGCTCCCTACTATCTTCTTTTTTTTTTTTTTTTAACATATAATGTATTATTTGTTTCAGAGGTACAGGTCTGTGATTCAACAGTCTTGCACAATTCACAGCACTCACCATAGCACATACCCTCCCCAGTGTCTATCATCCAGCCACCCCATCCCTCCCACCCCCCACCACTCCAGCAACCCTCAGTTTGTTTCCTGAGATTAAGAATTCCTCATATCAGTGAGGTCATATGATACATGTCTTTCTCTGTTTGACTTATTTCGCTCAGCATAATACCCTCCAGTTCCATCCACGTCGTTGCAAATGGCAAGATCTCATTCCTTTTGATGGCTGCATAATATTCCTGTGTGTGTGTGTGTGTGTGTGTGTGTGTGTGTATCACATCTTCTTTATCCATTCATCTGTATGTATATTTGTTTTACTTAAACTCTGTTTTGTCTGATAATGTAACCCTTTTGGGGGGGTTACTGTTTGCATGGCATACCTTTCTCTATTTTTTTTATTTTCAAACTCATTGTGCCTTTGTATTTAAATACTCTCACTGACTGCACATAGATAGGTGATATTTTTACTTATTCTGACAACCTCTGCCTTATTTGGAGAGTTTAATCTATTTACTTTTAAGGTAATAATAAGAAAAATTCACTTGTACCATTTAGCTATTTTTTTCCTGTGTGTCTGAATATTTTTCTTTTTTTTCTTTTTTTTTTTTTTTTAGATTTTTATTTATTTATTTGACAGAGAGAGACACAGTGAGAGAGGGAACACAAGTGGGGGAGTGGGGGAGGGAGAAGCAGGCTTCCCGTGGAGCAGGGAGCCCAATGCGGGGCTCGATCCCAGGACCCTGGGATCATGACCTGAGCTGAAGGCAGACGCTCAACGACTGAGCCACCCAGGTGCCCCTTAATTTTTTCTTTTTTTGTTCTTCTATTTTCTATTATTGCCTTTCCTCATATGTAGTTGATGAGTGAGTGTGTGTGTGTGTGTGTGTGTGTGTGTGTGTGTGGTGTGCCATTTTGATCTCTCCTTTGCTGTGTGTGTTTTATTAGTGATTATCTTGAGGATGCAATTCCCATGGTCGCCTTATAGCAACCTACTTTGAATAATGCCAATTTAGTATCAAAATTATATAACACTGTGCTTCTGTACATCTCTGTTCCTCCCCCTTTATGTTGTTACTTTCACTGGTTACATCTTTCTGCATTGCCTTCCCACTAACATCAATATAAACAATGTATTGGTTTGTGTGTTTGCCTTTTAAATCAGAGAACAAAAGAAGAGGAATATCCAAAAGTGCAATAATATTAGTGTTTATATTTACCTAGGTCGTTACCTTTACCAGTGTTCTTCATTTATTCATACTGCTTGTATTTAATTACTGTCCAACATTCTTTCATTTCAGTTTGAGGTGCTCCTGTTAGCATTCCTTGTGGGGTAGGTCTAAAGGTCATAACCTCCCTCAGCTTTTGCTTATTTGGGAATGTCATAATTTCTCCCTAAATTCTGAAGGGCAGTTTTTATTTGGAATTCTTTGTCGACAAGTTTATCTTTCCTCTTTCAGAATTTTAATTGTGTCATCCCACTGCCTTCTTGCCTAAGTATTAATATCATTGAGGATCACTGGGGTAAGTCACTTTTGTGGCGTTCAAGATCCTCTTTTTTTAAGTTCTTTTTTTTAAAGATTTTATTTATTTGTCAGAGAGAGAGACACACACAAGAGCATAGCAGGGGGAGCGGCAAGCAGAGGGAGAAGCTGACTCCCCGCTGAGCAAGGAGCCCGATGTGAGACTCGATCCCAGGATCCTAGCTAATGACCTGAATCTAAGGCAGATGCGTAACTGACTGAGCCACCCAGGCGTTCCTTTTTAAGTTTTTATTTAAGTTCCAGTGAGCTAACAAGTATAATATTAGTTTCAGGTTTACAATCAAGATCTTTTCTTTTTCATTGTCTTTCAATGGTTTGTAATGGGTCTTGGTGTAAGTCTCTTCTGATTGAGCCTTTTTGGAGTTCATTTGAGCTCCTTGGATGTGTGATTCATTTACTTCATCAAGTTTGAAAACTTGCACTATTTCTTCATTCAGATGGTTTATCTACCTCTTTCTCTGTCCCTTCTCCTGGGACCCCCACAGGTTGGTCTGCTTGATGGTGACCCACAGAACCTTTGGGGTTCCTTCACCTTTCTTCATTCTGCTTTTCAGACTTAATTCCAATTTTCCTACCTTTGAGTTCACTGATCCTTTCTTCAGCCTAATCAAATCAGTTGTTGACATTTTCTTATAAATTTTCCATTCCAGTTATTGTATTTTGCCAGAATTTCTATTTGGTTCTTCTTTATAATTTTTACTTTCTTATTGATACTCCCATTTTGTTCCTAACATCATTTTTATGGTTTACTTTCTTTATTTGCCTATGGTTTTCTCTAAATTTTTGAAAATTTAATAGAGTTGATTTAAAGTCTTAGTCTAGTAACTCCAATGTCTAGGCTTTTTCAAGGATGGTTTCTGTTCATTTATTTTTCTTTTGCACAGGCCATATTTTCTTATTTCATTGTATGCTTTGTAATTTTGTGTTGTTGTTGAAAACTAGACATTAGAATATTATTCTGTGGCAACGTTGTAAATCAAATTTGCTCCATTCCTAGGTGTTTCTCTTCCTGATGTTTGAAAGCTGACCCTTTGTTCAACTAATATAATGTTTAGATAAAGACTCCCTTCAATTTCAAGAGCAAAAAGCTAAGCAAAACAAAACCCAAACAAACCACTCTTTGTGGATTAACTTTGTCACTGCTGCTGAGCCTGGAGATCAGCCTAGGATCTGCTCAGGTCTTTTGTGAACACTCATCCTGTCCTTGGTATATGTGTGTGGCTTTCTAAATTCCTTTTGGATGTCGTCCAAATTTCCTCCAAGAAATTCTCTCCAGGCCTCTGGGGTCAACTGTATGTCTCAATCATTACCTTTCGCCCCACGTGGCTGTGGGTCTTCCTTTGCCATACAGAGTTTTCGAGCAATGTCTGTCACGTTTCTGCCCCGAGTGGGTTCTGTGTTAGGTGAAACAGAAATGAAAGGCTTGACCAGGGTCTCCCACGAGGAATACAGGCTGCACCTCAAGACTTTCTGTGAGCTAGGATGGGAGGTGGATCAAGGGCAACTAAAAATGGCACAAAGCTTTGCCACCATTTTCAAGTTGCCTTGTCTTTGATTCAGCATTTGCCTGATTGCTGTAAACAATTGGCTGTTTTCCAGAGTCCTGACATAGTGGGTTCAGTTTCTGCTGGCTTTTCCCTTTCTCTGAGGGGGAGGGGAGTTTGGAGCTGTCCAGTCCGCCATTTTGGCAAAGTCACTCCATTGTCTTCACTTCTTTTTGATGTCACATCACTTTCAACCCCAAATATCACAGAGTTTCTATGAATTCCCTGGATTTTTCCCACTTTCCCATCCTTTTGTTTTATATGATCAGACTGCTCTAATCCTCTTACTAACAAAAACTAATATGGGGAGCATTGCTTCATAATGACAGAATATTTATTAAACTGTTATGGTTAAGCAACATCCATCTTCCTGGAAGATTTCAAGTATTTTTGAAATATACATCAGGTATTTGGCAGTAAAATATATATCTGGGTTTCTCTTCACAAATCTGGCATGATTTCCAGTATAGAGATAATCTGAATCATTTTTTTTTTGGCTTTTTTTTTTCTGAGATGTAATTGACATATATCATTATATTGGTTTCAGGTGGACAGCATAATGATTTTATATTTGTAATATTGTGAAATCAGCACCACAGTAGGTCTAGGTAACATCTATGTTAACATGCTTTTTTTTAACACGTAAGAAAAAGAAAATGGTCTCACTGTTTCTTTCTATTTCTTCCTGCCACAGCTTTAGACAAGTTGAGTGTATGTAGATATGTCCACAAATAGATGTACACACACAGACGTATGCTCACCCCCACATACATCCAAATATTTTATTGAATTATTTTGTTTCATGGAGAATGTTTGTCTTTATAACTTTTCTTGAGCGCAGTATTTTAATTTTGCTCGCACCCCATACGGGACAGCTTGAAGGTCATATGAAGGGTAAGAAAGAATATATTTTGACAAATAACTAAGCTGCGACATAATAATCTGATATCTGAGCTTCTGTCTGTCAGATGCAATCAAAAATAAAAGACAGAAAGAAGCAAGGGACTGCTTTTTAAGGAAATTAAATTGTCTTGAGACTATTTCAAAAATGTGACTTGAAAGGGCATATACATGACATAAGTGTTCTTCAGATTTCTGTTGATTCCTGAATGATCCTGGGTGAGATCAATCGTGGTGATGTTCTTGTCTTGTGTCTAAACACTCATCCAGGGAATAAACTTAAGAGCAAAGGGCCTTGCTCACGGCCCCAGACACCGGAGGCAGACCGTGACTTAGAGTTTTTTAAGGTGATTCAGCCCTTCACTGTACCCCCTGGGGTGCTCAGGAGCTCCATGTGATAGTCCCTTTTGTGTTTAAAGATTTTTCTGTGTGATAATTAAGACAGCAACTAGTACAACATTTTTAGGCATCTGCCCATACAAATAGCTCCTGAAGGGAGGGCTGTGGATGTCTTGAGGTTTTGTACATTTTCTCAGTGGGCTAAACGTCAAGATGCGGAATATCAAAGTTCTGAATTCATTGGAACAAAAGGAGGAAAAACCTGCCACATTTGCAACTGAGAAATGGAAATCCGATACACAGGGAGTATGCTGACAGATAAAGGATGCAGAAGTGCTGCATTAGTTTAGTTGGTTTTAAAGGCATTTTGCCACAACTGGTTAATAAATTTGCATATACTTCTTCCAAAGTCTCTGAATTTAAGTAATTAGACATTAAGATTCTTATCAAGCTGCATTTTGCATTTTGTTCTGTTTCATGCTGTTTATGCAGAAGCCAATAGATATTTAACCTCTGAGAAACCTGCATTAAATCAATATTACATTAGTGTTTTAATGCCATTAGCTCAATAGCCATATGCCCAGATATTTTCTCCATTCAGAAAGTTAGGAATCAGTAAATAAAAATGAGATAATTAACAATGAATACCTGCTACTCACATTTTATGTATACAACATTATCTCTTTGCATTCAAAACATGACGTTATTGCCTATCATTCAAGAAATGTAAACCCATATCCCGTATATTTCATAGCAATGGAGCTCTTGTGGTGACCTCACATGTGTTTCCATGGTAGCATAGTCATCTGGAAATAGCACAGCGCTTTGATTTATAGATGGTCAGAGATGGACTTGTGAATTATACCCGTTAAAAGGCTAATTTCAAAAGAAATTCTTAGGTTGGAAATTTTGCAATGCAGTATAAACTAACATGGTATTTATATTTTTAATGATTATGCATTTCTACTTCTGAATTTGAAGTAGCATTTTTATCATCCAAATGCCTTGCAATTAGAATATTTCCAAGGGAGGTAGATATTAGCTCCAGAGTAAAGGAATATAGTTTTGGCAACTCGCCAGCGTCACGGGCAGCATTGCTACCTGACCCATACGGGTGTTTGTCGCCTCGGGCTGCAGTCTGGCTGGCTTAAACAGTACACATTTATTCTCTCATAGTTCTAGGGACTGGAAAAGCCCCAGATCAAGGCCGGGTTTCAGTTGCTGGTGAGGTCTCTTCGCTTGCGGACGTGGCCTTTCCTCTGAGGATGTGCAGAGAGAGAGAGAGAGCACTCTTGAGCAGGCTCTGGTCCATTTTTATAAGGACACTAATCCTATGAGAGCAAGGTCCACCCTTAGAACCTGATTTAACCTTAAGTAACCCTAATTATTTTCTTAGAGACCCCACCTCCAAATGCAGCTATTCTGGGGGTAGGGGCTTCAGTGTATGAACTGAGGAGAGCGGCACAAACATTCAGTCCGTAACCCCAGGCCTCTCTATCTCCATCTTCCTAGGACCCTGGCATCTGCATTGTCCAGCTGTAACAGGGGGGATAGATTTGTTTCTCCTGAGATCAAGTGGCATGTTGGGATCGCTGGGGCTGTGGTGTCATAATAAATCATTTAGTTGCACCAAGGTTACTTTGAACTTCAGCAAACCAGTAATAAACTAGAGCTGACTATCAATTAGAAAAATAAGCTATAATTAAAAGAAGAAGAAGAAGAAGAAGAAAAAAAAAAAAAAACCACTCTTCTTCCATAACATCTGAGTAAAGGAAAGAGACGAGATGTTTTCCTGTGTCTTGTGGGAAGGCTCTTCCATGCCCAAGACTATGCAATTGGCTGGAAACTCCAAAACCTCAGGCATTCACTTTGACCCCTTCCTGGCTCCTTCTCACCTGCTTTGCTCAGTTAATCTGGGAGATCACATTCACTGACCCCAGGCCTGCCCTTGTTTCTACAGGCAAAAAAACTGAGACAAGGGATGCCCATCACATAACCTCACAACATCTCAGAGGGATCAACAAGTTTAACTCAGAATCTGGATTACTGAAACTATTTAAAGTTATCATTGTCAGCAGAGACCCTTGGAAGTTGGAAAAATGCTTATCTGCAGCATAAAATACTGTAAAGTATTCCTGCTATAAAGCTACATGTGCATTCTGAAAAACGTCATATTCTGCAAAATCACAGACTAGAAAACACAGGGCCTATAAGGAAAATAAGGTCAGCAACAACTCGTAAGCCCATGGTAACTCTGGAGTTACCCTAATTAAAGCAATCATGATCCGAATGTGAATTCTAGCCCTCGCCATGGACATTGCCACTTAGCACCACCCCCTGTGTGTCTTTGCCGGTCCTCAGATTTTCAGGGCTTTGAAGACATTCACTTCTAATGGAGACCATTCTATCAAAAGGAAAACTACAACTCAGGGGTAACCTTCTTCATCAGTATTTGAACACAGGGGGAAATTTCCTTGCCACTTCTGTCTATCCTTGAGCTTCCCAGATAGCTAATCACACTGGGGAAAAAAAAAAAAAAAAAAAAAAAAAAGACTAAGTCACTGATTCCTTGCACTGAAGTAGGACTTCTGCCAGATTTTGTATTTTTTCCCTTAAGATCTTTAAATATTGCTGTTTTTATCTTTAATCCTCCTATGACCTGACCCTAATCCCTTCAAATTATTAACATGCTAGGGGAAATTGTATATGAACCAACTGGGTCTATACAAACTAACATTGTATTCCTGCGTGTATGAGCTAATTTAAATCAAAGAAACAACATAGGTAGCATAATAGACTGTATTTGGGGATATGATAAGAAAGAAAAAAGAAAAAAAAAGAACAGAGAGACCACTGATTACCTTATGAAGATGGCCAGGGCTTCATAAAGCACCACATTCCAGAAATTCTCTCTCTCTCTCACATACACACACCTGCAATCATGTTTCTTTATTCAGTGGCGTTCTCTCAGCTCCTTCAAATGTGAATGATCTTGCCTTCTTCTTTCCCGCTTTCTTTAGATTTCTTTCCCCCTCGGGCTCTGCACACCTGCGTGAACCAGTTCTTTCCCATCATTTCAACTTCCATCTTCACCTTGAAAGAGTAATGGTTGTACCCCAGCTCTGCACCAACTTCCCCCTAGAAAAGGGCCCCGAACCACATGACTGAGCCTCCTCTCTTCAGTAGGAGATGAGGATCACTTTGTGATTGGAACAGGGCGTTTATGAAAGCAAAAGATGGACACTCACGTTTGAAGAAAGACATTAAATTCTCAAGGGGTTCTTCTACAATTCAAGTGGCAAGACATACTTAAACCTTTTGAATTGCTAAGAAAGAGTTTCCAGAATAAGCATAATCCCTTTTAATTCCAGCCAAGCAAATATGTGAAAGAGCCTGTGAGGGTTTCTGAGGATAGAAGGAGAGTAAGAAGGACCTGAAGGACAGGAAGCCCCAGGGATGTAGTGATGATGAAGTTGATCTTGCTTGTTGTTTGGAATGCTATCTGAGCATCAGGGACTGGAGGCTAAAGGAGAGGGTGTTGTGGTCTCAGTGTGGGTGTTCCCGCCAATTCATATCTTGAAATTTTAACCCCCCAATGTGATTATTGAGAGGTGGGGTTTTAGGGTGGTGTTACATCACGAGGGTGGAGCCCTCATGAATGGGATTAATGCCCTCATGAAAGAGACACCAGACAGATCCCTGCCCCCTCCCACCATGAGAGGACACGTAAGTCAGCTATCTACACCCAGAGGAGGGCTCTCACCTGGACCCAATGGTGCTGGTGCCTTGATCATGGACCTCTAGCCTCCAGAACTGTGAGAGACTAGTCTGTGTGGTTTAAAAGCCCTCAGTCAGTGGTCCTTCACTATGGCAGCCCCAGGGGACTGAGGCAGACAGCAGTGGCATCCACCATGGCTTTTTCTGCACTGGTCACAGAAGACAGCATTATGCTGACTCTCCCCATTCCTTTCACCCAGCTTTTCCAAACCTGTCCTGTATGAAATTCCCCACCGAAATTCCTCCCTAGTCCTCTCATTTACCTTTCATCCTGATTCCTGAAAAGTCAGCTCAGGTATCTGACCTTTGAATCCTTTTACTTCCTCCTCCATCATTTATTACTTTCTTTTCTAAATAAGAATCTTAAATTGCATGGGGTCCTTATTTTATAGTATAGGTCTACTTTCAAGTTAGGATTCAAGACCCCTTATCATTTCTTGTAAATTCCATTTCTTGTTATTTTGCCAAAACAAACTCTGTTTACAGGGAGCAGAGGACATGTCTTCTGTAGGTCATACATAAACACACCATGTTTGTCCTCTGCATTATTCTCTGCTAGGCCTGCCATCCCTTTAAAAATGACCCCATTTCAGTCCACTTATAGACTGCCTCCCGCAACAGGACTTAAACAAAAAGGAGTATTAACAAAATCTTCTTTTCTTGGTTCCACAGTACGGAGCATGTTCTATCCATGTCTTCCACAACACCCCCTTCTAAAATGCGTGCCTATGTGGATTCTCACGGGGTCATGTATGATGATTCAGTCTTCCTTCCATATATATAGTTCACAAAATACTTAGTCCAGTGGATGTAGACAGTAAACAACCTATACATAAAAGATCAACAAATTAAGAGGTGAAACATAATATAAATAATTTTATGTGGAATTATTAGTGTTAAATATCGGTCATTACTGAAAAAAAAAAAAAAAACCTAAAAACTAAATCCCTTTGTGGAGATAACCACATTGTTGTATAACCAACTCTGTGCAGAAGGATAGCTAAAAATAATATATAATTTCATGTAAGTAGTAGGATAAGAAGAGAAAAGAGATTTAGGGCCATTTAAAACAATCCAACAAAGTATGAGCTTTACACTTGATATCATGATACTGAGGTCTGAATATAACCCTTAAACTCTCAAGGACTTTAAAAGTAAAACTGAATGTACACAGTGGATATTGAACATTGGGATTTTCTTGCCCAGATGTGTGGGGAGATTAGTGGGACTGGAGCAAGTTTCCTCTGTGGATTCTGTAAATCCTATCACCTGTGAGACAGAGTTAAACCCATGAAATAACAGGTAATGACTATTTCTCCATTGAAACAAAACCTCAATTTCTGTTCTAAATTGATGGGAACATGGTAAAGAATAAAACGGTTCCATCATTTACATTTTTTTGGTCAAGCTGTGAGTTTTCCATTTCTTGTTATTTTTCCTTTATAATTTCAAATCTTTAGAAACCTCAAGAAGTAGTTTCCTCTTATGTATTTCTCCCCATCAATTCTTCTGAATTAAGACAGACGTTGAGTATGTTGTGGTCGGAGGAGAGCGAAGGGCAGTGTAAGCTCTCACCTAGAGCAATGGCGTTCGAAGCTGGGCTTTATCACTGGCTGCTTGTAAGACCGCCCTCCACGTGCCTCATCTTTCCTCAGATTTACATAGAAGGTGGAGAGTAAGGCAAATATAATGACATATAAGAAAAATACAAATATTCATTGTGACGTTGGAAGAGGCGGGTCTATAGATAGGTGCTGCACCTAATAGTAAGCACTCATGACATGATGGGCATTACTGTTGCCTAAAACAAAGCACTTCAATAGCGTCAAGAAAACATTCACTCTCGGTACCCAACCTAAGGGGATGCATGATTCAAACAACTGCTGCAAAGTTAGTTCTGGGTCAAAGGAAGAAATTAATTTTCTATTTGGCGAAAGAACTGTTGACTCTGTCAGGAAGAGCTCCGGAGACAGAAACCAGGAGTCCATGTGGACAATGGCACTGGAGGCCGGGCATGCCTGACGAGGAGGGCCCAAGCCCTAGCACGGGTTGAAAGGCGGAAAGCAAACCAAAGAGGAAGAAGCTCTCAGCCAAGTCTCTCATGCTCCAGAAGCATTAAAAATCACCTGACGCTTTACCGCAACTTGTTACACTCACCATGTCTTGATTTTCATACAGTCCTGTGGACCAGGAATTACTCATTCCGACTAGGGGGCAAACTCAGGTTCCTGAAGGATCGGTGGGCAAATTAATGCCGGGACGGAATCCAGATCTGCTCGGGGACCTGCAGCCGTCCTTCCCTGGCCAGCTCTGTGCTCTGTACAGAAAGCAACATTACACACAGAGGCACAGGATGGGCGGATAGTCAACAGTGTTGCTTTCATAATTTGTCACATACTAACTCTATGAAAAAGAAAGCAACTTACATACTAACTCTATAAAAGAAAAGAGAAGGCGTTGTCCTCATTTCCATCAAGGCTGTGGGTCTGCCTCACAGCTTTCCTTGACACCTGTCTCTTCCTCTCTGCCGTGCTGTTTTTCTCTGGCATTTCCCCTCATCCACTTATCTCTTTCTCACCCTCTGTTTCTTGTGCTCTCCTTGTTTCTGAGCCTCTGTAAGCTCTGTATTAATTCCCACTCCTGCCAATTTGTCCTCGATTTTCAGCTCTTGAAATAAATGGCAAAAAAAAAAAAAAAAAATTAGAAAATCTCAGCAAAGATCTGGAAGTTATAAAACAAAACAAATGGACATATAAATATGGAAAACACAACAGCGGAAATAACCTCAAGAGATGGATCCAAAAGTAGAGAAAGGACGGAGGATGAAGCCAGTGAAATGCAAATAGCAGAATTCACCCAATCTGAACCACAATGATGAAGAAGACAGAAAAATAATGAATGGAGCCTCCTGCCTGTGGGACAATAAGGGTTTCTTTTGTTTCTTTGAAGTCCCAGTAGGACAGAAGAGAGTGGAGCTGAAAAGTATTGGAGAAATAATGAATGAAAACCCCCCAAATTTGGTAAAAGATACAAACCTACAGATTCAAGAAGTTGAGTAAACTTCAAATAGGATATATCCCCACATACACACACACAAAAATGCGGGGACACACATCCTAATTAAGCTTTTGAAAACTAAAGAAAAAAAAAATCTTGAAGACAGCAGGAGAAATGACACATTACCTGTAGAAAACAAGAATTTGAAAGACAGCAGATTTCTTGTCTAAAACCATGGAAGCCAGAAGTTAGTACCTTGTTTTTCATGTGAGGAAGGAAAAGTGACTGTCCATTGCAAATTCAGTATCTGGTGAAACCATCACTCAAAAATGAGAAGGGAATAAAAATATTCTCCTATACAGGAAAAGGAAAATAATTTTGTCACTAGCAGACCTTCCTGTAGAAACTGGCTAAAAGGAGTTCTTCAAACAGAAAAAAAAAATAATAAATGAAGGAATCTTGGAGCATCAAGAAGGAACAAGGAACAACAGAGAAGAAATATGGGTGTATGCAATAGAATACGCTCCCTGTGATTTTTATAACAATATTTGATGACTAAAGCAAGAATTGAAGTCCCATCTGATACTCAAGACAAGCCTTTGTTGGGATTTTGATGAATGAAAACTAGGTTAATGCAAAACCTATACATGAATTTCTATAGCAGCTTTATTTGTTATAGTCTGGAACTGGAATCAGCCCAGATGTCCTTTAACAGGTGAATGGTAAAATAAACTGTGATATATCCATAGCATGGATGACTACTTAGCAATAAAAATAAGTGCACTGTTGATACACACAACAACTTGGATGAATCTCCAGAGAAATGCTGAGTGAAAAAAAGCCAATCCCAAAAGATTACATACTGTATGGTACCATTTATATAACATTTTGAAAGGCAGAATTTTAGAAAAGTATGATAGCATGCGGTTGCCAGAGTTTAAGGGTAGAGAGAAGAAAAGGGGGTGTGTTAACTATAACTTTTTATTTTCTGTATTTTCTGATGTTTTGGTAAGTGGAGGCCTTAGTGATCCTGCAGAGATTGCCTCTCCCAGATCAAGCAAATTCTTAGAGAGCAAAATCTTGCTTGAATGCACCCTATGTATCCAAGACAACCAATCCAGAGCCCCACACCCCCAGCCACTTCCCTAATTGTGTTCTCACACTCTGGGTCACTCTCCACGTGCCCTAATCACCCTGGAGCAGGTACCAGACACCTAGGGTTGACCCCTGTCCCCTTAAGTCTACTGAAACTATTCAAACTAGCCACTTCTAAACCTGTTTCCCCTTTCTCACCTGTTCCTTCCTGTGGAGGAATAATAAAGCTCCTTGCTCACAGTCCCCTGGTCCCTCTGGCTGCTGACTAACCCTGGTGCCTCCAGGTATGGTCCTACATGGGCCTCCTGTTTCTAGGAATCTGTGAGGAAAAAATTCTGTCATTTCCATGTCTCACCGTACCTGATGAAAACAAAGCTCAGGTACATTTTAAAAGAGTTGGTGAGCGCGGCGACGACAGGCAACGCAAGGGATCATCGTGGTGTTGGAATTGATCCGTTCCTTACCTGTGGTGGGGAACGCATGGTACGTTTGTACGGGGCTTCATAAACATACACAAATGAGTGCAAGTGAAACTTGGGACATCTGAATAAGACCAGTGAGGGCATCAATGTCAATATCCAGGTTGCGATGTCGCCCTGTAAGCTTGCAAATTGCTACTGTTGCCAGAAACTGAGGAAAGTACAAAAGGATTTTCTAGATCATTTCTTACCGTGGCTCGTGAATCTGCCATTATCTCCATGCTAATTTTAAGTACAGATGTTTTTAAGGCCAAGTTAGCAAGTTTTATAAAATTATATAACTCATTTAAATAATCTGGTCTAAATACAGTTTCGTGATTCTAAAATTCATTGAAAAATTACATACACGTTTGTAGATGGGAGTTAGCTTTAGAAATATTTTGCTTAGAGAGTTGTCCAGAAGCTTCATTATTTGTTATTTCATGTAACCATTATTTGCTTCATTAAAACTTTCATAAGTTGTCTGTGAATGAGCCGCTTATTGGAAAAATTTTGGCAAAATAATATTTGGGTGAAAGTTGTAAAAGCAAAGAAGCAGACAGAAACTTCTGCAATGATAGGAAGAGCCCTTTCTATTAACAGGGAAGAAAAAGAAATCTAAAAATGAGCCAACCTGAAAGCGATTAGAGTAGCATCCCGTGGAGAACAGGTGATGAAGGCTCGCATTTCCAAAAATAAAACAAATCTCATGGAAGAGTGGCAACACTCCAAAGAGAAGCCGTTTAGTGTCCTTCTCAAAGGGGATCTAACATCACAGAGCCTGGGAGCTAGTAGCTAGGGCACAGCCCACCCAACTCCCAACAACCACACACGCAGGCTCGGGTATGAGAACCTTCACTCAAGAGACCGGTGCAGCAGGAAGAACATTCCGACCTCGAGGTCTGCAGGTGTCCCTAGACCGGGTAGAATCAGGCTTTTCCTGTGGGGAGGAGTGCGCAGGCCAAGATTCCAGGAGTGGCGGGTGATTCGGGTCGGGGAGGGGAGATGGTGCACCTCCAGTTCCGGGAGGTGCATTTGCGGGGAGGCTGTTCTGTGTCCCAGTGTCCGGTTGTCAGCGTCCGGCGGCCTGAGGGGCTGAGAGCCTTGTGTATGGCTGGCTAGTTAAGTTAGCAGGCATTTTGTCTGGATTGCTCAGTGGGGACAAAGGGTTCAGCAATTCTTTTATGAGATAAACAAAAAAGGAGTTCGGGGGGACTGTGTGCAACCTTGTCACAGGCCAGCAAGGAGCCTTTCTGAATCGTATCGAGGTCTAGAAGGAAAGGCAGTTCTTTGCGTTAAGCCCTTTCCTGAAACATAAAAGGCAGGGGGCATTCCTTCACTGTTACTGTGTTCCAGAGCATAGGGCTCAAGAGAAGGTGGGCAGGTCTCTCCAGAAGGGCGGCCTTTACTACAGTGTCTGCTGGGAAAGATTCTGTTCTTCTTTTTTTTTTTTTTTTTCTTTTTTTAAAGATTTTATTTATTTATTTGACAGAGAGAGAGATAGCAAGAGCAGGAACACAAGCAGGGGGAGTGGGAGAGGGAGAAGCAGGCTTCCTGCTGAGCAGGGAGCTTGATGAGGGGCTCGATCCCAGAACCCTGGGATCATGACCTGAGCCGAAGACAGACGCTTAACGACTGAGCCACCCAGGCGCCCGGGAAAGATTCTGTTCTAAAGGAAGGTGTGGGGACAACAGGGTGGGATCAGCAATGCAAAGGAATTACAAAATAATGACTGAGATATGGTGAACTTGCAGTGGACAGCAAAGCCTAGGAAGCCTTGCAGAGAGAGGGGAAAGAATTGTAGGAAAATACCCCCCCAAAAAATATATGTTTTTGTAAGTATGTACACATATGGATTGTATACATATATATTGTAAATAGCCTTTGAGATGGGTGATCCTGTGGTTGGTGTTTTTCCCCATGTCCGGCATCTTATTCTTCCCTAGACATGATGCTTTCATGGTGGTTGCTAGCACCTGAATGATGGTGTCCCCCCGATTCATCTGGTGAGATCGTGATTCCCAAGATGATGGTATTAGGCGGTGGGGCCTTTGGGAAGTGAATAGGTCATAAGGGTGAAACCTTCATGAGTGAGCTTGGTGCTTTCATAAAAGAGACCCCACAGAGCTCCCTTCTGCCTTCCCCCATGTGAAGACACAGTGAGAAAGCAGCCCTACACCATGATGTTGGACTGCCAGCTTCCAGAGCTGTGGGAAGTACCTTTCTGTTGTTCTTTAAGCTACTCAGTTTATGGTACTTTTGTTATAGCAGCCCAAACTGACTGAGACAGTGGTGCTCTTTCTCTGGAGTGACCACGGAGTCCCCCAACACACACACACACACACACACACACACACACACACACACACACACACACCTGTCCCCTTGGCTCAGAGCCACCCAACATAGAGAGCGTAAGGGACGCTCAAGTGGGATGAGTGACAGCTCCCCCAGGACTTTTTCATACCTTTGCTAAGACTGAGGAAAGCAAGTCTCAGACTATAAGGTGTGTGCTTTCCCCACATGATATTCTAGGCGGGAGAACCATTTCCTAATAAAAGTGATGGAAACTCAGTCACTTTGACATTTCAAACTAGACTGTCCCAACCTCCAGGATGTGATAAAGGAAATTCTTGTCCTGGCAGGCAAATGGGATTAAATCAACAAACTGTAAGGGGACTGGAGCCAAAGCAGTAATTCTCTTTGATGCTTTCTCAGTCTGTTCCCTCACTAACAGTGATGTACATTCTTTGCAAAATTTCTTCTGCTTGTTTCATTTTTTGCAACACAAATTAAGCATTTTATAGGGTTAGACAAAATTCATTACTAGCTTTATTTCTAACCTAAGCAATCCTTTGTATCAGGATGGCCTGACATTTTGGGGGCCATGGATTATTCTTTGCAAACACACACACACACACAAACACACACACACACACAAACACACACACACATGCACACGCATATCATTTGAGTGATCATCTAATCACTTGAAAACATAGTGCAGACCCAGGTTAAAATCTCCTTCTCCATAATATTTAAAATCTCAACTTTACTTGCCCATCTGGAAGATTTTCTAGAATGACTAGGATTTCCAATATTTTGAAGGAAGGTATTTTATAATGGTGTTCACACATCTTTTAATTGCTTAGTATTTTCCTTGTACACCTGTAAGCATTTGAAATCTGCAGAATTCCAGCTCTGCCTTTGAGAAACACCACAGTCCACTAAGCAACACATTGCCAGGGGCTGTGGTTTTGACAGGTCCATGGTGCCCTCCATGCCTCCTTTCTTTATGTAAGAATTGTCATACCCATGACCAAGGCCGTTGTGAGGGCTGAGGTCATGTGCACAAAAGCACATTTGGGTGCAGGTGACCATACAAATGTTAGTTGTCATTTTGTGTGCAGCACTAGATAAAATGCCCAGCACACTGACAACTCACAAAAGGTTTGGTGAGTAAATTTGGGAAAATAGCTCTCCTGCTTGTTTCCTCATCTGTACAGTGAAGGGATCGTATGGTTGCTATCTAGCGACCCCTTCTAATTGCATTTGTTTCTCATTTAAAATAATGACAGTTTATAGCATTTTACCATTTTTAAACAGGCTTAACCCTATTATCTCCTTGACTGCCATGATCATGGTCATGTCAGTTACACTAATTCACAGCTCAGTGTTTGGAGCGACAAATGAATGTGAACAATTTCCAAATCTCTTGCTAATGATATTGGACAAACTCAATGATAATAATACATATTTGTACAGACCTTTTAAATTTCAGGAGTGTTCTCCTATATGGTATTTATTGTGCTCTCGAAATTGTGTGGGAAGTAGGCAGGTATTATTGACCTAGTTATTATAAACGAATTACTAAATTAAGAAGGAAGGAATTTAGACTGAGATGAAGTGACTTTGCAAAATCCTCACAGCCGGCTGGTGGAGACCAAAGACTTGGACCCACGCCTGCTCACTGCACGTTCATTCTCTTCCCCCACCACCTCTCCTTCACACCAGCTCGACCTAATAGCAGGCTGAAGCCAAGTTCCTGCCTTCAGAGTCTCAACGCAGGTGGAAGAGAGAGCACCCATTCTGTTACTGGAACATTCCATTAGCCTAACCATACCATCGATTCCCAACTGAATTACTGAAAAAAAATCAGAAGAGCATCCTCTTAAGAGGTGCAATCTGCAGAAGGTTTTGCCCTTCCACTAACAAAGACACAACTGGGCGTTTGTAACTCAGAGTGTGAGGGTGCACATTCACAGGTGCCTGCATCTGCCCCTTGAATCCACCCCATAGTAATTAGGACCCGCATTCTAGTACTAGATAGTGACACGAATCGTCACGCTTGTCATGACTGGGCACAGCCTTTGAAATTTGAAGCAAATTTGTGGAATTGAGTCTCACCAGAGCACCTGGCTAAATTGAGGGGTGTCTCCTGACTAAAACTAGTGGCTTCTACTTGTTTTCTGTCTCCAAGGCTTGTTGGTCAGGGTTGCAATATTTGAGACCTGGGTCTGGCTGACATCAGGAGTAGTTCCCACAACTTAACTTCTGCCTATACTTTATGTTATTCAGTTAATTTCCTGAGAGCCCCCAACATCGAGCTCCTCTCTCTGATCTGAATTAGCTTCACACACACAGTTGAGAGGAACAGGGAATCCATAAGTGCAGAGATAAAGCCTGACTTTCTCCAGAAAAGCATCCTTGAAAATGATTCCAGTGACAATTTGGTCTGATCAATTTTCCAAACTATAGGGTAGCCTGATACAAAAATTCCTCAAGAGATAAGTGGAAGTTTTTCTTGCCTTTGGCATGAGGCACAAGCTACAAATTCCAGTTTCTATCCCCATTTAAGGACTGTCGAATGGGGTTGCGGCTTTGAGAGCCATCCAGTTACTGCGTTGGGATCCACATAATACCTACCGATCCTCAGGGTCTGAGGACCACCATCGTACTGGGACAGGCTTAAGCACGGTCCTGGTGTGTACTTGCCAGCACTGGCCGGGGTCTGGCATGGCACTCTCCGCAAGCATCCTAGATCTGGGCTTGAATTCATCCTGTAATGACAGCTCAAATTCTCCAAGTCCCGGAGAGCAGGCCAGGCTCTAGGAATGCCACATACAGCTGACCTGTTCTTTACAGAGTCCAGTTCTACCTCCCGAGGGGGATGCCCCATGTCTGTAAGGAACTATGTGTCATTGAGTGTAGATTTAGCACCCCCTCCAGTTTACCACCCATTAGTACTTGGCCTCAATCATCCTACTGAGCTCGGGAAGCACTGCAAATGCCCTGCATTGACTGGGGTGTCCAGTTGCCCCCATGAGTCCTCACAAAGTTGGAAATGCTTCAACTTAATGATGTGGCGAGGTCATTTAAGGACATATGCTCTAACCAAAGGGTCACTCTCTGCTGCCCTGGCTAACATGTCAACACAGTCACCAGAAGAGCAGACCCTCAACCCACATTGAGGGTGATGATAGTCTGAGGGAGACTGGATCCCATGTGTCTTAATCCAAAGACCCAATACAAATGTCCCCAGAGTGTCCCAGACATTGCTGAGCCCTCTGCATTTCCAAAGAACAAGGCAGCGCCCTACGTGCCAGCAAAGGGTTTGGTCCTCCCATCCTCCTGGGTCTGCTCCCTGGAGAGCCGCAGAGTGGTGCTATCTCATTTCTACCACACAGCAATCCCAGCTATGATCCATCTTCGTATTGTTTTCCTCTCTCAGAAATTCAATCTCACTCAGCATTTTCTTTAGTCTGGTATCTGAACAGACAAGCCTCTATGGGAGAGAAATGAGAGGTAACATTGCTGGCTACACAGATTTCTGTTATGTCACACCCCCCGGGCACCCTCCCCTCACTGCCCGATGAAAGCCCGATTCACAGGGGGCCGTTCTCAAAACAATTAGCAAATCCCTGCGAAGTACTCCACTTCAGCTTCTTCTGAGACTTCTGAATAAAATGTTCTCCATATCATTATGATTTAACTGAAAGCATCATCTGCTTAAAGAAAAGCAGATCTTACACCATAGAGCATAGTTTTAGAGATGGAGAATACTTACAGCAAACACATAGGACCCTTTACCACCTTTGGATAGATCCATTCCATTTGATTAGCTCCACTTACAAATAAGGCGATGGAGGGCAAAGAAATTAAAGGCATTGGGAGAGAAAAGAGCAGTTATAGTAGTCATTTTTTTTTTTTTTTGTACATAGTGCACAAGGGCTTGTCAACTTATAACACAGTTTGCAATTGAGGATGGGCACACTGAATGCCTTTCTGATGGCAGTAGGGGTATCTGGGGATGGCTCCATGTGACATTCCAGGAGGATGGCTGGAGTTGTGTCATGGACAGGCTACTCCCATCCCCAAGTCATTCACTCTGTCACAGACTACATTTAGCACCTTCCCCTCTAACACAGCACAACCTGGGCAGCCCTCCCCATAACTGAACCATAGTCAGTGACTACAAATTCACAGTAGGATTCCCCAAACCTGGGTCCATGCTCAAAAAATTTTTGTAAAACGTCTTCTGACAAAATAGAAATTTGTTTGGGAATTCATTATGTATATACCCCTCCAAAGCTAGTCACATGTGTTTTGTCCTCGCCTAGAATGCTCTTCATTCTTTGCATCCATGTGGAAATCCCACCTCTCCTCCTGGGTCACTCAAGACCTTGGCATATCAGAAAATCTTCAGTAGCAACCCCAGATACCGTAGGATGTCGTGAGAAAAGCTTGGACATCGTATGTGAGTTTCCATCCTGTTCCTGATAATTGTGTGAGCCAGGACATGCCAGTCAGTCATTGGGAATGTAGGTTTCCGCATAAGCACGTACGTGACACTTAGTAGGTATGTTATTAGGTACCTTTTCTCTTCTTCTAATTGTCCCAATAGGAACCATGCCTTATACCTCTTTGTATCATGGCACCAACGGCAGGATCCTACACACTTCAGAAGCTCGGTAGAAGTCACGTTATTGCCACTGCTGTTGATGTCAGCAATCGCCTACTGTTTTGGATCTGACCACGGCACTGCTCTGCATTCAAAAGGGATACCTCAGAACTACTGCTTGTGGCAGTTCCAAGGATGATAACTATTGCTTTTTAAAGAAGCTTTTCCAATAGGAAAGATTTTGTATATACAGTTTCAGGAAGTATTTTAGAGGATCTTATTTCAATCAATAAGAAAGAAAGGACAATCCTTCAGAGAAAACAAAAACAAAAACGAAAACAAAATATATTTAAACTCAAAGGCAAACCTAAAAAGAATGGGGAGAAAGGAAGCTAAACTTGCTTTTTTTTTTTTTTTTTTTTTCAAATTCTAACTTAGTATTTTTCATATATGGTCTCAATTACTTCTCACAACAATTTTAGGAGTTAAAATATAGGTATTGTTTTAGGGACCGGGCAATCGGTGCACTTGAGTAAATGCACAAGGCCACCAAGCTAGGGAATGGGAGAATTAGGACATAACCTCAGGTTAGTGAAGGTCCATGTTTTCCCCACACCAGGAATTTCTCCTTTTGCAGAATGTTGACCTACAGCCAGATGGAAGAAACAGGTCTTGTGAGGTAATCAATGATGGCAGCCTTAGCAGTCCTTCATCATGGGATCTGAACATATTCCTTTGTCTTTACTACCATATTTTGCCCGATGTACTATTCCCCGGGGATTTTGCTTTGTCAGTGAAAGGTCAGGTTAGATTATAAGAGTTGACTCTCACAACTCAAAATTCATACAAATATCTGCTCCTCGTGGGGTGTTCCGGAATACCAAAAAGCCTCCAAGTTTCAAAGGACAAGACTCTATTAATGACATTTCAGACCTACTGAAATTCAAGGAGATTTGGAGAGTTGACATATAAAATATAGAGGTAATCATATAATTTATCTATCCTTAAGGTAAGTCAAGAGAGAAATGGGCAAGAAACAGAGGGAAGGAACTCTTTGGTGGGCAGAGAAAACAAGATGGAAATATTCTAGAGCAGTCTGCATCCCCTTCACGAGGAACCCTTTACAAAGCCACTTTTGACACCCTCCCACCACCACTACCACACGGAGAGCTCCTGTCCTCAGGGGTACTAGTCACAAAATATTTGAAGGGAAAAGGAGCGGAAGAAGACCAAGTACATTTTACTTTGATTCCTGGCACTTTTAATGCTCATCCCAGGACCTTTTTCTAATATAGTAAATCTGGCAGAATGAGGAGTGGATGGTAGCAGACACAATCACAGGAGAGAATGAAAAGCCACTACTATTAGAATGCCCGTTTTCAAATGGAACTGCAGCTCTATGGTTGTTCTCCATGTGTTCTAAAACAAAGGAAATATTTCAATTATATGTTTTCTCAATATGAGGAGATCATCAAGGGGGAGCTAGTCACCACAGGTAAGATGGAATTGATACAACACAGTGCATGATGTCACCATCTCCTCTTGATATCTGAATCTAAGACATTTGTGAGCAAAGTGATTATTTCCAGTTCTGTGATTACTGCACAATCCACTGACTTTTTATGAAGAACATGTAAAAAATTCAGAACAGTTCCAGTTTACAGATGAGGACAAATGCAGTGATTTGTATTCTAAGGTTCCTGCAGAGGAGTGTGTGTGTGTGTGTGTGTGTGTGTGTGTGTGTGTGTGTGTGTGTGTGTGTGTGTTTATTATGACTGCTTCTTTGCAGGCCATTCTGGTAAGCATATGATTTCTTATATTATAATTTTGGGATGCTTTTCCTTAAAGAACTCCCTGAACTTAACCAGAAACATATAGACACAGCTCATCTTATAGTTAAGTGAAGAAGAGGAAAATGCTAAAAGTAAAATATAAGAAAAGAAGAATCACAGAACTTTAGAGGAAGCGTAAACGTGAACCCAAACTCTGTCTTACAGCTAAGAAAATTGAGTCTCAGAAGTGAAGTAGTCTTGCCAAAAGCACCAAGCGAGACAACAACGTTCAGCTCTTCTGAAGTCTAGTTTCATTGGAAAATGGCTATTGGTGGAAGTCCCTGGAAAAAGTCACCTGTCAGGGGAAAACGGTTCCTAAAGCTAGATAAGCTTTTGTTTGTGTTTCCACAGTAATATTTAGTCCTGGAGGAACAACGGAATCTCTCCTTGCTGATCTAATGACCTCAGTATTAGACCGTGCTGATAGCTATTAAAAGCATCTCTGCCCTAGGTTTGCTTTAGTGCAAGAGGAAAGCATTATTAATGAACATTCCTAATGTCACCTCACCTAGTTCTGGACCGAGCTTTTCAAGCTTGCTAGTGTTCTACAGACCTTGAGAGAGAGCCAGGTGTGAGGCAGCCTTTCAAGCTGATCTTTTTTTTTTTTTTTTTTTTTAAGATTTTATTTATTTATTTGAGAGAGAGAATGAGACAGAGAGAGAGCATGAGATGCGGGAGGATCAGAGGGAGAAGCAGACTCCCTGTCGAGCAGGGAGCCTGATGCGGGACTCGATCCCGGGACCCCAGGATCATGACCTGAGCCGAAGGCAGTCGCTTAACCAACTGAGCCACCCAGGCGCCCTTCAAGCTGATCTTAAAAGTCATAGTCAATAAAGCCTGTGGTTTTCCCCACATGGATTCTTGTGGGATTCACCTTGAGACAATCTGGGGGATGTTGACTGCATTTCTTGTTTCCTACCAAAATCCACTTTGCCACTCCTAAAATGTGGATCAGAGCAGATGGGGAAGGCTTTCTCCATCTGGGTTCTTCGTTTTTTCTCTCCTCCTTCAGAGATTGACTGGATAGAAAAGGAAAATAATTTTTTTTTTTTTTTTTTGTGAGCATTTTGCTATATATCAACCATTGTTGATTTTCCCAACAGGTCTATGAGATAGGTATCATTTTCCATATTTTTAGGTGAACAAACTTAGGTTAGGTGTTTCTTAAGGTCAATGTTTAGAAAGTGACAGATGTGGGATTCAGAGCATAACTTTTTGACCACAAAATCAACCCCCATACAAGTGGTTCCCAAAGAATGAACTCAGCCTTCATCTGTGTCACCTAGAACTAGTCAGAAATGTGAATTCTTGGGCCCCATCCCAGACACGTTGAATCAGAAGCTCTGGTGTTGGGGTCAGAAATCTTGCCTCAACAAGCCTTCCGTGCCATTTTGATGCACACTGAGACTTGCATTTTGTGTTCCTTTAATTTGGATACCCATTTGTAAAAGAAGAGAATTCACAATTTTCTTAGCCTTCCTAATGGATCATTTATAGCATGGTCTTTCTTCTGACTTAGATTGATTTAACACATCTCAGCTTCCTACATCCTAATGCCATTCACCTGTCTTCTGTTTATATGTCATTAACAAAAGGAAAGTTCTCATCCATGTATATATATGTATGTATGTATATATACACACAGATATACATGCAGTTAAAGGTGTTATTTTATTAGAAAAACATGGAAAAGTATTCAACTGATACATTTTTAAACCAGTTAATGAGAATACTTTTATAAATCAAGATTCATATGAATAATTTAGAAATGGTTATGGAATCCTTTTTTTTTTTTTTTTTTTTTTGATGGCCTAGCAAATGGTCTATCTTGGAGAATGTTCCATGCACACTGGAAAAGAATGTGTATTCTGCTGTTACTGAGTTGAGTGCTCTGTAGATGCCTCAATCTGGTTTTTTTTATAAAGCAACCACAGGAGTGTAGAGGCTAGTGTGTGAGAACCCTGAAGCCCAGGCTTAGGTGCTCCTCAGTATTGGGGGAAAGGGACAGCAGGTGTGGTTTGTAAATGCCGATGCAGCGAAAAGGCTGAGCATGAGTCACCATCTGGCCCTTAGTAAGATGTGACCCCCTACAAAATCATGTGATTCCTGCAAGCCACCCATTCCTTCTCATCGGGGGGGGGCAATAATGACAACCACGTTATGGAGGAGAGTACGTATAAAAGACTTCTGCAAACCATCAGTGATGATTCTGACTTGTGCTTGAATTCCTTGAGCCACCCATACTTCTTGCTCTTCCAAGATAGGCATTGAATTTAGGGAAACAGGAATCCTATGACTCCAATACTGACCCTGCTATTAAGGAAACAATTTCCCCAGTTCTGTATTCACTGTCAACTTTTAGTCTGTGACATTGAATAAGCCAAACAATGACCTGCTTAGCAATCATGGCAGCATACTATATTCTCTAAGATTTTCATGCATGTATAGCTTTTCTAGCTAATTAGCATTCTCCTTTGTGCAAAGTTTTTAATTTCTCATTTTATCTCAAGTATCTTCTTCCTATTTTCTGTCCCCTCCTCAGGCAATTTCACATAAAAGAAAACTACTCTCCCTCCTCATTTCTAAGACTTTTCAGAGGTTTCTGTTGCCATCTCTCCATCTGAGTCTTACTAAGGTAGTTGTTTCATTATTTTAGAGATGTCTTTATCCTTCCCTCTGCCTATTCATCCCATGGCTCAACTCCCATTGCCAAGGGCCAATATCATTCCTAGTATTGCTTAGCCAGAATCCCAATGCTACAGACAGTAGTATGCTTAGGACTGGAGAATTTTTAAAAAGAAAAAAGAAAAGAAAAGAAAAGAAAGAAAAGAAACCCTTGGTGCAAAAGTGCAATGTTCCAGGCACTGAAGCTAGGGCAGAGAAGTGGTCAGAAAGCTGCCTGGTGGGAATTCACCACAGTACCCAACTTACTCTAATCCCATTTGGTTAGTGCTGCTCTAAATAACTGGCATTAGAATTGTGACATAAATCAAGGCTTTCACATCCATTTAGCAATCAGAGGGGGAAAGAGCCTCTAGGAACATAATAATGGGCTTCAACTACAGCCTGATTACATGAAGGGGACCAGAGAGTTCTGGAGGGCTTTCCAGAAACAAGTCTGGGGGGACCTCAGATCAGCGAAGAGAGATAAGACGAAGGGACCACCAATTTCTCTGCAAACGCCCAACAAGGAAGGCTGGACACTAGATGGCAGCAGCACCACACGTGTCCCTTCCCAATTAAACCTCCAGGTCTTGGGGGAAAAAAAATCACAACATTAACACACAAATACAACCAGATTACAAAATCAGCCTATCTTATCTGACAGCCCTCTCCCACCCTCATCCTACGTATGATCGAGAAACGATTTGGCACGAATCATCGTAACTCTCTGATATATGAGCTGGGCAAAGAAAATGCTCCATATAAATAATAGCAAAAATGGGTAGTTATGGTTATTGGGATCATTGTTTCTTAAAAATGGGAATCAGATTTTTTGTACCCCAATGAAAAGAGGTGGTATTAAAGACTTTAAGCAGGACGGACCCAAGGAGAGTGAAGTTCAAAGGACAACCTGGGGCCTGTCACAGTTATGCGTAAAGGTGTTCAATTGTGCACTCAACGTTGCTGATTGGGATCCTAATAAAGTAAAAATCATCTATACATCCTAGACCAGGAGGGTTAAATTTTGGAAACGTTTTTTAATGGGAGAAATCCTTCTTGGTGACATGAGTCATTAAGGCTAGCAATGGAAAGACAAGACACTGTTTCTCAAGAAGTCAGCTCTTCTAAAAGATATATATATATATATATATATATATATATATATATATATATATATATATATATTGGTGGGGGCTGGGATGAGAAGCTGGAAATGAACTATTGGAGCACCTAATGGGTCTTAAACATTTTTGTTGACTTACAGATTTACAGGTATCAACTGGGATCTGATTTGAAATCACAGAGGGGTGATCCTCACCTCTACCTGCTTAGTTCAGCCTAAAGACTAACTCATGGATTCCACTGGGAATTCCTAAATGACTGAGCCATTTGCCTTCTTATTCTCCCTCCAGGGATAACTTCAGCAAAATAGGAAAATCCCAGTCATGTGGAAAATCCAAGTCATATATGTATGTGGAAAATCCAAGTGATGTATGAGACTGTAACTTTCAGGAAATCAGATTGGGTTCCTCATATTTGGAACCTCATGTCCCCGTGAGAGGAACATTAGTTTTTGGTTTTGTTTTTAATTCTTTATTGTTATGTTAATCCCCATACATTACATCATTAGTTTTAGATGTAGTGTTCCATGATTCATTGTTTGTGCATAACACCCAGTGCTCCATGCAGTACGTGCCCTCTTTAATACCCATCACCTGGCTAACCCATCCTCCCACCCCCCTCCCCTCTAGAACCCTCAGTTTGTTTCTCAGAGTCCATCCTCTCTCATGGTTCCTCTACCCCTCCGATTTCCCCCCCTTCATTCTTCCCCTCCTGCTATCTTCTTCTTCTTTTTTTTTTTTCCTTAACATATATTGCATTATTTGTTTCAGAGGTACGAATGGTGGTTTCAATGGTTCCTGGTAGGCTGTAGGGAGACTCAGGAAATCCTGCTTTGGTGCTTACATTTCAAGATTGTAGCCCTTCATTTTCTGGATGGGTTATCACATTCTTATGTAACCTAGAGACCACTGGGGCAAGGGGAATATAAGAAAAATAAGGCAGGAATATAAAAATTATTATGAAATTGCCAATCAATTCAATCTTGAGTTCTGACTGAGACAAAACACGGGTGGAATCAAGCACCATGAGCAATTGCCAACCATGGGCTCTCCATTCCGCCAAAGGCATTCAGTGATGTGAAGGATTCAGTGTTTAGTATCACTGATGACTGTTAATGTTTCGGGACATAGAATGTAATCCTCTCTTACTAAGGTGTGGGGTGTCCATGTTCTGGTTCTCTCCGATCTTCTCAACCTTTTTGGTCAAGAATGGTGAATCCTTTCAATGTCCCTTTGTTAGTGCTAGCACTCACTCGCAATTTCTTTCTTCTATGTACTGAACACAATTCCCTAAAATGCCTTGCCTTACATATTCCCCCCAGAGAGTGCATGAATACCTTTTCTATTTGGGGAGGGTGGAATCTGGTTCATTCTATGTCCTACTGCCATTCTAGAGCTCTCTTCTCTCTCTGCTAGCTTCATCCCTTGGCAGATTCAGAAAGGAGCTCTCTTTTAAAGTCCCTACCCAGCCCATTAAATTTGATACAGAGTTTCACTTGAAGGTTTGCCAATATGCCGCCTCTACTAACCAGACCTTGCTATGAATTCTAGACATTCTTCCTGATTTCGAATTAAATCTAAACCTAAGTTTGTTCACAGATAACCCTAACACAGCCTAAGTCAGGAAATAGGAAAAATCATTCTAACTTCTTGCACATAGTCACCATCCCAAAGATCTCTAAAAAATAATAATATGTATTTTTAAAATTATGTTCCTTTTCCTTCCTTGGGGTCAGAGCTTGTGTGTTCTCTTTCCACCCGCAATTTTTTTCTAAGTTACGCAGGGGACTTGTCTCAGGTCAACAAGGAGAGAGAGATCAGCAGGTGGAGGCCAGCGTCTGCCCCCGCAGAATCCCTCCAGTTTGCTCGAGTTGCTGGGTTGCATTGCCTCTCCTCGCGTGTGGCGTGGGTGTCCCTCACCCGAGCGCCCAGCGAGTCTCCTTTCTCCAGCCTGCGCGCTGCTGCGCGGGAGGCCGAATGGAGCGCGGCACCGCGCAGGGAGCCCGAGGGCCCGAGGCTGGGCTCTGTCTGGGATTGCGCCGTGCCCAGACTCCTTCCCCTCTCTGTGGGTAGGGATGGTTGAGTCCAGCCGCCACGGCAGCGGCTCCTTGTGCCGCTAGCAGCCTGTCTTCTGCGCTCTCCGCCTTCCCTCTCTAGGCTGGCTCTCCTCCCCCCGCGCCCCCTCCCTCCCTCCCGCAGCTCCCACTCGCTGGCTCTCTCTCCAGCTGCCTGGGCTCCAGGTCTCTCCTGGCTGCGCGCTCGCTCCGCGCCTGCCCCCTCCCGCAGCCTCGCCTCCTTGGTGCCTTCCTGCCCAGCTCGGCCGGCGTGTCCCCGGCCCGGCCCGGCAGCCCGGTCGGCGCTCGGAGCCGCTCAGCCCTGCAGTGGCTCGGGACCGATGCTATGAGAGGGAAGCGAGCGGGGCGCGCAGACCTGCAGGAGGCGTCGGGTGCGCGGCCGGTCTGGGGACAGGGATCTGTCTCCGGCTCGCCTTGCCCTCTGGTGATTATTTGGCTCTGTTCATAGCCCTGCCGGTCCTCGGAGGAGACGGGCACATCTGAGAAGAGCCATCGGTGTCGTGTGCGTGTGGAATATCTGCAGACATGACTGCGTGGAGGAAATTCAAGTCGCTGTTCCTGCTTCTGGTGCTGCTGGTTCTGTGCGCGGGGCTCCTCACTGCAGCGAAGGGTAAGACAGTCTTGCTTGCTACCGGGGAGATGGGCGAGCCCTCCGAGGCCCCGTTTGCGAACGCAAGTGTGTGTGTTGAGGAGGGCAGGGTACCCGGGCGCTGGCGTCTGCCGGGGGTTCTCCATCACGGACGCTGGGGGAAGGCAATGCCCGAGAGCCGGGCTTCCATCGCCCTCTTCCCACCCTTGTCTCCCCCGCCTCTCCTTCCCTTCACTTGGCTGGCACGACATGCTCTCTTTTTCGGTGGTGTGGGTTGTTGGGGAGAAAGGAGCCAGACCCGAGTTGGGCTGAAACTGCGCTGTGGCGGGCGATGTTGCCTGCTTGGAGAGGTGGCCCAACGGGTGGCCGTGGCTGGGGTGGTTCCCAGGACTTTGCTCGGAGCCCGAGCGGCTGGGAAAGTGGCCCGGGCGAAGCTGGCCTCGCAAGTTCTGGCTCAACAGGGGCTTGGGGGAACCAACAGGCGAGCCTGCCTGCTGCCCAGGCTCCCCGCACCCTTGCACCCACTCGGCGGCCCCTTCTTCCCCCTCCAGCGTACTCAGGGAGTGAGTACCTCCGTAAGGTCGCCCCCGCCTCCCTCTCCCTGGACCTCGCTCCTTGCAAGTTGAAAGGAGCAGGCAGGGTGCGTGAAGAAAGCGGGGAGACCTGGCTGGGGTTCCACCGCATTTGTATTCGCTGTGGTCACAGTGCTCTACCCCTTGCCACCTCTGGTCGAGAGAAGGAGTCTCCCTGGGTCAGTCCCGGGGCTCGGAGCTCTGTGAACTTGGTTTTCTCCTTGAAACGAGTTGAGGAATGTTTTCCTCTAACTAGCCTACAGGCTGCAATCTCGGGGCTGGCAATATCTCCAGTACTTGTCTATTCTCTGGGAAAGAAAACAAGCTCCCTCTTGATTCCGGGAGAGGGAGGGGAGGAGGAGGGGGAGAGAGGGGATATTGATTGATTTTCACATTGGAAAGTACCTGCCCCCATTTCCTCATTTGGGCCTCCTTGGATGCTTCTCCTATCAATCAACACCCCATCGTCCCACTCCTGGGAATATCTATATCTATATAGATTTTTTTTTTCTCTTTGCCTTTTTAAAGGATGCTGTCAAATCTTGAGTGTGTGTGTGTTTTCTGATGGCCATTTGCTCTTTCCCCACCTAAAATTCCCCCCTTCCTCTCTATAGAGTCTTCCATCTTTTTTTTTTTTTTTTTTTTTCCCCATTTTCTATTCCTTCAGTGTTCCAGATTCGAGGGTGATTGACAAGGCGAAGGAGGACTATCTCTGGTTCCATTAGGAAACTCCAGATGGGCCTGGGTGGAGAGAGATGGAGAGAATGGCAGATTAGGCTTCCCCTCCTGGCTGCTCTTCTCCACCCGGCGTCTAGGGAGGGTTGAGAGCTGACCGCAAGGCACTAGACCCTCCACGCACGCACTCACCCCTACGAAAGGGTGTCTGTGGGAATGCGCCCCAAGATCTCAGGGAGCGCAAATGTTTGGTGTTAGTCTCCTGAGCTCCTGGTCGCTCGGAATCAGGGACCTTCCTGCAGACACCTACCCTCTGCCCACGGGCCCGGCTCGGTCCAGACGCCCCGCCTCGGGCGCCACTGTTGGAGCTGCACGGAGGCTCGGCGGCGGAGCAGGGGCGGGCGGGTAGCGGCCTTGGGTCGTGCTGGACTGGCTGGGAACAGAGAAGCGATGCGGGAAAAGTCGAGGGCAAAGAGAGCTACCCCTGGGAAGTGCGTGCAGGGCTTTTCCTCAGGTCCGGGAAGGGGCCTGCCGACAGGACCTGGTTTTGCCTAGCCAAGTCCCTGCGTGGAGAGGGAACACCTGCTACGCAACTCAGCAAAACTTCCCACCCCTTTCCTCTGCACTCAGAGTCCGGCTGTGCCGGGGGCCGCCTCCTTCCCCGGGCAGGCAGCGCAGCCGCGGAGCGCATTCTCGGTTCCCCGCGGCTCCGCGTGCTCCGGGCGCCCTTCCCCCGCAATTAGCAGGGGCTGCTGCGTGGAGACGGCGGCGGCAGCCCTGCCGGAGCTGCTTAGTAATCCGCACACGTGTGCCGGGCGGATTCCGCCCCCTCGCGGGGGGGCCGCGGCAGTCCGCGGGGGCTGGGGGGAGGGTGTGTACCGATAGGTCTTGGGCGGGGGCTGCCGGGGCAGATCCTGGGGCTAACCAGGCAAGGGCGCAAAGTCCCTGGCGCCCCAGTCTGGAGGAGCTGCCACTGGGAGGAGAGCGCCTCCTGCGCCCTGGGGGTCCCAGGTCAGGGATGTAGAAGCCAAGAAGTGGAGTCCAGGGTCCCAGGCCCCTGGCGCGCTGCGTGAGAGTAGGGTGTGCGTGTGTGCGTTTGCGCGGGGAGGGGACCCGGCGACCGCGCTCACTGCGCTATTGGAGACCTAGGTTGTGGGGGGTGCGCGAGGCTCCTTTATCACCCCGGCGGGGCCCGCGGGGCTGGGCCGGCGTTTTCTCTGCGCCCGAAGGGTCAAGTGCGAGCGCAAGTGGCCGCGTGGGAGCGGGCTGCAGGCGGGAGGCTGGTGACGCCAGCACCGGAGTCGCCCTGAGAGCGCTCTGACAGCTAGGGCGAGGTCACAGTCCCCCTGCCTAGCGAAGCGCTGGTGGTCAGGGTCGGGCCTCTGCCCCGGGGCTTGGGCCCCCGGGTGCCTGCGCGCCGGTCGCAGCGCTTCCCCGTGGAGGAGCGCTCCGAGGAAGGCGCCGGCCACCGCTGCCGAGCAGCGCAGCGTGCGCCCAGGTGGCGGCTCCCGTTGTGTCGAAGGCAGGAGAGTTTTTGATGCGTGGGGTATAATTCGTGACCTTTTTTCGGAGTCGTGAGAGGCTGCAGGCGGCTGCAGTTGCGGTCATTAGAACCCGGTACCATCACTACCCGGGTCATCAGCTTTAGTTGATTGTGCTTTACGCTTCGGTGCAAACTTGGGGGTACCCGGAATTCAATTTTGATGTCCTTTTTCTTTTTGATTACTAATATTGTAAAGGTCGAGTCCCAACCGTGCATACCTCCTCAAAAACAGCACATTTTCGGGGACCAAGGGGAGGGAAGAAGGCTTTAAGAGTTTTCATCTAGCAAAGAGGTGGCATAACTCATTCGGTGAGCTCTCAGATTTGCACCCTTATCTGGGGCTGATCTATGGGCTGTTTGGGTGCGCAAAGTTTGCTTTGCTTCTAGATTGTTTCTTGTGTATGTGCAGCGACAAGAATGCAGTGATTTGCAAGCATTACTCAGAAAGCGTCCTAAAAAAGGAGCACGTAATAGTAGCTCCATGGTCTCCCTGTAGGAAGCCTGGGAACGAAAGGTGGAGTGCTTATCAAAATTCCTAATTCTAACATTCACTAACCCACCCAGCAAAGAGATTTAAGCATGCATTACCAAATTTTCACAGCAACCATATAACTCAACATGCACATACAGAGAGAGAAAAAGAGAGAGAAGCCTTCCCAAATCTGTGTGCTTCTAGATGAGTTACCTTCTTAACAATTCATATCACCAGGAAGGATGCTGAGCCCTTACATTTGCTGGCCACATTGCTTTATGGTTGAGCAACCCCACATGTACTCTCTCCTGGGGAAGCCAGGAATTCTTGTGAATAAATGGCTTTCACAGACGCCCCCCCCCAATATGTTAAATACTAAAATGTGAGTCATATAAAGGGAAGTTAAGATTTCTGCATTCATGATTTTCTTACCAAATCATGGGTATTATTATTATTTTTTTTTAGCATTGTGAGGGGATTAAGTTTTGTTTTGTTTTTCAGTGAGGAACTGTTCAGCCAAAAGCCCTGGTGCTTCTGGATTACCTCTATGCTCTTAGTTTGGGATTATAAATCTGTAGAAAGGTAAGCGAAGGGAAGGCTTTCCTCCAAAGTGGCAGGTTGTGTAAACTTGAATAGTGGGGCAATGAAATCTCAATAAACAAGTGCAGAGGAGCAAATAGCAGGTGGTAAAATGGTCCTAGAATCCCCCCAGGGTCCCCAGCATCTCCACCAACACAGGCCCCAGAGGAAAGGGAATCGCTATTTGTATATTGGCTTTCAGCAGGCCAATCATGCTTGATAAGAAGACTCTTCAGGTACTGATTCTAAGTTCCTACAAACAGGCACAGTGGGCTCCTCCTGAGGGCAATGCCTCCTTCCTCTCCAGTTTATTGTCTCAAACAAACACCAACAGTTCTTCGAAAATGTCAAGAAAATGGTTCAGCTTCCTTTAAGAAATAGATAAACAAAGGCTCAGTGACCGCTTAGTGCTCACTGCAGAAGATACAGCAAATCCAGTGTAGACATTTCTAAGCTGTCAAAATGCAAATGGCATATTAAAAACTCTGTGCTCTACTGAATTCTAAATGTGCCTCTGGTAGGTTTTCTGCTGAGCTCATAGTGAAAATAAGCCACTACGACTTGCGTACATGCACTTTAAGCTGTACTTTCCCCTTTGGCCTTTTATATTTCTTCTCCTTAGGTTCATTTCCCTATAGACTTAAGAAGTTGAACGGGTCCTCCTTGCACAGAGTAGATGACAAAGTTCAGTGGGCTTATTTTAATTGCCTTTGTTGAGCTAATAAATCAGAGGAAGACGTCTGGGTCAAGGCATAGATACTCTACAGCCTACCATATATGTACCTTGTGGTTGATGGGCATAGGATTGCTGGGCCGGCGGCAATAAGGGATAGACTCAGACCAGCTCTACTCCACGGTCTAGCCACTGTAAGGACCAGAGATGGGAATTGTTTGAAACATTAGAACTGGCTTGGCTGTGCCACCTGAAGCAAAGACATACATACTTTGGCTGGTTGAGACTAGTTAGTCCTAAAGGAAACCCATCCTCTGACCTTGTCTTCGTTGTACAGCCCCGTGTGCTTAGCTCACTGGATGTCCACTCCAGGACAGCCTATCACTATGCAAACCGAGCAATCGCATTGAGCTGCTTTCAGCAGTGCAAGGAAGTAGGCCTCTTCCACAGTGACTTTAAGATGACTTTATTTTTGATAATGGACAGAATTAAAATTCCTATTACATATAAAAAAATACAAGAAGATCGTTTCATTGAATTGGTTAAAATGGACTGATGGTAGGAGTTTTGTGAAAATAGCACTCACCTTGTTGCAGTTTTGTGTTTTTTGTGTTTTTGTTTTTTGTTTTTGTTGTTTTGTTTTTTTCCCAGCAAGCAACCTCTTTGGATGCACCATGAAACACTTTTTTTTTTTTTTTTTCCCCTTTTGAGTTTAGCTGCAATTTCTTTAAACCATTTATATCAACCACTAATTTCTGGGAGAGGAAAATGCCACCATTGCTTTAGGGAAGTTGCGTGATCTCTCTTCATCCCTACCATCTTCGTTCTAGCTGGATGAGAGATTTCATCATCCACTAGGCACACTGTCTCATTTAACAAAATCTATTCCTGAATATATTATAAACATTCGACTGAGGAATAACATTTCAACAAATTAACTTGATTTAGAGTCAGTGTTACTTTGACCCACAGTGACAACATTTATCTCTGGCTAAAACTTCTTTGGTGAATGAAAAAAAAACATGCAAGCATGGACCCCTATTAAAAATAGTTCCTATGTCTTTTATGTCTCATACATTCTGCAATTTATTCATTGAAATCTTCCTGCTTTATCTTATACTAGTTTTAGCTTGGGGAAAGCTGTAAAAGGGAAAGGGACATTTCAGTATTACCATTCTCTCCAAATATAAGTAGAATAAAAGGGATCCATCTTGATACTAACAGTCTTAATATTTCCAGTCTTCTACCTTAATACTAACAAGCTTAATGTAATTTTGTCTCATTGCTAGTAAAATAATAAATCATGAATAATGCTTTGTGCTTTAAAAATTACCCTTATTACTGATGTGAGATCAAAGGAAATATAGTCACGGAGAGGTCAAGTTGTTGGTGGCATTTTTCAGTTTTTTCATCCATGAGTCACTTTTAGAATATTGCAACCTGAGACTTAAAGTATGTAAAATATTGGCCTTATTCTTGGTCTTATGTATTTTGGAGATCCTCCACCTCAATAAAATTCAAGAAAAACTAATATGGCATATAGATATTACAGATGAACCTCCAACTTTCTGTCTGAATGATCCAGATAATTGTAAGCCACGTGAGTTGCAAAGGAATCAGAGCAGATTTGGGGGATTTGGAGCATTTCCCCATGGTATTACTGTGGCAACCTTCTGTTTTTGTACTAAACATGTCACCTTTATCATGGTAGATGTTGGCTTTATGACCATGATATAGAGTTTTTGAGTAGCCTTTTGCAAACTCTGTGTGCATAAGAATCACTGGAGGTCTTGTTTAAATGCAAATTCTAAGGCCTCTTTCCCCAAGGATTCTCAATAAATTGGTTTTGGATGGTGTCAGAAATCTGCATTTATATATGTATATATGTTATCTATCTATCTACTAATCCTCCCTCCCTTTCAATAAAAGGCATCAGAATCTAATAACCTCTTCATTGAGACTTTACAGGCTACCTAGCCCCCACTGGTTTCAAGATGAATACACTATATTATGAAATTGTGCAATTATTTCAGAAGATTTCTTCTTTATCATTAGGGCCTCCATCATCGGTGTTCATCATTCTATGCTGTTTTTCAGCTTTTTTTTTTTAAATAAATGGTTTTACAGTAAAGATGAGATTCAAGCTCCTTGTCCATAATATTTGTATTATGGGAAGACTTTAGGGGATAATTATACTCTTTCATATAAAAATACTGTGCGAATGAATGATTTTATTTTTTTCTTTTACTGTTCAGTGTACTCTGATATGATTAGTGTTATGTAAGAAAGAGCTAAATGTGAGATTAAAATTAGAATTATTTGGGGAGTGATCTCTAATGAATTAAAAGCCTTTGAAATTAATTGTGAATTCTAAGCAGTCATTTTCCAGATGCCTGGTGAATCCCTATGCCTTTATTCAGAGAGACTTATTTATTTCTCCTCTTGTTTTTAATAGAAAGTGTCTTTATTGATCTTTTTACAAGTGAGTAATTTTCTATATGAAGTTGATATTCATGTAAAATATATGGGGAACTCTCACCATTGATGTTTCTATAAAATCCCACACCCTTGACATAGCTGTGCTTCTTACACTCTTGCCTGATGACTCTCGGAGTGGATTGCCACTTCCTTTTTCTATCAGTAAATTGATAATGAAGACTACAAACCTTTGACTTTTATGCAAATGGTTAATCTTCAGGGTAACTGAAATTGAAACACAGCTCATTCTTATGAAAATGGGTTCTGCTGGAGTTAAGGACATTCACTTTTCTTTCAAAGAATGGACCATGAGAGTATTGTTCAGAGGCCATCAACAATTTTTGTCTCCATGTTTCAAACTCTTCCTTTTTATGGTTAGGAAAGTGGTGTACTTTGATGTATAATACAGCTGTGGATAGTTAAGACTTGCAGGGAATGATTGGCACTTCATACAGAAAAGAAGAGGGACCCTAACAACATAAGAAAGGTCACATTTTTACAAGAAATTAACTGAATTGAGCAGATACTTCCCTTTATGCTCTAGAAATGTAAATTTCTTCAGCATAAATCTGGCATTTCTTGTTCATCTCATTCTTTTTCTCCCTTCTTTACAAAATATAATTATTGTGAATGACTTAAGACAAACCCAGCATTTGGATTTTATTTTGTTTGTGGTATTGGCTATATACACGAAGTTGCAGGTTACCTGCTCAAGAGGCATGCTCCATTTTCCACGGAAACAATATGAAATTTTCAAACTCTAATAAATCCCAACACTTTTTTTTGTAAATTGTAGATGATATCAAGAGAAAGTCAAGTGAGGAAAATCACCTTGTTACTGTTAGGTGGCATTATTTTTTATTGATATATATCAATATACATATTGATATATATATTTAAGTATTTATATTTATATATATATTTATATATATATATATATATATATAACAATATATATTATATTTAAGTGTATGTGTATATATATATATATTTAAGTATTTAGGTAGAACTACTATTATTTGTGGGAAATATATATGGTGTTAATCTGTTACCATCCTAAACAATGAAGACCTGGGAGTCTGAGGAGAGATTTGGGAAGTCTAGATTCTTAAATAGAATTAGAGTAGTTATTTTGTTCACTTGAAGAGTTATGGTGCATACCAAGCAGAATAACTCAATTCCATATAACTGAAATGCATAAGTTCTTTACTATTTACCTACACACATTAGTAATGACGTAATGAAGATGCCGAATCTGTGCTTGCCCTCAAGGAGCTTTCATTGTTACTAAAAACTACAACAAAACCCTTAAGTTATTGACTTAATTAGTATGTGTTCAAATAAGGGATTATGATACAGACAGCAAATGTCATGTGGATATAGGGGGGGGCTCCCATAGGAGATGGAAAATTGGTCCAGCCTCCAAGAGTGGAGGAGAAAGGAGACAGGGACAAAGTTGGTAAGAATGAAGCTGTTGAATGAGAAATGGGTTTTTTTTTTTTTTTACCCCAATAGTGAGAGTCAGGTTAAGTGTCTAGCATATAGATGAGCCTATAAGTATTGATGCTTCTCAGATATTCTATGGCTCCTGAAAGCTAAAAGTCCAAAATGTGAAGGAATTAACTACTGCCCTGGGAGAATGTCCTGAAATAGGCAAATATGCAACTTATTTGCAGCCTCACCTCCTTTCTTCACACAGCCTGTGGGTCACCCTCTTGTTTGGACTAGAAATCTGTTTCTGGGAAAAAAATATTTTTGCCCTTTTAAAAAACTTTTTTCCCAGGTTCCATGACTGATGCTCTTACTGTTGTTTTTGTTGTAATGACTCCCAGAAAATAATACCAACAGAGCCGTGGGTGTGTGTGTTGGTGGGGCAGGGGAAGGCACGTTACGGTTACTGGTTTACTGGCAATGTGTACTAGTGCCTTAACTACTGTATGTATTTCTACACAATACGGTGTGCTTTCCCCCAGCTGACTTTCCAGTCCTTTATAATCTTGCTTCAGTCTCTCTGTCCAGCTCTATCTCTGTGCTTCCTGCTAGTGACTTCCACTCCAATCAAATCAGTGTAATGCACACCCTAAATGCACCTTGCCTCCCCTCGATTTCAAGCCCACTCAGCTTTGAGTCCCTTTCTAGGTACCTTGCCCATGTCTGACCACCCAATCTCTCTGTCTTCTACATTTCTTTGTCACTTACCACGTTTCACAATCACTGCTTATCACATAACACTGTGAGTTTAGGATCTTCAAAAAAAGTATTGTTTGTTTGCCTGTTTTGTTTCTTACTTTGTAGATTTATTTATTTATTTATTTATTTTTAAAGATTTTATTTATTTATTTGAGACAGAATGAGAGAGAGAGCGAGTACATGAGAGGGGGGAGGGTCAGAGGGAGAAGCAGACTCCCTGCCGAGCAGGGAGCCCGATGCGGGACTCGATCCAGGGACTCCAGGATCATGACCTGAGCCGAAGGCAGTCGCTTAACCAACTGAGCCACCCAGGCACCCCCTTACTTTGTAGATTTAAAGTCCCACACAATTAAAAGGCACTCTTCCAACTCTCAAACTATTGTAGTGTTTCTTTATACATTCACTATTTCTTCAATGAATAAACAAATGTTTTCATAGATGTGATTCTGTCCATTTTTTTAAGTGAGTCAAATTAATGTGTTGAAAATATTTTTTGAAGACTCCTAGAAAATAGATGACTTGTGGAAGGTATCAGGAATGACCTCCTCAAGTCATGAAGAAATGCACTGTGATTTATTTATTCACGTAGACTTATCAAAATAACTAACTTTGAAACCCTATAGCCAAATTACCATTTTGCTGTGCTTATTTGATTCATTTGTTTCTTTTCGTAATTGTTTCTCTTTGTATACAAAGTAACTGGTCTGGGGCATTTGCATTTATTCCCCCAGTGGTAACAATTCAATGATATTAGAGCTGGTACAGAAGATAAGTCAACTTACAATTGTCATTTTGATCTTCGTGACTATTTCATGTCTCAGCTTTTTAATTTAAAAGAATTACATAAGACGATTATGGAACAAAGAACTTATCAGTCTCTTTCTTTTGCCACCACAATTACAAAATTACCTTTCCCGTGTTCTTTCGTGGCAACAAGAGAACCAGAAGGGACACGTTGTCAGGTATTTAAAAGATGACTGGTCTTTGGACCCAAAAGTACAAAAACTATAGCCACACCAAACTCTGGGGCATGATTTCTACCTCCTAGCCTGTGTGTTTTTATTTCAATTTTATGATGGATGGACAATAAGAGGCCATTTAAAAAGAGTTGGTAAAAAAATAACTAAAGTGTTATATGGCAAGGTGAAGTGACTATCCTCTCTTCTGTGAGGTGGCTTCTCTTTTATTTTTAAGAACAGATCCTGTGAGTAGGGGGGAAAAGTGTGTAAGAGATCTGGTATTGCTTACTGCAGCCTTAAAATCAGAATATGAGATTTGAGCCACTTTTTTATGCCTGTTATTTTCAATTTATTTTACTTTTTTAATTTTAATTTAAAAATTATTTGAATCTAGTTGACACACAATATTACATCAGTTTCAGATGTACAACCTAGAGATTCAACTTCTCCATACCTTCTGCCATGCTGACCACAAATGTAGCTATCATCTGTCCCCATCCAACGCTAGTACAACACCACTGACCTTATTATTTTTATGCCTTTTAATGACTACTCATCCTTTGGCCCAAATTAAGGAGGGATAGAGACTGAAAGCCAAGGGCATTTAGAGCAAGATCACATTATGTTGTCCTCTGTTCCCCACATTTCCCTTCTCTGCAGCACCTGACGCCCCCAGCAATAGTTAAGAGCTAGAAAACAGAGTTATGAAGGAGGGGAAGTCCATGTCACTACTGTTTGCGTTAGCTGTCTAATCGCTGTGTAACATGATTACCTCAAATCCAGCAGCTGACACAGCACACATGTAGGATCTTAAACTTCCTGGTGGTCAGGGGGTCTGTGCATAGCTGGGCTGGGGCTCACGAGCTATCATCAGGGTCTTGGCTGGGACTTCATTCTCATCTGGAGCTCAGCTGGGGATGGACCCACTCCTAGCATGACTCAGGGGCTGGCAAAATTCCATTCCTTGTGGTTGTAGGGCTGAGAGCTTAAGTTTATTGCAGGTGATCGGCTGGAACTCACCCTCAGTTCCTAGAGGCTGTCCATGGTTTCTTGCCGGGTGCAGCTTCCCAACATGGCTCAAAGCCAGGGAGGGAGAGACTCAGGAAAATCAGGTGCTGCGATATTACATGTAATCACATGATCACAGACACACAGTCCCATGTAGTCCATCACTTTAGCCCTATTTGATTGGTTAGAAACAAGACCCAGGCCGTGCTCTCTTCACGGGGAGAAGAATTACACAAAAGCATAAACATCAGGCGGTAGGGATCATGGTGGCCACCTTAGGAGTCTATCCACTACACACTCCTAGAAATACATTAATATAGAAAGAGCATCATATAGTCAATAAGCAAAGCCCTAGGACCTGACTAAAAATGGGCAACAAATATAAATTAGGTATTTTGCATAAAGAGCAAAAATAAATAACAGTAGGTAGGAAAAGATCCCTAAACTTATTATTGATCAAAAAAATGTGCATTAAACAATGCCATCCCCCCATTGCATCTGTGAAACTGCAATTCATATAGCCCATGTTTGCAAGCAGGTAGGGAGACCGCATCCATACGCCATTATACATGTACAAAAAAGTTTAGTGGGGAGGAAAGTTGTCCATACCAATCAAAATTCTAAAGTATCAGATATTTTAACCCAGAAATGTAATACATTTGGGAGCAATATATGCTTATTTATTTTTAGCTGTCCCTCTAATAGTGAAAAATTGGACAGAGCTTAAATGTCCATTATTCTAAAATAGCTAAATAAATTGTGCAACACACTGAATACTCTACATGCAAGTGTTTCCGTGGTAAAAGACTGAGGTGACAATTCAAAATACTGTGTACATTTTGCCTCCACCTTCATGTAGGGAAAAAGGAAGCTACTTCTATGCATATATCTGAAATATTTGAAGAGATGCATATATTAGAGCAAAGATGTTTAAATGTTTGATTTTTGGATAATTATGTCAGTTATCTCTAAATAAAATAATAGTTCTTAAATTAAAAAAAAAGATTATTTGGAAAAAACGAAAAGGACAAGTAGTTCCTATCAAACCATTGATGAGAAGAGTAGAGACAGATTATGAGATTTTTGAACTTGAGGTGACCTTCAAGTTTATTATAAAAACTCTTCTTTTACTTGTATCCAGAGAACTTAAGTGTCTTGGACAAATTCCTAGGGAAATTTAAGGCGGAGGTCAGTGTAAGTGAACATTATTCTTATGGGAGCCCACATGCCTTTTGATGACCCTCATTCTGGGTCCCCACTCAGGACCAGGCTGTCCATCTGTCTCCCTCAGTCCTGCCTCTCTGTCCCACTCTGGTGGAAACACAGCTCAGCGCTGAGTGTTTTCCCTGACGTGATGCTCTGGGAAGGCAGTATGGCTAGAAAAGTTCTGGGATTAAGTTTAAAGCCTAAGATCATCCTGGCAGCTGGAGAAGTACCACGCTCACCTTCACACTTCTGAGATGGTCCACAACCACTGGGCGCGCTATGGGACCCTCAGGAGGATGAAACGTGTTAAACAATTATACTGCTTTGTTAAAAAGTCAACTACAGTCTTTTCTTTTAGGTTGCTGAAAACCCAGTGCTGTGACGCCTTTGTGTTAGCTGGTTCATATGTTTCACGTCAGCATAATTGGGGTGACATATTTGCCACTGGGAATATTTAATTCTGAAGAACTTAATGTGTTAAATTCTACCACTCTGAAATATTTATTCATTGGGACTGCTCCAATTAATACAATTAGACAATTCTGTGCTTAAATTTCTTAGTGATTACAGTAACTTGAATTAGGAAATAACTTTTCTGAAGTGAAAACTTGGTTCATTCTTTAAATTGGCAGTTCATGTCAGGTGATGGAAAGAATTCATCTGAGTTTTCCTGCGCTCGGGTGTTCTGTCATGAAGATAACTACACGAATGCTGGGTTTCAGGTGCTTGATGGCTTCCTCTGGAAAGCTGGGCGCTCAGGGCTCTGTCCCTGTGTCTGCCCCTCAGAGTATGTGCCTTGAGAAACAGGAAACTCTCTGACACCAGGTTTTCTCATCTCTGCAAAAGGGATGTTAACTGGACTCAATATTATAAAGATTAGATGAATAAGCATATATAGAAGGCTTAGAGCAGTGCTTGGCAGTTACTAATCTTAAATAAATGTTAACAACTGTTTTATTATAACAACTAAGAAATTAGACTATCAATTCAGGATACTTCAGGACCCAGAAGCAATATCGGAGAAAACCTTATTTTTTTGGAGAAAAATTACTTATGTGACGATTAATAATTATATTTGGTATAAGTTTCTTATATTTATAAGAAGAATCCTGATACTAGTTTCTAGAATTTTTTTAGGATGTACAAAATGCTTTTCCATTCCTTACTTCATTTACAGACACACAAAAATTACTGAGATTTCTCAGAAAGGTCAAGGGCCAATAGGATCAAAGTCATAATTTGACCTTGTGTGTCACATTCAGCTTGAATACTATTAAATGCTCAGTACAGCCACTTAGAGATGTGTTTTGTAGTCATTTATGACCAGAAAGCCTTGGCCATTTGAAGTGACCATGAGAGGAACAATAAAAGAAAATAGTAGAACACTTTTCAAAGTAAGACTGTTCTGAAGAGTAAATCTGTCTACACGTCTAATGTATTGGTTGTGAGTATTCACAACAACCATGCGATGCTTTTGTGTTCTGAAAGAGTTCATATATTTTTCTAACTGCTTAGTTTTGCCCAAGAAAAGTATCTGAGGTTATTTATTTATTTATTTTCTGAGGCTATTCTGAAAGGATCATTGGAAATGGGATGACTTGCTGCTTGAGCGTTGTGAAAACATAGATAGATGAGGTCCTCTTGGGCAGTATAGTAAATATCTCACCTTTCTGAAAGTACCGTCAGTGAAGTTGGAGACTCTCAGGTGATTAGAATCTGTAAAATATTTAGGGCCTTATCCACTGACTGAAACCCTTATTTCTCCCACTAAACATGGGGCAATCAATCATGCTAAGGCAGTCAATATAATCTGGCCTTTTTCTTCTGGTTTAGGCTTTCCAGTGTTATGTCTAATGACTCAAGTATGATTGACCGTTGAATTGAGAAACCTGCCCATACCTCATCTGCCTGCTCTAAGGCCGGACAGCGGTGTTGAGGTGTGGAAAAGTAGTGGTCTCTGTGTTTGAAAGCCCAAGTTAGTGACAAAA
Organism: Halichoerus grypus; assembly: GCF_964656455.1. Classification (NCBI taxonomy): domain Eukaryota; kingdom Metazoa; phylum Chordata; class Mammalia; order Carnivora; family Phocidae; genus Halichoerus; species Halichoerus grypus. The sequence continues at coordinate 203,707,377 of NC_135714.1, forward strand.
CTAAATCCAAAATCGTGATGTTAGAATAAGATGTCCTTTCCAGGGTCACATGATTGAAACATTCAGAAGAGGCTACTTAGAACTCCAGTGCCCATTAGAAAAATACAGACTCTTCGATGTCAGCTCTACCTAGTTTGGCTGTCAACGCGAGCGTCTGTGTCTCTCACCCCTGCCCTGGCCAAGCGCTCACTGACACCGAAACCTTGTAAACATAGCAGCTCTGCAGGGCATGCAGGGAAGAAGGACTTGTCAGGTCTTGGGTGTGAGATCCATCCATCTCATGGGTTTCCTGGATTCTCCTCATTGTGCTCAGGGTCCTGCTGCAGGGCCCGTGGCTTCAGGTCCCCATGGTGTCTCCTCCAGCAAACGCCAGCCTGGAAGCAGCCCATGTCATGGTTTGTGACTTGGCTTTTGAATGCGGTCTTGTTAGGAGACACTCACTCAACATTTCTTCAACAAGCGACCTGAGAGGGAGGAAGAGACATTTTTTCCCCCGTGTGCAGAAGTCCATGACCCCACACTGCATTCACACACCACAGTTTCCTCTGGCTAAAAGTCATTTGGCCTGTGCCATAGAAAGGACTGCTCAATGAGTCTGTGGTAAGTGGTGCTCTGTTACTGAAACGAAACACGCATAACTCTCCTCACCTGTTCAGACAGTGGAATTTTAGCTTCTAGTCTCTGCAAAGTCGTTCATAGCCCATTTGGCTGTTCTTGAGGAGCTATATGATCAATTAGATATCTTTTCTTTTTAATGAGATAGTAATTAGTTAACAAGTAAAACACTAATGGTCAACACTGTATAAAAAATTTCAGGACACATGATTGATGAACAGGTAAACCATCCAGAGAATAATACCTGTGTGACTGTTGGCAGAGAAAATGGTATAAAAATGAGTACCTCACAAGCACTTACAATGGTCAGTTCAAGTGCAGATGGGAGACATCTGACAAACTGCAGTATTAGAAGAAAAAGACAACAGATACCCTCATTCGACCACTGCAGAACACATTCAATGCTCTAGTGGGTTTTCTTTGTTTACAGCTGACTGGCAGACTGTGTTGGCATACCCTTAAGGACAGTTCCGCTGAAGTGGCACTTAAATGAATATTTGATGAAGAAAGAGGTCATTGGAGGGAAGGGATGTGTAACATACCTACCAAACCAAATTTATTTCCACGGTGACACATTTCCAACAGGTCCGGGCAGGGCGTGGCGGGGTGGGGTTAACACAGATGAGAATGTGGAAGCAAAATGCCATCTCGGTTTTATTCGGATGGACAGGGTAGTTGTAGATGAGTTTCAACACATGACGGGTTTGTTTTTAAGCCAGTTTTAAATTACCAAACTCTTTTGGACCAGTTAAACAATCAGTTTGAAGAGTTTCATCTGTATTGAACTTCATGCGTGCAAAGAGCTAAAATAGTATGTGATACTAGAGGAACATTATGAATCTTTTTACATATTTTCATTAAAAGTATATTTAAGAACAAACTATTTTTTGCATCTTGTTAAGATGCCTTTACTAATTTAGTATAGGATATAAATACAGGAAATAAGTCTAAGGCACATGAAAAAGGCAGAAAACAAGGGCTGGCTACAGAGTTTGGGCTGTTATTCCATGTATTTGTAGATATATGTTAAAGGGGGAAAAAAAGTGATTTGCACTGGCCCCATAACAATTAAAAACTGATTATTGACCCTTATATTTAGGAAGTTATTACATACAACTAAACAAAAGTTCCATTTCAAACCAGAAAGGCATAAACATCCATCAGACAATGGTTCTTCCTTCAAGCAGATTTTCTCATAATAAATAGCTTTTTTTTCAGAGGTGGCCAATGTGAGCAACACAGGGAACAATTTGAGTCCTTCCTGACCAGCTCATCTCCGATTGCTCTGGGCTTCACAAACACTATCTGCCGTTTTGTTTTGTTTTGTTTTGTTTCTTTCCTGTTATTGCAAATAATGCACACACAATTTATGACTGTGACAGGAATGTCATAGTCTTTACTGCCGGAGTGTTTGGCTCGCCTCTTTGTTTACTCAGTACATCAGATGAAGCCATGAAGAGCCCATGGTGGGTAACTGTCCTCTGGCCTACTTGTCGAATCACCCTATGGCACTTTCGAGTAACACCTGCACCTGGAGCCTACAGGATGGAGTTTCTAGTCCAAGCTCTGCTATATTCTAGTTTTGGGACCTCCAAATGGGGTGCTTTGGTTTATTTGTCGGAGAAGGAAGTGATTTGGCTCTTTCCCTTTCTGCCCTGACATTCTTTGACTTCTGTTCTAAGTATAGTTGCAATCAGCTAATCAATACATACTTAGAGGGTTACAGCAGAGTGGCCTAATTTCAATAAGGCCACTTGCAGCCAGGAGGTAGACGTGATCCATGGTGTGTGTGTGTGTGTGTGTGTGTGTGTGTGTGTGTGTGTGTGTGTGTGATTTTTCTTTTTCCTTTCGTATTTATAATGCATTGAACTCAGTAATCTGCAGCTTTTCTCCTCAAATGACATACAGCAGATACTTCCTTTAATTAGTGTCAGTTGAAATTAATTACTCTCTGGGCCTATTTGCTCTGATATTTTCACAACCCCTTTGAAAAATAGAAGTCACCTTGGTGTATTCCAGGCACTGGTGTCTCGGGTCTCTCCTAATTCAGTGGGACCACCAGGTCCCACTGACCATCTGTGTTACGTGGGTCTTGTCCTTCTGGAAAGGTACGTGTCCATTGTGACTGGGGTAGATACCTCCTTTTCCAGCTCTGTCCCTGAATGTGAATGCTTCTAGGAGAGCTGTAGGAAAAGCATCTATATCCTCAGAGTTCACTTTCTATAAATTTTGGAATTAAATCTACTGTTTAATAATTTTTTTTTCAAACCACAGTATCAATCTTAACATTTATTATTTATGTGGAAGTTTATATAGTTGCAAAGTACTCATAATACTTGATAGCATACACCATTTGTGGGAGACAGCTCAATACCCTATCTTATCATCTCATATTCTCCTGACAGGGAACTTGAGGCTCAAAACTCACCTTCTGGCCATGTGTTTTGGGTTCAAGAACGAAGACCAAGGGCATTCTTCTCCAATCTGTTTTAATGCGAGATCCCTGAATCTAATCATTCTTTCTCCTTCCTTTCCAACTGTACAATCCTGCAGCAATAGAATGAGTGAAAAAAAGAAATCTATGTCAATGCTTATTTGTTATACAACAAAACCGTAAAATGTTGACGAGGGTCTTTTCCTGAAGAATTGTACATAGCGAACTGTCCTGCCTCTCTGCTGATTTTTCTTAAAATAATTTTCTGGTGGTGGGCATCTTCCTTCAGCATCTAATGATGTAGACATTGTGTATATAGAATCTTCTAAAGTTCTGTCAAAAACTTTAAAAATATCTAGATTCCAAATATGCACATTAGAAATAATCAAGGGAACCCTTTTAATCCTGCAGCTAAATGTCGACTGCCATGTTAAGCGCTCTAGACTCGGCTCCGTGACATAAAACCCTGTCCAGACAGGGTGATCCAAAACTTCTCTTTGCCTTGGATTGTTTCATTTTAAATCATTACTCTTTTTAAAATTGATTTTCCCTTTTACCTCAGGAAACAGACTTTGGAGGAAAACAGTTTCTACAAGCCAGGTTGATTGTGTTGGATTTCTCGGGTTGATAAGTAAGGAATAAGGGATGCTCTGGGCTGCCATGTTCAGTTCAGAAGAAGCCAAGGCATTCCATAGAACCTCAAGTTTCTCTTTTAAATCTCTGGGTGAATAAAAAGTAAATAAATGCATATGCAACAAGCCTATCCCCATGAAGGGTGCTGGTCCCAGGGCAGGTAAATATGCAATGTTATTCTTGGACAGAGCTCACCTGGAGTCCTTTGGAGGAGCTGTTGAGGTACAAAATTAGCAAAGATGTTGTCCATCTCATAGTTGATTACAGATTGATTCCTCAAAATGATTACATTTTGATTCCTCACTATATCAGGCAGGAATAAACTGTGGGTTTCAGTAGTTATCAGTAGTTTCTATGATTTTATACTGGTTCCCCAAGTAACACATACCATGGAAGCACTAGAAAGAGTTCTAGAACCCGAATTGGGAAAAGTAATGCTTCAATAGAAGCAAATCATATTTTCAGTGCAAGTAAATTTCACATATATTATTGAAATTAATTCAAATATCGAATTAACTTTATTGAGTATCACCTATAAGTCAAGTCCTGGGCTAGTTACAGTGGCTCCGAAGTGAATGAGATAAAGCTCCTGCCCTCAAGCATTTTACACTCAAGTAAGGGTGATATTTTTTCTCAACAATATGATCAGAATAATAAAAAAAAAGGACTGGGCGCCTGGGTGGCTCAGTCGTTAAGCGTCTGCCTTCGGCTCAGGTCATGATCCCAGGGTCCTGGGATCGAGCCCCACATCAGGCTCCCTGCTCCGCGGGAAGCCTGCTTCTCCCTCTCCCACTCCCCCTGCTTGTGTTCCCTCTCTCGCTGTGTCTCTCTCTGTCAAATAAATAAATAAAATCTTTTAAAAAAAAAAAAAAAGGACTAAACACAGTGAAGTTCTACCTGATATTGGAGCTTCAAAGAAATAATACATATTTCTTAGTATGCTGTTATATTTAATAACTACAAGATAGCATGAGTTCCTTTTGATTGCTCAAGCATTCTGGCTAATTTAGATATATTGCACTGTTTTGCCTTCTTTGTGATATCTTTGAAAAGATGTAAAATATGAAATGATAGAATCAAGTCACACAGAAAATCCACATGATTTAATTTTTTTTTTTTTTTTAAGTTTCAGGTGTAGAATTTACTGATTCATCAGTTACATCAATCACCCAATGCTTATCACAACAAGTGCACTCCTTAACCCCCATCCCCTACTTCCTCCATCCCCCCCCACCTCTCCTCTGGGAACCATCAATGTGTTCTCTGTAGTTAAGAGTCTGATTCTTGGTTTGTCTCTCTCTCTTCTTTTTTCCCCAGGATTTTGTTTTTGAAAATGACAGCCACACTAGTGAGTTAACCACACAGTATTTACAAGACTACCCTCTAACAAAGAATGTCAGTACCTTCATTCATTGAACAAACATTTATGCCATTTCATTTTGTTCCAGATATGTGGAAGAAAAATCCAGGAGATAGAGTGAGTAATAAAACAATACATAGCTCCTGACTTCATGATGCTCATCATGTAGACAGCTAGAGAACATGTTTGTAATCATGCAATCTCGGGAACCAAATTCCCCACCTAATGCAGAGGTTCTTTGTTCAGAGTCCTTGAAAGAAAGTCAACCGTTTCTCTTTGAGTATCACTTAGTATCTTGTTCCAGGTTTTATGATTCCCTGGAGGGGGGAAATCTCTCTCTCCATGCAGTAACCCCGGGTCCCCGTTCCTATAAGGTGTGCACGTGTCCCTCGTTTGTGCCTGAAGGAACAGCAGGTAATAATGTAACTCCTTTTTTTTTTTTTTAGATTTTATTTATTTGGCAGAGAGAGAGAGAGAGCAAGTGCACAAGTAGGAAAGGTGGCAGGCAGAGGGAGAGGGAGAAGAAGGAGGTTCTCCACTGAGCAGAGAGCCTGACATTGGGCTGGATCCCAGGACCCTGGGATCATGACCTGAGAAAAGGCAGACGCTTAAGGACTGAGCTACCCAGGCATCCCTCTGATTTTTTTTTTAAAACAAAAACCCAGGGGCGCCTGGGTGGCTCAGTCTTTAAGCGTCTGCCTTCAGCTCAGGTCGTGATCCCAGGGTCCTGGGATCGAGCCCCGCGTTGGGCTCCCTGCTTGGAGGGAAGTCTGCTTCTCCCTCTTCCACTCCCCCTGCTTGTGTTCCCTCTCTCACTGTGTCTCTCTCTGTCAAATAAATAAAATCTTAAAAAAAAAAAAAACCCAAAGCAGTGACCTTTTCTTTGTCACAGAGTCAATGTTGTAAGTTAAATGGCATTTGCCAGGCTATATATTTATAACATTTTATTTAAATCTTTTTAATGATATATTTAAATGAAATAGGAACGCAAATTTTCTATCATTTCATAAATTGCAGTTACTTTTAGCAACAAAATCAAAGCCATTAATATTTATTGTTCATATCATGTGTTACCCAAAGTTGTCAAGATCAACCTTACATTTTTTAAAAGATCTTTTTATCACATAAGAATAGGGTTATAGTGGAAGTCCTAAATGATTTGCTACATTTTGTTCACATAGAGCATCTTTCAAGAATTATGTCTGTAAAGTCGATGAAGATAAAAGTTACGATAAAATTAGCAATAAGAATCAATACCTTTTGTTCTTTTTGTTTGTTTGTTTGTTTTTGTGTCTTTTTGTTCCAGCTGCTTTAGCACTCATTCCCTTGCATGGTTTGCTTCTCCCCACTTGACAGACCGGAGCACTGAGGATCAGAAAGATTCACAATCTACCCAATTCCCAAAGTGAATGAATGACAGAAGCAGGAATAAGATTCATGTCTGTAGCCCAGTTCTGCCACTGAACCATACCTCAAATAATAATGTAGGACAATTCCTCCTCAACTTTTATAGCATTTTGACATACAATTATTTTTATATCAATTTTATGCAAGACCGAACAACATTGTCATTTCTATCTTCTATATTGAGCATTAAATTGCCTTTAGATTTTCAGATATTGAAGAGATAATGTATGTACCATGTAAAACCTAGTAAATATCTAAAATACGCAGCATGTTGTGTACAGCCACCCAATTTTGACCATAATATGATTAAAAATTAAACCTTCAATTTAGTAGCTATTTAAGCCCTCTCCCTTTTGGCATGTTCAGAATAGCATAATACCCTACTTGTTTAAACAGAGAAATCCAATTGCTATCTGAAAAATATTTTTAAATTAGACTATGTTCAAACTCTAGATAGAAACCTCATTTTCTTCTGCTCCACTAAAAAACTGAAATAATAGATTATAGGTCACAGTATGGATGAGAGAGGGTACCATCATAGACCAGAAGCTTCCCATGACTCCCAATATTACAGACACACCTAGACATCAATGGGTTCAGATTAGAAAACCATGTTTCATAATATAATCCTATGAGTACTTTAATAAACTACAGATTTTTGAGATTAAAGGTGAACTGGATCATTTTGAAATAAAAAGAACATCACTTACTAGAGGTTTGCTTTCTGCCTGAGTAGAGAGATAGATAGATGATAGATTGATTGATAGGTAGAGGTTTGTTTTTCTTCTACCTCACTGGAGGGATAGATCAATTAATGGATAGATAATGGATAAATAGACAAATAGATAAAGGTTTGCTTTCTTCTTAACTCACTGGAGGGATGGATAGATGATACGTAGAAAGATAAATTTTCTATAAACTGGCTCCGAACTATGACATGTGCTAACTGATGTATGAGTATCTTCCATCTCATCCTATTTGGGCTACAGTAGAGAAAGAAGACACTATACAATGAGCCATGATATTTAGTAATTACTTACGTAAAATATTTTTCACTAGCAAATTCCTAAACATCTCTTACAGAACATTAACTTGGTGAGCATTTTGTGTTTTGTACAAGTCACTGATAAAGATATGACTAGAAAGACCAACATACAAACACAAACTCCCATGATAAAGGATGTAATAGGCATATCTGTAGTGACCTTGGATACCAAAACAGGAACTGGCAGGTCAATAAGTTGGGCAAAGCTTTACATAAATGGTAGTAGTCAGGAGGAATTTTGAAAAATGAATAATGGTTTTCCAGGAGAAGCGATATCCTTGGTTTCAAACAACGCTAGGTAAAAATGTGCAGAGTCATGAATGTTCATGAGCCATGGTAAGAAGGACAGGGTGCTTGGGTGTGGGAGCAAGTGGTGGTTGAGATCCCAGAGTTGGGGGCTTTTTGTGCATCACTGGGTAGTGTGGAATCCATCCTACCAGTTGGGGAATGGGAGAAAGGATGAGCTAGCTGCCAGGGATTTTTAAGTGAGGGAGAGACATGATCAGGTTTGTTGCAGAAACAAGCCAACATATTATTGCACCTGGGATAGGCAAATATTTGAAAGCTGAGATCCTTAAGTCTTTTGGGCTGGGCCCAGTTGTTGAGGGAATGTTGGAAGTCAGCATTCAGAGAGGTAAGAGAAGTTGGTTTAATTAAGGAGAACCAGTGTAGGATAAGGCAGGGCACATCAGACCATCGCCGGCCTTTGAAAATCTGGGATCCTTTTTCTGGCATGATGGATAACAGAAACTCAGGTGCTGTCTTTCACCCACATTTCTGACAAGGTACCACATCAGACACGGATAGGCAGCAAAAGGTTTGTGGGGGCAAGGAAGAATACCGGGCTGAGAATGGACTTGGGGGCAGTTGGGGGGAGAATGAAAGGTAAAGTCAGTCATTCATTCTCCTTATAAAGAACTGGATCAATATGGACCACAGTCATAGAAATTACTTCCTAGGAGTTCACGTGAGAGTACATTTTTGAATATTGCATTTCCTGATATCACATTCTATGGAATGTAAAACTTGTACTTATATAATCTTATTTCAGAAAAATGACATTTGTATTTTTCCTGCTTTATGAAAATCATTTCTCCTTTTTCATATTTGAATTGAAATTCATCACGAAACAAATTATTTTTCTCAGCTAACCTATGAACCTAATTTGGCTGGTTTGGTTTATTTGTCAGATTCAATTACACAAAAAGATGCCATTTTGATGCTCTGGCCATGTTATATCTGTCTCCCTATCATCTTTATGTAAGGAAAAAAATGCACCATTTTCAATTAATTTGGAAAGTTGATCACTCCACTCTCACATCTGCAGTACTTACCATAGGCATATGCATGTCTTTTGAGATGTGATACTGTTATCTCATTACTTAGACCTTCCTTTTATACCTTTAGTCTGACCACCTTACCTCATTCACCACTTCCTTAGGGACATTGATAGTGTAACAAGAGAAAACTCATCACTGACGCACTAATTCTACATCCCTGAAATGTACGCAACCTGATTAACATTTGAGTAAGAGTAAGAGTATCCAGGCTTCATACTCCTTGAAACTAGAGAATGAAATCATTTCAGGTCTGAGTATAGATCTGAAGTTCAGATACCATTATATATTAAGCTCTGTCAAAATTAGAACTATTTAATAGGGTATTTCAAATTTCTAGGGGGAAAAAGCATTGTCTTAAGATTTAGATATAATGATGGAATAATTTCATGAGAGAGTGTATATAAAGATATAAAGTATCTAGTGTATTCCTTGGCATGATTTAGACATACCATTAGGCATAAAATAATAACATTTTAGTAGAGCTTATTTATCAATATGTGTTATAGGCACAATGGCTTTATCATGATGAAGATTATTATTTTGTTCTCAGAGGAGTTGAATAATCTTATGACTAATTGTTCAGTGGAGGAAAATGTAAGGATGACAAAAGGCTTAAGGAAAAAAAGAATTGATATAAACTCAATTCAAGTATGTTTCAGCCTTGATTTTTTCCTTACTGCTGTGCTGTTTCTGCAAACAAATTAGAAGTAACAACTCTCAGTCTTTAAAATTATTCTCTGAATATGAAGAGTCTCTTTCTTCGATTGATTCCTGAAATTTTTTTGAAGACATATTTATCTGCTCAATTATTCCCAATCAATGACTAATTGAACTAGCCATTACCCTCTGGAGAAAACGGTGATGTCTGGTCAATTTCTCTCCATGCAATAGCATCAGAAGTACAAAATGACATAAAGTAAAATAGCAATATGTAAAAGGCAAAAATTCTCAAAGGAATTTGCAGCACTAGATTGCCAATGCTTCCGTCACTTGAGGTGGTATTTTTAACCGTGCTTGTGAATAAGGGAAAGATGCTTTTATATAATAAATTCAGTAACTTGAAGGGTATGTTGACAGTGTACCATAAATTCCTTAGATTTTTACAGCTTAAGAATAACTGAGTTATTTTTAATCAAGACACATGTTAAATTCAATTCTATAGTTCCTTTTCCTTCCCCCCCCAAATAAAAATTATTAGAAGGATGATTTCTGGGAACTTAATGATAATTTTTTGCTAAGAATATTTTTGCTTTTCTACAATCCTTATGTTTCTACAGAGTGCACACATGTCTAGTTCTGTCAGTTACAAAAATATTTAACACGTCTCTGTGGCATGCACTTATCAACTTCCCTAGGATGGGCACTGGGGGTCAGTGTTTTAGGTGTCCATAGTCCCTGTGGGAGCCTTGAGGTATGTTCCATTGGGGTCTAGAAATGAGTTAATTTTCACCAACTTAATAGGTTAACTTGGTCCCCAAATACCAGAAAATAGTTTGGAACCCTTCAATTCTAATTTTGGTAACAGTCACTGGTATTCAGTTAGAAAGATTTGAAATATCACAAAGTATCCAGTGATTTACATTCCAGACATAATAATCATGGCAAGTTATGTTCACAAGCACTTAAGAATCGTTCTCAAATTGCATGTAGGTCCTGCTTCAAATTCTCTTTATACCTGTAAACATGTATGTCCTCTCAACTTTGATGTTCTTGTTCCATAGTAAATGGGTGAATGAATACATTTTGTCCTCAATATCTGTGAAAGCTCATAAAAGCAGATTTAAGGGGCGCCTGGGTGGCTCAGTCGTTAAGCGTCTGCCTTCGGCTCAGGTCATGATCTCATGGTCCTGGGATCGAGCCCCACATCAGGCTCCCTGCTCGGCAGGAAGCCTGCTTCTCCCTCTCCCACTCGCTCTGCTTGTGTTCCCTCTCTCGCTGTGTCTCTCTCTGTCAAATAAATAAAATCTTAAAAAAAAAAAAAAAAAAGCAGATTTAAATTTAGGCATTTTTCTTTCCTGTATACCTATTCATATTTCACTAGAAAAATTTAAAAATGCATTCACTTCTGTTGTGTTATTTGAGCATCCCAACAAACTTCTAGCAGAACTTAGACCATGTTTGCCTTCCATTTATACAGCAGGAAGTGAAATTCAGTAAAGGGGAGCACCCGATTCTCTCATCTGTAAATGAAAACAGAACAAGACAAAACAATAGGGTCTCAAAGAAGTTAAAGGGCTTGACAAGGACACAAGTGTGGTGAAGTGGGGGCAGCCATTCTTCTCCGAATGTTCAGCTTTTCCTCCCAAGCAAGTCACCTATATGTATGCCGAAATAAACCTACTGGGTGAATAAGCAACACGGTTAGAGAGGTGGGTCTTATTTGGATTGTTTCAAACGGATTCGACTTTGGTTGAAATGATATGTGGGAAGCACTTGTAACTAACTAGGCCTGACACTCACTAGGCATTTGGTAAATCTTAGCTAATTATTGTCAATGGTAGCTTCATTTAACTTGGAATATTTTTGAAATCCTTATTTCAGACACCCTTCATATGTTTTTTCTAAGTCGGATTCATAGCTCATGATTTTCTGTCTGTTATATAAAAAAATACTTGCAGGAATGCATATTCACATTCTTATTTATTTGCCTACAATAGATGTTTTTGAGGTCATTGGAATATAATTGATTTCTTTTTTAAAGTAAAGCAAGATGCATATTGCGGAAAACAGTTTATGAGGTGAAGAAATCATCCAAAGCAAAATGAATCAGTAGATGACAAATGGCAGAGTGCAAAGAAGGACTGAGATTAATTTGTCAAGGGCTAATGTGCTCGAAATCCCTGGTCCCCAAATTCCACTCCACAATAATAAAATACAGTTGGAGCAGCTGTCTCTGCTATTAAACTAAAGTCATTGGTGGGTGTGTAACTGATGTAAGGGTGTAATAAAGAACATTTTCATTCACTAAACACATGTTTGTGTGATCAAAAGGCAAAGAAATTTTCATTTTTCACCTTGGCTTAGGGGCCACAGTAGAATTTCTAGGACCTGGAGACTGGAGGTCTTGGAAGATTTTAAATAATATCAGAAAGATGTCTTTCTGGAAAATCCTACACACCTTAGAACAATTAATTAGTTAATGATGATTCTTCATGCTGTGCCACTTGGATACCTATTGGTTCATTTTGCTCTGTATTTATTTTTCCCTTTTCTCAAATTTGCACCTTGGCCCCTAAATCTTTGGAAGGAATGAGAAGATTCAGAGAAGACTAGGCCACTTGAGAAAATAAAGAGCAAAACAAAATAACCAACCCAGAAACCAGGAAATGGGTTGTCAGATCTACCTACCTATCAAGATAATAATACATTTATGGGGCGCCTGGGTGGCTCAGTCACTGGGCGTCTGCCTTCAGCTCAGGTCACGATCCCAGGGTCCTGGGATGGAGACCCGAATCGGCTCCCTGCTCGGCGGGAAGCCTGCTTCTCCCTCTCCCACTCCCCCTGCTTGTGTTCCCTCTCTCGCTGTGTCTCTGTCAAATAAATAAATAAAATCTTTAAAAAAATAATAATACATTTGTGTTCTTCATATATGTCACTAGGATTTGGCAGTCTATAAATTATAGAGCAGTCAGTGTGAACTCACTCATTCTTTTAATTCCAGAAAGTTTAGAGTATAAGCCATTTCGTAGGAATTGGAAAGTGGAGATACTTCTCTAAGCTTCTGATAGGTATGTCCCACTGAGTGGCAATGGCCATAATTAGTGGCAAATTCAATAATTTGATTGCTTATCATTTGGAGATTGCCATGAAAATCATGTTTTGTTAAGTGAGCAAAACACGTTTAGCTGGACGTTAATATTACAAGGTCAAAAATTGCTTTTAGATACTTCTGGCTACACAAAGCAGTTTCAATGTGAACACACACTAGATGTGTCAACCCCCACCTGAGACCCCTAAATTACAATATATAAATGACAGTAATAAAATTAAATGTATAAACTCACAGAAACAAATAGAATAAGATAGGTCAAACAATAAGGGTGGTAGATACATTTCTGGAGAAAGTGAAGGAATTGTGGCTGATTTAGCAAAATATGTAGAAGGCGATGAAGAGCCTGCAGGAGGGGACCCTCATGGATTTCATTAGCTGGGGGCCCAGATGCTGTGGAATGCAGGGGTGAGGTAGGAGCTTGGTTGAAAATTTGTATCTGGAGTGGCTAGATTCTCAGATCCTCTTCCCTTCCTCTTCCATGCAAACACACAATACACATTCTGCCTGGCACCCCTCACCCTGCCCTTCATCCCAAGAAAGTGGAGGTTCATTTTCCAGAGGGATTATATGGCAGTGTGTCTGGATTTGGGGACATTAAGAACAGTGGGGGACTAAGAATTGAGAAGATCAGGTGAAATTGTTTATAACAAATAATGGAACCCTTTGTCCTTTTTCTCTGCTCTACTTCTCAAACATTGGCAGCCACCATTTCTATCTTCCACCATTATTGACCGCTCATCATTTTCCCCTCTCCCCCCTGTACTTCTGTCCACCCACCCAGGGCAGGAGATTGGAGGATTCTTCTCTCAATAAATTGGAATGATGGCAGCAAAATGACTTACAAATACTGGCATTGGGTGCTTTATCAAAAACCCACCTGGGTATGCCAGAATCCTACAGTCAATTCATCAGACATCAGTCCCTACTTGCAGCAAGCTGAAAAAGAAATTAACATTTATATTGTTCTGTGTTTCACTGGATATTTGTAAAAGACTCTAACACGAAAACCTAAAAACTAAAACAAATATAACAAATAAAACAGAAGACAACAAATATAATGGGGTAAACTGAAGAAAAACTTCCAAATGATCATTAATCCCAGGAGCAAAGAGAACTCTAGTATTCATTCGGCAAGAACTGGATGCAATAAAAATGAATGATCAGAGATAAGAAAAAGTTAATGACAACTACAAATACTGTTGCTGAATAAGGCAATCAATAGATTAGAAAATGAAAGTCAAAGAAATCCCCCAGATGGTAAATAAGTAGTGGAAATTTGAAGTGAAACCAAGAGATGGACAACAGGAAACAGCAGGAAATTAGCAGACTAGTCATATTAGTCAAATAAATATTACAAAAGAAAAATCTCAGACGTAAGTGATATAAATTACCAGATTGAAAATGTTATCTAAATTAAGAAAAAAAAAAGTCCCAGCCAAGTAAAACTTACAAAACAAAAACAAAAATAAGAGAGAGATATTATATATGTTTCTGGGGAAAAAAATAGGGCAGATAGAAGAGTTTGGGAATCATAGGAGCACCAGATTTTTTAGAACAAGGCTGAAAACACTACATGGCAATGAACAATGTCTTCAAATTCTCTGAGGAAATGATTTTCAGACTAGACAAACCAACTCCCACATATTAGGGTTGAATAACCTTACAAGAGGATATGTTCAATGTATTAAGGAGAAACACCAGAAGAGGATGTTTCAAGAAATTGAAGAACCTTTGCGAAGAGTGAGGTGCCATTGTTCATTGTGCAGAACGCCAAGGGACCAATTATTCAAGGTTAGAAGAGTTTTTTTCAGGAGATGCTAAGAGTGATATCTTGAGTGGAAACCTAGAACTGATCTGTTATTAGAGGCGTTTGATGACATTGAAAGTAGTATTTTGGAGATTTTACAGAGCTGCTGAAGTGTTAGGAAAATGATCACTAAGTCCATAGAAGAGTATGCACTCAAAAAGCAGGACATATATTCACAAAATTTAAAAAGCGGTATAAGAAAGTAATTATTGTAAGCTCCTTGGGTTTATAAAAGGTAAATACTGAATTTTAATTTTACCAAAAATACGGTTACTATTTTGGAGGATGAGAAGAGAGAAAAACTTCTATAAGATAGTTAAATGTCTAGCTATCATGTTAGGGAGTCAATATGTAATGTTGGCTGGGAACATTATTGAAATATATATAGTTAAATCTGAAGAAACAGATAAATGAATTATTAATAGTTGTATTTCAGGGTTTGAGGTGCCTTTTAAGATAAGCTTTTATTATTATATAACTTATAGCTTGCTACAAACATACTCAGTTGAGAAAATATTTTCGTCATTTTACAATGCATGATCATCCAGTCTTGCTTCTATATGAGAAACTTGTATACATTGAGATAAAAATTTTATTTTTAGGAAAATCATGGACTAAACCAATCAATAACTTATGTGTATATGTATATATTTCCACTTTTCTATTTATTCTGTATGAAGATAGCAGGATATCTTGCTGTATATAAACACTTAACTATACTTTGTTCTTGTTCCTTGAAGTTCAGCTTAGACTGGCACTTTTCTTTTGTGACTCTTCATCCCTAGTACATACTGGTTGAAAGTCGTTTTCAACTGTGGGAAAGAAAATGTGAGTTAGAAAGCCTGCCAACTCCGTCAAATTTACATTTTCATGGTGAGATCTCTTTGTTCTGTTCTAATTAAAATGCCAGAATATTAAACACATGTCTATAAGTTACGGACATTGCAAAATCCAATAAATATTAAGTTTCAGCTTACCCATCCTTTCGCTGCCCTTCATGCATAGATTGTTTAAACTCCATCCTTGGAGTGAATGAGATCAAACTTTCCTAAGTGAGACAACGATCTTTAGAAAAAAAAATTGAAGAAGAGTTTTGGGGGCCTAATGAACTTCAGAAATACTGAATATAATATATCCCTCCAAAATCATTATTTGACAAATATTTTTAGGGTCCCCACTGTGACTAGGTGCTATTCTGCATAATGAGGATGAATACATGTGCTTTCTTAAGCTTGTATTCTGCTGGGGAGATAGAAGCAATAAACCATCATCATGGCACATATCACATGGGTTTATTTTAGTTTTTTATTATTTATTTATTTATTTTTTTAAGGTTATATTTATTTCTTTATTTGACAGAGAGAGAGACAGACAGCACAAGCGGGGGGAGCAGGAGAGGGAGAAGCAGGGAGCCCTACCTGGGGCTCGATACCAGCACCCCGGGATCGTGACCCGAACCGAAGGCAGATGCTTAACTGACTGAGCCAGCCAGGTGCCCTCATTTTAGTTTTTTAGAGGAAAATAAGTGTTATTTCAAAAAGGAGTATGTAGAGCAGGATAAAGGGGATGTTATGGCAATTCTAATGATGGGGGTCATCCCATTGAGAAATCGATGTTTGACAAAGATTTTTAAAAGGTTAGGTATTTAGTTCTATGGATATTTTGGAAAAGAGCATTCTAGGTAGAAGCAACAGCCAAGACAAAGACCACATGCAGATGTCAGGTGTACATCGGTGCTAGGATTTTGATGTCTAAGGCACCAAGAAGCCATTGAACATTTGAACAAGATGTCTTCTGTGTTGAAGATTATAATCTGAAGAGACAGGGTAGAAGCAAGAAAGGCAGCTAGAAGCAGGATGTGGTTAAACAGGTGAGCTATAATAATGGCTTGGGCCAAGGTGGTCACGGTGAAGAAGGTCAAAATCGGTTAGATTCTGGATGTGTTTGAAGCTAGAATGAACAGGGAATATCCTGAGAGCATTGCATCTTTGTAAATGTCGAAAAACAAGGCCCTGAGAAGTCCTGCAAGAAATAAACCAATTCCATTTTCACTTAGCTTTACTACCTATTGACCTTAGAATCCTTTTGGAAAAATATATAGCAACCATTATTTTGTGGCACTGATGGTGCACAGAATGCATTTAGAAATGCTGTCAGAGAAACCAAGACAATTTGTAAAACTAAGCATAGCCTGAACTATTCTCTTCCAGATAAAATCGTGTTCCCTTTGATGTGATATATGCTATATAACATAGCTTGGTAGTCTCAGCTGAGAAACGCAATTTAGATTTCACACCTTTCTTATTTTTAATTATCTAATTCTCATAAGACCTAAGGAAGCAAAGGGCAGATTTTATGTTTTTTTTTTCCCTAAAAATATTCTTTTCTCTTTATTGAATGAACAAGAAGTCAATAAATTATCTACTTTCTTTGACTAAAGGGCATGCATTTTTCAGACACTTGTCAAGAGCATAGGATATATTTTCTGCATGAAAGCTCTGTTTTTTTCACTTCTAGTTTTAAAAAGGGGAAAATTACTGATGGCTTATAAAAAAAGTTTCATTTATTTATTGAGTCACTAAATCTAATTAGGTCTATTATTCTTAAAAACTCCATGGTAACTCACAAAACCAGAAAGACTGATTCACATAGATTCCATACTTGAATACCTTATTATTATTGCAACAGAACTCAGAGCACTGCCTTGCTTAAGAAGCTGTCAGAATTTCTATTCATTTCAAGAGTTTATAAATTAACTATGGGAATATTTCTGGCTATGGTGTGCTTCGTTCTGAAAGCCTTGGTATCTTCGATATCTATTGCATTTTTCTCTTAATACTTTTAACTTTCATATACCTTTATTATAGATTCACATCTTAAAAAAAAGTCCACTGGTCACAAAATTCATTAATTGTGGTTTAAAATAGGCAGATGAGGAAAAACCATGTTAACCTTGAAATTGATTTTGACAACTGGAAATGTTTCAGAAAATGAAAATATTAGTATTGATGTGTCCAATTTGGGGAATTTTATTGAGCCCCGTTTTCTAATCTCATATTGAATATGTTGACTATCCGTGAAGTATGTCAAGCCCATAACATGGAAACAGTATGTTAAGCATAGTTGATCAAAGTCAACTATGCTTAAAAAACAAAGTTTTGTTTTTAAAGAACATGGATTCTAAGTTTTCAAAGGACCTTATAGAAATCCAGAGATCCATTTTATGGGTTAAGAAATATCAAGTACTCACAGCTTCGTAATATCAAATGAATGCTAAAGATGCTTTCTCTTCAACTTCGTGACTTGTACCATCTGTTGACATCACACAATTATGGAAAAATAACATCTTACTAAGGAGAGAGAAGCAGAAGGAGTACTTCAAGTAAATGACTAAAATACTTCTCCTCATAGACACTAGCTTTATCAATTTGCACTTCCATATTTCAAGGGCTGGCAGAGTTGTGTGCCTACATTTTCCAGTTGTACTCTCCATTTGCTTAGTGCATAGTTGTCCTATGCAGTTTGCTTTTTAAGTTTTAAATAAGCATAATGAGCCCTTACCTAGAAGGTGAAGGGGAAAGGAGGCATGAGAAATAAAGAAAAAAATCCTAATACAGCAATTGCTCTCCCTAAGTTTTTGGTTCATATTACCTCTAGAAAGCTAAACATTAATTCACCTCTTCAGTGCATTTTTTTTCTTTCACATGAGGATCTTTTTTTTTTTTTTTTAAAGATTTTATTTATTTATTTGAGAGAGAGAGAATGAGAGAGAGAGAACACATGAGAGGGGATAGGGTCAGAGGACGAAGCAGACTCCCTGCCGAGCAGGGAGCCCGATGCGGGACTTGATCCAGGGACTCCAGGAACATGACCTGAGCCGAAGGCAGTCACTTAACCAACTGAGCCACCCAGGCGCCCCTCACATGAGGATCTTTTACAAAATTGTTCTTTTTAATCTATCAAGGTACCAATGTCGCAATCATTTTCTCATATAAAACACTAGAAAAGTTGAGAAAAAGTAGTTCTCTCCACTCTGATATGTTTTTCTTTCCTTAAATTATTGAAGGAGTTCAGGATAAAAAGCAGAGGTGTCTGTTCTATGAAATTTCTGACCATGGTGACTATGGCTTTGTGTATAATTGTTGGAAAGCATCAATTTTTAATGAACCCCCAAATTTACTCTTTGATGCCAAATCCTTTCTTCCTTGTTTAAAAATTATTAGGGCCTTTGAACTTGGTTTGAGGTGAGGATTTCAAGCCTGACTCCGGGATTGCTGATGGCAACATCATAATATTTGAAAGGGTGGGCAGAACACCTTGCTAAGCTCGATGTCTATGGATCCGTGTTTTCCAGTTGTTATGAAGGACATTTTCACATCATTACCAGATTTCATTTATTTGAATGGTTCCTCATGATTTATTCCATTCTAGATTCATATTTCTCGCATATCTGGCAAGAGTCCCCAAATCTGTTTCTTTTCCTCTGAATTAGGTGAATATCTCCACTGCATTTCTTCCACTCTCATTCCTCTGCTGTGCCCGTGATGGAATGAGGAGCAGGACGAGGCTGCCCAGGTGGTTGCTTCCCTCCCTTGGGTAAAATGCAAATGAGTGTGGATGCCTGTGGGAGCCCGTGCTAGGGACCACCATGCCGGTGGAGAGAAGACCATTCATTCTTGTTGACTTCCACATGATGTGTGCGGAAGGCGTGGAGCGGGAGGGAGAACCATATCGGTGGATGTGAGAAGTGAGAATACTTGTCGAATCTCCACTCCCTGGAATATTCACTCAGTGTCGACATGATCCCTGTGGGGAGGTTTATTATGCTGCCCATAACTGAGTACACACATGAACAGTTTGCTTTGTTCAGGTCTCAGTTCACTGCCGTACTTTACTGCATTTTATCCTGTACCCTAGTGAATATGGACATATTTTATATCATCATATCTTATGATCAACAAGCTTACTTTTATATTTAAAGATAATTACATTTAGAGGCTCCTGGGCGGTTCAGTTGGTGAAGCATCTACCTTCAGCTCAGGTCATGATCCCAGGGTCCTGGGATCGGGCCCCCCGTCAGGCTCCCTGCTCAGCGGGAATCTGCCTCTCCCTCTCCTTCTGCTGCTCCCCTTGCTTGTGCTCTCTCTCTCTCTCTGTCAAATAAATAAATAAAATCTTTAAAAAAAGAGATAATTACATTCAGATTTTTTTTTTTTATTATGGGCTCTATATGGGTCTGTCCTTTTAAATCATAGGTTCCTGAGGGCCGTAGAAATGTTGGACAACCTAATACAAAAGTAACTTAGGGAAATGAGTTATTTGTTTTATAGGAGGAAGTACTGAGCTTTATTTGGGCTGATGGCCAGACCACTCTTTCCTGGTTTTCGGTTGCTCCAGGAGAAGTCAGAGAGCAAGCCGTCTCTAAAAGCATAGCCCGCTGGGTCTGACAGTGATGGCCTGGAACCCTTTGTGTTCTCAAGACAGGTCACACACAGTGTTATATTCTAGAGTCATATTCTCTAGCTTGAACATTCATTAGAATTACCCAGAGAGCTTTTTAAATATATGTTCTTGGCCTGTGGAGTTCTGATAAATATTTAACAGCTGCTTTCTGGGGGAAAGTGGCCCTGATTTGCAGTGTTTGCCAATTTCTTGGTGTAAATAGTGTGATGATAGCCAATTCCAGGCTGCCACTCTACATGCTGGGTATGGCCTCTGGAGGACCCGTGTGGTACCCCAGCATTGTAGGGGTACCCCACCACCACACATATTGCAGGCACACACAAGCCTCAAGACTCCGAACAACACCAGTAATAGTAAGACATCATAAAATGAATAAGAAGTAAAAAGTTTTGACTATTACTTTTGTTTAATAAAATTTAATTACAGTTTTATAGAACTTATTTTTTTTGGTGATTACTATGTTCATAAATGACTTTCACAATTTCTAAATCCTTCTCTTCGCACCCCTTGGGCACACCACTGGTTCTCCCTCCACCCACAGGTTTTCTGAGATAGTGAATCTGGGGTGGTGCCAGAGGTTCCCATTTCCAGTCATTTCCCTGGAGTTGTTCATCCTGGTGGTCCCAGGCTCGCAACTACCAAGAGAGCAGCCAAAGGTCAGAAAAAGACAAGAAGGTTTTCTCTTCTGAAAAAGGACAGGGAAAATCCAGGAAACTAGATAGGACCATTCTAAAAAAATACAATCGTTACAGACACAGGGGATTGGTATTTCCCTGATCATTCAAATTAGGTATTTTTTTATGATTTTATTTATTTGAGAGAGAGAGTGAGAGGGATCACAGAGGGGAAGGGGGAAGCATACTTGCTGCTGAGCAGGGAGCCCGATGCAGGGCTCGATCCCAGGACCCTGAGATCATGACCTGAGCCAAAGGCAGACGCTTAACCGACTGAGCCACCCAGGCATCCCCAAATCATGTATTTTAAAATAAAGGTTCTCTGAATTTTTGAAGTGACTGTTTAGTTTGTACAAACTTGTCAATACCAACAGCAAAAGTAAGGGAAAATAAGAATTTTCTCGTTGAACTCAAATATGGAAAACCAGAATTATGTCTACCAGGGATTGCTCTTAATATTGCTATTACCCTCTTGTTTCTCTTCATATTCCCATAATGTTTGCATAGTGTGTTATAGCTTACAAAGAATACAAATATACATTAATTACTTTGAGTACAAACTAAGTATTCACATTTGGCAGGATTTTGTCCTATCGTGTATCCTTTTAAAATGCATAAACATTCTCAACAGAACGTGCTTATCATTTAAAAATATTTTACAAAAAAAATAAAATCAACCCTGGATGAATTGAGGATTTCTTTATAATTTATTTTGTTATGAGAGGTGATTGAGTTCAGTCATTCAAATCACCAAATGATGTCAGCTCCCCAAATTGTGTACAGTGCATAGGGTGTTAGTCCAGAAGCCAACAGCTTCCATCAGTCAGGGGGGAAAAAGCAGTTGTAACTTAAGAGTTACAAGTGGAAATATCACCTTTTTAAAATAACAAGCTTCCTTTATTCAAGACCTGTTATTGGCACTTCTATTATAACACTTATCACACCATATTGTAATTGGTAATTGTTGTTTAAAAATAAATTCTTAAACCATGAGCTCCTTGAGGTTAGGGAACCTATAATGAGCTTTCTGTTTATTTTATTTTCTATTGCTAAATAGCAGGTTCTTAATTGATGTTTGTTTGGATTGGTACGTGTAGGGATACATGGAAGAAATAAGGTTATAGAACTGGAGAAAGACACAAAAAACTTTCATGCCTCAATTCTTTTTGGTTGAGAGGTGAGAAGGATAAAAATCTTCATTTCTGCTCCATTCCTCTTGGTCTTGGTAGTTATTCTCAACTTGAGTATGTGTTTGATTCAGCAGGGGAGCTATTTTTTTAAGGTTTTATTTTTAAGTCATCTCTACACCCAATTTACAACCCGCAGATCAAGAGTGGCACACTCTACCAGCTGAGCCAGCCAGGTGCCCTGGTAGGGGAAATTTTTATATATCAAAATCCTGGGTTCAGGCCCTTAGACAAACTGCTTCACTAAGTCCAGGGTTGGTTGCTAGAGTTCGATTTTTAACAAGAACTCCAGATAATTCTTCCTACTGCAGGTAGTTCGTAAGCCACACTTTAGGAAAATTATTGAAGATAAAGTGACTAACAGACAAACAGGTATTGATCTGCAGATCTGGATAGAGCTATAAACAAATTTAGCATCGTGTAAAATTAGTATATTGATAATTTATTCTTGTAAAGACATTAACAGTTAATTCTGATTCCTTCTATACATTTCTATGAGTATTACCACTTTTTTTTAATTAAATTTTATGACCAGTTAACAATTATTTGTCACTAGTCACCAACAAATGGAGATAAAGCTTCTTAGGGGCATGCTTCAAGTGTCATAACTTAACATCCTGAATATATTGGGGTCACCAACAGACTCTTCGTTGTTAAGACATTTGTTTTGTATTTCAAGTAGTAGCATTAATCATAGAACTTTCATTTGTCAGTCATGTGGATGACACAGGCACTCTTCCAGAAGAGGTGCTTCCTGATTGAGTGTTTGTGAATGGATATTTAGAGCATGTTCAATTTTGAATAGGCATTATACTGTCAGAAAGACTGATTTAGTTAGGCCATTTAGAAATATATGTTTGAAAAAAAAAAAGAAATATATGTTTGAAAATAGGACTGGAGACTCTTCAACAAAACTCATGAGGAAATAAGAGATTCCTCCCACCCCCACTCCCTTATGCCTTGGGAATATTTGTACCTTGAGAATTGAATCCCATCAATTTAATTTGGGTTGATATTCTTTGTCTATTTCTGTTTGAATGGATGTTTCTTTTAGGGACTATAATTTTTTTAGCCTTAACAGATGCCCATATACTAATGATCACTCTTATCTTACTTGTGGGAAATCTTAAAAATAAATATGAATGTATGAGTGTGGAATAAAAAAATCTCTGTTCTTGCATTAGAGATTATAAAGTCTGGTGGTATATAGAGCAGTGGATCAAGGCTCCGTACACATTTCACTCTTACAACTTTTCTTTGTTACTACATCACAACCTGCATCAGACAAGCTTAACTGAATATGCTCTCGGTTTTTATTTTATTTTTTATTTATTATTTTTTATTTTTATTTATCTGAAAGAGAGAGAGAGAATGAGCAGTGGGGAGGAGGAGGAGAGAGAGAGAGAGAGAGAGAAGCAGACTCCCTGCTGAGCAGGAAGCCCAATGTGGGGCTCAATCCCAGGACTAAGAGATCATGACCTGAGCCACAGGTAGATGGTTAACCGACTGATGCTCACAGTATTTAAATGCATTGATTACTATGTAGATATTTTATAGTTTCTTTAGCATATAAGATATACATTTAGATTAGATAAAATTTCAAAAAGAAATATTGGAATCTCTTAATATTTGATATTCACACAATGAATGTTCATTTGAATTTATACCTGGTTTTACTTCTGATAGATTTTTTTAAAGATTTTATTTATTTTATTTATTTGAGAGAGAGCATGAGTGGGGAGGGGAAGGGGCAGAAACAGAGGGAGAAGGAGAAGCAGACTCCCTAGTCAGCAGGGAGCCTGACCTGGGGCTCAATGAGGGCTGGATGTAGGACTGGATGTGGGGCTCAATCCCAGGACCCTGAGATCATGACCTAAGCCAAAGGAAGATGCTTAACTGACTGAGCCACCCAGGTGCCTCACTTCTGATAGATTTTAAAATTCATATTTGATGTTCTTCTAGAATGCTCATATTAACTATGTTTAAATATAAGTTGAATACAAAACTATATTGCCAATTATTTTATGTTATTTTTATTTTTTTAAGATTTATTTGTTTTAGTGATAGAGAGAGAGAGAACACACTTGTCCACATGCAGGGGGAGGGGCAGAAGGAGAGGGAGAGAAGCAGACTCCCCACTGAATGCATGAGCCAGGCCAGGGGATCCCAGGACCCTGAAATTATGACCTGAGCCCAAATCAAGAATCAGATGCTTAGCCCACTGAGCCACCCAGGCACCCTCATATTGCCAAATGTTTTAAAAATTAAGATCTCACATTTGTATTAAAGAAAATATTGACAAAAGTAGAATTTCAATAACCAGGAAGGAGTAAAAATGTTTGATATCCTTTAAAATCATTTTTTTTAGGTATAGGTAATTGAAATCCAGTGAATATGACCCGCTGATATACATTATTCCATTTTATAATAATTAAATGCTGAAACATGGACACTTGAATCAATGTGTTATTCAGTTATTCAATCCTCAGTTTTCAGTAAGTGGGTTTACTTTCATTCCCTAATTAACTTGCTTGGAAAATAAGTGATTGTTGCTTCCCTATGACTATTTGTTATAACTTAAATCCATTTTATTATCTATAATAACTTAATTTCATCTTAGAAAAAAACTCTAAAGCTCCACAGAATTGAGACATTTTTATTTATATTTTGTTAAATTATTTTCCAATATACCAAAGGTATATATGCTAATCACAAGATATTAGTTTCAGCAAGATATTTAATGAAATTAAGGCTACCAAATCTATTTGGGATATGTTAATATCACAGCAGTCTATTTGTCTATGATATTGTATAAAATATATTTTGTATGTATATATTTTCTATACATTGTATACAATTAAAATCTTCCAAATATACAATGGTCAGGAGTTGTTGGGCTCTCAAGGAGCTGCCAATTTCAGGTCTGGGGGAAAAAAAGACTTTTTTCTAAATCTATAAATAAAAAGGACACTAATATTTTACAGCATATTGTACATCCAGAGGCCTGCGAAGAGTTTATTAACTCCATTGGTCATTATAAACACCCCGTGAGCAGGAGAAAGCTCTGAAATCTCCTATACAAGGTAGTAAGACACGACTGGGGAAGGAGGAAGGGACCATAAACCTTATTAATAATATAGGGAGAATCTTCCAGGCGACACCTTGACTGATTGCTCATTTTCCACTGAAAGTAAGAAAACCACATAAAATACTTAACAACCCCAGAAGTCATTCACAAGTATTCACAGGCATTTTTCAGCAGCTAGAGTCACACCTCCCATGCTAGCCTGGCTGGAACAATTAGCAATTAAGTGCAGAAATAGCTCCAGTGTTCTTCAGAGACTGAACTTGGAACAATTTTGGACAGAGATTAAAGGTCATTATCAGTAATGACATCAGACAGAGAAGACCTCATTCTGGATTAATGTGGACCACTATGGAATATTGTAGACTACTGTGAACCAAGACTTAGGACAGTGAGTGATGTGGAAATAAGGAAACCATGAAAGAGGAGTCATACCAGAAAGATAGACATTTTTTTCTGACACTTTTGATTAAGTAAGTTACCAATACCTTAGAGAAAGAGACAGTGTCCATTAAAAATCATCCCAAATAGTTACATTCTTCATTTCTTATTTGTATTTGTTGGAGTAATTTTTTTTTTCTTTTTGTAAATTATATATAGGCCCATTCTCTGTTAATGCTTTTGTGTTACTATTACAGTAAACACTCCAACTATGTATCAAGAGCTGCACTTAAAAGACATACAGTGGGTCCTGTTCCAGTTGAGCATGCTGCCCCTGGAATTGATACCATATTGTTAGGGAGTACATGATACACTGTCACTATGGTCAAAGTAATCCATACATTCTCTTTCCTGACATTCTTAGCCATTTTTAAAAAATGATAAACATTACCACAAAAGGACTTAATTCTTTCCCTTAAATCAAGTGATGTGTTTTATAGTAATAGAAGTTTGCTAAAAAAAATAATAATAAGAAGAAAAATAGGTATGTTTAATAGATTGAGGCTGTCAGAATTAACAATAAAATAATGGAAATATTTGGTGTAAACTATCAATTTTGCATTTTTAGTTGACTCAGAAAATCATCAAATGCTTTTAAGAATACATATGTATGAAGAATCATGATGCCACAATTCTAACTAATAGTAGCCTATGTTCTAAGACATTGACATACATAGTAATATTTTAATAGTGTTAAATCGTGACACTTATCTCATTAGTCTGTTCTTCAAGATGTTTTGCTTTAATAATAAAAAAGTCTTCATGATGAATTAAATAAAATATTTTTGTTTAAATTACTATAACAATATGATAGGATATGTGTAGAGAGGTAGAGTAGATGGATGGATGGATGGATAAATAGATGGGGATACAGATCTATCTCCTTTTTATAAGATTTTATTTTATTTATTAGAGTGAGAGCAATAGAGAACACAAGAGGGAGGGGGAGAGAAGGAGCATGAAGCAGACCCCCTACTGATCAGGGAGCCCGATGTGATGTGGGGCTCCATCCCAGGACCCTGGGATCATGACCTGAGCTGAAGACAGAGGTGTAACTAACTGAGCCACTCAAGTGCCCCCAGATCTATCTTTTTATATGTATCCTTTCTCCAGTTTTGCTCAATATTATTTAAAATACAAATTTAGAGAATATCATGAAAAAACTTTGTCAATTTATTTGAAAATCTAAATAAAATGGGCCAATTTCCAGAAAACTTTAACGTACCAAAGTAACTCAATAAAAATCTTCTAATAGTAATTAGTACAGGATTTGCCAGCTTTGGCACTGTTGACACTTTGGAACAGATATGTCATGGTTGGTGGGATGGAGTCTACTGACAGGGCATTTTAGGGTCCTTAGCAAGGTCACTAGATAGCAGCTGTGACATGTAACAACTATAAATGTCTCCAGATGTTGCTACATGTCCTCTGAGAACCAAATTGCCCCACGTTGAGAAACACTGAAATAAAGGAAGCAGTTGAACATTTTCTCAAGGAGAAAATACCATACCCAAGCAGTTTTCCGGGTATTCAGGCAAATGTTGAAGGTACACAGGACTCCAATTTTATACCAACAATTCGAAAGAATTAGAAAGAGAAATATCAATTTATGAGGCCAAGACAACTTTGATAACAAAACAGATATGCTAGTATGTGAAAGGAAAAATCTCAGATCATTACCATTTATGAAGGTAGGTGTAAAAACTCTGAACAAAGTTGCATACACACCAAATGCAATGGGATGTAAAGAGATCTGACAAAATTGAGTTTATCCTTAAAATGCAAGAGAGGTTTAACATTAGAAAATTATTGCCATTTACCATGTGTATGGATTAAAGTAGCACACAAAGGTCATGATTATTCCAATAGAAGCAGAAAAGACATTTGATAAAATTTTACAGTCATTTATGATGAAGACATTTGGCAAAGTAGGAACAGAAAGAAGCTTCCTTAAAGTGTTAAATGATATCAAAGGTGCTACATAAAGCATACCTAAAAGTATATCTACCAGAAACCTGCATTTCTTAATAGAAAAACATATCAAAAAAATCAATTAAAAGAAAAAAGATCACAGTCACCTTTTCTAAACCTTATACTGGAACTCCATTCTAGGACAATAAGGAGATATAAAAACACATTAAAATTTTCAGGACTAGGGGCGCCTGGGTGGCTCAGTCATTAAGTATCTGCTTTTGGCTCAGGTCATGGTCCCAGGGTCCTGGGATCGAGCCCCACATCAGGCTCCCTGCTCTGCAGGAAGCCTGCTTCTCCGTCTCCCACTCCTCCTGCTTGTGTTCCCTCTCTTGCTGTCTCCCTGTCAAATAAATAAATAAATAAAATCTTAAAAAAAAAAGTTTCAGGACTACATAGAAAGAAATCAGACCATTACTATTCTTAAATGATTTAATTGCCTACATAGAAAATCCGCCAGATCATGCACTAAATATTAGAAAAGAGTTTATCAACCTAGCAACAAATACATATTTGTAATTCTGTACTTTGGGGATAATATAAAATATAATAGAAAAATGTAATTTTAAAAGGCACCTTTTGAAATGGCAATGAAACACGAATTACTAGGAATAAATCTTGAAACAGGTTTATAAAACTAGTATTCAAAATATTATAAGACTTTAATGAAAGTCATTAAAAATCTAAATTAATAGATGCATCGCTGGTGGCCTTGTATGTAAATACTCAGAATAAAAAGTATATACATTCTCCCCCCGCCCCCAGACTATAAGTTCAATGCCATTCCAGCCAAAATACCAATAGGAGCTTTTATTAGACCATGACAGCTGATTAAAAAAAAATTGTAGGTGCTGCCTGGGTGGCTCAGTTGGTTAAGCATCTGCCTTCGGCTCAGGTCATAATCCCAGAGTCCTGAAATTGAGCCCCGCATCAGGCTCCTTGCTCAGCGGAGAGCCTGCTTCTCCCTCTCCCTCTGCCTGCCATTCCCCTGCTTGTGCTCTCTCTATCTTTCTCTCTCTATGTGTCAAATAAATAAATAAAATCTTAAAAAAATAAATATATTTAAAAAACTGTAGAAGAATAGTGCGTCAGTAACATCCAAGGAAGAACAACATGGGGAAGAACAAAGCAATATTTATATAAAAATATTTATTATAGAGTTATAGTAGTTAAAATATCACATTTTTAAGTCATGGATAGATAGAGCAATGGGAAATGTAAGGTCTCTGCATACACAGCTTCATGGATCAATGAAAACAGCAGGGACCAATAGAAGGTATTGGGAAAACTAGTTATTCAAATAAAAAAAAATTAGATTCCCATTTCAAACCATTCACAAATAATAATTCCAGATTAAAAGTAAATTTTGAAAACTTTTAGAATAAAATAAATATTTTCATAGAACAATAACTTCTTAAGTAAAGTCACCAGGGACACTAACCATAACAGAAGCATACAACTAAGAAGTTCTTTTCATCAAAAGATAACAAAGAAATATAAAGCTAGAACAAACCAGAAGTAGATATTCTCAACAAATGTAATGGACAAGTGCTTAGTACAGAATGCATAAACAATTATTCCAAGAAAAACAAAAGGCAACTCAATGGAAATATGTGCAAATAGTGTAAATTAGCATACCATAAAAGAGGAAACCAAACATAGTTACTGTATCTAAAATCATAAAAATATTAGACTTTATTAGTGATCAGAATAATAAAAATTAAAACCTTAGATACTGCTTGACACCTACTAGATTGGCAAATGCTACCACCTGGAACAGTAGAAAGTGTCAGGAAATATGTTGTTCAGTGGGGAACTTTACACCCCGCTGACAGAAGTAGGAATTGGCACAGTCATTTGGAAAACTATTTGGAAAACAAATTTTATAGTATTCACAATAATCCTATCAGTAAATCAAACCTCTTATTTTGTGGGCTGATTTATTAGCAGCTAGATTACAAAGGCATCAATTAGTAGCTTGTCAAGATGATATCATATGTGAAGAAAATAAAATGTTAAATTATGGTGCATATAGGATCTGTTTTCTTTAAAGGAACGATTATATTCCTTAATCATTAAATAAGCCATGGCTTTGGTTCACAATGTTATGTCAATATAAATGTGTAATTTGAGGCATGTTTTATTTAAATAGGATCATCATGTAATTAATAGCTGTACAGTTGATAAAACAACATTGGTGTGAAAATTACTGAGCATACTGATGTTGACTTGAAATCCACCTGTACACATTTCACCTTTGGGTAGAGTGAGTGAATAATGTGATTACTACCTCATTGCTTTGGTTTTAATTTGGGAATCAGAATCTAAGTACGGAGTAAAATTTGAACATCATTCCACAGACATAGGTATAAAATTGAGCATTGTATCCAGTTATACAATTTAGTAATGCTTCATGAGGATAGACTGCATTCCTAACCCAGGAAAGCTCAGAGCATGGCTGCCATGTTGCATCTGGACAGGGCCGACACCATGGAGAGCCGCTGGGCAGAGGTCCAACCTGTCAGACTCCGCACACTGCCCAAACCCATCAGAATACTGTCTGATGGCTTCGTGCATTTGTCAGGGTGGAGATATTTGAAAATTGTGACTGCAGCATGTTCAAAACCTGTTCCAAGATTCTAGCAGGTTATACTTTCTGATTGAGGCTTGTAGTTTGGGGGAAATCTTTATTTAGCTACCAAGGTCATGGACTCAAAGGCGGTGGTCCCGGAAACCTCACCGAGATGGGATTAGATCCATGAATGGGATATATTGAGCAAAACCAACAGAAAGGGGTATTCAAGGCTGAGTAGAAAAGTTTTTTGTTTTTTTGTTTTTTTAAAATTTTTATTTATTTATTTACCTATTTATTTTTTAGAGAGAGAGCATGGGTGATTCTGATGGGGGGAAGGTGGTGATGGAGGGGCGGAGGAAGGGGGGAAAGAGAGAATCTCAGGCAGACTCCACACTGATCATGGAGCCCGATGTTGGGCTTGATGTCATGACGCTGAGATCATGACCTGAGCTGAAACCAAGGGTCAGATGCTTAACTGACTGAGCCACCCAGGCGCCCCTGAGTAGCCAAGCTTTCACCTAGAGCAGGTCAAGTTCTGCCTTTGACGCTGTTTGACTCAGAGCCACCTTGAGAAGGCTGAATGTGCCAGTGGGCACACCTTTGTAGCAGCTGTGCTGAGGGTTGCAGCAGACGGGGTAAGCCTCATTTTGACGGGCTTATCACAAGTCTCTGCTCCACCTTCAGGTCCAACTTCTGTCCTGTTGTCTTCACATTCCTTCTAGCAGATTTTCCTAAAACTCCGTATTCTTTTGGAGCATGCTGTTATTCAGGCTCCTACGGGATTCCCTTCCAGATATTACTTCACTTCTGAGTTTCAGTGTCTGATCTTAGAATCTTCAAAATCGGACTCTGCTGCCTATTTAACCTCATCCTTCTTTGCTCTCTGATACTCATCTTTTACTCCATGTAATACCACCCCCTCATTATAGCCTCCACAACCTGTAATCACTTTCCTCTCAGTGTCTTTGTTAATGCCAATTTACCTTGAAAAATCTCCTTTCCTCAAACTCATTCAAATACTCAAGGGTTGACAATTTGCATTCATCCCATAGAATTTCTCCTCCAGAAGATTTTCTCTGGTTAATCTAGTTTTCACTTATTACTTGCACTTTTACTCAATATTATATAACTTTTTTCCACCTTGATCTCCATTTACCTTTTTAAATGACACTGGCATTTTTTTTTCTTTTTTAGTTTTGGTAAAATACACCTAACATACAATTTACCATCTTAGCCATTTTTATGTGCAGTTCAGTAGCATTAAGTACATTTTCATTGTTGTACAACCATCACCACCATAATTGCCAGAACATTTTCATCTTGAAAAATGGAAACTCTATACTTGGTACACAGCAGTACTGCATTTTCTCTCCCCCAGTTCCTGCCATCCGCCATGCTACTTTCTGTTTCTATAAATTTGACTAGTCTAGATACTTTATGTAAGGAGAATCACATGGTATTTGGTTTGTGTGTGTGTGTGTGTGACTGGCTTATTTCACTTAGCATAATGTTGTCAGGGTTTATTCATATTGTAGCAGGTGTCAGAATTTCCTTCTTTTTTTAAAGATGAATGATATTCCAAGTATTCCATTGTATGTACTTACCACATTTTGCTTATCCATTCATCTGTTGAGGGACACTTGGGTTGCTTTCACCTCTTGGCTATTGTGATTAATGCTTCTATGGACATGGGCATACAAATATCTCCTTGAGGCTCTGCTTTAGATTCTTATGAGTATATAGCCCAAAGTGGAATTCTTGGATCTTATAATAATTATATTTTTGGTTTTTTTGTTTGTTTGTTTGTTTGTTTGTTTTTATTTATTCATTTGACAAAGAGAGACACAGCGAGAGAGAGAACACAAGCAGGGGGAGTGGGAGAGGGAGAAGCAGGCCTCCCACAGAGCAGGGAGCCTGATGCGGGGCTCGATCCCAGGACCCTGGGATCATGACCTGAGCCGAAGGCAGACGCTTAACGACTGAGCCACCCAGGTGCCCCTTTGTTTTTTTTTTTTAAGATTTTATTTATTTATTTGAGAGAGAGAGTGAGAGAGAGAAAGAGCACAAGAGCAGGGAGCAGGAGAGGGAGAAGCAGACTCCCTGCTGAGCAGGTAGCCCGACGCGGGACTCGATCCCGGGCCTCCAGGATCATGACCTGAGCCAAAGGCAGTCGCTTAACCAACTGAGCCACCCAGGCGCCCTATTTTTGGTTTTTTGAGAAACTGCCACACGATTTTCCATAGCAGCCGCACCATTTTCCATTCCTGCCAATAGTGTGTGAATGTTCTAATTTCTCCACGACCTCACCAACACATATTATTTCCTATTTATTTTCATAGTAGCCCTTCTAAGGGGTGTGAGGGGACGTCTCTCTGTGGTTTTAATTGGCATTTCCCTAATGATTAGTGGTATTGAGCATCTTTTTATCTGCTTGTTGGACAGTATCACATAAATTGTTGAATTAATCTTTCCATGTATTTCTTGCATGTTAGTTCTGTGTCCTCAGGTGGATTGTAAATACCAATTAGGAATCCCTAATTCAGAATCTCTGATATATTCTTTAAGTTTTCACAAGCTCTGTGAGGTATTCAGTTGATGTTGAGAATTATGAAAATTATATTGAGTAAAAGGATTTCTTTAGCTATCTACAGGCAAGGGTTTGGGGCACTTTTTGGGACTGTTATGTTATCTCCAAGGTGACCGACAACTAGGTTCCCCTGGATCTCCTCTGCAAACTTCGCTTTACCTTAAAATACTCACACTGCTGAACCTTCAAAGGCCTGTTACATCCCCTCTCCTTTCTATAATATCTCGGTCTTTAACTATCGTATGTCCTAAGGATTTCTAAATCTGAATTCCTGGATGTGTCTGTCTCATGAGAATTCCCAGCAATCCAGATGCCTAAAACGCAGTTGAATTAAGACTTGAAAGTATTTATTCTTTTATTCCAAAGCTCCCCATGCCTGTCAAACCTGCACTTAGATTGCTCCAGGCTTTTGACCTTATTTTTGACTCCTCATTCTTCTTTACTTGCCAGGTAAAATAGCCAACAACTCTCATCACTATTCCTTCCTGAAGGCATTTTCTCTATGTCTGTGATCAGTGTCCTTGTGCAGTCCTCCATAATCTCAATTCTGTGTGCCTTTAAGAATCTCTAGCTATTTCATTTATTTCTGGTGGTATCTTGCCTTTGATTTGCTCCAAATACTGCTGCAACCCAAACTTTCTTGCTAAGACTTGGTTTTTATCATATCATTTTCTTGAAGAACAACTTGCAAATGTTCTTTTTTGTCTATCATATCAGGATAGATTTCTTCACATGTTTCAAGGGGTGGCCTATGGAACAGATATGAGGAATAGTCTCAAAAGTTCTAGAGGAGATAACATGGAAAGTGCTGGGGAAATCACAGAGCCAATTTTTGCTTGATATATGGAATATATATTTGTAATTATTTGAAGTATTTTTACATGCAGTTGGTTACAGAAAAATGATGATTTTCAAACAAAGGGCTAAGTGGTCTTGGAAAATATATACCTCATGATGAGCTTACTAATGGCATAGAAATGGAATTAGCCCTTTAGGATTCCTTCAAATCATGAAATCTACAGAGTCAAGCAAGTGTACTCTTTACTCTAAACAACTATTCTCATACCATATAACTTCTCGATTGGTCCAGCTCTAGGAAAGCCACACTCTATAGAGTCCTGAGAGTACCTCACTTTCTCTGGAACTGCTTTAATCAAGTTATCCTTGTCCTGAATGGATACCCACCATCTTCATCGTTTCAGTATTCAGACCTTTCCAAAGAGTTTTCATAGAATGGCTTGGAAACACATTTTCACTCTCTTGGAATTCTTTAACACATATTATCACATCTTTGTTTATGTTCCTGGTTAAAATCCCCTAGCTGTATCATATGTATGCCATTTCTCCTTAGCTGCGTTTAATAAGGTCAACGATGGAATTCTCTGCTAATTTTGTGTCTGCCATGTTGCCTATCACAACGTGATATGTAGTGCTTCCAATGTGTGTATTTGATGGCTAGATTGTGGCAGCAAAATGCATATTGAAAGTTTAGTTCTTGATGACTTATTTATTACAGGGGAGTCACAGTTTTAAATATGTGAGAATTGCTAATCCATGCATTACTTTAATAGTCAGGGGGAATATATTTTTTTAATTTTTTAAAGATTTACTTATTTATTAAGGAGAGAGAGAGAGAGAGCATGCATGTGTGCACGAGAAGGGGGAGTGGCGGAGGGAGAGTGAGGAGAGAGCAGACTCCCCACTGACCGAGGAGCCCCACAAGGGTTAGACGTGGGGCTTAGTCCCATGACCCTGAGATCATGATTTGATCTGAAACCAAAAGTCATACACTCAACCAACTGAGCCACCCAGGTGCCCCCAGAGGAACACATTTTTAAAACAATTAACAAATGAAAATTAAAATATCAGAACTTTGTGAACACTGTCTGTGTCCTGCCCATCCGATGGGGACGGTATAGATACATACAAATGAATCTAATAAACCATGATAAGAATAACATTAGCAAATAAGCAGTGAACTATGAAGGCACTAAGAAGGCAGCAAGTCATTCTATCTGTACGAGTCAAGCAAGCGTTCAAGAGAAGTTATATTGAATCATCAGGAGGTTCCTCTGGTGGAGGAGGGAAGAAGAGATTTCAGAAAATAGGAAAAACAAGAGTAAGATTGTGTGTGTGTATGTCAGATGAAGATAACTAACTTGAAAATAGGGGTTATATTATAACTTGCTCAGAATAAAATATTTAAGAGGTTTGAAGGTGTTAATTGAAAAAAAAGAAGTAAAGAAAGATTTTTAAAGTAAATAAGTGGCACAATCCTATTTACTCAGAATAATATTGAAGAATAAAATGGTTTGAATCCTGTTTTATTGGTCATTTTAAAACTCTGTAACACACACACACACACAGTAGATCGTAGACTCTCTGGTTTGAAGATTTAGTGTCATCAAATTTCTGATGTTTAGATTAACAGAATAAAAATGAGAAAGTTAACAAAGGCTTTAGAAAAGTAACTCATAGATGAAGACAACTGAGTTTTGAAGAAACTTTAGCCTTCTTTTATTGCATTTGTGAGAAATTTATTGTACACCAGGGCTTGCTATGTGAGCATCCTTAGTGTAGAATAGCAGAAATATCTCAGACCATCGCAATGAAATGTTTTCATTTTGAACACTGTATCTTAGTACTCAGAAAGTAAAACATTTATTCTGAATCCTATGCTTTCCAAGAACAGTGTACATTTCATTCAAAGAACCTGTTGAAACAACACAACAGCTTAATAGTGTTTTTCAAAAAATATGTTTGTTTCTATTTAACAGAGTTAACAGATTATAATACTAATTAATCAAAAGAAGCAGCCAGAGACAAATCTTAGTAATTCAGACTAAGAGACATCACTTTGCTCTGAAATTTTCTACACTGTGATGCCTTAACTACTCACTCTATATCTATTCTTGTCTTCCACAAATTCACTCTGAATAGAGTGGACAAGGTAAGTTTCATAAAATGGAAATTGATCAGTTACTATCTTGATTAAACGGCTCCTCTGTCCTTCTATTGTGCTCCCCAGTGGGATCCCAGTCTTCCCTGGTGGCCCATGAGAGTTTGCATGCTGTGGTTTCTGCGTGGTTCTTCAGATTCATTTCTTGCCCCCTTCCCCATCCCTCACTAAGCTTCGTCTATGTTGGGCTTTCAGTTTTCCCATACTCCCCTTCCCAACACATCTACTCTGAAAGTTTTCCTAGTTTTCCCATCTTCTTGACACTCATGTTATTCACTTACCACTCTATACATACTCAGATTTCAGCTTGACTACCTGGTGAGCATGTCCTCTGTGCTCTTCCCCCACCCATCCTCCTCAGGCTTTATCTTAGTCTCCCCCACTCCATTGCCTAGCATGGATTACAGCTGTGTGTTCACATAATGAATGTCTATACAAATATGCATGTAAATATGTAAATATGTATACTCCTCATGAGAATGAGGGCAGGAGACATCCCCATTTTTTCCCACATAGCACCTGGGGTACTCACCAAGTATCTCTGCAGTGAATTAATCTTCTGAAAAATATTAGAAAATGTTCATCTCTCTTATTGGAAGAAAACTCAGTATATATATTTCAGTATATATATATATATATATATATATATATATATGTATGTGTATATATATATATATATGTATATATGTCACTTGAGCATGAGAGTCAGGCATGGCATATTGTAGAATTCATAATAATTATAGGACAATTGTGGTGGGAAACATTTGGAGTTTTTTGAAATGTCTAATGTATTAACTAATTGCACATATACCATTTTGTGATTAACCTAAAATTCTTTGTTGCCACTAAAATTGGAAAAAGTTTAAGCATTTGAAAACTCACGCTTTTTGATCTATTATTCTCAGTTTTTTAGAGAGCGTGAGAGAGTGAGAGAGAGAATCTTAAGCAGGCTCCATGCCCAGCCCAGAGCCCCATGGGCGTTCCATCTCACAACCTGAGATCATGACTTGAGCCCAAATCAAGAGTCGGTGCTTAATCATCTCAGCCACCCAGGTGCCCCAATTCTAAGTATTTTTTTTGCAAAAAGATTACTTTGGGGAGGATGAATCACCAATGCCAAAGCACAATAAATGAAAACAAAATTTAGAGAAGTCAAGAGATGATATTAGTAAGAGAAGATTGGTTAAGTGGCCGCCGTGATGTTAGTATTTTCTTTCTGCTGTCAGTGTGGATTTGCTCTGTTATTCACGTTCTTGTATTTTGTACTGTGTGTGTGTGTGTGTGTACACATCTGTGTGTGCACGCTGTGTGAACATCCTCCCTTGAGGTCACATCACACTTATCTTACTCTGCCCAGGCAAAAACTGTCAAGACACCATTCATACACCAAAAGAAAGCCCTGTTCTGTTTTAAATGGGATGAAATAATTCGTGTGCTTTTATTTTATGTTTCCTTCAGATGCTCCAGCACTGTTGAGGTATTTAGAGGACTTTCCTTCTCTTTGTTCTTTATCATGCTGATAGAGGAGGGATTTGGTGCAGTAGGTTATGAACCATCATTTTGGTCACATCCTGTGCTTTTTAAATCTCTCTTTTATCCAACACATCAGTTCCTATCTTTCCTCGGTGTTACTCATCATAGGAAAAAAAAAAGAAAAAAAAAAAAAAAAAACTTGACTCTGAACATTCCAGCCTGTGGAAGTGCCCGGTAAGAACTCACTGCATCAGCTACTGACCTGTGTTCTTTTGGTGATTACAGAAACAGAGTGAGTTCATGGGCACATCTCATAGGGAAGACAGCACGGAACTATCTGCTCTTACCTTATATTTTAAAGAAATCATTTTTGCTAATAAAACACAAGAGAACCATAATTTGGGCATGAAAAGCAGCAAAAATTCATATTGAATCATTATGTGATTTTGTTATTTAGCTAGCAACTATTTTAAACTAATTTCTAATAGTGCGCTTTCAGGGGCCACACACACAGGTGATCATAACACAAGTTTTATCTAGTTCTGTCTATTCACATTGATGTTTACAGAATTCCAGTGAAAGCTTTAATAGTCATAGGTGATGTTTAATAATGTCAGTGACCTACCCTTGGATTGAAATCAATCTATGAGGCATGTGGGTAATTTAAAATGTTGGCATATATTAAATGAGGTGTTCCATAGTTAGTTCTACTGAAGATATTTAAGATATTCTGCCTTCAAACATTTATTTGAAAATGTACAGTTTATAAACAAGAAGCATAACTGGAAAAGGTGAACAAAATTTAAAAGTCTGTGATGATCATGTACTCTGGACAAAATTCCTTTGTATTTTTTTCTATTTATATCATTTTAAGCATTTCTTCAGTTTTTAAAAGATGATATTTCTGCCTACTCTTAAAACCTCGAGCAGGCTGATTTATTATTTCAATTTTCCTCTGTCCATATTCATTTATTCATAGTCCCATGCACACATTTTGGAAATTAAAATCCCAAAGATAAAACATGTTCTCTGATGATATGATATGTATGGGCATATTTTAGCCAGTCTTTATCATATGGGAATGCAATAGATTCCTGCCTTCCAACTTTGCATGATTTTTCAGGATCTGGATATAGCAAGGAAGATTATCTGGAGAGGACAAAAACCATTTTTATAACTGTAATTACCTGTGCTGCCTGCCTATGATTATTTCAATTTCCCATTGCTGTTTCTTTGATGAAGTCCTCACTCCCTAATGCATTGCACTTTGAGTTCCTATTATTCTTGCCTGTTTTGCTGATTCTTCTGTGAATCTACTGAAAAGGTAGTATAAGTACTAACTGTTCTGAGAGACATGTGACATCCAGGAGCATCCTATTGGAAACGGAAAGTGGTGGAAGGTGGTACTTCCCATTTGATGACATTTGAGTCTGAATATGGTAAACACCAAACCAAGCACACTCAAGTTGCTGTTCCTTTTCTTGTGTTCTTCTTCTTTATTTCTAATCACAGAAAAACTTCTTATGTTTTATTCTTTTCCATCAAATTACCTTCGGTTCATTTCTCAATCTTATTTTACCAAGACATGAAAACATGCAGAGCTTACTTCTTTCATTGCAATGATGACACCATTCCAGAGAGCTTGAGTCCACAGGGTTTGTATTTGAGGAACAGGGTGAATGAGAAGAGATTTGAGGCTTATTGCTGAACATATTGAAATTAAGAGACAGTTTATAACTATGTATACTTGTATTCATGTATTCATCCATACTGGATTCATTCTACATACTGGCTCCCTATTTGGCTCAGCTTAGTGGACTCAGGCTTAAAAGACAGAGTTTCTGACTCTGGTGGTTCACAGTCTCCATTCAGGCATCTGAAATCAGCCAGGAGTGACGACACATGGTGGTGGAGGCTAGAGCTGCACGCTCGGGGGCGGGGTGCAAACAGGAGCGTGTCTCCAACTGCAGAGTTCAGCAAAACTTCCTGATGAAAGTCCTGCCTGAGCTCAGTCACAGAAAATGATTATGACGTGAGGACAGCCAACTTAAGAAGAAAAGTGGGGGGCAAGAATCATTCTAGGTCCATGAAACCCATATGGGAAGGCAGAGGTGTGAGAGAGCGTGGTGTACTCAGGGAATTTTAAATTCTTCTATGGGATTGTTGCATATAGTGCCTGTGGGGAGCTGTAAGACATGAACCTGGGTGTGAAGGCAGGAACGTGGTCATAAAGGCATGTCAGGGTATGGGGACTGAACAGGGTAACTGCTGCATGTGGGTGCTGATAACCCTAAGTTCTAGATGGATAGATGATCGATGGGTAGATAACTAGATTATGAATGATATAGATATATAGGTCTACGGACAGACAGTGGATCGTTGGTTGGTAGATAGATAGAGGGATAGATAGATGATAGATAGATAGATAGATGGATATGTGATAGATGGTAAATAAGATATAGATGTTTGTTAGATGGTAGGCAGGCAGATAGAGATAAATGGATGATAGGTACATAGATACATGGTTGTAGTCCTAAAGAGAGAGACAAAACAATGGTAGCTAGCAGAGAGAAGTGGTAAGGAGGTGATGGAGACACGGGCAGATGGAAGGGTACATTCCGCGTGTAGACAGGGTCCCTCGGCGTCCTGCCAACATCCCCCCTTGTTGCTGCCATGATTCCAGTCAGCCCGAAGCCCCACCTGCAGCTCTCCTGGGTCTCTGTCTGATTTACCCGTCATCATGGTGGAATGTTTATGTGACCATAGGCTGGGGTTTTTCAAAAACACAATAAAAAACATGGACTAGCTTCCTGGATTATTACTTTTACTTGATGGCACCATAAAAATAATATTTCACATGAAAACAAATTATTATAAAATTAAAATTTAGGGTGAAACACACGTTGCTACTGACGCAGGCCACTCTGTGTTGGGTTGTTCAATACCATCCATCGGGGGGGCGTGTACCCTTCTCTACTGTGGGGAATATTTGGATGAAAATGTGGGCGAAGCACTGATTGTGGGCATCAGGCAGCCTCCTCCGTTTCTCGCCACGGTGGCTTCTTCTCGGCAGCTGACTTCTGTTCTGTGGTTTCTGCCTTGTCCCCGGCATGGCCACTCTCAGAGCTGCTCTGTGCAGAGACTGACCCTTTCCACTCATCCCTGCATCTACTCATTTATTTATTTCAGAAACCACAATCACATGAACATCAGTGACTGTTGATGTGGTTATTGCCGTGTGGGAGCAGAGATGAACTTGATGTGCTTCTGGCCATGAGGAAGTCGAAACAGCTAACAAATGAAACCCCTCATGGAAATAATGCTCCTCGGTCTCTTTTCATTTTTAAATTTTTTTTTGGTAAAATCTGTATCTATTTCAGGTGTACCGCATTATGATTTCATATACACAAGCATAGCCAAACGATGACTACAGGCACGCTAGTTAGCATCTTACCTTCATCTAGCTGCTCTTTTCTGTGTGACAAGAGCACCTGAAATCTCTGCTTTTAACTTATTTCGAGTGTTCAGTATCATGTTATTAATTATAGTTTTACACCTTACATTAGATCTCAAGACTTATCGTACACCACCATATCTTTTTGAATGTTTATATCCAATATTTTGCCTATGTATGCCAAATATTTTATCAAATATTAAATGTACCAAGCAGTTTTTAGTTCACATAAATGTGTGGACCTCCCATGCAGGTGCCCTTAGGAGCCAGAGAGGAGGGACATCTGTGAAGAGCTGTGAGTTACTACACGTTTCCATCACTGTCCATCCATCCATCCACTCATGCGCCAACATACCCCGGGGGTATCTGATGGATGCAGCACCTGGCGAGGTGCTGTGGAAATCCTCTGCCTGCCACAAATCCTCCTGTATTATTTGTATCAAAGTGCAATTTTTGAGAAGTATGTTTTCTTTCTCTCTTGAAGTCACAGAACAACTGCTGACATTTACTTACCTTCTGCAATAGCAGCTTTCTCCTTGTTGGCTTTGAAATTAATTTTCTTTATCTTGACACAAAGACCCTAAATATGACTTTTTTCCCCATAGGAACAGACGGTGAGGAGGCAGCAGAAGTTGCAATTTACCAAAAAGGGGGATACTATATTTAAACAGCATATTAATACAGCTGGACAGATTGTGTTCCTCCAACAGAATGTTGTGTTGCTTTTCTGAAATTCACCAGTGCTATCATAACACTTGGTGGGGAAGCATGGCTAATGAGAAGGAAGGACGGAAGGAAGGAAGGAAGGAGAGAAAGATGGAAACAAAGAAAGAGAAATCTATCCTGGGTGGAGAACAAATCAAGGCAAGGATTAAAGAGATTAAATAATTCATGCTGCCAAAGAAAGCACTATTCTTTGATTCCTTAGAGTGACAAAGAAAAAAAGCTCTTTTAACTCATCAGCAAAGGAAAATATTTATAGTATTTTTAAAATTCTGCCTTGAATCTCAGCATTTTGGCTCGGTACCTATCATGTGCCTATAATAACATACTTCAGTATGAGGCAGCAGTTTTGAGCCATCTCAAATATTAGTATTTTGGGGGGGAGGGGAGAAATGACCTGTAGTTAAAGATTTGAACTATTGAACAGGGAGGGGGGATTAAGAAGCCTTATTAAATATACAAAAATTTATATTTACATCCATTTAAACGTGTTATTTTAAGGACAGTACCTAAACATGTCCCAGCGGTACTGGGCGTTTGCTCTCTGAGAATCAGAGGTCCTGTGAGCTTACCAACTCCCTCTAAAAACACATACGGACATATCAGCCTCAGACTACTTCTCTTTGCCCAAATGCCGGACTGTCAGGTTTCTGAGACAAGACCATACGTGACAAACTGAGGGTTTTATTTTCAATTAGCTTCTAGCTAAATGCTTTCATTTATATTTTATTTTAATTGAACTAGGTTTAATGAGGTAGTAGATTATTTCTATTCAAGACAAACTGCCAGAGATTTTGGAAGCCCTTGTATCTTTAGCTCACAGAAGGAGCAGACTCGTTTGCGGATATTCTAGTTGCTGAAATCAGACATTGGATGTTTTATTTTTTTTCTTCTAGAAATATGTCAAGTGTGTAGTTACTTGATACCAAATGTTACTTTTTAAAATAATTTTATGTAAAAGTCACTTTTCTAACAGGAGACAAGTTATATTTAAAAGACTTCCCAAAATGAAATGAAGGGAAGAAATTCAAAGT
This sequence comes from Halichoerus grypus, assembly GCF_964656455.1. Classification (NCBI taxonomy): domain Eukaryota; kingdom Metazoa; phylum Chordata; class Mammalia; order Carnivora; family Phocidae; genus Halichoerus; species Halichoerus grypus. The sequence continues at coordinate 203,749,416 of NC_135714.1, forward strand.
TTACAATTTTAATTATAGCAGAGTGCTCTCTATTGATTTAATGAATCTATCTAGATGCCACTGAAATGTGATTGAAAGTCGAAAATTTTCAAGTAAAAATTGCTTTCGTAAATGCAATCAATTTGATGTTTAATATGTAAAATACCCAATATTGGCAACATGCATTATATTTATTAATACCTGCATTAAATAATCCTCCAAATTAGTTGTAGTTTTAGTTTTCACTCTGGACGTGAACAACTGATGAACATAGTACAAGGATTTTTTAAATAATTATCCCAAGGGTCCAAAGAATATTTGTAAAACACATATACCTACATAACAATCAGTACAATCAGGACTCCTGAAAATTTCCTGAAAATATACTGCAGTTTAAAATGTTTAACAAGCTCCATATATACAAATGGCTTTCTGAGTTTCCCTATGCCTTTGCAGGGTATCTGGACTCCACAGATTGCTTAGACAAGGAGAATAGGGAACAACTCAAAAATAACTCTTGGTTAGTTTCACTTTGTGTTGTGTTAAACAGAAATGTGCAAGTAATTCCTTTTTCAAGGGAGATAGATTATAGATATTTTATGAGTGCATGATAAAGCTAGTTTATAGGATGGCAACAAATGATCCAAACCTTCCTGGTGAAATCAGCTAGGGGCTGGGCACTTGGCTATGGCAGCTCCCTTGATATGAAGACTCAGCTTTGCACATTGATTTGTAGGGTATGTGTTTCAGGGATCCTGGAGCAGAACAAGAACAGGCTGAGAGTGTTGGGCACCAGAAACCAGATGCATCTCCACAGCACTAACTAGTTGGTTCCACAGGTATTTGATTGGCTAAAACAAGTTATGTTTTACCATCCGTACCATCAAGGGGTTGGGGAAGCTTCTTCCTCCTATGCATCAAAGGGAGGGATTAATCACTTATCTGTGACCAGTAGTAATGTCTGTCATAGAAATGTTCAAAATTGTAAGAAAAACCAATATTCCAAATAAAGGACGTAGGCTATGCTTTAATCTATCAGGTCTGGCCCAAATTATTTCAGCAAGACTTAGAGTAAGATAAAAATAATAAAATCAATTATATAGGCCTATGGAAAATGGAGATGTTTGTATAGTTGCCTGAGTCCAAAACCAGTTTCTTTGGGCCCATTAAGTCAAGGATATTTAGTGGCAGATTTACTTTTCTCCTGTCTCCTATTGATAACATGCTTGTTATATTAATGTGTTCTTGTTTTTAACTTAAAGTTCAATAAATGTCTGTGCATTTGGGTTTCTGAATGATGCTAATCCCTGTGCTAGACGGTGGGCTACATAAAAGAACCAGACCCAGAATCTAGGAAACTCTAGGAAAATATAACTAAGGTTAAGAAGCAGCCTGGCTGAGTGATGGTAGCGAGTCAGAGAAATGAATATTTTGCAGGTGAAATGTCCCCTCTTTCCATACATGTCTACATTTTCTAGAACCTGGCAACCTTCTTGTATCCAAAATTAACAATTAGCTAGTATTATCCACAATATAAATGACCTAAAAATTGATACCTGGGGTAGGAAATATTAATATTTCTGGATTTGGCAGGAACTAGTCTTTGGAGAGACAGGTGATAAATGTAATTGTATTCTTATCCTTGCCAATCATAGCAGGGGAGCATAAACTAGATAGAAAATATGCTGGAGTGAGGGATTGGCTTACTCAGCTCTAAACTCGGCTTCAGCTGCTAACAACTTCCAGCACAGCTGTGCTGAGTAAACTAATAATTAGCAGAATGTCAAATTTTCAGAGCTTGTTTCTCAAAGTCATCATATGTAATGTGTGTGTGTGTGTTACACATGGTGTTTTTGCATAAAATCAGTTTTAATATTTACATGATTAATTAGCACAGGACTTCTATTATGTGACAGGACATGGTTGTGTGCGGAATTTGGGAGCATCCTGCACCTTCCCACATTTTCCGTGACAGGAGTCTAAAACCTGAAGCACTTACATAGAGTGCATATAAGGTCATAGAAAGGTGTGGTGGAGACAGGACCAGGGGCATCTCCTCTCACTTCCCTGCTGCCATCTCTCTGCCCCCGTGTTCCTGGGTCCCCTCTTCCTTCTGCTCCTTAGCTCTTCACGGTAACAAAATGTTCACATGACTGTCCCCGTCACAGCAAACTATCCCAGTAGTTAGGAGAAAAATTAGCTTGTGAAATAAGACCTTCACTTTAGTAGCTAGAGAATTTACGATTGTCCTGATGTGGAGCGGCTCTGCTCACCATGATGATTGGCAATGGCCATCTTTTTGGCGTTTCTGGAATGTGGCTAGAGCCCCTACCACTGTGTCCTTGGCTTCCTCATAGTAACCATGGCTTGTGGTGGTCCCATTTGTGAAGTCAAATCTCCAGAGGAAAAATACAACAGACACTGACGTTTTATGGGAGAGATAACGAATGAGGTGTTGATAAAGGGAACCAGTGGAAAGATGTGACAAGGGATTAAATAATTCGTAGACAAATGGATGGAACACACGTCAAGATGAGCTGCTCCCTCATCCACACCAAGGGGAGTATTAACCAGTACTTCTGAAATACCAAGACAGGTTCTTCCTATAACATCTAAAGTATCTTATTTCGCAAACCCGTGCATAGTTTAGAAATACCTTGGTGAATAAAACTCTTTAATTAGAAACGCCTGTTTCTCATAGAGCTGTCACCTCAAAGAAGCCCTTCAGGTACGGGGTTTGTCTGCTGGAGTGCCATGACCAAGCGCCACAGGCTGGCTCAGGCAGCACACGTTGTCTCTCAGTGTTCTGGAGGCCGGGAGACTGGGATCGAGGTGTTTGACAGGGCTGGTTTCTCCCGAGGCCACTCGCCTTGGCTTGCAGAGGGCTGTCTTCTCACTATGTCTCCCTACTGTCCCTTACACTTGTTAGAAGGAGTCCTTTTGGATTCTGGGCCTTGCCTTAATGATTTCCATTGAACTTCATCACCTCAAGTCCTTATGTTCACATACGGTCCCATTCTGAGGTTCTGGGAATTAGGGTTTCAACAAATGAATTCCGAGGGGACACAGTTCTGCTCAACTAAAATCTTTAGCAATGATGGGCACTTGTCAAGCCCTTACTCTGTGCCAGGCACTTTTGAGGGTTTTTGTGGAGTCTCATTTAATGATGACACAAACTTAGAAAATAGGGAGTATAATTGTCATTTCACAGACAGGAAGCTGAAGTTCAGAAAGGCTAGTAACTTGCTCAAGCCCATGAATCCATCTAAAAATATGCATTTTATTGAGAGAGATTTGGCATAAACCATATGTAGGTTTAAGGAGCACCATGCGTCGGTTTGATACATGTATATGTTTTTACAGGATTTTACAGCTGTAATATTAGTTAACACCTCCATCGCGGTACATGATTATCATTTCATTTTTGTGGTGAGAACATTTAAGAGCTACTCTCTCTTAGCAATGTTCAAGTACATGATACAGTATCGCTGACTCTAGTTACAATGTTGTGCATTAGATTCCCAGAACAAATTCATCTCATAATTGCAGGTTTGTACCCTTTGACCAACATCTCCTCAACTACCCTACCCCCACCCCCTGGTAGCCATCATTCTCTGTTTCTACAAGTTTGGCTTTTTTAGATTCCACATATAAGTGAAATCATACAGTGTTTGTCTTTCTCCGTCTGACCTAGCTCACTTAGCATAAGGCCCTCAAATATTTATGAACCCCTACTGTGCACCAGGAATTATTCTACAAATCTGTAGATATATCACTAACAAAACAGGTCAAGCACCTCCTCTGGTGGTATCAGAGGAGGTAGTAAATAACCAAATACTTCCATTGGATGGTGAGAAGTACTCTGCACAAAATGAAGCCCATTGTGTGTTTATAGGTGGTCAGGGAAGAGTGTTGTGATAAGATGGTGTTTGAGCTGAAGCCTGAGGGAAGCAGGGGGGATGCACCATGCTGGTTGGCATCTTGAGGAAGATCATTCCAGGCAGGGCACAGACGAGTGCAAGTCCTGAGCTGGAGTGTGCTCAGCAGGCTTGAGAAAGAGCCAAGAAACCAGGGTAGCAAAGGAGAGTGAGTTAATGAACGAGTCCAGAAGAGAGGCCAAGAGATGTGCTGGGAGCCAGGGCTGGGGAATGTGGTGTATTGGGGGACGGATTTTTACTTTTGCCATATTGGCTTGGGAAGTGATGGGGGAGTTTTGAGTAGACTTGTGTTTGAAATGATCCCTAGAGACTTTGGGTGCTGAAGGCTTGGAAAACTATTTTAATTCCAGTAGAGAGAGACGGCCAGTTGGATGAGGTTGGGCTCTTTGGTGAATCTCGGTCAGATTCTGGATGTGTTTGTGGAAGGTAGAGTTTACCGGATGTGTGAGTGAGTCTGAATAAGAGAGGAATCGTGTTTGGATCCAAGGTTTCTGATCTGAGCAAATGGACATGTGCATTTGAGTAGTCGTGCTAATTTTACCTCCCAAATCTGTCACATCTGACACTGGCTGTTGTCAGGTGATCCTAAAGCATAGCTGAACGAGTAGTCACCACACCGCTCCCATCTGCTCACTCTCTGGAAAGGGATCAGAAGCAAAGCGGGCATGTGAGCGCAGGACACTAACTCTGGAGCCTCACAAGTAACTTTCACCCTCCACGCCACTGACAATCACTGGAGCTGTCTGACAAAGATTCAAATTCAGATTGAATTAAATGATGCTTTTAAAGTAAATAACACAGTGCTGGGAAAATACTAGTTGGTCAGTAGATATTGTCTAGATAAATGTTCTTGTTAAGACTGGAGTGAGACTTGGACGGCACGGTCTACGGTCTCCTGCCTGGGGCGGGGCGGGGGGTCCTGGTGCCACCAGTTAAGACCCAGGGAATATGTCATCCTGTAGATCTTACAGCCTTACTGGTCCATCACACCCTTTCAATAAAGGCATCACGAATCATGCCTTTTAGATATAAGACATCTACTTTGTATCTTCTAAGGAAGAAAATAGCTTGTTCTGTAACCAACTGTTTCTTTTTTTTTTAAAGATTTTATTTATTTATTTGACAGAGAGAGAGACAGTGAGAGAGGGAACACTAGCAGGGGGAGTGGGAGAGGGAGAAGCAGGCTTCCCGCGGAGCAGGGAGCCCGATGTGGGGCTGGATCCCAGGACCCTGGGATCATGACCTGAGCCGAAGGCAGACGCTTAATGACTGAGCCACCCAGGCACCCCCCAGATGTTTCTTTTTATTTTTCAACTTAGGGCCGAGTGAATATTTTAAAAGTTCCTTAAAAACAAAGATATCCTTGTTTACTATACACAAAACTGGAAACAGCTTAAAGACCGCTGATAGTAAACTATTTAAATAAATTTGGGAGCATATATACAGAGGAATGCCATGCAGGCATTCAGAATCATGCGGTTGTGGTAAGTGTGCCAATATAGACAAGAAGCAGCATGGAAACATTAATAAATATAACAAATAAAAAAAGTAAGTTGCAGTATAGATTGTAAAGTCCTGTAAATGGTGTTAACTCTGTGTTAACCAGGACAAAACAAAAATAAAAAGAGAAACAGAAAAATATCCAGCACGACTGTTTGGCGCAGAGACTAAGGGGTGATGCACTTGATTTTAATTCTATATTGTCTTTACTGTTTGCCTTTGATTTCCCCCCTGAGCTTAGATCACTTTTTTTTTTACCTAAACAAAATGGTTAATTAAAAATATAAAAGATAACATGAGTTCATATATTCACATTGAAAAATTATATCCAGTTTTGAGATCCCAGATTTTTTTGTGGAGTAGTTACTGGTGTTAGTTTGAGAAAATTATGGTCAAATGTGTAGCTCTCACAAATAGAGAAAATATAGGAAAAGGTAAAGAGCTCATGGCAGAGGCACAGAATAGGACATACAAGATGATAGGTGTTTTATTACTTCCTTTAGTCAGAACCATAAAAAAATCCGTGTTTATATCTGATATGTCCATTTATTCATTTTTTCCACAAGAAAAAATAAATATAATCTTGGCATCCTCCCTTACCCTGCAATTTGAATATTTCAGACTCGATAGGTTTGGCTGTCTGTTGGATTTATGAAATAGTAGTCTCATGAATATCAGCATTGATATAATAAAACATGAGGTCTCAAAAACTCAAAAGCACATGCCCATTTAAAAATATTTGTCTGTTTGTTTATTCATTTAGCTTGGCTTTGTGAGCTCTCACTTTTGCATTCATTAGTTATAAATAAATTGCTGAAACTGTAATAGGAAAACAAAACATAAACCTCTGGCTGAGGATGCATTTAATGCACAGGAAAATAAAAGATAGAGATATTTTGTGTTTCCGGCAAAGTAGGATATCAGTCATATGAAAGAAATGTCAGAAAGAACACACATGTCAAATGGGAAGAACACAAGACTAGAAATCACTGTTTTGTGACTTTTGTGGTTGATTTGGAAATTATTACAAGAAATATATTACAAATAATATATATTCCAAATGCATACTACCAGGTACCTTGTACTTATTTAAATGCTAAAGAAAAATCAGAATTTAAACAGGAAATCAGAAATCAGAATTTAAACAGAAATCATATGACTAGAAATCAGTTATGACCAACTCAGTGACCATCTGCTGGTATCCAGAAATTAACCTGCAAGTTAAATCATTTCAGCCCATTCCTCTAACAAAAAGTGGTCCACACCGTAAACTGGAATGGACCATGCATTACTGTCTGATATAACTGTATTAGGATTGCCCTGCTGGTGTCCACTACTCAGGGGTTTGAGCAATCAGAGAGACCTCTGATGCTAGCCTGCTGTGTCTTTTTAGTCTCCAAACTCAAGATCTTGTGTCTTGGTTTTGACCTATGAGATATTCAGGCACATTTGATAATAACTCGAAATACTTAATGTATGCAGTGATTAAAGTCATCCATTCATTCATTCCACAAATATTTATTGAATATATTTGTGCAATTTAGATACTATGGTAGATACAAAGATTATTAGATTTCACAATATAGAGGAAGAGATAGTATTTGGAGATTGAAGATTTGGCTTCCTATCCCTGCTTTGTCTTTCACTAGTTGGAGAAACTGGAAAAATCATTTTGTGCATGAACCCTAATCTATAAAATGTACATGATATGATGGACATATCAAAAAGTTTGAGTGATTCTTAAATGAGATAATTTTTATGGAAAATCTTAGTAAGTTTTGCCATCATTATTATGTTTGCTGTTAATTCTTTTATTGAAAATACCACATCGTTAGTTCTCAGGACAATAAAAATAGAAAATTCTTAAGGGCAAGACTCATTTTACACGAATATTCTTAGGTTATTTTGGTTAACATTATCTTAAAAACACCATATGAAACTGTCTCTGCAACAGTCTTACCGTGGCCAGTCTTACTATGGTCATGTGAATATAACTGACATAATCAGAACTCAGTCAATCATACATTTATTTTGAACCAGGATTGTCAATTCCCTATCTAGTGTAGAAAGTGACCATGGAGTTTTGTTTGTGTGCCGGATACTTTATCATATTATCAGAATCCTGAGGGAAGGGGCATGAAGTGTTCACCATTTCCCTGTAGTGATTGGGATTTCATGTGAGCTGAGAGCTAGTAGAGGACCATAATGAATTCTACTCTAATTCCAACACTTTGTATGACAATGAAAAGATGATTCAGATTCCAAAGTTGAGGATGACTTGCTAACCCATTTCCTTTCCCTATAAAAACCAAACTAAAGAAACCTATTCAAGAGATGTGGTATATATATACAATGGAATATTATGCAGCCATCAAAAGGAATGAAATCTTGCCATTTGCAGCAACATGGATGGAACTGGAGGGTATTATGCTGAGCGAAATAAGTCAATCAGAGAAAGACATGTATCATATGACCTCACTGATATGAGGAATTCTTAATCTCAGGAAACAAACTGAGGGGTGCTGGAGTGGTGGGGGTAGGTGGGATGGGTGGCTGGGTGATAGACATTGGGGAGGGTATGTGTTCTGGTAAGCGCTGTGAATTGTGTAAGACCGTTGAATCACAGACCTGTACCTCTGAAACAAATAATACATTATATGTTAAAGAAAAAAAAGAAGAAGATAGCAGGAGGGGAAGAATGAAGGGCGGGAAATTGGAGGGGGAGACGAACCATGAGAGACTATGGACTCTGAGAAACAAACTGAGGGTTCTAGAGGGGAGGGGGTGGGGGGATGGGTTAGCCTGGTGATGGGTATTAAAGAGGGCACGTTCTGCATGGAGCACTGGGTGTTATACGCAAACAATGAATCATGGAACACTACATCAAAAACTAATGATGTAATGTATGGTGATTAACATAACATAATAAAAAAAACCTATTCAAGGAAATAAAGTTGGTGTAGGGCATATGGTGTATAGACCAGTTACCTCTACTCTATCTCATCTGATAATTACAAAAACCTAATGTTATAATTACCAGCTTTGTTTCCAAAATATGAACATAGAATGACTTCGTCAAGGTGCTGTGGCAAGTTCCTAGAATCTTGACTGCAAAGCACTGATAATCTCACTGAGCTCTTTCCCTGGATCAGTGAAAGACAGTGGATCAGGGCAGAAATTATTATGAAATAGAGGAGATCAAGAGTACGAGGTTCTACTTGATAGGAGGTCATAACTGGGAGCTCCATTCTTATATATCTAATTTCTCAAGTAATGGCACTTCCAGAAAGAGTAGTCCATCCTCCTAGGCAATGCAAAACCACCAACTCATGTTGTCTTTGATGATGAGGCAGGAGTGAATCAAGTATGAAGGGGCAGAAGGAAAAAGAAACTAACAAATGAATCACTGTGTCTATTGTTAGGTAACTATTTTTTTTTTTAATTTTATTTATTTATTTGAGAGAGAGAATGAGACAGAGAGAGAGCACGAGACGGGGGAGGATCAGAGGGAGAAGCAGACTCCCTGCTGAGCAGGGAGTCCGATGTGGGACTCGATCCCAGGACTCCAGGATCATGACCTGAGCCGAAGGCAGTCGCTTAACCAACTGAGCCACCCAGGCGCCCTATTGTTAGGTAACTATTGAAGGAAACCCTTTGGTGATCATGCAAAATTTAACAAAAAATCATTGAATTAAATATTATAATTACTTATTCTAATTTCATGCTAGTATAACTGATATTCCCTTATTTCAAATCCCATTTAAGGTAGTTTTCCCAAGTTTAAAAAGTCTTAACTGTGATGTTTAGGTAGCACCTGCCCATTTAATGTAGGTAAATGCTAAGGACTTTGTTACTGGATGCATGAGTGCATTTCTATTTTGGAAGATCTCAGTGTGCACATATACCAATACTCAGAATTACAGGAAGCTGGAGGAAAATGATTCCCTTTTGGAACTTGGACAAGGCTCCAGTTAGAACTCCAGCTGTAGGAAAGGCTTGATAAAGGAACTGTTAGAGTCTACAGTCGCTGCCCTATTTAGGGGAAAATACTTCTTAGGATACTTTGGGGTCCTTCAGCAGCCCCTCGTAGGACTCTATAATCCTGTAGGACCATGAGAACACAGAGTGCACGTAATGTGTCGTGGGAGGACAAGTTTGAAGGTCCATAGTTGCCACAGGAGAGTTTTTCAGATTGTACCATTTATGTGGACAAGGTATATTGTCCCTTATATATGCGTATCTTCTCTTCAGAAGTCCATGCATTACTTTTTCAGAAAATAAACACAGTATGTGCACTTAAATACCGAGAATACAAATGGTTTGCCAAGTGACTTACAACAAGTCAAATTTTAAGATGGGAAGAAGACCTATGTTATAATACCAAACTATTAAAGTTCTTATTGCCGAATGTCTCTATGACCTTTAATTTCTAAATTTGCTCCTATAAAAGATCATTTTGCAAACTATTTTGGTCAGTGTAATTATAGACAATTAGAAGCATGGGGTACAATGGGAAGGGGCAGGGATAAGTGACGCAAGAAGGCTGAATAGGGGATGCGTATCTGCGTGCAAGTACTCTGCTGTTAGAGCTGGGGATATAGGAACACACGCACACACACACCCAGCTTCTGGCCTTCTAGAATATGCTATCTAGTGGGAGATGCATAAAAGCCAATGGGCAATTACAATGCAGTGATTTTCAGGATTATGGTTGAGAAAGCCAGGTGTTCTCGGTCCACATTAGGAGGGCAATTTATTCATGTTGGGGATTCTCAGAAGCCTTTAAATAAGAAGGAAACTGCAAGATTGGATATGAGGCAGAAATGGCTATGTGAGAGGGGGGCATACAATAATTCCAGACAGATGTAAAAGTATGTCCAAAGTGCCAGAGGTTTGCTTCTTGCATGAAATGTTCCATTTCGGCTGAGTGCAGTCCTTCCTGGGCACTCTTTCAGTTTCAGTGAAGATCCCCTAAACCTGTATAAAGCCCTCTTTCCCATGATCCATGAAACCAAAATGTAAGAATCAATGGCTGGTGGAGAAGAGCAAATAATTAGAACAGTAATGATAAACAAATTTCCTCTCAAGGTGAGTAAATATTACATACAGATTCCTACATACATGCACGCAGACACACAGACACACACGGAAACACACCATCACTTCTGTGAGGGATTAATATTCCTTGGTGAGCCTTCTACTATCTCAGTGAAATAAAATGTATTTTAAAAAATATACATTGTGCATTAATATGCATCATAATTTCTATGTTCATGGTTTAAGATATTCAATAATTATTCCAATAATTGATAATAATTAAGATATGCTTTCAATAAGTATTTTAATAATTATAAATAGTAAATATGCATATATATTTATACACACACACACACAACCTATATAACACCCATGCATTTGGAAAGGACAGTATTGTCATCAGGGGACAGTGTGTAGAGATTCTCACTTAAAATTATCTCGAAGAATGTAAAAATCACATTATACATATGTTTAATGTAAAACAATAACGATTTGGGGAATAGCTTTGGAAGATTAAAAGGAATGTATACTGGAATTTGAATTACTCTGGGTATGCTCTCATCCTACGAACACGTGTTCAGCACTCCCATTCAGATGGGCTAACTGTAGATGTTGTCTCTGTTGCCTGCAGAAGCTTCCAGATGGAGTATGAGAGAGACGATTAGAAGTAGCTTGAGGGGCACCTGGCTGGCTCAATTGGTTAAATGTGTCTGACTTCAGCTCAGGTCATGATCTCAGGGTCCTGGGATCGAGCCCTGTGTCTTGGGGCTCCCTGCTCAGAGGGGAGTCTCCTTCTCCCTCTGCCCCTCCCCTCCTTTCTTCCCCTCTCCCTTGCTCATGCTCTCTCTGTTGCTCAAATAAATAATTAGATAAATAAATAAATCTTAAAAAAAAAGAAGTAGCTTGAAAGTGGGCTGTTTCTAACCTTAAATCACAATGACCATTTTTGAGAAGAGGTTCTCAGTAGCTTCATCCATGAGTACTAAGAAAAATAATCTTGTTGCAGAGATATACTTTTCAGTTGATTAAACTTGATTTTCCAGTTATGACTGGATTTTCTAGATTCTTCATAGTGGACTTTCCAGTGCGTTTTCTGTCTAAAGACTTTATTATTAATTTTCTAATTTTCCCCACTGCAGACTCAAACAGTAGGATGAATCGGTTGATTCAAACAATTATGAGAATAATATTATTCACAATAAATCTGAGCATCATCGAGGACAAAAACTTTGACCTTTCTTTTTTTTTTTTTAATTTTTTATTGTTATGTTAATCCCCGTACATTACATCATTAGTTTTAGATATAGTGTTCCATGATTCATTGTTTGTGCATAACACCCAGTGCTCCATGCAGAACGTGCCCTCCTCAATACCCATCACCAGGCTAACCCATCCCCCCACCCACCTCCCCTCTAGAACCCTCAGTTTGTTTTTCAGAGTCCATCGTCTCTCATGGTTCTTCTCCCCCTCCGATTTCCCCCCCTTCATTCTTCCCCTCCTGCTACATTCTTCTTCTTTTTTTCTTTCTTAACATATATTGCATTATTTGTTTCAGAGGTACAGATCTGAGATTCAACAGTCCTGCACAATTCACAGCGCTTACCAGAACACATACCCTCCCCAGTGTCCATCACCCAGTCACCCCATCCCTCCCACCCCACCCCCCACTCCAGCAACCCTCAGTTTGTTTCCTGAGATTAAGAATTCCTCATATCAGTGAGGAAACTTTGACCTTTCTAAGGGTTAAGCTCAATTAGCATCACATTCTTAGGAAAGGTATTGACTCCATATTACAAATATCACATCTATGAGGTGGGAATTTGCTTAATAAGCCACTTTGATTTATCTCAATATTGCGTTCTTTTGTCATTTCCTTTAATTTTTCCCCTTACCGTGTGCATTACTGATACAAAGCATTGCTATTAAATTCTTTTATATTATTGGTATAGAATATTACAGTATTGGATATCAAATCATTTCATATTGTGACAGTGTTTTATAAATGACATGAAACTAATACGGACTTCCACTGTTTCTAACAGAATAAACAGTACCCTGCTTAAATTTTCATAGAACATCTCAAGATAATACAAGTTGAACCTCAGTAAGTTTTTTTTTTATACTGAAAACATTGGCCATATTTCTACTATTCCAAAATTATTAGTACACTTATATCTGCTAAAGCCTAAGCCAGCAAAATTTTTTAGCAAGAAATTTCTGAATACACTGTGGCAGAATTATTATTTTTTATTCAAGGGATTATTTCTGAATTACAGCTCTGACTAAGTTATAATGTGTTTGAATTTCAAATATATTTCAACTTTACAAGATTTTAATTTTACATCAGAGACTTTAAGTCAGTAAATACATTTATATGTTAGCCTTTTATAAGTGAGGTATAAAATGTTGCTTAAAAACATAAATCATTGTTTTCTCTATTAGACTATTGCCTTGTTCTATTCATCCCTATGTCTCTAGGACACTCACTTTATGATTCATATGCTTTTGGTGCCGAAACAATAGCATTAAGTCAGAATGAGCAAAAAAGTCCAAATACACTAAACATACAAATACTAGAATCTCATTTAGTTACCTCTGGCTTATTTACTCACCTTTAATACATTTTTAAAAACTGACTTCCTGTTCAGTGATAAAAAGCTATATTTTTTTGTTAGGCGTATCTGTGTGCGATGGTCTTTGGAACACACAGACTAAAACACACACACATGCATGTGTGTACCCACATCATAAAAACATGGAGACATGCATGCACATGGGCATCAGGTTAATGAATGCCACATTTTTGATGAATTTATGGAAATTTTATAATTAGATAATGAATTTATTTAACTGAAATGACAAGATTGGGTAAAGAAAGGACATACTTATCATTTTGAGGTCACCTGATTCTATCTTTCACCTTGGTATCTTTTAAAGCCCAACTCCTCAGTGGTCATCTAGATGTTGCAACACGGCTCTTTATGTTATATCCCCATCCTTTTCTTAAGACAGATTTGAGCAGATGGGCGCCTGGGTGGCTCAGATGGTTAAGCGTCTGCCTTCGGCTCAGGTCATGATCCCAGGGTCCTGGGATCGAGTCCCGCATTGGGCTCTCTGCTCCTTGGGAGCCTGCTTCTCCCTCTGCCTCTCTCTCTCTCTGTCTCTCATGAATAAATAAATAAAATCTTTAAAAATAAAAATAAAAAAAAAAGATTTGAGCAGAGATAGCTATTATGCAGTGAATTGGATAACGGGTAAGGAAGTCACGGTGTATGGGAAAGACAGGAGGAAGAGATTAGTAAGAAGGAGCACCAAAGGTTGTAATGTGCCTAGAGGACATTCACTGGACTCTGAGATTTCCGGTAAATGAAAACAAAAGGACAGTAAGCTATGTGATTTGCAAAGCTCATAAATGCCCAAAGAAGTCTGTGCGGGGCTGCCCAGGTATGGGGCACTGAGGGAGGGCAGTGAGCCACGTGCTTCCACAGCTCTGGGGCACAGTCTCGTTTGTCACACACCTTCTGCTGGAGCCGCAGGGCACTCAAGCACGGTTTCATTCAAAGGAAGATGTTCTCAAGATGGGCATGTCAGTGTCCATCTCAAATGCTACAATGTGCAGGACTTCTTTTCTCTTTGGAGGTCACCACTGCACTCGGGTCCTATCTTGCAGAACTTTCTGTATTTTGGATTTCATCATTAGGAGTTGCAGATCTGACATCTGTGTTATGAGGACATTGCATGCTCGTGGTTCTCCTTGAGTCGGGACACCTGCGGATGACTGGTTAAGGGTCTTACACCCTATCCATGCTTTGTAGGCAACCACCAGGCAAGATGTAATGTTACCAAGGATAGCTATGTAATTTCCTCAAAAGGAAACTGTTACCTACATTATCCACTTTTAATAGTAGTCTAGCACTCCGTTAAGATGCCAGGGATAATTTAGCATCTCACCGTAGCATTGCTAAAATACGAACCTTGGAGCCCCCTGTTTTGGATCACAATGTCATGACAACTGTGTTACAAGACTTGCTTCAATAGAACTGTCTATAAAGAAAATTTTTAGATTCCTTACATAAAATATTTTCATTAGAGGTTATGGCTACAAAGTTTCCATGATAGGGTAACTTGATATTTAAAATTCTTGCAATTTATCTCCCCGTGGTGTTTTATTGAGTAGGACAACATCTGATTTTCACATATGCTTTCTCTTTCTAGACAACCACATTTAGTCTTTATGTCTCAACGAGTAAGAAAGCAAACATTCCTTGAAAATTGCAAAATGATCGTCACTGACAAATAGTTGACCTAAAGTAAGCAAATGCCCCATTGCATGTTTTAAGACATGCTAATTCTATCACTGATACTTTTTTTCAAAGGGTTGGGCCATAGTTATTCGTTGCACCCAAACACCTTCCACTCTATCTGCTGATATGAAAAACAAGTTCTTAGTTTGATATTAGCTCATGTCCTTATAATTCTAATGAGCTAGCCTTCTCTTTAGTTTCTTAGTTTTGGTCATATATGGAGCTGCCTCAAAGTGCTCCCACAGAGAATACTCTACTTTCTTTTATAAAAACATTTTTATGCCCTGAGTTATCTTCCTGACTTCATCAGATGCCTGCTGAATCACCACCTGTCTTACTGGCATCAGGACCTGATTTGAAGCACTGGCTTTGCGTTTCCAGGGCAAATCTAGTCTATTCTGTGAACAAGTGTCAACAGGTGTGGCGAGTGCAGGGCTCGAGGCCAGGGGTGGGGACTGGCAGGAAAGAAGGGCTTCCTGTAGAAGAGATGACACGTGCAGTTTTATACCTGCTCCCTGTGAAGACCCACTCGTGCCTGGCACCTATGGTTTTACTGAAAAGATCCAACCAACTCGGAATAGGCAGGATGCCACTCTGACAGATGGGGCTCAGCATGGCCAAGATGCCAAGTATTCTATGCATCAAGTGTCTCTGCTAAAAGTTGGAGTCTCTGCCAGGATTATCCAAATGGATGTCTGTCTCCAAACCTGGACATGATGTGTATGGCATGATGCTCTCACTAATTCCACTGCAGCCAGGCATTAACTTCCACTTGTTTAAAGGTCTAGACGGGAAGGCTTGGGGACTAATAACCCAGAGTTAAATTGGATGCAATAGTCATCCAGCTGTTTCTGCTTCCTGCCCTCTACTGGGGACATAAGTCCATGAAGCTCTGCTCCTTACTGCATGCTCTCTTTCTTGGAAACTCCAGAGAGGAAATACTTGCTGGTTATGAAGAAAGGAAGATTATAGGCAAGATATGTTGTTTATTCTCTATATTTGACAACATAAATATCTTGATATGTAAAATATGGGAGAGTCAGTGATTTTAAGATTATATGGAATAATACAAATTAGCAACAGATAGCCTTTTACCATTTCAGTAAATTCACGTAGGAAAATCTGCTTTTGCGGGGAGTGGTGTGGAGTGGGTGGACTATGTCTCTGAATATGAGTGTCTGTGCTAGATTTTTGTCTTTTGATAAGCACATTATACATATATAATGATGAGCATGCAGATTTTGTATTCTTTATTCCACAATTACATCTCTAAGAGCTGACTTGGCATACCCTAACTAGATCCGAGGAACTGAATGTGCCTTCAGAATATTTATCAAAATGAAATAAAATGGCTGTTACTTGCTAATTTGACAGGAAGCAGGCAAGGTAGTTTCTTCTTTGGATAAAATGTTCTTGTCATATTTTCTTTGACTTGGGATCGGGGCACTGTGAGTACTACATGCCCTTCCTATGATCTCAGTAGGGTTATATGAAATAACAATGAGTCAAACTCACAGAATGTCCACAGGTTCGTTGTAAGGAACTTCTCATACATTGTTGTAACATGTGAATTTACTTAGGCAGACACATTAACTAAGCAAGTGTATTGTGCTCTTGAACGTGAAAACATCTAATCTGTATGACTTCTTGCCTTCCTGGAGTTCATTGCTATGGATTTGTGTCTCAACAGAGCATATTTTAGAAAACTTACAGAAGGAAAAGGACACTATTCCACTTATATTTTGCAATATTTTGAAATGAAATGGTTCTCTTCTCCCAACCCATACATTCGTAGGTATCACTCTAAAGATTTTTAAACCAAAAACAAATGATCTGATCTACAATATTGTATGGTCTCATTATTTAAAATTTTGGGGGGCTTCAATGTTTTGGGGGGCCTTCTTCAACTTTATTGAAGAAACTATTCAGTAAATCAACACAAATATCATCCATAGGTTTACAGTCTTTCTCTCTGCCTGATTTAGGTATCCTATAGTCAGTTGTCTCTTCAGGAAGTGTTTTTAAGAAAATATGTGAGATAATAATTGCTGAATTTATAGTTTAAAATCTTAATTGGATACAATTAATTAGCGGCCTATTTTTAATAGATTCCTTTGATAATCGCATTAATTAGAAGAATGCACAATATTTGGGTCCTTTCCAAACTATACCATCCCTCCAGCTGCTGGCTGGAGAAGCTCTTCTAGTTATGAAGCCCCAAAGAATATGGTGGAAAGATTGGCATGCAGTTTGGCAGTTGTGTAAATAATTCTGGAAACACATGGACTATTCCCTCGCTCACAGATTTGTCAATGGACCTTCCTAAGATTAATTACAGTCAGGAAAACTATGAAATTAGAATTCTAACCTGCAGAATGTATCTGGTGGACCTGACACTCACTCTCGGCCCAGCAGCAAATGCTGCAAGCTGATTTAGTGAGCTGTAGATGCCGGGGTGCTCACTTGTCCGTGCAGAGTTCTAGGAGGGCAGGGCTTTTGTTGCAAGTAAGGCTGCTGGGATAGCTTTCATTCTCGATTTCATGCTGATGGACGGCCAGTCATTAATGGCATTGAATCAAGAATTATTTGCTGACCATCTCGCGAGGCACTCTACTAGGCACTGAGAAAACAAGGACAAGAAATGGCTCCAAGCCTCAGAAGCTTTTCCAGGAAGAGAAGCGAGGGTCTAAACAAATATTGATGGTAATTACAATAAAATGGGACAAGGGCAACAATAGAACTCAAACTTCTGTGGGGTTAAAGAAATGTAACAGCCAACATCCCCTGTGGGAGCTGGGAATGCTCCCCGAGGATGTACCATGTGCAAAAGTCACATCATACCCGAACCAAGGATTCCAGGAAGCCTTTCGGTTGCTCCCCCTTACAATTTTAAAAAAGCAACTGGTGTTTTTGTTATTTGTCCTGTAAGCCTTTTAAACCAGTTGAAATTCAACAGTGGTTATCCTATTTCTCAGGGACCAAACAAACCCAAACACCACCACCACCAGCAACAACAATAACAACAAAACAATGCTAAACTCTTTGGGACTTGACCTCAGTATAGCAAGTGCTTAGCAAGGAAACAAAGAAAGAATAAAATAGTGAGGAGAGCAATGCAGAGTGTGGATGCCAAACCACCGTGGTAAAGCCACCGAACATGGGATTGAGTCACTGGGTATGAAAGTGCCAACCCAGTTCATTGTGTTTGAAAGAGCTTTCTGTAGGGCTCTTCTTCTGTCCCCACTTCTTTCCTATGACATCTCTGCTAAGGCATTGACTTCCTGACTCCACACGTGCTCTTGAAAAAATAGTGGGAGGGGTGCCTGAGTGGCTCAGTCAATTAAGCATCGGACTCTTGATTTCAGTTCAGGTCATGATCTCAGGATCATGAGATCAAGTCCCGCATCAGACTCCATGCTCAGCATGGTGGGGTGGAGAGGTCCTGCTAGATGTTCTCTCCCTCTGCCCCTTCCTCCACTTGTGCACATGTTCTCTCTCTCTCTAAAATAAATAAATAAATTTTTTTAAAAGATTTTATTTATTTATTTGACAGAGACACAGCAAGAGGGGGAACACAAGCAGGGGGAGTGGGAGAGGGAGAAGCAGGCTTTCCGCTGCGCAGGGAGCCCGATGCGGGGCTCAATCCCAGGACCCTGGGATCATGACCTGAGCTGAAGGTAGACGTTTAACGACTGAGCCACCCAGGTGCCCCAATAAATAAATATTTTTAAAAATAGTGAGAAAATATTTATGAATTTAATGAATTCTTCCCTCTTCTATTTCACTATGATTCCCACAGCATTGTTTTAGTACAATCAACTGCCTGTCCATATTCTTCCCAATGTCACTCTGGGTCTAAATGCAGACTCCACTATGCTCAACGAGAGAGCTTTCCTAGTTTTAAACATTGTTTTTTTTTTTTTGTTTTGTTTTTTTTCCTTTAAAGTGATGTTGAATGCTAGAAAAGTGCAGGTTTTGAAATTAGAAAGAACTGGCATCCAGGCTTTTTTTCTCACTAACCATGTAATTTCTGGCAAGTTTGAGACATTTATCCGGGCCTCAATTTCCTCATTTAAACTTTACAAAATACAGATAACTCTGTATCCTGGCTGAGAATTAGATTTCAGATGGGATGCTCAACAGAGACCTGGCACATCATAGGCATTCAAAAAGTGATAAATATATTCATTCTTATGGTTGACTTAATATTACTTTCTTCCTCCTTTCTTGTTATACAGTCAAGGGAATGTTTGTTTCCCTTGGTACCACTTGTACAATCAAGGCAAAGCAAATTTTTTAGGAATGAACTGACTTAAAATCCAATGGAATCATTCTGTCTGTGAGACTCATTTGTGTGAGGATTCTAAGTAACAATTATCTCCCATAAATTGATGAGTGCATGTCTGACAGCATGTCTGTTATTATAAATGCAGTATTGTTTTAATCACCACGGTAGTATTCCCAAGACTGGATCAGGAGGGTTCAGAGCTATCACATGTCTAACAAGTGGTCAAGCTGGATTTGATGTGTTTCCATTGAATGTCAAAGTCTATGCTCTGCTCATAGCACTGCACTGTGTTTATAACGAAAAATTAAAATCCAAAAATCTATAAATTATTAACAAGACCCCTGTTCCTTCAAATTAGAGTAGGGTAAAAGTATAACCACGTGTATTAATATTTGAGAGACCATAGAAACATCACTTTAGAAATCTCAAGTGCTTTCAAACACAGCTTTAACTTTGGCGTTGTCTGAGGGGAGAAATAATCAGATAACCATGACTTCTCAAAATAAGTTTATTTTTCCACATTTATATGATATATATACAAGCACACACATATATGTGTATTAGATTATATATTTATGGCTTCCTAGGTAGTTCAGAATTTTTTGAAAATCTCATCTATGTTCATAGTTACTTTTCAGTTGAAACCATGTGCCTGCATATGAATAGATACGGTAACACCAAATAACCCATAATTTAATGTTAGCTGAAAACCAGTTCTCAAGTATTGTTAGTCATCGAATCCTTGTGAGGCTGTACCTGTTTGTATGGACAGAGCACCGTGGGCAGAAGACCCGGGACCTGGGAGCGAGAAGGTGTGGGTAGTATGCAGGGCCTTGGTGCTCTTCAGGCTAAGTCCTGACCTCCCTGGACCTCCGTTATCTTAGCGGCCAAACAAGGAGCTCTTATGGAGCCCCCTCCCAGCCAGGACTCTGATGCCATGACACCAGGACTCTGTGACAAGGTTGGGAACTTCTGGATCACTGTGCACGTGATGGGTCATGGGAGGATGACAGAGGACATTTTTTCCTCCCATGGAGATGGATTTTCTAGGTGGGGCTCGAGTTAGTGCAGCTAAAAGTGCAGCAATAGTACTTGAGTGTGCCATCTCCATAACGGGATTGTCCGCGAGCCTCAGAGAGGGTGCTGTTAAATGTACTTGAGAGATGTGAAGACACCCTGAAGTCTAAAAAGTAAAGTCCAATTTAGCGGGAACTTGGTCAGAGACCTACTCGAGGGACTTAGAAAGTCCCCGCAAGTTTCGCCAGCACCGTTCCAGGGTGGATTCCATCTCAGGCTGGTTAGAAGAACTTGTTCTTTCAGCCCATTTACATAGACTTTGAATGAGTTATTTGTTTTATATATTATATAAATATCTCCTCATAGGAACTCAAAGTGCATTTGTCAGGAAGTTCCAACATCTGCAGAAGGAGGTAAAGCTCAGATGTCAGCAGTGAAGAGTGGCAGTGACTTTACATGAAGGCAAAATAGGAAAGGGTGTTAATACCAGTGAGGTATAGACCTGCATATTACTCAGATAACACAGTGAACTTACATTCCTGGGACCTGGAGAAATTGCTTTGTCAGGGGCCAAGGGAATTACCTTACAGCTCTGTGATTTCAGAAACTAGTGTCACCAAGCTGATGAAGCCCATGATCCAGACTCACATACAGAACAGGCTGTTAGGACAAGGTGATGGAGGGCATCTGACGCTGAGGAACAGCACAGAATTTGAGGCAAAACAAGGACCTTTAATTTGCATTTGTCAATGAGATGAATATGCTTTCTCAGCTGATAAGGAAAGTATTTCCTGCTAGGGTATCACATAGGGTAATGGCAGTTTCCTACCCACTTCACAGAAAGTCCTAAATCCCACTGACAAAAGCTTGTTAGCATTTTATAAATGGAGGTATATATGGGGACTATTCACTACTGTGGGAGGTTCCAACTAAGATGTAAATAAATAGCTACATTTCCCAAGATGGATACAAAATAAATTGAAAATTGTATAAATATATATAACTCTGTGTTATATTAGAGTACACTTGTCTAATTTATTATATATACCTTATGTATTTATAATACGTAATTCATTATATGTTATATATTAAAATATATGATAGATAATGACATATTTATAATTTGTGTTATATATTTATAATATAAATATATATCATATTTACTTGATATTTATATATTTATGTTATAAAATTATGCATATATGAAATTATATACATTTAAATTATATATATGTATATTTTTATTATATATGTTTAAATTTGATATATGATTAAGTTATACATATACATATATACACACACACACACACACACACACACATATATATATATATATATATATATATATATATATATGTTTATACTTCTATTTTATGTTCCACAACCTTTCCTTTGATATGGGAATTTGGGCCATAGTATAATTAGGATATATACATATATATAACAGTACGTGTGATAAGAGGGAATTATAATTTTTAAGAGGATTTTTTTTTAATTTCTGAAAAGTTTTTACAGGTCAACTAGTCTCTAATCTTTACAAAGTTAAGGAAATGGAAGGCCAGGCCGGAGAGCTTATGGGATTTTTCAATTTAGGCAAATGACATTTTCAATTATGTATCCCTTGATGGATTGGAGCAGCAAAGGGTCATCTGTTAGACTCTGGAAATTCTACACTTCAGCAAATGACCACAAATGGCTGGGTAATGGGTTAACTTAGAGATGAAATAAAGCCCTAATCAAAATCACAGATGAGAAATCAAATAGAACTTTTTTTTCAGAGATGTGTTCGAATAGTACTCCCAGGATTTCATTGCTTATGACATTTAAAAGCTGAGTGTATAGAGCACTAAAAATACACTGTAGGGAACAATCCTATGCTGGCAGAAAAAAAAATGTTCAAGAGCTTCAAAAGGTCCCTGCTATTTTTAATTTCTACTCGAACACTACCTTAAAGTGAGTAATACCTTAGCGAAGTCTACTATGTCGGTTGATGGAGTGGCAAAGCTCCTTGGCTGTAAGAAACCTCAGACAATATTCAAGAAAATCTCTTGCATGTTCCTTTCCATTGCAAAATGAGTATGTCTAGTAAGGAAAGGTGGCGATTTAAAAACAATTACTGACATGAATCTTTACCTCAGTCCTTTTTTTTTTTTTTTTTTTTTACCTCAGTCCTTTTATGTGTTACTGGAGCCATAAGAAATAACTGTGAAAGGTATGTGCAAAACTTAAATTTCCCCTTTCTACTCTTCCCGGTACCCACCAAGGGAATATCCACAACCTTGTTGAATTTCTAAACCACTCATATGGTGGAGGCCCCGTGCTGACCCCGTCCCAGGCTCCTGCCCTCCACGCTGTCCCCACATGCCCACGAGAGGCACTGCAGTGTCTTGAAAGGCCACCAGGCTCTGAGTAAGGACACCTGGGCTTACCGGATGTGTGAGGGGGCACCACGTACCTCTTCAAATGATCAGCTTTTGTACCTAAAGACTCAGCTTACACCTGCTGTGCCGGAGTGTTGTGAAAGATAAAAAGTTAAAAACAAAAGCTCTTTGCATGTTGCAGTGTTCCTAGGATGTTAGAAATTATCCCTGGCTTTATATGGGAAATAAATTTATCGTACTTGCATTGTTTCAAAAATCGATAGTTTAAGAACTTTCAGGTATGGGAGCTTGTTATTATGTCTGATTTCAGTTGTTAATTGTTGTGATTTGAGTAGTGATTTGACTAGTGAAGAGAGTGGCACCGGCCCCCCCTCTCTCTTAGCTCGGCTCCAACACTTTCCAGCACGTACCAGCATGGAATTAGGTGCTGTCCCTGTGGCTCTGTCTTCTGCCAGGGCCTCTGTCTAATCTTAGATGCTGTCAGTCCTCCAAGGGATTAGTACAAAACAAACTGCTGGAAGGGAAGCAATATGATTTTATTCTTTCTGGGAGTATTTATTTGAATTTAGATAGCAGATTAAAAAGCTAAAAAAAAATGCATCCTTATCGTGGCATTTCAGACAACTAGTGGTTCTATGAAGGGCTGGGGTGGCTTCTGGACCATTCAAGCTAAGGGTCTACTTGACCAGATCCTGCTGCTGAGAGGAAGCCAGTTCTTTCTCCTCTTAGGCTCTCTGTTCTGGAACTCTAACACCTTCACTTGTAATGTTCCTTAGAACTGGAGGACCCCCTTTGTCCCTTTCCTTACAAATATTTAGTGCTATGTAACTTGCTTTAAAGATCAATGTTTCTAATCGCAGATTAGAAATATATTATCTTACTTCCAAATATATTGTCATGTAACCAGCTGATGCTTACGAGTATTTTTTGATTGCCACCAGATAGACTGTGAGCCACTGAACAGGTCTTCCGCTTGAATATTTGCACAGTTTTAGACAAAATAGCTCATAAATAAAGATGGACATCTCCACAATTTGCACATATTTTAGGACAGTATCATTCTTAAGGGGGAAAAAAAAACACTTGGAGGTAGCTTTAAAAAAACGAAGCGTCGGGAATAGAAACCACAGACGTACATTTAAGAACTAAGTATAAAAATGGTCATTTTACCCATAAAGTGATTGCTAAATGGAAATCAAAACAGTCAGTTGCAATTCACTCTGGTGAATCAAGATTCACACTCTCAATGAGGCTGTGGGGCTGGGTTCATCACAGAACCACAATGTTTTTTAATTAAATCATGAGTCTTCCTGAGGGAATATTGCATTAAAATCCAAGCAGATCAGAAATAATGGCAAGATCTACATGCCTAGTCCTTGGTAAAGTCATTACATGAGTCTGCTGATGATCAGGAGGGAGGCATTTCAAATTAGAGCAGCAGTTTTAAAGAGTAGATAATTATGGCAAGTTATGAATGACAGAAATTACTGCAACCACAGTTTTCCTTTTTTCGTCTTTGCTACTGTGTTGCATCCATTATAGTTTCTTTTTATAGCTTCCTTAGTTATCTGCAGTTAATTAACATCAATAAATGACTGGAAATGTTATATAGTACTTTGATTGCATTTTTATCTTTTTTTTGTTTCTTTCTTAAGCAAACTGTCACTCTCAGTGTCTCACGGACTGTTGTCAACGTTGAGATGAAAAGCATTCTTGGTATGATTTTCCTTTTAAGACAACTTAAAAGTTTGACTCTTTAGTTTCAAATTACCTGATTGATGGGCTTTATATTTTTAAAGATACCTATACTTTCTATCAAAATACTACCTGGATGGCCACAGCAGTATATAACCAACTTCATTGCCTTAATTTCTGGTGATAATATGGACACAGGTGCATACCATGGTACCTCTGTGAGAGATTAGCCTAGGATTTAGGGGAAATGTATTGTTTTGGTAGGAGAGTTGGTTGTTGACTTTTTTTTTTTAAGTGGGTACAGTTTTGACATGGTTTTTGGAATTTGAATGCCGTTTAATGTTTTCCTCAAAGAGAAGAATTTTGTTTGTTTTTTGTTTGCTTAGCCTAGGCAATAGCCTAATCTTTGTTTACACTTTTCCCCAGTGTTATTGAGATACAACTGACATATAACATCATATTAATTTAAGGTGTACCACACAATGACTTGTTATGTGTGCACAAAACTGCAAAATGATTACCACAATAGGTTTAGTTAATAATAACTTAGTCTTTAACTTTTTCTAATTTAAAATAATTTTTTGGAAGAGCACTACAAACACTTAAATGCCACTGGAGGATGCTTAATTTTAAAAATTTTCTGACAAGTGTCAAGCACTAACAATGGTACGTTCCAATTCAATTATTTGTAAAAATATGCAAGAACAAAATATTAGATATTTTTGGTATTATTTAAGGTAGTGAAATTACTGGGAAATCCAAATGTTCTTTTTCATTCTCTCCTTTTTGTATCTCTATTTTGCAGTAATACTAGCCTGTGAAATTTACAGTATTTTTGCAGAACTGATACTTATTGCAGGAAGTTACCTGGGTATTTTGTTAAATGGCCAACAGTAACTTCAAAAATCAATCCTATATCCTTGATCAATAATAAGCAAACTACATGTGTGTACTAATTATTGAAGTATATATAATAACAAATAGTTGAAAACAAAATGTGTCCATCGATAGAGGAAAACTATGTTCATCCAGTGGAATACTATGCAGCTCTATGTATCGGATATAGTAGAGTCCACAAGTTTTATTGTTGAGTGTAAAAAAAAATAATGCTAAATATGTTAATGGAAGTCTGTTCCTTGTGTAAAAATACATATGCATGATATGTATATATGTGTGGAAAAATACAGAATAAGTAAGAGCTAAAATATGTGCATCCATGCAGATCACTAAGGGTTTGCACATTGTACAGTAGCCAGGCTGGGTGGCTTACTGAGATCAGAGGCAGACTTATTTTTCACTGTATCTTTTGGCATATGTTGGATTTTGTTCCATGTGCAGGTATTGCCTTTCTCAAAAGAGAATAGGATTGATGAAATCATGTAAACATCATAAAGGTCATATAGAGATAAGCGTAAAATGATCACCTAGCAGACATGCCATGCCCGTGTTGAATCAAAGGAGGGGTTGAGATTTAAGTGTTTCATATAAGACATATCATGAAGCTGTTATTTGCTTTGGAAATCACATTAAGTTTTTCACTTAATCGCGAAAAGATAATAGAGTACATTCCTTTTCAATAAACTTCATTTATACATAGCTACATTTATATGTGAAAAAAATGAAGATCATAAGTATGCGTGTGTGTGTGTGTGTGTGTGTATAGTATAAATGTGTGTCATGCAAATATATATATATGCTTATATGCTGTATGTATAATATGTAGTATGCATTATATATATTTCATGTTAGGTCCAATAGCCATAATATAATTGCATCAGATCATCAGACTGGTATTTCCTTACATATACCTCTTAAATGATGTTCAGGTTGACAATAAGGCTTTTGGCATGATCACTGGCTATAAAGATCAATCCTTGAGCAACAATTCTTTTAGGGGTGCCTGGGTGGCTTAGTCGGTTAAATGTCTGACTTTGGCTCAGGTCATGATCTCAGGGTCTAGGGATAGAGCCCTGTGTTGGGCTCTGTGCACAGTGGAGAGTCTGCTTCTCCCTCTGCTTCTGCCCCTCCCCCTGCTTGTGCTCTCTCTTTCTCTCAAATAAATAAATAAATAATTAAAATCTTAAAAAAAAATTATTTTCTTATCATTAGGTAAAATGGAAGTTGTCCCTATGACTCGTGTGAAGTATGCATCTCAGAGATATGATGCTACTTAATGCGATCCATCTGATCTCTCTGAGAATATCTAATCAACTTTGTGCTTACCTAAAAAGAAAGTACCTCTGCCAAGCATGTACTCACTATCCTCTGTGCAGTATGAATGTTAGCCTGAGTAGCATTGGTTGCATCTTAAAAAGCTACAAAGAATTTTGAGATCATGCCAGTTTTAAAATATAAGTATAATATGGGAGAAGAGCTAATAAAAATATCAAGAAAAGTACAGAAATAACTGACTTTTTCTTTCCTTTTTTCCCCCTTTTTTGGGGAACCATATTCTTACAGAGGATCATTTTAAGCTAACAAGGATAAAAAATGATTGAATTATTTGGAAATAATTCTTAGCTATCTACTAAGTTCTATGGAATTAATAATAATAATGGAAGAATCAGCAAATTGATTTCAGGTATAGAAAAATATACTATTGCAGTGTTCTATAAATTATTGCATTTCTAAAACCACTGCAGTTGAAACCTCCTGTCTAGAGTATATAAGTGAGGATAAAGGAATGTGTCAAAAAATTAGATGTTTTGTTTCCTGGGGAAGAAAAGCGTAACCTTGAAGAAGAGTTAGAAATATAATTTTTCTTATAAAATTAAACAGTTGATCTATATCAACTTTTGGTTAAAACAATATTAACTCAAATGACACAGTGAAAAGTGCAATTTCTATAGAATATTGATGAATGTATATTACTGCCAAAAATATTATTATTCAAATTGCTGCAACAGTGCATGATCATGTGTTTATACTAGTTTTATATGTTATGTATCAATATCCTTTATTCTTTTTCAATAATATGGTAAACCATTCATTCATTTACATATATTTATTGAGGGCTTCCTATGTGGCAGGCTCTGTACTAGGCACTCAGCATTGGACGAGGAGCAGTAAGACACTGCACTGGCCATTAGGGTGCTTGTGTTCTTTATTATAAACAAATCATGATATAAACTAGGCAAAAGCATTGTAATGTGTTACAGTTTGGCCTCAGAAGAAAAGTCAGTGAATTCTACTCAAAGAAAGTGATTCCTGAGCTGATATTGGAAAGATGAGTTAACTTGGTAGGTAGAAAAGAGAATCAGATTCCCTGAGCCCCTCCCAAAACACTCTGCAAAACCCCTTTGGTAAATAAAAGCATAGCAAGTACAGGAACTGTGTGAACAGCCAAGGGGCAGGAACATGGAACCAGGGCCACAGGGAGTGAGATGAGGTTAGGGAGGTGGCATGGAACAAGGCGTGTGGATCACTGTGTGTACTGCGGAAAAGTAATTAGGGACAGGATGACCAGGGATGATGGCGGCTGGGCAGGGCTGAAGATGAGGGATGGGAGAGGAGATAAACGAGACATTATTTAGGGGACACCATCCACAGGACGTGGGCTGGCAATGATGTTGAAGAGAGCAGAAGGGGGATGGTCAAGGAGGAAGCCAACATTTCTGCCATGAGTATTGACAAATGGTATCGCTCTTCATGGAGATGTAGAACTGGGAAGTGGATGAGTGGCACACGGTGATTTCGAAGTTCCCAAACATGGCAGCAAAAGGTAGCAAATGGGCAAGATACTCTGGGCGAAGTTGGACACTAGAGGCATCATCTTGTTGCCTTTCCAGTGGGATCAGTGAGAGGCTGAAACGTGGGGAGGGGTCTCGGTAAGAAAGGCTGGGTGTGAGAGAGACACGGGGTCAGGTATGGAGGGTGCACCCTCAGAAGTAGGGGCCTAGGAAGAAAACCAGGAATGTGCTGTATTTTGAGAAGGAGGGAATATTTTCAGGAGACAGAAAATTTGTATTGACGACAAGGAAGGTCCATTTGTTCAACTACTATTCTTTGAGGGCCTGCTGTGAATAGGACCTTGATAGTGAATGGGGGTCAGGATCAGAGTGGCTGAAATGCTGGTCTGCAAGCATGTCCAATACAGAGAAAAGTAATCTAGAATATGTACTTATTAATCCTGCTGCATGAGGCCCTACTCTTATACCATAGATGGTGAAATAATTCATGCAAGCTTTTTTCCCCCCTCAGAAGAAAAGAGTGCTCTGATATGATTAGAAATCTTAAAATTGTTGACTTTAATTAAAGTTCACTCAAGACATGATGACCTCATATTTTCTGTGAAACTACAAGTGAATCTCTTTGTTATGTAACCACAGGGAACTTAAGAAAAATATATATTGACTCTTAGTGCTTAGACAACCACAATAAGAAAAGGTGATTGAAATATGCTCATTTACTTTTTTTATTAATGAGACCTAGCATGCCATTGTTCTTTCCTTTTATTTGACTATTGGGATGCTCATCTAAATTTAATTCTCAATTACATAAAATACTTCTTGGGGTAAGTATTTTCATATCCTTCATATCCTTCTAAGTACTTTCTCAATATTTAAAAAAAGATTGTTTTGACTGATACACTCCTTTATTAGTGTAAGCCATTTCAATTTTAGAAGTAAGAAAAATTATGTTATTGATAAATTCATGTTTATGTAGTTATGCATGAATAGAAATATCTCACTATCCCAACCAAAATTTCTGTGAAGCATTTGCTTCAAATGTTATTTCTTCCAAAGGCACATATGCCCCAACATATGAATATTTGCAGCTAAAAGAAAGATTTTTAGTCAAGTGTTGCTTATCATTATTATGTGTATGACCAAATTACCATGTTGGATTTACAGTGACTAATTATATTTAAATCAAAGCACAGAGTATCCTACTTCTGGGTATATTTCCAAAGGAATTGAATCAGGATCTTGAGGAGATGTCTGCACCCCCATGTTCACTGCAGCATTACTCACAATAGCTAAGATATGGAAACAACTTCAATGTCCACTGACGATGAATGAAAAAAGAAGATGTGGTATATATATATATATATATATATATATATATATATATATATATATATACAGTGGAATATTATTCATCCTTCAAAAACAAGGGAATCTTGTCATTTGTGACAACATGGATGGACCTAGTGGGTACTATTCTAAGTGAAATAAGCCACACAGATAAAGACAGATACTGCACGATCTCACTTATATGGTGAATCTAAAATACTCAAGTTAATAGTACGGAGAATAGAATGGTGGTTCCCAGGGGATTGGGGTGGGGAAATGGGGAGATATTGGTTAAAGGGTACAAACTTTTAGTTACAAGATGAATGAGTTCTGGAGATCTAATGTATAGCACGATGGCTGTAGTGAGTAATACTGTATTGTATTGTACACTTGAAATTTCCCAAGAGGATAGATCTTAAGTTCTCATCACTAAAAACAAAAACAAAAAAAGAAAGGGACAAAGAAGGAAAGTAATGTCTGTATTATCTTCCATATGGTGATAATTTCACAATGTATACACATGTCAAAACATCAAGTCATACACCTTAAATATATATAATACATGTGTGTCAATTATACCTCAATAAAATTGAAAAAAATGATAAATAGGTTGCAGGATGGGTCCAGATGTTATATAATCAAGCTATTCCAAAATGAGGTGTGTTTTGTGCAAAACTCCCACTTTCCTAATTTTAAGTAGAAATGACTATCCAATAATAATTTTATAACAGTATTCTTAGAATAATATACATTAAATATAATTCCATCAAACTGTAATATTTATCAGTTATGTTAAAACTTAGATAAATAAAACAAGGTATGATCCTTATTCAGCCAAGGATTTTAATGTTGCTATAAAACATAAATATTTATTATTCAATTTTTATTTGGTGACCTCTCGCATCTCTTCCAACATTGATCTAAATTAACACTCCATGAAGAGTGGTGTTAAAGAACTATCATAAAATCTATCCTATTTTGTGTTTCTCCAACTTTCCTGCTTGTATAATTTGGCAATTTTCATAAAATTTTTTTCATAAAAATTTTCATTTAGCTGACTCTCTTTATTAGCCATTCAAAGCATTGCCTGTGATTTGTGAGCCATGCTCAACCTTGGATGTAACAGAACATGGGCATAAAGACATGTTTTATTGTCAGGCTGAAATGAAGCCACACAGGCAAACACCTGCATTTGGTCAGCATTACTTATGGTTTCTGCACATACACGATTGCTTTGTACAGGTCACCCAGTCACTATGGGGCTTGAACCACTGCACTAGAACACAGAAAATATCAGGTGTGACCTCCATGTTACAACAATGATAAATAATGGACACTGATTATAGTTGATGAGTGTCTTGATGACATGCAGTAAGAGCATTTTATTTCTAGCAAATACTGGTGTCCAGTCTAAATACCCTGACCTCTCTGTTCAAGCATGCATTTTAGTCCTTCCATTTGCAGTGTTGAGATACATGTTGAGTTCTCTCCCACCACCAATTTTAGAAGGGAAATGATAACACATATATATACAGAGTATTTATTTATTCGTCTGTTTACTTTTGTTTTATAAATAACCCATGCCTAAACATTCCCAACTAAGAAAACTAAATTTCCCTTAAGTTTTCTTCTTGTTTTATAAGTTGGGATCTGTTTTTGCAATATGAAGTGAAAAGAACATGGTCTGGAATAGATTAAAACTAGGCATATCACAAAAAATAGAGTTATGCCAAGAGAAATAATATCTTCACTTAATAAAAATCATGCCTTATTGCTTCTACAAGGGATTGAAGATGATGCCAGTCAGAATTCTTAAAAAAATAAGGTAAAACTTTTAAGTTGATATATTGAGACTACAAAATTCAGATTCTTTTTTTTATTAATCTCAATATTATAGCAAAAGTTACTTAAGGCTCTGTTTCATCCATTTATCAATCCACCTATCTGTGATTTGAATTCTCAAAGTAGATTGAGTAACATAATATAGTAACAAGCCTCAAGTGGCAATTTCTTGTTCTTTTTTTTAAATGAAGATACTATAAGGATAATGCCATATTATTAATCACTAACTTAGTTGCAAATAATAAGCTTTAAAATGTATTTATGACTATGGATTTTTAAGATTAACAAATTTCATTCTATTAAGCATCATCAAATGCGTGTTTTAATTTGTAAAGATGACATAAGAAGTTAAAACCAGTGTTTAAAATATCTTCAACAAATTTTTAAAGATACTGCTATCAGTATCTTTGAAGAAGAGTTACTTATTATTTTAGTTCCTTAATGAGTCATATTTATTGTAACTTTATCTTGGTGAAGAGGGTGCAGTCAATACCTCTTTTCAACATGGCTTATAGAAATAATGGATATTGTCATGCTTGGGAAAATTCTATTTATGTCACATTCTTTTTCTCTTAGTTTTCCCTTTCCTAAATGAACACTTAAGTTTTTCGATTGACACTATCAAATGATATTGACCCAGTAGAAACAAGACAGACGTAATGTGAATTTTATTCTTCCTCCACTGACCCTAGACAGTTTCCTCATATGAACATCAAGGATGACAGTATGTACCTGTCTTAGTCATAACTATATTTATATAAAATACCCAAAGCCAATCCTGAAATTTCAGGCACTCAGTAAAGTCTAGACATAATTTTACTTCTTTCTTTCTTTACAAAATTGATAAAACTTTCATGTGAAAGGAGAAACCAGAGTATAAGAAATTAGAAAAATTGGTGAGACATTAGAAATGTGAATGCAGAACATTCCTTGCTCTCCTGCTGCATGCTTAGTTTCCCAAGCTCCAAAGTCATCTAGCTTCTTCAAGGGTTTTTTTCTGGGCAAGGGAAGTAGGCAAGAAGAATAAAGAAGCCCAAGTTATTGTTACTTTTCTCTGCCTTGGCCAGTGTCCCTAGCAGCTGCTGCAAGCCACCATGGCTCTAGCTCCCACTGGAGAGCCCTGCATGATAGTGTCCTCCACCTGCCCTCTGGGCTCCAGTACCTACCTCCTTCCTTTAGCCATCCAATCTTGGGTGGTAAGTTTACTGGAGCTTAAAATACAAGGGTTGCTTACCATCCCAGGCATGGCAGCTTCTATCTTCTATCACCTATATAGTCAATCCACTGGAGAAGATTCTCACTGTTTAAATACCTAGAGTGGTTTCTTTTCACCCATTGGGATTCAGAGGGAATAATTCATGGACGTGGCTGAATACTGAAGTAGTGCACTGTAAGTCAAGGTGAAGGAAGTATCTAAACTCATAAGGCAAAGGACAGAGATATATATACAATATGAAATCGGTATTCAGAGATATACAGTTTTAGTTCACAGGTTTCAATATTTTCCTAACTGATGTTCCATAAAGAAAGAATAGAAACAACATAAGTGAGTAAATAAGAAAAGAGACACAAAATAAAGACTCCTTGGACTAAAGACAAATGCAAATCTCTAGATTAAAGAATTAATGAAATATTGAAATGCACAAATGCATGCAAACCCAAGATTAGTTTAAGAATATACTAGTGAAATTTCAGAATGGCCAGCACAAAGAATCATTCTAAAAGCTTATAAAGAAGACTGAATAAATGGAATCTGCAAAGTTAAAAGATAAAAAGACACTTCTTAACAGTCACACAATATAGAAGACAATGAGAAATTCCTTCAAATTTGGAGATAAATAAGTTTGAGTCTATAATCCATTAAAACTAGCATTCCAGGCAGAAACCAGAATAAGGATATTTTCAAATATGCAAAGTCTCCTAAATTTGGCAAACCAGACCTTATACAAAAAAGAATTACTCAAAGAATCATTATAAAAAATTCAATCAGAAACAGGTTTGGGGAGGAAATGGTAACAAAAATAAGCATTAAATATTATAGCTCTAAAAAAATATTGAGGAATGGTTTTTAAGGAGAATTAATACCAATCTGAAACTGAAATCTAAAATACGTGTAACAGAGAAGCAACATGAGGCCTTTTGGAAGTGGAAGGAAAATAATATGGTAAAATTCTATTCTTGTTTGGGGATAGTTACAGATGCCAGTTAATTCTGAACATTAGTTTAGAAAAGTTTTAATATTTGTCTTAAAATGAAATTGTAGTTACTAGAAGAATGGAATGACAATGAGTAGCTTTGAAGCCTATTGAAAAAAAAAAAAAAACAGAAAAGAAGGTAGCAGCTGGGAAAGAGGGGTCTTAACATTACAAGATACCATTAAAGCAATCCTGTGAGAAGCTCAAATACACCTCTAATCAATGCCTGTGAATCAGTAGAATTCCTTTATTATGAAACAATCATTAAAACTGGATTAAAAACAACTTGTGTGTGGTACAAACACAGGCTCACGTGTTTTTTAACAGGACACATATCTTTACAGATTGGTATTAAAGGCAACATACAATAAGACAATATATTGATATTGATATCAGAGAATACAGAGCTTACTATCTTAGGCTTTAAAGGACCAAAAAGAGATCCTTACTATTATGCTAACCATGCTGTTACACTTACAAGTCCCCAATAATTACAAATTTGGGGAGAGATAAAAGTAAAGAGAAATATAAAGATATAACATTACCATAATCAGAACACATTTCCCTCAGAAATGAGAAAGATCATGTAGACGATAAAAATAATTAAGACCCCAATAGGGGCACCTGTCGGTTAAGCATTTGATTCTTGGTTTCAGATCAGGTCTTGATCTCAGAGTTGTGAGATTGAGCCCCACATCAGGCTCTGCGCTGGGCATGGAGCCTGCTTAAGATTCTCTCCCACTCTCCCATTGCCCCCCCCCCAAAAAAAAAAGAGAAAGAAAAAATAAATAACTAAGGGATGCCTGGGTGGCTCAGTCAGTTGAGCATCTGATTCTTGATCACAGCTCAGGTCTTGATCTCAGGGTCATGAGTTCAAGCCCCACATTGGGTCCCATCCTGGGCATAGAACCTATTTAAAAAAATAAAAATAAATAAATAAATAATTAAGACCATAACAGTATATGGGCGCCTGGGTGGCTCAGTTGGTTAAGCGACTGCCTTCGGCTCAGGTCATGATCCTGGAGTCCCGGGATCGAGTCCCGCATCGGGCTCCCTGCTCAGCGGGGAGTCTGCTTCTCCTTCTGACCCTCCCCCCTCTCATGCTCTCTGTATCTCATTCTCTCTCTCAAATAAATAAATAAAATCTTTAAAAAAAAAAAAAAAAAGACCATAACAGTATAAAACTAGAAATCAATCACAAGAAAAATCTGGAAAGAACACAAATACATGGAAGCTAAATAATATGCTACTAAACAATGAATGTGTCAACAAAGAAATCAAAGAGGAAATAAAAAAAAAAATATATGTGGAGACAAATGAAAGTGAAGAAAATGAAGTGAAAGTGAAGTCCAAATTCTTTGGGATGCAGTAAAAGCTGTTCTAAGAGAGAAGTTTATAGCAATGCAGGCGTACCACAAGAAGCACGAAAAATCTCAAATAAACAACCTAACCTTACACCTAAAAGAGCTAGGAAAAAGAAAGAAGAAATAAAGCTCAAAGCCAGTAAAAGGAAAGAAATAATAAAAATTAGAGCAGAAATAAACTAAATACAGACTAAAACAACCAATAGAACAGATCAATGAAACTAGGAGCTGATTCTTTGAAAAGATCAACAAAATTGATAAACCTTTAGCCAGACTCATCAAGAAAAAGAGAGGATTCAAATAAATAAAATCAGAAATGAAGTAGGATAAATAACAGCCAATACCACAGAAATACAATGGCTTATAAGAGAATATTATGAAAAATTGTATGCCAACAAATTGGACAACCTACAAGAAATGGATAAATTCCTAGAAACATACAATCTTCCAAAACTGAATCAGGAAGAAATAGAAAATTTGAGCAGTCCAATTACTAGCAATGAAATTGAATCAGTAATCCAAAAACTCCCAACAAAAAAGCCCAGAACTAGATGGATTCAGAGGGGAATTCTATCAAACAAGAGTTAATACCTATTCTTCTCAATCTATTCTAAAAAATAGAAGTGGAAAGAAAGTTTCCAAATTCATTCTATGAGGCCAGCATTATCCTGATACCAAAACCAGATTAAGATACCACAAAAAAAGAGAACTGTAGGCCAATATCTCTGATGAACATGGATGCAAAGATCTTCAACAAAATATTAGCAAACCAAATCTAACAATACATTAAAATATCATTTACCACGATAAAGTGGAATTTATTCCAGGTATGCAAGGATAGCTCAATATTCATAAATCAATCGACATAATACATCATATTAAAGAGAAAGGATTAAAATTACATGATCATCTCATTGATAAAAAAAAAAAGCATTTGACAAGGTAAAACATCCATGCATGATAAATGCTCTCAAAAAAGTAGGCTTAGAGGGAACATACCTCAACATAATAAAACCATCTATGAAAAACCCACAGCTAACAGCATCCTTAATGGTGAAAAACTGAGAGCTTTTCCTCTAAGGTCAGGAAAAAGACAAGGATGTCTATTCTCACCACTTCTATTCAACATAGTGCTGGAAGTCTTACTAGCAGCAATCAGACAACAAGGAGAAATAAAGGCATCCAGACTGGTAACGAAGAAGTAAAACTATCACTATTTATAGATGACATGATACCATACATAGAAAACCCTAAAGGTTCCAGAAAACAGAAACAAAAACAAAACTACTAGAACTGATAAATGAACTCAGTAAAATTGCACGATATAAAATTAATATACAGAACTGTGTTGCATTTCTTTACCCTAATAATGAAGTAGCAGAAGAGAAATTAAGAATACAGCCCCACTTACAATTGCACCAAAAGCAATTAAATACATAGGCATAAACTTAACCAAAGAGATGAAAGACCTGCACTGTGAAAACTCTGATGAAAGATATTAAAGTTGTCATAAACAAGTGGAAAGATATTCCATGCTCATTGTTTGGAAGAATTAATTTTGTTAAAATGTCCATACTGTCCAAAGCAACCTACAGATTTAATGCAATTCCTATCAAAATACCAACATATTTCACAGAACTAGAGTATAATAATACTAAAATTTGTATTGCTAAGTGAAATAAGCCAGAGAAAGACAAATATCATATGATTTCATTCATATGTGGAATTTAAGAAACAAACAAGAGATGAACAAAGGAAAAAAAAAAAGGTAAGTGAAAAAACAGATTCTTAAATACAGAGAATATACTGGTAGTTCCCAGAGGGTAGGTGGGTGGGTAGTGGGTGAAGTAGGTGATGGGGATTAAGAATCCATTTATCATGATGAGCACTGAGAATGTCTAGAATTGTTGAAGCATCATATTGTACACTTAAATTTCTATAACACTGTTAATTATATATCAATTTAAAAATTAAGATAGAAAAGGTTTGGAAAAAATAACAACAATAATAATAATATGATGATGATGGTGAGGATGGTGATGAGGATGGTGATGATGATGATGATGATAGGCAATATTTATTAAGTGCATGTTCAATATTCCAGGTATTATCCTGAGCACTTACATGGTTATCTGTACTGATTGGTTTAATCCTCCTAACTGAGTAGATCACAAACCACACCCCAGAGTTGGGTGATTAGTAAATCCCTGTGTTTTAAAATGCTGATCTGATAATGTTGTTCAGCTTGTCTTAGTTGTTCACAGGTAGCTTATTTTGTTACTATTTAACCTTCTCAAGATTGTCATTATTTTCTGAAAAGAGATGAATATAAATCCAATGTATTCCTGCATAGAAATTCTTTTATAAACAGTTCTTGAGAGTGACACAAATTTAGAATGTGTTTATTATACAGGAATAAAGAGGTTAATGAGAAAATCAAGGCAGAGAGTGGTTAAGTCACTTGTCAACCATGGATGGATCTGGAAAGTGGAAGGTTAGGATTCATTCCCAAGCTTTTTCATATCTACCCGTGAGCTGTAAATTCTACCACCTTGAAATTGTGTATTCTTATAAAGAAGTCATAGAATAAGAATATGTAAGGTCACTCAGATTATTTTAAGAAAATTCAAAAGCAAATTAATGCAGATCAAGCTCTCAGTCCATTACGGAATAAAAATTCAAACTGAAACTAATGTATAACATGGTATGCTAACTATACTGTAATTAAAATAAAAAACTTAATAAAAAAAATTCAGTGAGGAAGAATACCTCCCCAAGAAGCCACACACGCACGCACACAGGTACATACACATAGTTACATATATGTCAAATAACTTTGGCTAACAGGCGCCCGGATGGCTTAGTCCGTTAAGCCACGGACTGTTGGTTTCCACAAAGGTAGTGATCTCAGGGTCCTGGGATCAAGCCCCTGTAGGGCTCTGTGCTCAGTGGGGAGTCTGCTTGAGATTCTTAACCTCTGCTCCTGCCCCCGCTCGCATGCTCTCTCTCTCAAAATAAATAAATCTTTAAAAAATAACTTTGGTTAACTCTAGAATAAAAACAAATTAAAATCTATTTGGAGATAAATGATAATCAGTGGATAAGTTATTTCATACAGGACCTTACTGATGAAGTTCTCTCTCTCTCTCTCTCTTTTTTTAAATGAAGCTCTTAAATGAGGGAAATGAACATCCTTAAATGCACCTGAGAGAGAGGGAGAGAGAAAATATGAGAGTTAATGATCTAAATGTCATTAAGAATTTACAAACAGGGAGCAAAGTAATATAAAGTGAAATAGAAATGATGAAAACAAAAGTTGAAATGAAAATTTAACCAAAATAAATCAATCTAAATAAAGCAGAATACTAGATTGGTAAAAGATAAATTTATTCTTCAAAATACTCAGTGAAATAGGTGAGTCTCTGGCATATCTAAAAGAGAGGGAAATAGAACAAATACCTACAAGAACATAATAATAAAAAAATAAAAATAAAAGATATATAATTTTAAAAAAAGAACAAATATACCTACAATATATAAAAATTATTCATAGTTTAAAATGTGAAGAATTTTAAAAATGCATAAAATGTGATTTTTGGTTTTATACCAAGAAATTATCTAGGAAAACACAACTTAACCATAGTGATTCTCAGAAAGACAAAGTCCAAGTGTGTGAACATCATAGATGTTTGAAGAGTCGTCAAGTCGGTACCTAAATAGACAAAAAGAAAATACTATAGCATATAAAATAACCCTTTAAGAAAAAGGCATTCTTATTTTTTTTCTTCTTGTTGTTGTTAAATAAACTTTTCTCTTGTTATTAGAAAATAAATTTAGAACAATGGAAAGTGACTTACCTTTCCCAATGTCTGAAACTCAAAAGTCATAGGAGTTTAAACAATATGGTATTAGCTCTGAAGGTAACAAATAGATTAACGAAACAAAATAGATTAATGAAACAGAACAGGTAGTCCAGAAGTAGATTCTTGTATCAATATTAATCTGGCCTGTGATATGATATGGGCCATAATTAAAGACAGAAAAGAAATAGTTTGAGAGGCACGTGGGTGGGTCAGTTGGTTAAGTATCTGCCTTCAGCTCAGGTCATGATCCCAGGGTCCTGGGATCAAGCTTGGTGTCAGGCTCTCTGCTCAGTGGGGATCCTGCTTCTCCCTCTCCCTCTGCTTGCTGCTCTTCCTGCTTGTGCTCTCTCTGTCAAATAAATGAATAAAATCTTTAAAAAAATAAGAAAAAAAAAAACAGAAAAGAAATGCTTTGACTCCTAAAACGTATTGGTAGATTTGCATCTCCTTTTGGGGAAAAATGTATTTTATGTAAATATATCACAGCATTTACAAATTAATTCTCATTTGGGTTAAAGAACAAACACCTAAAATAATTATCTACCAATTTGGAGAAAATACGATGTGTATTTTTATAAAACTTTAATTGGAGAGGCAATATAAAGACAGACATAAACTCTGAAGCCCTGAGGAAAATGATCTGACTACATGTTTGACAATAAAAGTATTAAGATAAACTCTCTGGTAGTGAAAACATGATAAAAAAAATTTGACAATAAATGACAAGGGATAAATATTTAAGAATATGTAAAAAAGGGATTATCACACAGAACATGTAAGGGATTCTATAGTTCAAGGAAAAAAAAAAGCTAATTGATTAGAAACATCTGTATAAATACAGCTGGGCAATGGAAAGAAGAAATACAAATATCAAACCAATTATTTGACTGAGGTAATAAACCCAATCAAAATCAAGGAAATAGAATACGCCAGCTCAACTTATGAGGTTCATCTATACACTATTACCAGATGTTATAAAGGATAAAAGATAATGCCAATCAGAGAGTAAATATAAGTCAATATGTCAATATAATAAGTCAATTAGTCAATGTATCAATACATGTACAACAGGTATGCAAATACATAGGAAAAAATATATCTGAAATAAAATAAACAATTAAATCTTCCCCTCTGGGGAAAGCAGTAAAAATGAGGCTAGTAGTGGAAAAGAATATAATTAAAGTCTTTTACATTTTTCTTTAGATATTTCTGTTCTTTTTTGCCATTAGATAACATCTATGTATTATGTAAAAAAAACTTTTACATGCTGCCATAAATAAAATCATCTACTTAAAATGCTCGTTCTTTCCTACTAAGAATTGGAGTTGTGTTCTCTCAGAGGAAGGACGCTAATATGGACAGTTTGCCATGGGGCAGTCCTACTGTCCATCATATATTTATCACGTTTCTCAGTTAGGAAAACGGGACTCAAAGTTATTAATAGATTTTGTGTATCCTACATTTATAGTAGTGGGACCCAGATGGGTTTTAAACCCAGATTCCTGGCTGCCCACCCACAGTTCTTTACACCATTCTCCTTTACAGGGATATGGGTTCATCACATAAGTGAAAAAAGACAATATTACATTTATCACCATCAGTGTACATGATTGATTCCTTATCATTAAAACAAAAGGACACCTCACTGCACAAGCACTCTGAGGATTTTAGAGGAGCAATATTTTATTGACAATGCATTCTAATGCCTCGAAGGGATCTTGAAAAGTTGTACCAATTATGTCTAAATGAAGCTACTTTGTGCAAATTGCAGGTGAGAAAGGGAAATAACAATTCACATGTGAAAGGGAAGAAGAAAACAGCAAGTTCTATTTCTTCATGCCTCCCGCACCTTCTACTGACTCAGAGAGTGTTTATTCCTACATATGGCGGTGTTAACAGAGCTCTCCTTGCAGTGTTTCAAATCTATTTTGGTCTTATCTCTTTTGGAATTTAAGTCTCTGAGGCCATCTTTCCCCTCTCTTTGATAACCTACCATCTGTTTATTTGCTAAAATAGAATATAAAAGAGTGAATGTCAACTGTTGCAATCAGTGGATACTACAAGATCGTATCTACACGAATGAGATAAATGCATTCAACTAAAACCTCACACGTTGCTAGTTAATTTCTTGACTCAGATAACTGGAAACTTTTAGGAAACTTGGTCTTTCTTTTGAAAACTATTAAAGTGGTCATGTGTGTTGATCTAAACCCTAAAAGAAAGGCATACTATGTTTATAATCTTAAGAAATTTAAATTCAACATCTTTTAACAACACAACTCAACTCATTATGTGGTTAAAACACTTCCTAAATTGCGTGATGCTCTGATATTCAAAGCAAACTGCATAGAAAAATGTAGTCTGGTGATGTGCTATTTTCTATTTATTTTAATTATAAATGTATTGTAAACTAAAGTTATGTTCACGCACAGTAGGATAAATGAGAATATTGAAAGCTCAACCTACAATCCGGAACAAATGTTAGGTTATTCAAGGAATAAAACACTCTGTACCGAAGAAAAAAAAAAAACGCTGTAATAAAGCTCAGTCTTTTAAGTCAGTTTACATTGCTAGCTTAGTGTCTTAGCGTAAGATTATTCTTCTTTTCTGTAAGGACATAGAATTGTCCTTTTAACCAGCTCTTGATAATGAAACTTAATTGTCACACGTTAGTTTGCAGGTAGGTTTTGCAAAACTCACTGCCTTGAAAGATAGCATGCCTCAATGGCATAATCAGGCCTGGGAGAAGGTTTGGCTTAGTTCTCAAGACAGAAAATTTCCTCTTCCCGTATTAATTCTGCTAATATGGGTCTTTAATGAATAGAGCCATTTCCATGCATCTGTTTATTTGGAGGTTTCTTAATTGAAAACATGCTTTTTTAAATATGAAACCAAACAAAACACTGAGACCGTCCCTTTGATTCTTTGCTCTTGTAGCCCCCTCATGCCCCCCGCCCCAGGGTTCTCTCCTTGTGACCAGGGCTGAGACTGGGGTTGGGGGGTGGGGTTGGCTACATGTCTGTTTTGAACAGTTCCGTGTGATGTGCTACCAAAACAAACACATATCTAAAGTTGTCAAAAATTTTATTAATGAAAATTTAACATAAAAAGAAAGTTGCTGGGGGCAGTAGGGGTCCAGGTGACCTCTGCAATGTCCAGAACCCCCATGACTGCTACCCAAGTACCACCTCCTCTCTGCATCTTTCTTGCTCCAACCACCAGAACCTGAATGTTCTCTCTCCTTCTTTTCAACCTCCCTGGTATGCATTTACATTTCTCTTGTCACACCACATTACTCCACTTTATCCTTACAGAATCATAAACTACCTGAGGCAAAGGCAGTCTTATTTCAGTGTGAACATGACCCAGTGTGTTTATGAAATTTTAACTAAAATGACTTGAAATGATGTCTTTAAAAGAGATTTAAAGGAAAAATGATATTTTCTGTAGGTCATCCAAAAATGAACATTTTCATTTTTCAGAACTAGTTTCTGATTTATAAACTGGTGGAAAATGATGTTAGCACCTTTACCTTTTCACTCCGGGAAACCACATGGCATATTAATTATTTGTTAAAATGCCAAAACGTGTATATTTCTGCTTTATGGGTAAAGTGTAGCTGCAGATAAATTCTGTCAGGAAAGAGGGCTAAATTCCCAAACTGGCTCTGCGAACTGGACAGATTCCTGCACATCGTGATTGTCTGTTCCATCCTCTGTAAATACTAGCTAACAACAGATGTCGTTCTAGGGTTCTGACATCCAGTTTACACAGTAATCCCTCAGAAAATGCTTCCTTTATTCCTTACTAGGGTGACAAGGACAATATATGAAGTACAGTGGCTAATCATCCAAGGCTTAGTAAAGGCTAATTTCCTTCCACCACTTTTACTCTTTTTCTCTCAACTTTTAAATAAAACCCTGTATTTGTAGCCTCTTATTTTGACCAGTAGTCCTAAATCACTCAAAGCTTTCTTTTTTCTGTTTTTTAACTTTTGGACTTAGACACAGTTGCAAAATACAAAGTTTTTTTTTACTCTTCATCCAAATGTTCCTAAGGATGACACCTTTTCTAGCCACAGTAAAATTTTCAAACTAGAAAAATAACATTCATACAAGAATATTACATAAGTTACAAAGCTTATTCAGATTTTGCCAAATTTTCTGAGCAAGGACAGAATCCAGGATCACATGTTGCGTTTGGATGATGTGATTCTTAAGTGTTGCTTAATCCAGAACAGTGCCTCTGTCTGCCTCTGCCTTTCAAGAAGTTGACACATTGAAAGAGTATTTATTTTGTAGAGTGCCCCTCAGTGTGATTTTGTCTAATAATTTCCTCGTGGTTAAATTAAGGCTCTGAATTCATGGCAACAATATAACTGATATTGTGTCCTCCATAGTGTGTTATGTAACAGGGCACATGATGCCAAGATGTCATTACTGGTGATGTTACTTGATCACTTCGCCAAGGTGTGTCTGCCAGATTTCTCTACTCTATAGTTACTTTTTGTCTTTTTAATTAATGCAAATATTGTGGGTATACTTTGAGTCTTTGTAAATATCCTATTTTTTATCAAACTTTCATCCGCTAGCTTTAGCATACACTGATGTTTCTTTATCTTTTCAATTTTTAATTTTTTAAATTGAAGTATGGTTGGCATACAATGTTATATTAGTTTCAGGTGTACATTGTAGTGATTCGATAATTCTATACATTACTCAGTGCTCATCACGGTAGGTCACCATCGTTGCCATGCAAGGTTGTAAAATATTATTGACTATATTCTCTATGCTGTACTTTTTAATCTCAGTGATTTATTTATTTTATAACCGGAAATTTGTACCTCTTAATTCCCTTCCATATTTTGCCATCTTTCTACCATCCCGCCCTCTGGTAACCACCAGTTTATTCTCCTATTTATGACTCTGTTTCTGTCTCTGTATTTGCATGTTTGTCTTTTTTTGTCTCACTTATTTCCTTTAACATAATACCCTCTATGTCTATCTATGTTGTTGCAAATATTCTTTTTTTATGGCCAAGTAATAATCCATTCTATATATTTAACACACTTCTTTATCTCTTCATCTGTTGATGGACACTTAGGTTGCTTCCATAACTTGGCTATTATAAATAATACTGCAATGAACAGAGGGGTGAATATATATATATATTTTTCAAATTAGTGTTCTCATTTCTTTGGTTAAATGCCCAATAGTGGAATTACTGGATCATACGGTATTTTTACTTTTAATTTTTTTTTTAAGATTTTATTTATTTATTTGACAGAGAGAGACACAGCGAGAGAGGGAACACAAGCAGGGGGAGTGGGAGAGGGAGAAGAAGGCTTCCCACCGAGCAGGGAGCCCGATGCGGGGCTCGATCCCAGGACCCTGGGATCATGACCTGAGCTGAAGGCAGACGCTTAACGACTGAGCCACTCAGGCGCCCCTCTACTTTTAATTTTTTGAGGAACCCCCATACTGTTTTCCATAGTGGCTGCACCAATTTACATTCTCACCAACAGTGTTGGAGGATTCCCTTTTCTCTACATCCTCACCAACACTTGTGATTTCTGTCCTTTTGATACTAGCCATTCAGATAAGTGTAAGGTGATATCTCAGTGTGGTTTTGAATTGCATTTCCCTGATGATTATTAATATTATTTGTTCAGATGTCTCTTGGCCATCTGTGTATTTTCTTTGGACAAAGGTCTATTCAAGTCCTTCACCCATTTTTTTTTTAAGATTTTATTTATTTATTTGACAGAGAGAGAGACAGCGAGAGAGGGAACACAAGCAGGGGGAGAGGGAAAGGGAGAAGCAAGCTTCCCACGGAGCAGGGAGCCCGATGTGGGGCTCGATCCCAGAACTCTGGGATCATGACCTGAGCTGAAGGCAGATGCTTAACGACTGAGCCACCCAGGCGCCCCTCTCCACCCATTTTTAATTGGATTTTTTATCCTTTTTGGTGTTGAGTTATATATGTTCTTTTTATATTTTGGATATTAACCACTTATTAGATATATCATTTGAAAACATTTTCTCCCATTAAGTAAGGTTACCTTTTTGTTTTGTTGGTAGTTTTCTTTGCTTTGTAAAAGCTTTTTATTTTGGTGTAGTCCCAATAGTTTAT
Source organism: Halichoerus grypus (assembly GCF_964656455.1). NCBI lineage: Eukaryota > Metazoa > Chordata > Mammalia > Carnivora > Phocidae > Halichoerus > Halichoerus grypus. The sequence continues at coordinate 203,793,966 of NC_135714.1, forward strand.
ATTTGCTTTTGTTTCCCTTGCCTCAGGAGATGTATCCATAAATATGTTGCTAAGGCCAATGACTAGAAGATTACTGCCTATGTTTTCTTTTAGCAGTTTTACGTTTTCCAGGCTTACATTTAAGTATTTAATCCCTTTTGAATTTATTTTTGTGTATGATGTAAGAGAGTAGCTCAATTCTATTCTTTTGCATATAGCAGTCCGGTTTTCCCAGCACCATTTATTGAAGACACTGTGTTCTCCCCATTATATATCCTTGCCTCCTTTGTCACAGATTAATTGACTAAAAAATTGTGTATTTTTCTGGGTTCTCTATTCATCTACACATCTATTTTTGTGCCAGTACCATACTGTATTTATCACTACAGATTTTAAATAAATATTGAAAACTTGAATTGTGATACCCCCAGTTTTATTTTCTTTTCTCAAGATTGCTTTTTCTATTTGGTCTTTTATAGTTCTGTACAAATTTTAGTATTTTTTTGTTCTAGTTCTGTGAAAAATATTTCTGATCTTTTGATAGGGATTGTATTAAATCTGAGTATGTCTTTGGGTAGTATGGACATTTTATCTATATTAATTCTTCCAATCCATGAACATGGAATATCTTTCCGTTTGTATCATCCTCAGTTTCTTTCATCAGTGTTTTATAGTTTTCATGGTATAGGTATTTTACTCCTTTGGTTAAGTTTATTCCTAGATATTTTATTGTTTTTGGTGCAATTGTAAATGGGATTGTATTCTTAATTTCTCTTTCAGTTACTTCATTATTATGGTGAACAAATACAACAGAGTTCTGTATACTAATTTTATATCCTGCAACTTTATTGAATTCATTTATCAGTTCTAGTAGTTTTTTTGTTGGAGTCTTTAGGGTTTTGTTTATATAGTATCATGTCATCGGCAAATAGTGACAGTTTTACTTCTTTATTACCAATCTGGATGCTTTTTATTTCTTTTTCTTGTCTGATTGCTAGTGGTTAGACTTCTAGTACTACATTGAATGGAAGTGGCAAGAGTAGATACCCTTGTCTTATTCCTGATCTTAAAGGAAAATCTTTCAATTTTTCATCATTGAGTAAGCTGTTATCTGTGGGTTTTTCATATATGGCCTTATTATGTTGAGGTATGTTCCCTCTAAACCCACTTTGTTGAGAGCTTTTATCATAAATGGATGTTGTATTTTGTCAAATGCTTTTCCTGCACCTACTGAAATGATTGTATGGTTTTTATTCTATGTTTTATTTGTGGTTGCCATTGGATTTACATGCAACATTTCACATGTATAGCGGTCTATATTATGTTGACGATTACTTAAGTTCAAATACATTCTAAAAGCCCTATTTCGGGGCACCTGGGTGGCTCAGTCAGTTAAGCGTCTGCCTTCGGCTCAGGTCATGATCTCAGGGTCATGGGATCGAGTCCCGCGTCGGGCTCTCTGCTCTGCGGAGAGCCTGTTTCTCCCTCTCCCTCTGCTGCTCCCCCTGCTCTTCTCTCTCTCTATCAAATAAATAAAATCTTAAAAAAAAATAAAAAATAAAAAATAAATAAAAGCCCTATTTCTTACCCTTTCCTCCACATTTTACATATATGATGTCATATTTTACATCTTTTTATTTTGTGTAATCCCTTGACTAATTTTTGTAGATATAATGGATTTTACTACTTCTGTGTTTTAACTTCCACACTAGCTTTATAATCTATTATCTTTATTTTGTGTTTGCTTTTAATCAGTGATTTTCTTTTCTTTTTGTAATTTTCTTGCTTCTAGTTATGACCTTTTATTTTTAATTAAGGTATTCCCTTTAACATTTCTTATAAGGTTGATTTTTGGTAATGAACTCCTTTAACTTTTATGTGTTTGGGAAATTCTTTATTTCCCCACTCCATTCTGAATGATCATGGTGCCAGGTTGTTATTCATGATTGTAGGTTTTTAAAAAAAATTTTTTTTAGCACTTTGACTATATTATGCCACTCTCTAATGGCCTAAAAAATTTCTGCTGAAAAATCAGCAGATAGTCTCTGGGGTTTCCTCTTGTATATAGCTGTTTTTCTCTTGCTACTTTTATAATTCTCTTTTTATCTTTGATTTTTGCCATTTTAATTATTACACATCTCGATGTGGGCCTCTTTGGGTTCATCTTGTTTGAGGCTCTCTGTGCATCCTGGGTCTGGATTTCTGTTTCTTTCCCCAGATTAGAGAAGTTTTGAGCTATTATTTCTTCAAATAAGTTTTCTGCCCTCTTTTCTTTTTATTCTCCTTCTGGGATCCCTATAATGCAAATGTTATTATGCTTCATGATGTCTCAGAAGCCCCTTAATTCATTCTCATTTTTATTCTTCTTCTTTTTTTCTTGTTGCTGTTCAACTTCATTGCTTTCTATTACCCCATAGTCCAGCTCACTGATCTGTTCTTCATCCTCTTATCTTCTGTTAATTCCCTCTAGTGTATTTTTCACTTTAGTTATTGTATTCTTCAGCACTGACTATTTTTTATATTTTCAATCTCTTTGTTGAAGTTCTCACTGATTTCAGCCACTATTCCCCGAAGTCCATTGAGTATCTTTATGACCATTACTTTGAATTCTTCATCAGGCATATTGCTTATCTCCTTTTTGTTTTGCTTTTTCTGTGATTTTGTTTTGTTCATTCCTTTGGCCCATATTCCTCTGTCTCTTCATTTTGTCTAACTCTGTGTGTTCGTTTCTATGTATTAGGTAGTCAGCTATGTCTCCTGGTCTTGAAAGTAGTGGTATTGTGTAGAAGAGATTCTGTGGTGCTCTATAGTGCAATCCCACCCTGGTCATCATAACTAGATACTCCAGGGGTGTCCCCTGTGTGGACTGGGTATGACTTCCTGTTGTGGCTGAGCCATGATTGCTTTGGGCATATTGGTGGGTGGGGCTGGCCTTTCTCCCAGCATGCTGTAATGACCTGTTCTGCCTACTGTGTGTGCACTGTGCTGGGTTTGTTCCCTGCACTATTGAGAGGCCTGGCAGCAGCCACCTGGTGCTCACTGATGGGTGGGGCCAGCCTTCAGCCTGGTACCTGCAGTTAACTACTGCAACAGTTGTTAGTTCACCAAGAAACATGGCTTGCTCTTTCTGCAGCCAGCAAGAGGCCCCGCTATAGGAACTGCAGGCTTGCTGGTGTGTGGGGTTATCTCCTCCCCTTCCCAGGGCAGGAGTCATTTGGGAAAAACACTGGTCCCAGCGAGGGCTGCCTGCCAGATATAGTGGGGCAGGAACCACTTTGGGGGAGCTTCTGCTAAGGCAGGTAGGTTGGGTGAGAGGGTTCTGCAGAATACTGGGGCAGGGCATGCAGTATTGGCAAGAAATATGGAGAGCGTTAGAACTGGCTCCTGCAAACATCCTACTATCCAGGCTCGAGGAGGGCAAGCAAAATGGCACACACCAGAACTTTTTTTCCCAGAGATATTTCTTGCAGATCCCTGACCTTCTGGCACACATCCTAAAATTAGTTAATAAATCTTCATGTGTACCCCAGGCACTTTTCAGACTGCTGCTTCTGTGCTGTGCCTTGGACTGAGTTATTTTGTATGCTGGATCTTTAAGGGCAGAAACTCTGTTTCCTATCATCCACTGTCTCTCATGGAGTTAAACCCACTGATTCTTAAAGCTTCTGGATTGAAGCCCTGCTGATTTTCAAAGTCAGACATTATGGAAACTCATCTTCTCAGTGCAAATCCCCAGTAGCAGGAATACCTGGTGTAGGGTCTGATACTCTCACTTCTCCAATGCTTGTTATGTCTCCCATTTGTTGCTTATGTTGGGAGTTTGGTTACCAACTGTGTCTATGCCCATTCTCCCCTTTTCATATGGTCTTCTCTCTCAAATTAGCTGTGGAAGGTCTGCTCTGCCTGCCATCAGGTAATTTTCAGAGATAGTTGCACAAATGTAGGCGTTGCTTCAGTGTATCCATGGGACAGGGTGAGCTCAGGATCTTCCTACTCCACCATCTTCCTATTTACTTATACTACATTGATGTTTCTAGCTTGAAATAATTACTACTGTAGTGTTTGTCAAAGTGTGATTTTTCTGTTTCCAGCACTTATTTGACATGTATCAATTGGAATTCTACTGTAAGTAACAGTTTTGCCTTCTCCCCATTTATTATTTATGTGAATATACACTCATGGGTATTTGTTTCAGTACATGGTTTACAAATCACCGCTATCATTATTTATTTTGTTGCTTAAATTGCCCCTTATTTGTCCACTGGGAGTCCCTTTAAATTGGCTCTTCTGTCCTTTAGATATGTCCTGATAATTTTTTGATCCCTCTATACCATTTTGTCCTTAACAGATATCTCAGGTTTTTCTTGTACTTCTCCCACCTCAGCCCTGGAGTCAGTCAATTCCTCAAGAAGCCCCGGGTTCTTTTATTCGAGAATACTATTTATAATCAAGGTCTGGGTGCTAAATTTGCCCACTGTTACTGGCTTGTCATTGTTTCTAGACTGTCTTAGGAACCAGTTAGGTGATGCGTGTATATAAACCACAGAACTACTAACACACATCTATGTTTCTTCTCTCTCTCTCTCATCTATCAATCTATTTCTATCCATTTATGTCTCTTTCTATCTTTTATTCATATATCTATCCATCCATTACCTACCTATCTATAACCTCAAACTCATACTGATACTCCTGCCAGTCATGCAGCACCACAGATTCATTTTTTTCTTTTTCCTTATTTGTACCTCCTTTCTCCATCACTCAAAAACATAGCTCTCATTATTCAAAATATATTGAATGACCTTCTAATAGAACACACATAAAGTACTTTAAGAATCATTAAATGACAAAAAAAAAAAAAGTATCACTAAACGATACCCCTGTGAAAAACAAATTTACTAAATAGAGGACATTATTTATGTGTAGGTCTTTGTTCTTAGCCTTGCAATATATAGTCAAAATAATGTTTCCCATTAGTTTGGTTAGTTTTTTTTATGTTTTTCTTTCCCATTCTTTTCATTGTAGCCAAGCTGTACATTTGTAATAAAATTAAGTCCATTTATTATACTTTGAATTCCAATTTGGGTTGTCCTCATATCCTTGTTGATCTTATTTATTTTTATGTATGTGAAATATTACCATTATCCTATAAGTTAGAGCTTTTCAAAAGAGTATATTCAGAGAAGTGTGTCTTTCTTCTCATTCCTTCTCCCCCATTCCTGTTCATCCATTCTTTCTGACCTTTTCCCAATATGCCCCTGTAGGTAGCCATTCTCATTAATCATCAGCTAATCATGTTTGTGTTTCCTTTTTTCACAAATGAGCCAATATATGTACATTTTCTTATTTCCTATTTTTCTTATATTAATAGGAACATTACATATGTGTCTGTGTGTTTAACAATATATCCTGAAAATTACTCCCTATCAGTTATTAGAAAATTTTCCTCTTTATGTATGTATGTATGTATTGCATAATACTCTGCTTTGTGGATGCAGTGTAGAGGTACCAATGAACCATAGCTTATTCACACACTTTTAATATGCTTCTCAGGTAATACACAATATTTTATGATTTAAAAAATATACATATGCATTTTTGTATTGTTGGAAGCAGATCTTCAGTGTAAATTCCTAGAAGTGAAAAGGATGGGTCTGAAGAAATGTGTGCATGTAGTTTTGTTTTTTTTTTTTAAGATATTTAAATTTAGTCACTTTAAAGGGATTTTAAATTAAATCTCCTTTTGGAAGAAATATGATAGTTTCTTCACAAGTTTAGAATGTCCTAATATTCTTTTTTTTTTTCTTTTTGGTCCTACATCTGTTGATTGAACATAATGCTGTAAGGGTTATGTTTACATAACTCTATGTCACTTATATAACTATGCTGAGTTATGTAAGTGAAACATAAATGTCTTCTCAGCTATAAAAATTTATTTCCTCTCCTAAGTTAATAATGGAAAATTATATTTTTATTGCCAGAATTGTTCTCAATACTATTACTTGTATATCTTTTTCAAACACCTAAACTTTTGTACACTTAAAATAGATCACTTTTAATTCTAAATTTCTCATTTTGACTTGCTTCATTTAATAATATGACCAAGGGCGCCTGGGTGGCTCAGTTGGTTAAGCGACTGCCTTCGGCTCAGGTCGTGATCCTGGAGTCCCGGGATCGAGTCCCGCATCGGGCTCCCTGCTCAGCGGGGAGTCTGCTTCTCCTTCTGACCCTCCCCCCTCTCATGCTCTCTGTATCTCATTCTCTCTCTCAAATAAATAAATAAAATCTTTAAAAAAAAAAAAAAATAATATGACCAAAATTTTCATAGAATATATAATCATCAGATGCCATATCATTTTACATATTAAAAGTTGTTGCTAGTCAATAACAAAGCGAACTTAATTAAAAAATGGACAGGAAACTTGAACAGACATCTCACCAAAAATGACATATAAATGACAAGCATATGTAAAGATGATCTTTATCATATATCATTAGGCAAATGCAATTTAAAATAACAGTGAGATACCACTACACACATATTAAAATGGTCAAAATCCGAAAACACTGACAATACCCACTATCAAGGATTTTTAGCAACAGGAATTCTCATTCATTACTCATGGGAATGAAAATTGGTCTGGCCACTTTGGAATAAAGTTTGCCAGTTTCTTACAAAACTAAACATATTCTTACCATATGGTCTAGTCATTGAACTCCTTAATATTTACCTAAAGGAGTAAAAGCATGCCCACACAAAAACCTGCACATAGATATTTTTAGGAGTTTTATTGGCAATTTAATTACCAAAATTTGGAGCAACCAAGATGACCTTTGGTAGATGATAAGTAGATAAATATGGTGGTTAATCCAAACAATGGAATAGTATTCTATGCTAAAAATAAATGGGTTGTCAAACCACAAATGATATGATGGAAACTTAAATGCATATTTCTAAGTAAAAGCAGCCAATCTGAAAAAGCTCCATACTGTGTGAGTTCAACTATATGAAATTCTGGAAAAGGCAAAACTTATGGAGACAGTAAAATAGTCATGGTTGTTGATGGTTAAGGAGGAGGGAGGGATAAATAAAGCACAGAAGATTTTTAGGGCAGTGACATCATTATGACACTATAATGGTAGATATATGCCATCATATATTTTTCCAAACCCATAGAACGTACACCACAACAGCAAGAGTGAACCCTAATATAAACTAAGGACTTTGGGTGATCATGATGTGTCATTTTATAGGTTTATTGATTCTAACAAATGTACCATCTGGTAGGGATATTGATAATGGGAAGGACTGTGATGTGTAAGGGCAGAGAGGATCTGGGCAGCAGGAGGTATATGGGAACTTTCTGTACTTAATGTTCACTTTTGCTGTGAACCTAAAACTGCTCTAAAATATAAAGCCTATTTAAAAGAAAAGGAAAAAAAAAAAAAAAAAAAGGTTATTGCCAGAAGATTTCCACTTCTGTCATGAGGTATCAGGAACTCCATGAATTCTCTCCCTAGTGAAATAACCTTATGTGATAAAAATTAGCAAAACAAAAGAAAGAACATTTAGTGTCTTTGGAAATTGTTCTAAAAGTATACAGCACATGAAGAAATATTTACTCAATAATTTCTCCGTGTTATGAACAGCAAGAGTCTGTGGCACTTGAGCCACAATCCATCTCTCTCCCCAATTTCAGCTCCATGCTACATAAGTGTGGCCAAGGATATGGGGCTCCATCTGTCCTCAGGTCCCAGTCAAGCTGTATAATATCTCAGGGGTACAGGCACCAACATTTCTCATCCTGCCCAGCTCTGAGTTGCAGAGGTCATATTCCTGGTTAGTATAGTTGATAGATCAGGGGCTTCTACCCTTCATCCAGTTCTCACTCATACAGTGAAGTTTCCACACCAGACAAGGCAAGCCAAGAAGAGAGGGACCCCAGGCACTTTTACCCCAACTTACACATAGGGTAGAGTTTCCATGCCAATCTGAGAATATGTTATGCTACTGTCACCACCCAATGCCCTTCGCATAAAACAGGGAGTACCTGTAAGAGAAGTAGGTCTCTGTTTTTACCTCCAGCTTTTGATCAGTGACACAAAGGTTTTATCTAGGAAAGAGGCAGTCCATAAGCACAGAGACTTTCCCCAGAGGAATTAAATTTATTCAAAATAGAGTGTAGAGAAGTTCATGCCTAAGGGAGCTCCCATATATGATGACAAGTTTGTTAGAAAACAGTTAAGATGTAGGCTTCATAAGACCAACAGGCGAAAGTGTGGGGAAAATAGCTTACCAGAGAGAACCAGAAAAAAAGACAGTTAAGAAGAGGCATACTGAGAAGAACACCAACATCCAAAACAAAAATACAATGACTGCTCTCAAAAATTACTGTTGCAAAAGAGACCATATTTAATTGGATAAGATTATGGAACAATCTATTCTCCAGGGCATTAAGAAAAATACCAGAGAAATTAGTTGGCAGTTAGTCAGCCTAACCCTTGGGTGTGTTATCAACAACTCAGGGACAAAGACAGTCAGAGAGTTCCCTTCTTAAACTACCAGAATGACTGTGTGCTTGCCCAAGGCTGCACTCTTTGAGGAGAAACATTACAGGCTTCATACTCCAGAGAGTATATATTCTTCAATTAAAAATACAACCAAGTCAATGGACAAATAATAAGCTAACAAAACAACAGCAACCTCCATGGTGGAGGGAATCCATTTTCTTAGAGATTATGCAATTCAAGAACAGAAAGAAAAAAAAAGAATAAAGAGAAATTTTCAGACGCTCAGAGATATGTGGGATGCTATCAGGCACACAAACACACTTATAATTAAAGTACCAGAAAGGGAGGAAAGAAATGAGCAGAATACATTTTTCAAATAATGGCAGAAGTTTTCCAACTTTGATGAAAAACATTAATCTACACACCCAAAAACTAAATGAGTTTCAAGTAGAAAAACACAAGGAAATCCACAACCAGATACATCATAGTAAAAATGTAAACCTAAGACAAAGAAACAGATTTTAAAACATTAAGATAGACATAAAAGGCAATCAAACTAAAACAAACAGTTGATTTATCAGAAATAAGAAGTCAGAGGCAGTAGGTTAATATATTCACAGGGCTGAAGAAAACAATATTATCAACCAAGAATCTTATATCCAGCACAACTGTCATTCAAAAAATGAAAGTGAAAATAAAGACATACAAATTAATTGAAAATAAGGGAATGTTTTGCTGTCAGACACACCTTACAATAAATACTAAAGGGAATTCTTTGGACTGAAAGCAAATGACTGCATGTAACATTCCAAATGCTAATAAAAAACAAAGAGAACTTAGTAAAGTTAACAAATATTTACACAAGGTAGCATAAATGTACGTTTCTTCTTTTTTCTAAGGAGTTTAAAACTAAATTTTATGAAATAACTTGTGCAAAATTGTATTTTTTGGATTGGAGACTTAACAAGTGTAGCATTTTGACAATAACAGCCAATGAAGGTGGGCTGGACACAGTTGTGTTGGAGTAAGGAAATGACACCATATGCTAAGTCAACATACAGTACAGCAGAAGAAAACCAAAAGTGTTAAATAAGGAGTTTAATATAAGAAATTCTATAAATATTTTTCCCTCTGAGCTTCTTTAAAATAAGCTTTAAAGGAAGCTATGAAATTTTATAAATTTATAAAGGAATTATAATGTATTGTTGGATAATGTATATAAAAATAGTAACATGACAATGCAAGAGGGAATACAACTACATAGGAACAACACTTATTTATCTCACTGTAAACAAGATAGTATAAATCTGAAGTAGAGTCTGATAATTTATTATGTATGTACTAAGTCCTAGATAAAACACTAAGAAAATAACTCCAAAGAATATATTGAAACATCGTTAAAGGAATTAAAGTGTTATAGTAGAAAATATTAGCTTAATCCAAAAAAAGAGCAGTCAAGTATTTATGAGTGAACAAAAATGAGATGCACAGAATAAATAAAATGTCATATTTAAATCAAAATAGTCATTAAATAGGGTTAAATGGAAATAGATTAAATAACTCAATTAAAAACAGAATTTTGGATTGGATTTAAAAAATAAGATTCAACCATATATTCTACCGAGGAGACACAACTTAGATACAAAGATACATATATGTTAAAGGAAAGGGCAAGAAAATGATGTATCATATAAATAGCAAATATAGGAAAGCTAGAATAATTACACTAATAGAGAATAACCTTTAAAATAGAAACTGTTACCAGAGATAAAGTGGGTCTTTTTTTAAATGATCAAATTGTCAATCAGAAATATAATTATAAACATATATGTCCTTAACAATCATGCTACAAATACATGAAGCAAAAACTAACAGAACAGAAAGGCAGAGATAACTCAAAAATAATAATGGAGACTTCAATAACCCAATTTCAATAATGGATAAAACAGTGAGGCAAAAGATCAAGAAGGATCTATCAAAAAGATCACAGAAGACTTGAATAACTGTAAATTATCTACATCTAACAAAAATATTTATAAAACTATCCAACCAACAACAGAATACACATTTTTATCATTGTACATGAAATTGTCTCCAGGATAAACCATATATTAGGTCAGAAAAGAAGCCTCAATATAGGTTAAGGCTTAAAATCATTTAAAAAATGTGTTCTCCAACTACAGTGTAATTGAATTAAATAGCAATAATAGAAAAAAATTGCAAATTCACAAGTGTTTGGAAGTTATACAACACATACCTAAACAAGTAATAAAGAATAAATCACAAAGGAAAGTACAGAACACTTTGAGATATCTGCTAATCTAGACTATTAGACTACAGACTATTCCAGAACTCAGGGGATGCGGCTAAAAATAGAACTACCCTATGATCCAGCAACTGCATGACTAGGTATTTACCCAAAGGATACAAAAACACTAATTCAAAGGGATACATTCCCCCTGATGTTTATAGCAGCATTATCTATATAGCCAAATTATGGAAACTGCCCAAGTGTACACTGACTGATGAATGGATAAAGATGATATCATATATGACTATTACTCAGCCATAAGAAAGAATGGAATCTTGCCATTTGAAATGACATGAATGGAGTGAGAGAGTATTATGCTAAGTGAAATAAGTCAATCAGAGAAAGGCAAATATGATTTCACTCATGTGGAACTTAAGAAACAAAACAAACAAGTAAAGGGAAGAAAAAAGAGAAAGGGAGGCAAATCAAGAAATAGATTCTTAACTACAGAGAACAAACTGATGGTTACCAGAGGGGAGGTGGATGGGAGGATAGGTGAAATAGGTGATGGGGCTTCAGGAAGGCACTTGCTGTGATGAGCACTGGGTGTTGTATGGGAGTGTTGAATCTCTATATTATACAACTGAAACTAATAATAACTAATATAGTATGTTAACTAACTGGAATTCAAAAACATTTTTAAAAATTAAAAATATAAAGCAGGGCTCACAGGGAGATTTATAGCTATGAATATCTATATGTAAAAGAAGAAGAGTCTCAAATCAATAACCTAAACTTCCACTATTTAAGACATTGGAATCAGAAGAGCAAGCAAACTTATGAATTAAGGAGAAAGGAAATGATAAAATTAGAGCAGAAATTAACCAAATAGAGGATAGAAAACTAATGTAGAAGATGAGCAAAGACGAAAGTTGGTTCTTTCAGATCAAGAAAATTGAAAAATAATTAAGTAAACTTTCCAATAAATGCTCCTAGAAGACACAAATTACATAAATCAGAAATGATAGAAAGAAGCGATACTATTACCTTACAGAAAGAGAAAGCTTCTAAGGGAATACTGAACTACTTCATGCCCACAAGTTAAATAATTTAGATGAAATAAATTTATTTAAAAAACTGTAGAAAAACACAAAATACCAGAAGTGAATTAAGAAACAGAAAATCTTGGGCTCCTGGGTGGCTCAGTCGTTAAGCGTCTGCCTTCGGCTCAGGTCATGGTCCCAGGGTCCTGGGATCGAGCCCCACATCGGGCTCCCTGCTCTGCGGGAAGCCTGCTTCTCCCTCTCCCACTCCCCCTGCTTGTGTTCCTTCTCTCGCTGTGTCTCTCTCTGTCAAATAAATAAAAATCTTTAAAAAAAAAAAAGAAACAGAAAATCTGAACAGATTTATACAATATAATATGATTTGATTAGTAATAAAAATATTTACCCATAAGGGAAATCCCAGGCCTAAATAACTTCGCTGGTGAATTTTACCACATATTTAAAGAAGAGTTAATAGTAACTACTCAAAACTCTAGAGGAAGAGGAAGAACACTTCTCATTTCATCTTTGGAATTTGTATAAGTTTTCACATAAGTATATGAAGTTAGTAGACCAACAAAATATGAGAACATCACAAAGAAAAAAAATCTATAGACCACCATTTCTTATGACGATAAAATCCAGCAACATGTAAAAAGGATTATACATCATGCAAAATGTAGAAGCAAGATTGACTTAATGTACAAAGTCAATTGAGGTAATATACCATATTAATAGAATAAAGGGCAAAAGCCACAAGACCATCTCAAAAGGTACAGAAAAAGCATTTGTAAAATTCCAGCACTGATCATGATAAAAGTACTCGACACACCAGGAATGGAAACAATCTTTTTCAGTTTGATAAAGGGCATCTAGAAAAATGCATGGCTAACATCATACTTAAGGCTAAAAGACTGATTGCTTACCCCTAAGATCAGGAACAACATAATGATGTCCACTCTTCCTATATCTTTTCAATATCGTTCTGGATGTTTTAGCTAGAACCACTAGAAAAGAAAATGAAAGAAAAGGCATCCAGATTGGAAAGAAAGAAGTTGAACTATTTCTAATTGCAGAGAATGCACCTTTGTATTTGGAAAATTCTAAGAAATCCAACAAATAAGACTATTAGAACTAATAAATTTATCAAGCTTGCAGAGTACAAGATAAAAATCTAGAAATAAATTGTTTCTATATATTTGTAATGAACAATCTGAAAATAAAGTTAAGAATACAATTCCATTTACAATAGCTTCTAAAAGAATGAGATACACACTAATGCTTTTAACAAAAGAAATTCTAATTTATACTATGAAAATTTCAAACTATTTTTTAATTTGGCTCTCTGCTCAATGGGAAGCCTGCTTCTCCCTCTCCCACATCCCGTTTGTGTTCCCTCTCTCGCTATGTCTCTATCTGTCAAATAAATAAATAAAATCTTTAAAAAAATATTAAAAAATAAAAAAAAGAAGATCTAAATAAATGGGATGAAATCCCATGTTCTTGGATCAGAGGCATAATGTTGAGTCAATATCCTCAATTGAACTACATCTTCCATGTAATAACCATGAAAATCCCAGCTTCTTTTTGAATTTAACAAACTGATCTTAAAATTAATGTGATAATTCAAGGGACCCAGAATACTCAAAATAGCCTTGAGAAAGGAGAAAAGGAGCACTAAGTTGTAGAATTGTGCTAGGTTTCCCAAACCTACTACATAGCTGTAGTAATCAACATGGTATTGTACTTACATAAAGATAGACATGTAGATCCAAGGAATAAAACTGAGGGCCTAAAAATAAACGTTCACATTTATGGTCAATTGATTTTTATGACTGCCAAGACAATTCAGTGAGGGAAATAATAGTCTTCTCAACAAATGGTGTTGGAACAACTAGATATCCACTTGTAAAAATTGAAGTTGGATCCCTACCCAATTCAATATACAAAAATAATGCAAAATGGATCAATGACCTAAATGCAAGAGGTAAACCTCTAGGACTCTTACAAAGAAAACACAAGCATTAATCTTTATGACCACGGAGAAAGCAGTGATTTATATATAAACTAAAAACTTCAGTGCATCAAAGGACATCATCAAGAAGGTTAGAAGACAACTTATAGAATGGGAGATTTTACAAGTTATGTGTCTGATATGGTACTTGTACCTAGAATACATAAAGAATTCTTACACTTCAGCAATAAAAAGACAACCAGATTTTTAAATGGGCAAAGAATCTATATAGACAGTGCTCTAAGTAATATATACAAATAGCCAATAATCATCTGAGAAGCTATTTAACATCATTAGCCATCAGGAAAATGCATATTAAAAACATAATGAGACAGCACTTAACATTCACTATAATGTCTATTATTAAAAATTCAGATAATAACAAGAGTTATAGAGGATTGAAGAAATTGGAAGCCTCTCACACTGGTAATGGGAATATAAAATGCAGCAATGCCATTGAAAAACAGCCTGGCAGTTTTTCAAAAATATGAAACATAAAGTTACCATATGATCCAGGAATTCCACTCCTAAGTATATATCAATAAGAAATGATGAAAAGATTTGTCCATGCAAAAACCAGTACATGAATATTCATAACAGCATTATTCATAAGGGCCCAAAGTGGGAAAATCCTAATTGTCTATCAACTGATGAATGCATAATTAAAATGTGGCATATCCTTACCATGGAGTAATATTCTGCAGTAAAAATATATGAAGTACTGATACATACTACAACATGAATGAATCCTAAAAATGCAAAGTCAAAGAAGGCAACTCGTAGAATATCACGTATTATGTGATTCTATATATGAAATGCTCAGAATTGGCAAATATGTAGATACAGATAGTATCTTAGGGATTGTCAAGAGAGGAGGAAGGCCATTAGTGTTAATGGCTATGGGGTTTCTTTTTGGGGTGAAAAAATCAAATTGTAGTGATGGGCTGCATGCATCTCAGTATACTGAAAACTATAGAAGTATATAGCTAAAACAGTGAATTTTATTATACGTAAATTAGATCTAATTATATTTAAATAAAAGTGTTAGTATACCTATATATCCATATGTGTATCTATTGACATCTACCTATCTCTCTCTCAGGTGTCACTATTCCTTTTTATCTGATTATTGTTAGAAACCCACCGTGCTGCTCGGCTAGATGCCACAGTCCACCAGAGTTCTCTAAGACAAAACTAAGCATTTCTGCATAAGTAAAAATGACAATGCACAAATGCAATATTGAATTTTTAAATGTGCTTGCTTTTTCTTTAGTGTAACATCTTTCAGATGTTTAAAGATTTTATATGATAGTGTTCCCAAGAAATTCATAGCACTCTAACAAAAGATGTTGCTGTCTTGTGGAAAAGGACTCTGAGTGAATTGTTACTCCCCCCTTCTTTTCTAGCATTTTTTAAAGTTTAATTGTGAGCTAACATTGCTGGCTCTCAAGTTCTATTTATTTATTTATTTATTTATTTATTTATTTATTTATTTATATTTATTTTTAATTATGTTAGTCACCATACAGTACATCATTAGTTTTTGATGTAGTGTTCCATGATTCCTTGTTTGCGTCTAACACCCAGTGCTCCATGCAATACGTGCCCTCCTTAATACTCATCACCGGGCTAACCCATTCCCCCATCCCCCTCCTATAAAACCCTCAGTTTGTTTCTTGGAGTCCATAGTCCCTCATGGTTCATCTCCCCGTCTGATTCCCCCCCTTCATTTTTCCCCAAGTTCTTTTTATTTAATCTAGTCACAGAATCTACCCTTGGCCTGTCTTCCTCCCTTTTCTTTTCTTTCTTCCTTCAAATTCTTTTTTTTTTTTTTTAAAGATTTTATTTATTTATTTGACAGAGAGAGACACAGCGAGAGAGGGAACACAAGCAGGGGGAATAGGAGAGGGAGAAGCAGGCCTCCCGTGGAGCAGGGAGCCCGATGCGGGGCTCGATCCCAGGCCCTGGGACCATGACCTGAGCTGAAGGCAGATGCTTAACGACTGAGCCACCCAGGTGCCCCTCTTCCTTCAAATTCTTAATTTTGAATATTTAAAGTCAAATGAAAGGAAAAAAAATTCCTTTCTTCTTGAGAAGAAAAAGAGGAGGGAAGTTCTGGTCTAGGGCATTCTAAATAAAAACAATGATTATAATTCTATTGTAAAGATGATTCCATCTGATTCCCTCAGAAAACAGCCAGCACACTCTACTTGGATGGTTTGCAGAGGGTTTATAAAATTGTACTCTCAGGGCATGGTAAACACAAGGGATAGTGGGATGCACATGGGGTCCTTTTCTGTCCCTGGGGCTGAAGGTTCAAAGGGAAGGTGGATTCATCTTAAAAAGAGGAGGCACTGACCGGAGTCACTACCTTTGAAGGAGGAGGCAACATTTCACATCCCTCCCTCCTGGAAGAAAAGGAAAGGAACAAAATTCCCAACTTACCCGCCCCCTGCGCCCCCCACAAACTCCTGCCAGTGTTCCCATTGCCCAAACAGACTGGCAGGTGGAAGTCAAGAGAATCCGTTGTACCTGGATTGTGCAGGTGAATGGAGAAGAATGTAGCATTGACGGGCACATAGATGAGAACACAGTACATGTTCGGAATCCACTGTGCAATGAACATGATAGCCCAGAGAGACTAAGAGTTCAAGAACATCTGTCCATGTTATTTATCAGAAAAATCTAATTTATTCACAAAGTTATTTAGTCATATGGGTATTTTTATTATTTATACTTTTTAAAAGTTTTATTGAGAAATAATTGACATATGTCATTGCATAAGTTTAAGGTGTAGAGCCTGAAAGTTTGATTTACATATATTGTAAAATGATCACCACAGCAGGTTTAGTTGACTTCCATCACCTCATATAGATACAATAAAAAGAAGAGACAAACAATTTCTCCTTGTGATGAGAACTTTAGGATCAACTCTCTTAACAACTTACCTGTATATCATATAGCATTATTAACTATAGCCATCATGTTGTACATTACATCCCTCGTACTTACTTATCTTGTAACTTGAAGTTTTTAGCTTTGACCACCTTCCACCACTTCCCCTTCCCTCAACCCCCCACCTAAGGTAACCACAAATCTCATCTTTTATTCTGAGTTTGGTGGGTTTCTGTTTTAGTTATTACTAGTTTGTTTTATTCCACATAAAAATGAGATTATATAGGATTTATCTTTCTCTGACTTTTCACTTAGCATAATGCTTCAAGGTCCATCCATGTTGTATCAAATGGTAGGATTTCCTCATTTTCTATGGCTGAATAATATTCCATTGTGTATGTATTTATACATAGATACATACAACTTCCTTGTCCATTCATTCATTGATGTGTGTTTAGTTTGTTTCCATGTCTTGGTTATTATAAATGATACTGCAGTAAACATGGGGGTGCTGATATCTTTTTGAATTAGTGATTTTATTTTCTATAAATGTATTCCCAGAACTGGAATTGCTGGATCTTGTGGTAGTTCTATTTTTAATTTTTTGAGAAACCTCTATACTGGTTTTCATAGTGGTTGCACCAATTTACATTCTCAACAACAGTGCACAAGGATTCCCTTTTCTCCAGATCCATGCCAGCATTTGTTATCTCTTTTCTCTTTGGTGATGGACATTCTAACAGGCACGAGGTGATATTTCATTGTGGTTTTAATTTGCCTCTCCCTAATAAATAGTGATGTCGAGTATCTCTTCATGTACTTGTTGGCCATTTGCATACCTTCTTTGAAAAAAATAGTCTCTTCAAGCCCTTTGCTCATTTTTAATTGGATTATTTTACTTTTAATTAATTTTGTTTGTTTGCCATTGAGTTGCATGAATTCTTTATTATATATTTTGGATATTAACCTCTTATAAGATAAATTGTTTACAATTATTTTTTCCAATGGAATAAGAGAAAAGTTTGATGTGGTCCCACTTGTTCATTTTTTATTTTGTTGCTTGTGTGTTATGTGTGATTTTCAAGACAAAAAAACATTTCCAAAACTCATGTCAAGGAAACTGTTTTCCTATGCTTTCCTTTTGGAATTTCATTGTTTCAGGCCTTATATTTAAGTTTTCATCTATTTTAATTTTTGTGAGAAGTGTAAGATAGGGATCAGGTTTCACTGATTTACAAGTGAATATCTAGTTTTCCCAGTACCATTTATTGAGGAGACTGTTTTTTTCTCCATTAAATATTTTTGACTGTCTTGTCAAATATTAGTTGACTGCTTATGCTTGGGTTTATCAGCACGCTTTTGATTCTGTCCCTTGGTCTATTTGTCTGTTAATATTCTAGTACCATATTGTCTTAATTATGATAGCTTTATAGGATATCTTGAATTTAGAAATTGTGATGTCTCCTGCTTTTTTTATTCTTTCCTAGGATTTATTTGGCTATTTGGAATCTTTTGCGGTTCCATATAAATTTTAGGAGTGTTTGTTCTATTTCTGTGAAAATGCCACTGGAATTTTGATAGGGATTGCATTGAATCTATAGATAGCTTTCAGTAGTATTGACATTTTAACAATATTAACACTTCCAATCCATGAACATGGGATGCCTCTCCATTTATTTGTGTCTTCTTCAATTTCTTTCATCAGCTTCTTGCAGTTTTTAGAACAGAAATTGTCAACGTCTAGTGCGTTGGGGTCCCTGGGTAAGGGTCGCGAAATCACCAGGACACAGGGGATGCAGAGCAAAGGCAGCACTTGCAACTGCATACTGCCGTTTATTTCCCACACAGCTATATACTTGCAGTAATCAAATCAACATGACAACATGTACTTTTAGCTAAGAAAAATGATCACATCAATATCTTTGACAGAAAGCACACAAGGCACAGCGAAAACAATCTAAGACATGCAAGAAGAAACAAGAACAAACTATATCCTGTTTTGATCAAGCCTAAACCCGGAACGATTCTGGCCACCCTCCTTCTGGGAACAATCATGCCTCTAAGAAAGAATACCTACAATCCAATATACGCAAGAGCCGCTCCCTGCAAAACCGGGCACTGAGAACTTGCAACGTGAGTTAAAGGGGAAGAGAACATTTTCTCCTCCTAAACCAGGCCTGCCTGATTTTCCTTAATCCCACTGCAGTTCTCAAGTAACCTCGGTTGCAAGGGGCTTACAAGCCTAAGCCATCTCAAGAAATCTTTTACCTCTTTGGGTAAATGTATTTCTATTAATTTTATTGTTTTTGATGCTATTGTAAGTAGGATCAATTTCTTTATTTCTTTTCAAAATATTTGTGGCCAGTTTATATAGAAATATTTCTGATTTTTGGATATTGATTTAGTATTCTGTGTCTTTATTAGGTTTGTTAATCAGTTTTAACAGTTTTTTGGTTGAGTCTTTAGGATTTTCTATATATAAAATCAAGTCATCTGTCAATAGAGAAAATTTTACTTCTTCTTTTCCAATTCTGTTGCCTTTTATTTATTTTTCTTGCCTGATTTTTTGAGCTGGGACTTTCAGTATAATGTTGAATAGGAGTGGTGAATGTGGACATCCTTGTCCTGTGCCTGATGTTAGAAAAAGAGCTTTTAACCTTTCACCATTGAGTATGATGTTAGCTGTGGGCTTGTCATATTTAGTCTTTATTATGTTGAGATATGTTCCATCTATGCCTAATTTGTTAAATGTTTTTATCATGAATGAATGTTGAATTTTGTCAAATGCTTTTTCTGCATTTATTGAGATGATCATATGATTCTTTCCTTTCATTCTACTAATGTGATGTATCACATGGATTGATTTACATATGTTGAACCATTCTTTCATCCCAGGGTAAATCCCACCTGATCATGGCTAATAATCTTTTTAATGGGTATTTCTACTTTTTAATTGAGGAAACACAAGTTCAGAGAGATTACTTGCTAGGATGGCAGAGAAATGTTGGCAGAGTCAAGATTTGATTGTAGGTCTGGCTGACCCCCAAGGCCATATTTCTTTTGTTACATAAATTTGACCTTCACCTTAAAAAATACAATTGTCCAGAACCAAATTTTTTTTTTCTCTTATAAAAGTCACCAAAAAATAAAAAAAGAATGTCCAAATTTCAGTAATTTATCTTTTAATCATAGGCCCGAAATAAACTTATTCTATAAAGTTAGGCAATAAGTAAGTACTATTGTGTACTTTTTCCTCCAAATTGTAAATGGATGGGATGAGGTTATAGAACTTAAAAGACCCTTTATTTAAAAGACCTTTGTCTGGGCGCCTGGGTGGCTCAGTTGGTTAAGCGACTGCCTTTGGCTCAGGTCATGATCCTGGAGTCCCAGGATCGAGTCCGCATTGGGCTCCCTGCTCGGCAGGGAGTCTGCTTCTCCCTCTGACCCTCCTCCCTCTCATGCTCTCTGTCTCTCATTCTCTCTCTCTCAAATAAATAAATAAAATCTTTAAAAAAAAAAAAAAAGACCTTTGTCTAGAGATTTTTTTTATTTACTAAATATAATTAAGCAATTAAACATGAATTTATTAAATGAGTTTGAGCTTTTACTATACCATGCTGAAGGATGAATGAGATTAAAAAAATAACATCAAGTTCCTGATTTCAGAGAGCCTAACACTAAAGGCGAGAGCCTACTATAGTTAGGGAAACAAGATGGGCAGATGATAGATGATAGATAGATAGATGATAGATAGATAGATAGATAGATAGATAGATAGATAGATAGATGATAGATAGATGATAGATACATGCATGCGTATATACATACATATGGAGATGTAGAGGTACATGCTAGATATACTCTTTCAACTATTTATCCATTTGCCTACTCACTAAATAGTTATCAAGTGCCTGTAATATATTAGTTACATACACTTGTATTAAAAAATAATACATGATCACTGTCTTTATGGAATGAACAGTATGGCAATGAATTCATAAAGAGACACAAGTATTGATAATTCACTGAGAAGTACTCAAGTACTTTGCACAACACATTGTTCACAGAGCATCCATGGGGAACCACTTAATCTAGAAACTAAAAATAAAATATGATTAAATCTAGATTCTAAATTCTAGTGGTGCTATTAATAGGGGTATATCAATGTAGCTAGCAAACCCCTCTAGAAAAAGCATTGGGATCTGAGCCCTGAAAAATGGGAGGATTTGGAGAGGTGGAAAGGAAAAGGGACTTTGTTATTGGTTTCAGGAATAGTGAGAACATGGATTCTTGGCTCTTTATGGGTGTTTAGTGAGTCCAAAGATAATAAAGAATGCCTTGTTTTGACAAGAATTTCAACACAAATTAAAACTTAATTTTGCTTTCAGGAAGAGAAATACCACATAAGAAATTAACACATTGAAGGAAAAGATTTGTTTCAAGTTATTTAACCAAATATACATCTGTGATATTTGTAGATAACACAGTGGAAACCACAGGCACAACACAGGAGAGCTTTTCCACCTCTGGTTCCAAATGTTGTACTAGATCACTTCAGAGTCAGCAAATCCAAAACCCAATGCAGACAATGGGAGCTTTGGGAACATACGAGGTTGTGATTATTTAATAAAGAGGATTTCAGAGGATGGGGATGAGGAGAAAGATGGCATTTAAAGGTAATCTTTCTGTATGAGAAAATTCATGGGATGAGGGACACGATGGGAAATCTTTTTTCAAGCAACAGCATCAACTCAAAAGTCATGTTTAAGGGACACAATGATATTCTAATGCTCCATCTTTCCAAAGGAAACAACTGGTCTGTGTGCTCAGTGACACACAAATCTCAAAGTAAATTTGGCTGTCTTTGATATAGTTGATATGTTTGCAATGAAATCATTGTGTCATATGAGATCCCCAAAGGTCACCTCATCTTTACCCCATCCTTTGAGAAACACTTCACAGAATGCAGATCTCTGAAAACTGAGTGTGGTGTGTTTTTCTCTTAAATCTTTCCTGAAAGAGGAATCCAACCATGATCCTAGGAAACATATTGCATCATCTTCAAACAGGAAGCAGCAGAGTTTCTTAGATCATATTAGTAAGATTACAACTAGTAAATCTAATAAGTCCAAGAGAAAAGTAAAAATGTTAATTCTAAACCCTAGAATAAATCATTCAGTAAATGGTTTAGGTATATCATGTTTTCACCAAAGGGAATGAGCCTCAATAGAAAACAAGTGTTGATTTGGATAGTTCATGAAATGAGAGCCAGAAGACTGAGAACATTAGGGGATTTACTAACTGATAAATACATTCATCAGTCCTTCTATCACCTATGATATCTGTGCCCCGTGATATTATAGAATCCCAAGTCTCATTTCAAGTGCTCATTTTACTCAGACTGTATTCTGTCCTAATTCTCTTCCTAGCTTCTCTTGGCCAGTTGGTCTAGATTTCCCCATGCTATTCCTTTAAATGATGTCACTCTTCCAGCTTCAGTCTTCCCTTTGTTTTCTTCTTGTTTTCTAGAATCTCCCTGGAAAATGTATTCATTTCCTTGTGAGCACATTCAAGTTGTGTATCTCTTCCTCTTCTATCCACCATGGACTACAAACTCAAGTTTCCAACTTCACAGAAGCTCCTATAATCTCGGGTCCATCTTCCAAATTTGCTCCCAATTTTTTTCATGATACCATTTAATAGAATTAAGTCTCAGCAGTGACCCAAGCTAGATCTTTCAGTCCTATTTCTCCTCTCCCCCATTCTCCAACTTGAACTGCTTTCCAAGTCTTACCAAATATATCTCCTGCATATTTCTTGAAGATATCTCCTCTGTTCTGCTTCCTCATTAACTCCACTAGTTGAGATCTGCTAACTTATTTCTTCCTGCCTGCATTTTCATCTTCCTTTGGTATATTTTCTATTCTGCTATCGTATATCTTTGATCCAAAATATAATTATTATATTATGTTCTTGTTTGTAAACCTTGCTTGTTATCTGTAATATCACCTCAACCCTTGAAATCTGCTCTCAAATTCTGAGATCCCACTACTTGATTTTATGCCCTCTATGCCCCATGACCACACACTCTCTTTCTCTTTATGCCTTAATGAGCCCTCTCTACAATTGTTAATCCCTCTGCTTGAAACATCCTCACCCTCTGTGTATCTGGGTCATGACTTCTCATCCTTCAGGTCTCTGAGACTTTTCAACAAATTCCTCCTCTGTACCAATTTTCAGATTCATGTGGGTGGTATAAATTCAAGCTATTATCTTAAAATCAACACATTCTCCTTGAGCATTTCCTATGTGAAATACACTGCTGTGTGTTATCTGAGATATATTAATTGTGTAAAACGCAGAGTAGAAGACCTTGCACAAATAACAGTATTTATGCCAACACTTTGCTAGTAGCTTCCCTAAATTGTGATGAAAATTGTACTCTCTCTTTTTTGTATGTTGGATCATTTGTCTCACCATCATTTAATTATTTTTTTTGGAAAGTATAGAACAAAAGTATACAAAATTCAGTAGAATCATATTTTCAAGAAATAATGATTCTATACCATTTTCTCTCTACCTATCTTCACATTTTATGTATTTCTGATTCTTTTTAGAAAGCATAAGATGCATTTCACTCTGTGGTCTCACACTCTTCTCAGATGGATGCACTGAGTCATTAAGTCCTGTATTTTCCCCAATTGGCCAGGAAGACTGAGCTCTGGTTGCCCAGGGGGTCGGGTTGCTTAATAATGTATGCTAAATGTGCTTCTTCCTCCCTTTCTGTCCCCTTGGCATCCTGCCCTTCCTTCTTACCATTTCTAAGCATCACTTTTAACATGAACTACTCACTTTCAAATAATTTACTAGAATTCACTTTGGAGGAAACCCTGTAAACATGTAAGAATAGCTGGCAATATTTTTAGACAATGGTAGCATATTGCAGGAGTTTTTAACTCACATAGATTAAATGGTTTGTTTGTGCTGTGATGGGAGAATAACAGGTAGTATTTTTGAGCAGAAGCATGGTGCTATGCATGGGTTTGTGTCTGGACTTTAGTATCTCTTTATGAAAGTGGCTCCTTTACCAATTAAATGCAGTGGAATCTCCCTTGCTCTTTAAGCTGTGTTGGTGAGAACAATTCAGTTGTTTACACATTTTCACTTAAAGAAGTTGGATTTGTTAGTCAAAAAATCCGAGCCACCAAATCTCTGGAACTGTGCTTCACACAGGTCAACTGAACTCTTTTAAAGTGTAAACACATAGCCAGTGAATGTTCCCCTCAAGATAATACTCAAGTAGTTCTAGATGTTTCCACTTACTCTTTTTTTTCTGTAGTTTCTTATGACAAACAAAAAAATATAAAGGTATTTGATTTATTTTATTTTTTGTATTATGTTATGTTAATCACCATACATTACATCATTAGTTTTTGATGTAGTGTTCCATAATTCATTGGGAAAGTATTTGATTTATTTGAAATTTCATTAATGCAGATTTTTAAATGTAATGGCTCTAATATTAGTTAAAATACTGGCTACAAATTGGGATCTTTTTTGTGTTCATCTGTGTAGATTTAGTTCATATTCTATTCAGCCACACTTCACTCTTATTTAAGAGCTGTTGTCGGCAGACAAACCTTGGAGAGTAGTGTGCTGTGTTATAAGCAAGACGCTGATAGGGAGAAAAACTTAATCTTCTATAAAGGAAGTCAAATTACAGTACATTTGAAACAATTGTTAAAATTAATCTCCAAATGAAGAGGATAGCTTTTATTTTATTTTCTGTGAAACTCTTTGACCTTTTTCCCTGTTTTATTTTTCATTACTTTTATTTGCCATGAGTTTATATAATGTGTAAACATTTTATTTTACATGTGAATGAGGAGAAACCTAACCCTCTTAAAATTTGTTCTTTGCCTTTTTGTTCACCCTTTCCCACAATACTGCTAATTGCTTCTTATTTTAAATTCTATTACTTGAACTAATTTAGATATGAGAAAGAAACAAGAAGCCTCCCCTAAAACTGAGAAATGACTCAAATGTAAACTAGTGTAGTCAGCACACAGGAGAGAGGTCACAATTGTTGTCTTAGAAATTAGCACAGGAAGAGACTTTACAAATATAGACACACTTGAATACAAGAGTTTTCTTTGTGCTTTGCTAAATAACCAGTTATCAACTGGTTTGCTAAGTTAAACAAAGTGGGGGGTACATGAATAGGTGTCCTTGTACAGTTAGAATTGAGAGTGCATTGAAGTATGTTGATTTGTTTAAATGTTTACATGTAGTCTAGTTCCAAGAAAGCTAGGTGAAAGAACCAAGCATAAAAATTATTAAAAAGGCTTTTATTCTGTATGAAATAAAACTCTTGACAAAAAACAGGCTACTTGTATTTCTTTGACAATTTGTTCTGTATTTCAGAGAGGTATGTGTTCTTGCACAATCATTTGTTATAGATTCTTAGTGAATTGTGCTACCCATGAATGCAACTCCCTTTTAGAGAAGCAATGATTGCAGCATATGAATTATCTTGTCATGGAGGGTAAAATTATATCATAGTAATAGATGACTTGGAGGCTGAGTTCTAAAAGTGGCCTACATATTTAGTTAAATTCATGTTATTACCCAGCAGGGGAATAGATCCAGCAGCCATTTGTATTCCCTAATTTTGCTATTATTCAAACCAAACTGAACTTACTGTACTTTTTTGTTATAGTCATTATACTATGTGCTACTTTTCTAATGTATTTCAATGGATAGTTTTATTTTTTCTTTTACTGAAATTCTAACTTTTTACTTTATAATAATAAAAATCTTAATCAGAAAAAAATAATAGGAAAATAGGGTACCCTGTTAATAAAGTACATTTGTCTTTGAATCTTAAAAAAAATGTACTTTGAATAACCAGATGATTGAATGGCTTTCATCACGTAGACCATCTGTGTGTGTGTGTGTCTGAATGTTTACGTATAGGAAAATACTATTTCTTGGAGGTTTCTAACCTGTAAGTTTATGGTTGTTTATTTGAGTGTACTTCTGTGCATGTGTGAGTGTTTATATTTGTTTCTCATCTTCACTTTTATTTATCATCACTTAGCTTTTTCCAGTTTTATTTTGTCTAATTTTTCTTCTTTTTGCAATCATATCTTGTTGCTAATTACTGAAGCTGCAGTGTAGGGCACTATTAGCTTTCAATTATGGGAATTAGATTCATGTTGCTGCTTGACATGGGCAGTAGATGGCGCTAGACAAATGCCAAAGCTTCATCTCTTGGAGTTGCTCAAGTAAGATTCTTTGCATCAAAACAGATGTAAATTGCTTTGCACTTTAATTCACATTTAAAATAAAACCTATGTTTAATAATTCACTTTGGTGAAATAATGGCTTTGGTACAGGAAAGCAGGTCACTTTTGAATTCCAAAATATTAAATGACTGTCACATATTCCAAGACCAAATCTTATTTTCAAAGTGAGACTCAATGAACTTGCTTATTGTCAGATGACTTGGGTGTATTATTTGTTCTTTTACAATTCTTATGCTTATTCTAATTCGAGTTGTTAAAGGACTTCCGTATAGAGAGAGAAATGAGAATGTTTAGGATTTCTAGGTAGAGTACTTTGCATCATACAGTGGAAAGAAGCAGGGGAACAGTGCTTTGCTGTGAATTCTTAATATGAGGGCAGGATCCCCTTAAGGAAGGGAGGCAGGGAAGAGACTGAAGCAGAAAAATGAAGGAGACAGAAAAAAGATGAAGAACAAATTAAACCTTGTGAAAAGATATACCTACTGAAAGCTACTGAAAAATTACAAATTATCCAGGATCTAACTTTGCATATGCTTATTTGCTTATAATTATGTATGTTAAGGCATTAAAATTCAGATATAATTCAAAAATAAGTGAAATCACTGCTAGTTTTTTGCTAGTCTACATGGTGAATGAACCATTTGGCAGCAAATCTCTCCCACCATCCCTTTCTGTAACTTTTTGTATTTAAAAAAAATATTTAAACTTATAATATACCACTTGATAAATAATCAAAATAAAAAGTTAGATTGTAGAAAACAATTTAAGATAGTAAATTACATTATTTGACCAAAACTGTGATCAAATAAATGACTTTTTAATGTTACAAATCACATATGCTCATGGTTCATGCCTTATAATATAAGTATAAGAATGCTTGGAAAAGTATATAGGTTGCAATTAATAACTGAATTTATGGAATACTACAGAAGTAGATCTTATGCAGTGCCTGCCCATAACAGTTTTAAGACAAAGAAAGAAAGATAGATCGATGATAGATGGATAGGTTATAGATGGATGGATGGATGAATGGATAGATGAATAAGTAAGTAGATATAGATAGATAGATAGATAGATAGATAGATAGATAGATAGATAGATAGATGATAGATAATAGAGGGATGGGTAGATGGATGGAAAGAAGAAAGAAAGAAAGAAAGATAGATAGATGATAGATAGATAGATAGATAGATAGATAGATAGATGATAGATAATAGATAGAGGGATGGGTAGATGGATGGAAAGAAGAAAGAAAGAAAGAAAGAAAGAAAGAAAGAAAGAAAGAAAGAAAGAAAGAAAGAAAGAAAGATAGATAGATAGATAGATGATGGGTAATAAAATCACAACACACATAAGTGGTTATTTATTCCAAAAGAAATTGCACATCTATCCCTTGACATTGTCCACTCTTTCTTACCCCCATCTTCCCTCCCTCCCTCCCTCCCTTCCTCCCCCCCTTCCTTCCTTCTTTCAGGTTGCCATTTCTAAAAGCCATAGCAAATAAATATATTCTTCATTTAAACACCCTTATTTGGAATAAAATAGCCCATTTATAGGAAACACCTTTCCATGGTGATCCAAGCTCCCAACATAGCACAACTTTCTACAAAATAGGTGATATATGTTTCTCTAGATTGTGAGCTCTTTGAAGTTAGGGACTCAAATATTGATTTGATTTGAATTGTTCATTACTCTATCATCAATAAGTGTTTGCTGAATGGATGGATGGAGAGATGGATGGATGAATGAATGTGTTTATCGATTGCTTAATAAGAGTTCTATCCTTGAAAGGAATTGAATTATCTCTTGTCAGGAACTGTGAGACATTCTGTTCCCAGATGCTGCTGGGACGTACATAAAAATTTAATCATTTTCAGCCTCACTAAGGCCATCCTCAAGAAGTAAAATTTCTCTCAAAATTTTTCTCAAGAAATAAACATTCTCTGGGTCCAGTTCTACAGTTTTCATTGATCTCCTATTGAGTGTCCTCATATGGCTCCTCTTCATCGTTTTGCATGTGTGTGTGAATCTATACACACCACACACAAGCATATATACAACTTTTTTGGAATGGATCTAAAAGATGAATAAAGGAAAGGATTTTGGGGACTTCTTTAAAAGATTTTATTTATTTATTTGTCAGAGAGAGAGACAGAGAGCACAAGCATGGGGAGTGGCAGGCAGAGGGAGAAGCAGGCTCCCCAGTGAGCAAGGACTCCATCGCAGGACCCTGGGATCATGACCTGAGCCAAAGGCAGATGCTTAACTGACTGAGCCACCAAAGCATCCCTTTGGGACATTTTTATTTTTATTTATTTATTTTTTTAAGATTTTATTTATTTATTTGACAGAGAGAGAGATAGAGAGAGCAGGGACACAAGCAGGGGGAGTGGGAGAAGAAGCCGGCTTCCCGCTGAGCAGGGAGCCCGATGGCAGGGCTCAATCCCAGGACCCTGGGATCATGACCGGAGCCAAAGGCAGACGCTTAATGACTGAGCCACCCAGGCACCCCCATTTTGAGACATTTTTAAACAACTTTTGATTTGAGTGAATTTCAAATCTATACAGAAAACCTACCACCCAACTAAAATTACTAACTATTGGCTATCCATTTTCCCCATTTCTCATTGTTTTACAGCAAAGCTCAGGCAATGTATTTTATAAATTCAGATACCACACTAGAAATTTGTCAATAATAACATTATCCAATATCCAATAAGTGGTCAAATTTCAACTTGTCGTAGAAAGGTAAAAAAAAAAAAAAAATCTTAGCAGATTTTTTGCAGGGAAGGGTTCATGGTTTTCCTCCTGTTGGTTGATCAAGTGGAGGCCTGTTTACAAACACAAAAGCTCCCTTTCCTCCCTGATTATGAAAAAAAAGGTTTCCCACAACTGTACAATTTAGGAGTAGAGTGTCAAAAGAGGAAAAAATAAGGTAATGTAAAATAATACGAACTGTTCAAATTGTGCATTAAACCTCTGTTTGGGATTATTGATATATTCACTCATATTTGATTTTAGTATTTTATTTTATTTTATTTTTTTTATTTTTTTTTTTTTAAAGATTTTATTTATTTATTTGAGAGAGAGAGAATGAGAGACAGAGAGCATGAGAGGGAGGAGGGTCAGAGGGAGAAGCAGACTCCCTGCTGAGCAGGGAGCCCGATGTGGGACTCGATCCCGGGACTCCAGGATCATGACCTGAGCCGAAGGCAGTCGCTTAACCAACTGAGCCACCCAGGCGCCCCTAGTATTTTATTTTTAAAGAAACGTTGTTTGCTATCTGGGTTGATGCTGTGGCTTTTAACCTACCCATGAGAATCACCTGATCTTTGTCTTATAAAATAATAATATTAATAATAACATAAAAATCACACATGATGTATTGGATGGTCAAGAGACCATTCAGTTCCAGATCCACAGGCATTGGTTCAACTCAATTCTGTTCACACGCGTTCTTCTTTCCATGACTTGGCTGGAAATGCCACAGTACAGATCCATGGTGTTAGATCAATCGCCAGGGACGAGAATGTCTGTTGAGCTTCAGAGATGTCATTCATATCAGTGTGCACTGCTGGAAACATCTGAAAATCTAAACCTACAAAGGAAAACATGTATATTGGAACGAAAATTTAAAATTTTCTGAAACAAGAATGTGAAACTCACAAAGTTGTCCTATGGTGTGCATATCGCTGGGCCCTGCAGTTCCTTTCCTAGGACTCAGTCCTATAATGTTTTGTAATCCACACTATTAACTTGCCTTGTCAGATTCCCTCCACCTCCCTGTCTCCCAGCCCTTGCTGCTACCTTCTCCCACCTCCCAACATCATTGGCTTTTCCAGCTGCCCAGGGAGGTGCAGCTTCTGACACCCAAACCAGATCCCATGGCATCCATTGAGCCTCTGGTTCTTCTTGCCCCTTTGGACTTTGGTGAAACTCCCTCCATGTGGTGCCTGATATCTGGCTCTCTCTTTTGCTACCCAAAGGGACCAGGTGACACAGCCAGGTAACATGGACAGACTTTGATACATTTGAGACAGAAGGGACCCGACTGACAAATTCCTCTCTCCTTCCCCGCCATGGGATGTCCTGATGCCTGGTGGTTCTGTGTAGCCTGCCTGGAGGTCTCACCTAGTTAATACCAGCTTGAAACAATGGTTGGTTTTTTCACTTAGCTCGTTGGCTGGGCTTCCAGTGTTCTATACTCTATTTCCCTTTTCCCCACCCTTAATGAGTTGGGCTTTTTCCTCCTAATAAAGCATGAGCATAAAGCTTGGCTCATTTTTCTGTAGAAGCCTAGCTAGGACACATACACAGGATGCACATACATGGATTTACTGGGCTGGGTTGTATATGACAGTGAAATTCTAGAAGTATCCTAATTGTCCATCAATATAAAGACTGGTTATCTACATTTTGGGGCATCCAAATGATGGAATACTACTGTGCATCCTTGGAGAAAATTGTGGTATGTCTCTGTTGAATAGTTTCTGAGCTGTATTGTTAAATGAAATAAATAACAGTCCATAGAAATGTGGTCATAGCCTTGTTTTGTAAGGTGATACATGCATCTTTATTTTCCATTATTTGCATATACAATAAAAGTTCTAGAGGGATACCTGCTCTTGGGTTTCGGGGTTAAGAAGTTTTCACTCTTGGGTTGTGGGGTTAGAAAGGAGCATGGCAATTTTCACTATTTATAAAATTCTGTGAAGTTTAAATGCTTTTGCAGTAAGCATGAGTAATTTGAATAACTAAAAATAAATAACTACAGATCCTGAAATATTGAATATTATTTTTATTTACAAAAATTCTTAAAAACTGTGCTTATGGTACAGAGGAAACACATTTTAAACGTGCCATTAGAAACTGAGACATACTATGCATTCTTTCCAATTTTTCAATAGCATGTTAATCAACTCTAAGACTTTGGAGATTCTTGTAAAATACTAAACCATCTTTATTCTTCAGAATTCCTAAATCCAATTCCTAAAACTTATTTCATTGAAAAGACAAAATATATGACAAGTTAGACTAGTTATACTATATGGTAGACAAAAAATAAACAGATGCATAAGTAGAGTATTTTGTTTTTGTTTTTGCTCTATTCCAAAGAATGTGGGAGACATTTTAATGGTGAAAATAAAAGAGAAAATGCTTTCTTAATTTTCTTAAATTAAGCATAAAGGAATGATAAGAAGAAGAAATTCTGAATGTTATGTTGGCATTATTTTGCCTTTTGATGATCATGGACTAAACTACAACATTTAACATAAAATTGGAACTTTTTGTAAGGGTCACGAAATCAAGTAAGGTTAATAAATACACTATATTCAGCTACCCTGGGTTTATTATGCTTTGCATTACATAATCTGGTCACAGATATATGCTTTCATTTAAAATTTAGTGATTATCCAAAACTCTGTTTGGTAAATGAAATGTGGTCAAATACCTGTTATGTTATAGAGTAGTTAAAACCTATGGGACACTGGCAGAAGAGAAAGCTCTCTATAGCCCTATAGAGTTTGTTCATTTTTGGTCCCATCAAACTAGAGAAACACAATGGAGTTGATATATAAACACACATACACACACACACGTCTATGAAAAAATATAGTTCTGAAACTATAGTCTATAAAATTATTATTTTACTTTTTATTGGATATATTTATGCTGAGTCACAAATTTGGTAATATTTATATTTTTATTTTGAATAAAAATGATACTTAGTTATGATTGTTTCTCTTTAAAATTCAACCAGATGCAGATTTTAACATTTAGAAATGATATATGGTAACATAATAAAATATAATAAATTAATATCTGTGATCAATCATCTGTATTCATATAAGTGTATGTATACACGTATACGGATACATCTATGGCTACACACGTATGAGTGATTGCTCTGTGTCAAAATTTGCAAATATTATCTCATTTAACCTTCTCAGAAATTGTCCAGGATTGGTAGTATCTTCAATCCCTATTTTTCAGGGCAGCTAAATGATACACAGATTGATCTTTTTAAACAAGGCTTTTTACAACTTTGCAAAGTTTCATAAGCTAATATTTGACAATCACTAGTTTCAAATCTAGTTCTGACTGATACCACATCCAATACTTTCAACCAACACACTCTACTATTAATTGTATTTTTATTCCTAGATACGAATCTTCAATTAACCTTGAAAGTAAGTAGATTTTTGGACACTTATCATTCTTCAATTTAGGCTAATGAAAACAGTCTTTTTGATAATAGTAAGAAAGGTGTGTTAACACTAACACTAATATTAAATTAATACAAATAACTGATGTACACAGTAGGAACACACATTTTTCTCAACAATTGTAACATATTAATTTAATTAATTCTGAGATTAGCCCATCCTTCTCCCATTTTGTAGATGGATAAACTGTATAAGAAGATCCTGTTTATTGCTGTCTTTCCTGGGACCAAGACACACAGTGGAAGCCATGAGGAATCTCTGATTTGCCAAAACTGTTTAAACATTTAGCAGTTTTTGTAATGGAATTTAAAGGATATACAAAATTCCTAAAAATATCTAAGTCTTCGTATAACCACACACATATCAGTAGTGAGATCTTAGCTAAAGAATCCCACTCGATATCTCTAACAAGGTATTTGACATGCAATATCATAATGACATGAAATACTGAGAATATGCAATTAAATCTTATCATGTGCATTGTAATCAATGCATTTTTGATAGCGATCAGTAATGCATTCCTCTTTAAGCAACTCAGAAATAATGTGCATTGATCATTAGTATGGCATTATCATTGAGAATTCCCTTATACATAAATCAAGCATTCCAACATGTAACTTCCTTCAGCCCATCCTTCTATATCCAAGCATGCATATCAAGGTAATAAAGTTAAGTGCAAGGTGGTATAAAATAAAGCATCTATGAAAAAAAGCCAAATTATGGCTGCTATGGGACTATCACTTGCAATTTGCTTAGGCAAAAGTAAAGAAACTTAAATCAGAGTTTGTCTTGGATCACAAGTGTGTTGGCCTCAGATAATTGCTGCCTATAAATAACTGTACTTCACTGGCATGTCTTCATTTACATAGGATATATTTAAGTTCTTCATTTAGTAATACCTTTCGTATAATCAATTGCTGGTCATCTGTGTAAAGAGGGACACTATTAATCAAATGCTCTCCAATGACAAGACAAACAGTGAGGCAGTTCATTTTGCAGAAGCAAATGGATGAGTAGGGAGTGTTCATCAATGTGCATAGTACTTGACCACCCCAAATGTTTCCAGCTTTGCGAAATGGTTAGAAAGATGCACTGAACATTTTCACCTATAATAAGCGTTAAAAAAACTATAAAAGTAAAAGATTTTTGTACACTTGTCATCACAGGGCTCATTTCACTTTCTTAGATTCCAAGCAAAACAGTGTTTTCTGGATGGTTTATTTTGCAATATATGTATACATGCAACAGAAGTTTTTGGAGAATTGATTATTAGTAATAAGCCCAACACCTGAAATCAACACCTGAAATCCACATTCTCTTCAGAACATTCCATATTAAGTAATAAGAAGGTCACAAAATGACAGGGTTCTCTACTGATGTTAAGGTGACCATAATGAGATCACAAAAAAGTCAGAATTCTGTACTGTTGGAGTACACAGCTTCTGCTTTTCATCCATTGTCTTATGTTTGTAATAACTAAACAGAAATTAGTTTGGAAGATTGGCTTTGAAAATCGTGTTTTATGTTGAAGCTTTTATCTTATGTATATGTATTTCTTTGTAAATCTGGTAAGGGAAGAAGCACGGGAGTTGGTGGGAGAGGGACCTTCATTTTAAATTCTCACTCAGCCACATGAAAGGTGTGTGTCATTGGGCAAATAGTTTAGCTTCTTTGGACCTCTATTTACTTAATTGTAAAAAGAATGAATATGACTCATCTTTTAGGGATTAAGAGTGTTTAATATGAAACCGATGTGAAAATAGATGGTCTTTTTTAAAAAAAGGAAAGAAAAAAGAATACAACTCTTCTATCAGCATTACCTTAGAGAAAGAATCAGGAGAGTGATACACACGGGACGTACTCTTCAAAGACAGGATTTTATCAGTTTTGATTTCTATCAGTTTTGGGAACAAATCCTGAGATAATTCAATAGCTCACCAGATATATGCAATATTTGCAGTAGGAGATACGAGCTAAGAAAGCAAAGAGATTTAATGGGAATTCCCTAAAAGCCTGGCAAATTGCATTTTTGTGGAAAGCTTTTCATTCGAAGTGAAATGCTGGTCATCTACCTCTTAAACCCATGTCATAAACTCTGCAGTTTCGCATGACACACTCCTAGTCACTTTGAATTAGTGGTAGACGTGTGTTGCTGTTATTGATGGCTCATGTAGGCAGAGAACCATTAAGGTGTCAAAACCTGAGGGACTTAATATAACATTATGCCGGTCTTTTCCATTTAGCTTTGCAGTTATGTTGCATCTTGAGGATTTCCTCTGTAAATATAAACTGACAGAAACAATTTTTTGAAAGAATTTTCAAATTATCTACATGGGAAGATTAAAGCTCTTCCTAATGATTTTTCTTTCAAGCTCATCATTGAGTTTAGTTAAAATTAAATGGAAAAAAAATGCACTGGAAGGCATACAAATGAAGAATAATTGTTCAGCTGAGCCCTTTGAAGACCTGGACGATCTATAGATTAAGGGTCTAATTTTGGTTAGGGTAGAGCTGTTCTCTTTCCAATGGAGGGGTTCTGCACAAACTTTCATCAGAGCAAGCAGGGTGAAAGGGAAGACCCCTACCTTCTATGGCAGAAAGAAGGAACCGATTGGAGTCAATTGTATGGAGATGCATGTGAACACAAGAACTCTAAAGCCCTCTAGCTGTGGGCATTGTTGTTTTATGATGTTGCAGGATAAGTAACATTCTTTTCCAAATGGTCAGCTAATACCTCCTTATGTGATTGTTCAGTGGGGGAAAGATTGAAGTTCTTTATTACTCAAAGTCATCAGTTTACTTTGGACATTATGGGCATAGAGAAAATGAAGCGAGTGATTTTGGTGTAAGTTGCTAGTTTTACTGAAGTACTCTACAAGATTCTTAATGAGATTTTCTCTTTATTCGGAGACACTACATATTATTTTCTTAAGAACGCTAAATCGGATTTGTGCAAATATGAGTATTTTAATTTTCCAAATAATGGATTCATTTTTTGTGTGTGAGAACCACTTAGGGTGATGTTATTGAAATAAAACAAGGATTAAGTAAATTTTTATTTTAAAATAGCCTATGTTTAAAAAAATCATACACAGAGCTTTATAATACACATATATTTATAAATACGTATAATTATGTACATATGTATAAATAGGCATACTTATATAGGTTTTGCAGAACATCTTTGTTCTATGACAATTGTACCAAATGTGAGAATGTATGCATGTGTGCATTTGTGTGTCTGTGTGTGTGTGTGTGTGTGAAGGGTGGAATCTGATATTTCAAGAATAGTAGGCCAACTCTTTGAATGTTATGAGAACTGAAACATCACAAAGGATGCAAGTATTATTTGTTTTAGCCAGTGTATGAAAATAACAAAATCTTTATTATCCATATGGGAGTTATTCATTGAATTTTTTAAGATCACAAGATAGTTTCTCTTATACAGAGACTTTTATTTAACCTGAGTTATTACAACCCTTAATATGTGATTGTAGGTGTCCATTGAGTAAAAATTTAAAATTAATAGAGTGAATACACGTAATAATATAAGATTATTATTAACTTTGGCAAAGTATAATCATGATGATATCTCTGACCATAAAAAATCACATATGCACAAACCAAATATAAATTAAACTGTGTCTTAGGTTTTCTGAGAAATGTTTTCTCTCCATTAAATGGAACATTTCCAGAAAGTTTATGGATGGCATAGTAAGGAAGGAATATTTTTTTAACAGTTGAAAGAATAAATTTTTAAGTAACTATTTGTTTTTAATTTACATTCTAAATATATTCTGAATTTGTCATAGTTACTCCAAATCGTGTGTCTATTTTATGTGTGTATGCCTCAAAATGGTAGATATGTTATTTTGGATACTTTAATAACAACTTGGAAGTTAGCCCATTTTATGTGAACATTGTTATCATTTGAGATGTTGCAGGAAAATCCCAAACAAGTGATCAATTAAAAAAAATAACCAGATATAATTTTAATTTATAACTGTGTAGATTGAACTCTATAATTACATCAGTCTATATGTAACATGGAAACAGAAGAGATAAGCTGCCCAAGAAATAAAAACACTATTAATATAAAGCATAATAGTTAGTATTGCCAAATATAGGTATGTAGAATCAAATATGAATCATTTTTGAATAATGCCTTGACATTTATTTTAGGATCCATTTATGGAGAAAAGTAACATTTTAATTTGCATGATTTTGGAAAGGCAATTTTAAATCAAGAAAGATTTCTTTTTGGATTCCATTTCTTTTTTTATCCTAAAGGATTTGCATATTCTTTTCAAAATTACTCCAAAGAAAGGAAATATATGAAATAATACACTTAAGAGGTACTTAAATTGTGTTGTATATATTTATTAAACACTAATTTTTAACAAAAAACAATAAGGCATTTATATTGATAAATCTAATTTGAGAAAGGCATGCATTTGGATCCAAACTGACTATTCTGCCAAGACCTCTAGGTGGAGATGTAAAAGGGAGTGTTGTTTATGTGAGAACGGAAATGGCTCTGAAGGATTGTGACAAAAATTTGCAAAAAGGAGGGTATGAGGTAAAAAGAGAAGCAAGTTTCCCTTTTTACTAGAATACTCAACAGTGAATTGAATGTTATTAGACCATGTCTATGATTTAAGCACTGATGCTGTAGACTCTGGATGCATGTTCTAGTCCATTGATTCCTATAGGGGATGAGGATAAAAACTGATTATTTAAAGCTTGTACTTATATTAATGTCGGGCAAGGACTCTAGTGATCTTCTAGTGATAATCTGATTATAGCTATCATTTATAGAGAACTTGTCATAGATCATGCACTTTTTATTTTTTATATTTTTCTCAGCATACCTTTGAATCATTTTTCTCCCCATTTTGGAGATTAAAACCCTGAGATGAAGAGAAAATAAGGACTTTCTCAATTGACATAGCTCATTATCTACGTAAACTTGATAATTTATGATTCCATGTTTCATGATCTTAACCAACTGAGCTTTTGACTAATTTAAATGACAGCCACCAGAGTTCACCAATGACTTGTACATCCACAAACCCAAAGGTCACTTTCCCTATCCCTGACACTTGATATCTGGGAAATCTATGGTAGTTTCCTCCTTCCATGTTCTAACTTGACTTTGAGGCCCTTGTTCCCCTAAGTTTCTCTCAACCCCTCTGTCACCTGTCTCTCTTACTTGGACTTCTTGAGCCTTTTCATCTTCCTGACTCCTGAGCATCTTAAAGTCCCAGCAATCAGACTTGGCTCATCTTCCAAGATGAGCTTTTCTCTGTCTACACTATTGGGTCTTATGGCTTCAAGCACGTCCTCTATGTTGTCACCTACCGTGTTGATATTTCTATGCAGACATCTTCCCTGAACTCTTTCTCCCCCATGCTGTTCCTTGTGTCAATAAATGGCAATTCTAGGTCTTAATTCAGGAAACTTGGAGTCATTTTTGATTTCTACTTTTCTCTAACACTGCACCTCTAAACTTTATCTCATCCTATTGATTCTCACATAAAAATATATCCATAATCTAGCCACTTGAATACACTTCTGGTCCAAAATCCAATTATCTTCCACTGGTTATCGCTATAGCCTTATAACCTGTCTTCTTACCTTTGATTTTGTGACACACCCCATGGTATGTTCTGAATGTTTGTGTCCCCCTAAAATTCATATGTTGAAATCCTAATCTTGAAGGTAATGGTGTTAGAAGGTGAGGTCTTGGGCGCCTGGGTGGCTCAGTTGGTTAAGCGACTGCCTTCGGCTCAGGTCATGATCCTGGAGTCCCTGGATCGAGTCCCGCATCGGGCTCCCTGCTCGGCAGGGAGCCTGCTTCTCCCTCTGACCCTCCCCCATCTCATGTGCTCTCTCTGTCTCAAATAAATAAATAAAATCTTAAAAAAAAAAAAAAAAAAAAAAAAAGAAGGTGAGGTCTTTGGCAGGTGATTAGGTCATGAGGGATTAGTGTCCTTGTAAAAGAGACCCCCAAGTGCTCCCTCACCCCTTCTACCATGTAAGGACACAGTGGGAAGATGGGTGTTTATGAACCAAGAGGGTCCTCACCAGACAGCAAATCTATGCTTGATTTTCAATTCCCAGGCTCCAGAATTGTGAGAAATAATTTATCTTGCTTATGAACCACCTAATCTGTGGTATTTTATTATGGCAACCCCAGGAAACTAAGGTGCCTCCTTTACCTGAAACATGGTTTGTCATTGACTTAACAGCTACACCAATTCTTTGGAAAAACTAGAACTAGTCAGATCAAATTATTCCTCCACCCAAAGCCGTCTGGTAATTTCCATCTCATTCGGTGTAATACATTCCTGACAATGGTCACCAAAATCCTAGTAATCTAGTGAGTGCCTCTGTGACCTCACCCTTGTCTACCTGACTTACTGCACTAAAGCCATGCAGGACTCCTCCTGCTCCTGGGACTTACTAGGCCACGCCCCCCTCAGCATCTGCACATTCCTGCTGCTTCTTCATCCCAACACCCTCCCCACTCAGTCCTTACTTCAGGTCCAGTCAGAAGCTATCTTAGCCAAGAGGATTTCCCTGCACTTCTGTATTAAAACACAATCATGTAGGGCGCCTGGGTGGCTCAGTTTGTTAAGTGTCTGACTTTGGCTTAGGTCATGATCTTGGGGTCCTGGGATGGAGCCCCACCCACATCAGGTTCCCTGTTCAGTGGAGACTCTGCTTCTCCCGCTCCCTCTGCTCCTCCCCCCTGCTTGGTGCCCCCGCTCTCTCTCTCAAATAAATAAATCTTTAAATAAAATAAAACACAATCTTGTCTCTTCAGTATCTCCATTATCCTGCTTTATTTTTCTCCTCAAAATACTATTTAATACATTATGCCCTTCATATTTATTTTGTGTGTTTAGTTTTCATCTTCCCCCTCTGGAAGTTGTTTCTCTCTCTCTCTCTCTTTGTTTTTTTTTTTTTTTTTTTTCCCCAGTTGAAAACTCTTCTTGGCACATACTATGGATCCAATAATACCTTAATACATTTTGGGGAAAAATCCTTTGGATCTTTATATTTTAGACATTTTATTCAAAATTCATATCTTCCAAACTTTTAAACTTATGCCATATTTAAAGCAAGCTAAGCAATTTCTTGGAATTGTTGTGTCTTTTAAAAAAAGTTAGTATTGAGAAAACAGATGCAAAAGAAATGTCACTCCCTATGTATTTGGGGAAGTCTGTGTGTTGAAGCTAATTCTCCAGTTCATTAAACTAAAACATTAGAAATGGAAGGATGAATGTGGTTGAGAATGCCATAAATTTTGAGTGAATATATAATTTAGACAAATTTTAATTCTCCATTACCTCTATTCATAAAATGTCACTTGACAATGCAAAATAGTGTTTCCATTTTCCTTTGTAACATCGACTGATGCCATTTTCTCCATTCTCCTCTCCAGACACCAAATCCTGTACTTATTGTGAAGGCATATCTAAAGGATTGTCTAATTTTCTATGTGCAGCTTCTCGAACTCTGATTCTTTCCTTCTTGTGCTTCTGGATGTTTGCAGTGTACTAACGGAATCAAGCTGCTTTTGGGATTAACCACTGAGTCCACAAAGCTTGAAATGTCAGACTTTACATTTAGCTTTAATACATATGTATATTCACGATTATACACATACTATATATTTGATGTTGTGTTTTTTCTTAATGTAGAGTTGCAATGAAATATTATGGTCTAAAAAATAGTAAAACGGTCTACAGAAAATCTCAGGGATGAATGCTAGAATCTATTATTAACTTCCATTCATACATTTGATCAATTTCTTAAATGGGTGCTAAGTGTAAGAAGTCTTTTTAGCCCTTGAAAATAAGATAAGGTTCTGCCATCAAGGAGCTTTCAGAACAAAAGAAGACAGAGATAAATAAATATTCAGAGTGCATGTCATAATAGTTACAGGAACATTAATTTTGGGGAGCACAGGATATAACCACTTGTGGTGATTCAAGTTCAAGAAACTATTAATGCCAGAGCTAAGGCTTGAGGATAAGCTGAGTATCACGGTGCAGGTTCAGAAATTTTCTTTAGCGGGACAAGCAGGGGTGTGAAGGTTTTTAGAAAGGAGAGATCATGCTAGGTTGAGGATATTGCAAAGGATGAAAGGTGGTTGCAGTTTGAGACCGGGAGCTCTGTAGGGGCCTAAGAAGGACATTCTGTATTATAGGGTATTTGTGTTTATCTTGAAGGCAATGATGAACATTTCAAACATTTTGAGTAGGTGAATGACATGAATATATTTACTATTCAGATAATTATTTTGACAGCAACAGATTGATAGTAGATATAAAAATAAACTTATAGTGTGACCAGTTAAGAGAAACTTCCAGTAACACAAGTAATAACAAAAGAAAATCTGAGCTAAGGAAGTAGATAGATTTAAGACCTATGAAGGAGGCATACTAGTTAGGTCTCAGTGGCAAATTAAACGTCCAGGGCAAGAGTAAATCTATAGGGGGGAATTTAATCAGTGGTCTCTTGGCGTAGGAGAAGGGTAGAGGGAGAATGGGGACTGAGAGCAGATGGGGATAAGGTTTCTTTTCAGGATGTTGAAAAATGTTCTGAATCTGAATTATGGGGATGGTTGCCTTCTCTGTAAATATGCTAGAAAACATGTAATTGTTCATTTTAAAAGGGGGAATTTCAAAGTTCATTATCTTGATAAAGCTCTTTTTTAGTCTTAACGCCATTCTTGCTTAGTCATGTAGACGATTGTTGGTGCCATTCCCTGGATTTAGAATTGAATGGAATTTGAATGGTGGAATGGTGACTCCATACACAGCTTCTAGGAATTATATCACTCATCCTAGGACAGAGGAAGCGGTTGGTGAAAGGGTCCGTAAGTAAAGGTGTTGTTCTCATGGAAGAGTCATGGAAGAGAAAGAGGAGGTGAGACACAGGAATCAGGAAGAGGGGATGGCAGAATTCTCATGCAGCAATAGAAGTTCCTTGATGGTAAGCTTTATGTGAGAGAATGAGGAAAGTGGGTAGGGGCACAGGAATTGGAAAATGTAGGAAAGTGACCAATGGCTATTTGACTAAAGGGAGGGTAAGCTCCCTGGAACACTCTGTAAGAAAAAGGAAGGATGTTTGTACCAAAAGGACAAGCAACAAAAAATAAATGAATTAGACTTCATCAAAACTAAAAACATTTGTGATTCAAAGTGTACCATCAAGAAAGTACAAAGACAACTCACTTGGTGGGAGGAAATATTGGCAAATTATATAGCTTATAAGGGACTTGTGTTCAGAATATAGAAAGAACTTTGACCTCTCAATAATAAAAAAAGATGAACAATCTAATTTAATAATAAGGAAAAGATATTAATAAACACTTCTCCAAGGAAGATATACAAATGGCCAATAAGCACATGAAAAAATGCTTGACACCGTCAGTCATCAGGGGAAATGCCTATCAAAACCATAGTAAGATGCTACTGCCCATCCCCTGTAATGGCTAGAATAAAAAAAAAAAAAAAGTGAGATCATAACAAGTGTTGGTGATTGGTGGAGAAATTGGAGCCCTCATGAACCTCTAGTGGGAATGTGATATAGTGCGGTGCTTAGGAAAACAGTCTGACAAATCTGCAGATGATTAAACATGGCATTACCATGGACCCAGCAATACCACTTCTATATGTGTAGCCAAGAGAAATGAAAATAAATATCTACATACAAACTTGTATAACAGATTTTTAAAGAACCATTATTCATGGGCGCCTGGGTGGCTCAGATGGTTAAGCGTCTGCCTTCGGCTCAGGTCATGATCTCAGGGTCCTGGGATCGAGTCCCGCATCGGGTTCCCTGCTCAGTGCAGAGCCTGCTTCTCCCTCTCCCTCTACCACTCCCTCTGCTTGTGCTCTTCTGTCTATCTCTCTGCCAAATAAATAAATAAAATCTTTAAAAAAAAAAAAAAAAAAAAAAAAAGAACCATTATTCATAATAGGCAAGAAGTAGAAACAACACAATAGCCCATCAGTGGTTGAATGGATAAAAAATATGGTGTATCCATACAAGAGAATATTATTAAACTATAAAAAGGCTTGATTGGAGAAGCTTGAGCCTTGTGCCTTCTTCCCTGCTGGCCGGCTGGGCTAGCCTAGTCACACTCCCTGGCCTCCCTATGCCCAGTGGCACAGTGTGGTTGTGGGAGTTAGGTGAGACTCACAGTTCCCTGAAGCCCAAGATTCTGGGCTCCCTTCACTGTTTTTACAAAAGGAAACAAAAGAAATTAAGTACCGATACATGTTACAACATGGATGAATGCTTGAAAATATTATGCTAACCAAAACAGCCAGTCACGAAATAAGACCATTTTGTATATAACTCCATTCTTTTTTTTTTTTTTTTTTAAAGGAGGGTCAGGCATGAGACAGAGAGAGAACCCCAAGCAGGATCCATGCTCAGTGCCGAGCCTGATGCCGGGCTCAATCTCAAAACCCTGAGATCATGACCTGAGCCAACATCAGGAGTCAGACGCTTAACTGACTAAACCACCCAGGTGCTTCGCATATGACTCTATTCTTATAAAATGTCCAAAACAGGAAAATCTAGAGTCAGAAGCTAGATTAGTGATTGCTTAAAGTGGAAGGTGGGGGTGGTGGGCACATATAATGAGGGGATAGGGGACAGATAGCTGAAGGGTATGGCGTTTCCGTTGGAGATGATGAAAATAATTTAAAACCGTGATGATGGTCATACCTATCTGTGTGTAATTTATATGTCAGTGAAGCTGTTAAAAAAAATCCCAAAGAGGGGTGTTCTGTGAAGACCAGTACTCCTCAAAACTGTCAAGGTCATGAAAAACAAGAAAATTCTGAGAACTGTCACAGCCAAGAGGTCTCCTAAAAAGACACAATGCTAAATGTAACACGGTAACCTAGGTAGGGTCCAGGAGGAGAGAAAAGGACATTAGGTATAAGAGAAAACCCAAATAAAGTATGGACACCGGTTACAAAATGTCTCAATATTGGTCTATTTACCATGACAAATTTACCATACTAATTGAAGATATTAATACGGGGGAACTGAGTACGAGGTATATGGGAAATCTCTGTTACTATTGTCAACATTTTTTCTATAAATCCAAAACAGTTCTAAAATAAAAGTTTATTTATAAAAAGATGAAAAAAATTCTACTGTTATTCTTTAGAATTAAGTATTCCAGATCTGTTGTCATAAATTGCTTATGCCAATTAATTCCTTAGAATCCTCTTTGAGATTCTAAGAGTGCTAAAGAAATGGTTCATGCCTAAACCCATTATTAGTTTAAGCATTAATTAATTTTATGTAGTCAGGGTCCTTTCACTTGCATACAAAAAAGAGGGACACAGGAGAGTAGCATTCAGAAATAAACTAGTGACTATAACCTCTCTGGTCAAATTAAGGCTTGGTCTACAAGCATGGAGCTGTATCCTATGTGGCTAATTTAGCCAATCATCAGGACAAAAATGCTTTTTTAAACAAATGCTCTTTCTTCTGACAAATCATTATAAATATAATTAATACGGATCTTGAAAAATAATCACTGTCCAACTTTCTCTCAACAAATAGTTTCTTTTAGAAGCTAGTTTCTAGTAAATTTTAGTATTATAAAATGTTATGTGTTAATCTTTTTTAAATGTATTTACAGACAGAACTGATATATATGTATGCGATACATATATCTATATATCAGATATAATTTGTGAATGCATTCACTCTCTCATTTACTCTCAAACTAAATTAAAAGATTAGATACCCTTGATATTGGGAAGTAGGTTTTAAAAGCAGAAAGTAATTACTCCAAAATGGGACCAGGAAAGGAAAGGAAGAATTTAAAGGGCTAGGGTCAAAAGTCCATTTTTTCATACTGAGCCATTAACAATTTCTGAGTAGCAAGTGTAATCAACCAAAGTAGAAAAGCACCACGGATTTACAGCAGAGGCTTGTGAGAGCCAGCAGCTGGAACAAAATGGCAAGCCCCGATTTGGGAATTGGCGTCAGGAGGATGTTCACATCCTCAGTGAACCAAACCAGAGAGCGGGTCCTGTCACAACCTCAAAGATAAGTCTGGCAGAAGGGCACTGGCTGATTTAGAGATGGATTAGGAAGCCAACCACATCAGCCCACAGGCAAGATTACCCGTATCTGGACCCACATGTTCCTTGGTGACTGTAAACAGTAAGACAGGAAAGAAGGCATAAAGAAATGAAAAACTGAAGGTCTTCTTTTACATCTTCCCGCATTTGAAAGTAGGGGCTCTATTTCTTGCACAG
The DNA here is from genome assembly GCF_964656455.1 of Halichoerus grypus. Classification (NCBI taxonomy): domain Eukaryota; kingdom Metazoa; phylum Chordata; class Mammalia; order Carnivora; family Phocidae; genus Halichoerus; species Halichoerus grypus. The sequence continues at coordinate 203,838,502 of NC_135714.1, forward strand.
ATTAAAGAAAAGACTCTGAAAATGAGCTGGAACTTCAGCATACGCACTAGTTTTCAGACAAGACAGTCTGTGGGATAAGCAACAGCAGAACGTTACTTAGTGGCCATGTGCAAGTTTCACCTACAGCCAACCATCTGACATTGGCAAAATTCCTCCTGGAAAAACAGAAATGAGGAGGACGATGTGGAATATAATGTTCTTTCTGACCAAGAAAATGTATAGCAGATTCTCTATCAAGTTGTACATGTACGCAAATGAGGCCACGTACGTGGCCTTTGATTCACCAAAGTAATTGATAAAACTCCCATTCTGTAATGGGAAAAACTCAGAGACAAATATTCTTTAAATATATGATGTAAATATCAATTTTTTATGGCTGAATCCTCCTTTGAAGCACAATTTCAAGTTCTGAGCAAGCCCCTTGGCCCAGGTGTGTGTATTTCTCCTCTGAGCTCTTTCAGCACGCGGCGTGGGATTTTATTCTCTCACTTCAAAACCACGCTGCAGTCTTCTACTTACCCCTCTCTCAAGCCTTGAACGTAAAGCAGGAGCCATCCTTTTTCAACTTTGAACCCAAAGTGCCTAAAAGAGTTCTTGGTATATAGGAGGAGCCCAATAAATATTGGTTGATGATTCAAAATCCAAGACACAACTGGCAGCCAAAATTGATCAATGGCCAAACTATGGAGTTGATGGGAATTTTAGTTCAAAATTATCCATCATTCAAACTTTTTTTTTTTGCTGATCGCACATGTGTATTTTTGGTTGATTCAAATTCTTTGTGAAAGCAAAAGGAATATAAAATATAAGAAACATAATAATGTGTCTTGTGTGCGTGTGTATACGGCTGTGCATACTTTGGCTAGATAATATCTACGTTAATGAAACAACCAGCACACTAATCAGTGTTTATTTTTAATTCTGAAGACTTTCATTTAGTCTTTATCTAATGTAATAATAAGTATGATTACCAAAATCTGTAGCCAAACAAGGTCTGTGTAATAATTTGTTATGCTTTACTTCTCAGAAGGAATGATTATTGTTAGTAACAATTTTAATATGTTAATAGTGCTGTATGTGACAGAATCATTCGTATCTACCTATAATTGCAAGACTTTCTGGTATCTAATAGAATTTATATCTTAAAAATGCATGGAAAATCCTAGGTATTATGTGACAAAAAATTTTAAGTGCCCTAGGTCTGATTCTACTAATTAAGCTCCGTGGTTTCCAAGTGGACTCTTGTCAATTTGGGAAATGCAAAGTTAAATAAAACCAATAAGCCACGTATACTATTAAGTAAATGCAGTACTGGCATATCTTTTAGCATGCTAATGTTTTAAAGGCTAGTTTGAAATGTCCTACATACCAGAAAATTTTTGTCATTCAGCGGATTTGCCTGGGAAATTGATTAGAACATTACTGAGATAAATTGTCAATAACAATATTTATTATGTCAATAATAACATAATAATATTTATAACTTATTATTATTATTATTATTATTATTATTATTATTATGAGTCTTTAGAGTTTAGGCTAAAAACAGATAAATGCTATTTCTTTCTGGTCCTCAGAAAGACTTTTTGTGTGTGTGAGTTGTTTAGATGGGATGCTTATTATATGGAGATACAGAAAAAGCAATCTGTGTGCATTTAATTTTGTGCACCACCCTTATGGCTGCTTATCGAATTGCAAGGAGGTCTCAGCAGGCAGTCCTGACCTTGGAGCAGCAAAGAGTGCTGATTGAAGCGATTATGAGCAAAAAGATGGCATTCTGCTGAGTACATAAGAATCCAAAATAAAAGGAGTGGGTGAAAGCTTTAGCATCCATATTCAGATCTGTTAATTTCCTTTGGGGATGGCCTGAGTCCTTTCCATTGATCTTTTCTGAGATAGATGATTCAATCAAAGGCCCATCCACTGATGCTTGGGGACATTTAGGTGAACATAAACATGGAGTCCAAAAATGCTAGTTTTGTAGGAAATGCAACTTTAGTAGAAGACTAATTGAAATTACCACGTGGCTACAATTAATCTTTCTTTCTTTCTTTCTTTCTTTCTTTCTTTCTTTCTTTCTTTCTTTCTTTCTTTTTCTTTCTTCCTTCCTTTCTTCCTTCCTTCCTTCCTTCCTTCCTTCCTTCCTTCCTTCCTTCCTTCCTTCCTTCCTTTTTTTACAGCACCATATATAGTAAAGCATGATTCATATTTGGTGGAAAAAATAGAATTTGTAAATCAATGTCAAGGATTGCATAAACACTGTATGGGCTTATTTTTCTCTGATGGATATAAAAAAAGAAACATTTTACATGCATGCAATTGAGCACAGTGTGCATGCTAAGATCACCCTTCCCAAATACATCACAAGCCCATCCTTCTTCCTGCTTCATGGAAAGCACGCATTCCAAGGGCAGCTCCCCTTCCTTAGCTTTTGAATGTCCCTTTGAGTGGCTGGAAAACAGCCAGCTGGGTGGGAGTGTGCTAAGATGTTGTAAGTATCCCATTTTCTATTCTTTGAATGCTTCCATTTTGTATTCTGTCAGTTTGTCCGTTCAACAAAGATGAACTAAGTAATGTTGCACATGCAAGCTTGAAGCAATGTGAGAGGCAGCAAGGAGCCCAGAACTCCAATGCTGGAAGAGGAGATAAAGCCTGTTCCTAAATAACTATGGGATGTGGTGGGTGGTGAACGCCTTCTGCGTGGGGTGTAGGGACTTTTTCATGGAGATGGATGGCTTCTTTTCGGTGGACCTTGATGGTTGGTGAGGATTTGGATCTGCAGAGATGGAGGGGGTAGGCGAGCAAATCTCTGTCTCTTCCCTTTCTATATGAAGTTTCTTTATCTTTTTTGTTCTAGCCAGTCAAAATGCAGAGTCAGGGAAGAATCATGTAAATACTTGAAAACAGCCAAGAGTTCTAAGGTCTTCATCTTCACCACTGCATATATTTTAGTAAGTTATTAATTTCTAAGCCTCAGGAGTAGAGCTCTAATAGTATAAATCCTAGCACAAGTGATAGGTTATACATGATATATTTTTGTTGGGGAGACATTATCATAATCCCTGGAATCACAATATGCAGGAATTTGCCTTTTCCATCTATACTCAGTGTAGTGGTATGGGAAATTCTTACCCAGGGAAGCAGACCCAGATATGCTTATTAATTTCTTTGACTCTCAACCCCGACAGCCTTATGGATTAAAGTTATATTTAGTCCTAGGATGGCAAATTAACATTGCCTCTGTTAACTTGGCTCAACTAGTAAAGGGTTTCTGAAGTACAGTGTTAACATCTATTCAAGTATCTCTGAACACAAAGGAAAAGGGAGTCTGCTTATTTACATGTCTGGTGGTCACCTTTCTTGTTTCTAGTGGACACTTGCTAACCCTGGACTACATAGCCTTTAGGGTTTATTCCAGTTCTACATTTCTGTCATTCTCTTGGTGAAACTTTAAGCATTGCCGAAAAAGCTTTGAGTATGGAGCTATGCCACTTTGAGAAATTTACTTTTTGAAATTCATTTCTATTGCCACTATTAATTTCTACTTGTCATAGTTATTATAAGGAATTAATCTATTAACACAACTATTAATTTCTACTTGTCAAGGTTATTATAAGGAATAGATGATCTATTAGTGAAAGCACGGAAAGTAACAGGTATCTACAGGTGTTCAAGAAGTGTCTGATTCCTTCCTTCCTTCCTAGAATTCCTGTGGACTGTAGGTCCTACAGGCCAACAAAGAGTGGAACTCCGCTGGGTCTGGTTAGCATGCAGCTGACCCGCTTCCCTGCCCCAGGGACCCACGTGCTCTGTACTGAATATGGTCGCCATGCTTTGCCCATTGTGCTAACTGTAAGGATGTACTTGATAACTTTTCAGTAAGCCTTTTTCTTAAGTTTTCCGTTGCACTTGGCAACTCATGAAAAGTTAACAAAAAGTAGTTTGGGAGATAAAAATGACTAGAACTTGGCTTGTATTAAAAGTTCTAGAGATTGGAGGGCGCCTGAGTGGCTCAGTCGTTAAGCATCTGCCTTCGGCTCAGGTCATGACACCAGGGTCCTGGGATCGAGTCCCGCATCGGGCTCCCTGCTCTGCGGGAAGCCTGCTTCTCCCTCTCTCCCTCTGCTTGTGTTCCCTCTTTCACTGTGTCTCTCTCTGTCAAATAAATAAATAAAATCTTTAAAAAAAAAGTTCTAGAGATTGGAAAAGAAAAATATATGTATGAAGAAGAGAGATTAATTAAAGCTGTAATCGTTTGTATGAACTGCTTTGCCTTTTGAAGATGGACCAACTAAGAGATGCAGGAACTATTAGCGGTGGTTTGAAGGTGTTAGAGGTCCATAGGGATAAATGAAAAGGCTATGGCACAGGTGTGGGGAGCTACAGAACTGCCCTGAAGATCTCCGGGCTGTCAGATACCCCGGGGAGCTTTCTCAGAGCATGGGCATGGCACACTGAAGGAAGAGGCAGATGCCAAGGCTCTGTGGATGGAAGCAGCTGCAAAGCCTAGATTTTTGTGCATGCAGGGTGAGAAGGGCTTCTAAGTTCTATGGTCCTGTTTTACACCTGCACACACTAAAGCTTGTGATCTCAGGGTCTTTGTCAGAGAGTGATATTCATACGAAGTGTATTAGGTAGGTTCTCAGCCCAGAGAAGTTGGTGTTACGTAGAGAATTCAAGGTGTACATTCTCTAGCATGCACAGATCAACGGCACTGATGAGATTTTTCAGGATATTTAATTTTTAAAAACTTGCCTCATCGTTTATGCTTTTTCATGGGATGAGGCCAATAAACTTAGTAAGGAATAATTAAGCACCAGACCTTGTATCGATCTTTGAATTCATGAGAACTAAGAATGCTGCAATCTGTTTCTGTGAAGTTTCATGACCAAATATGTGGAAGGAGCAGAAGAAGTTCCTATTCACTGCAGTATTAAACAGAAAGTGGTTATTTACTCCATCTCTTGGAGCTGACACTTGTTCATGGTAATGCTCATTCTTTAGCAAGCAGAGGCAGCACCCTGCGAGGGCACAACGGAGCTCCCTGGCTTTTAGGATTTTTCAGTGCCTTCGGAATGTTATACTCAATGTCAGTGGCCGTTTTTTGTTGTTGTTTTTGTTTTGTTTTTGTTTTTGTTTTTTCAGGACCAAAGGTGAGAAGTAAAATGTGTAAAATGTTGAACTAAAGCAATGTGATCTTGGACATTATTATAAAATACGTTTCCTCTCTCATCCAAATTCCTTGCGGGTGTTGTTTTATTTTTTGCCTTCTACCGGCATTTCAGCAAGTGCAGAAATGAATGAACCACTAAGCAGTTGGGGGCTGAAGTCTTGTGGTTCTATTAAAAGGAAGTTTATGTTTTGGGAATGGATCACAATTATGTTTTCCTCTCTGAACCTGATAAAGAAAAGAGAAGCAGAAGAAGTCATAGATTTGGAGGTGGGGAACTGAGGCAGGGGATTGAAAGAGAATGTCAGAAACTGGAAGGAGGCAGGCAAAAAGCCAATGCCAGGAGGTTCAAGGGCACAAAGTTAGAGTATTCAGAGCGCTTATTTAGGTTAAAGTAATTGCTAGAAACAGTTTGTCGTGGATTATTCATTTTTGTCAAAGATGTCGTCATTTGGAAAATCAAGTTTATGATTCATGTACGCTTAAAGCTTCAGTTGTAGACACGGAGGAAAGAGGAGGGATTGATGTTGAGGACAAAGCATGAAAAGCGAGAAGGGTCACATTCAAATGGCAACCCTCGGTTTTGGTAGAGAGCTTCAGCTGGCTAACGCTGAACTCTGGAGGGGGATCAGCTTGTCTGTTGCTAGTTTTCATCTGAGCTGACAGCTTGGCGCTCAGTGGAGGGGGCATGGGGAAGTTCCCTCTGAGAATGAAAGTCCCGCGTCTGCAGTAGCTCTATGGTTGGAGCGGCTTTGTGATAGCACGTTCCAATCCACCTAAATGCAGATTGATGCTTAATGAACACAGGCACGCTCCCCTCGGCCTCGGAGGTGGGCTACGGGGCAGGGAGTGCTTTGTGCTGTGCAGGCACAGTGTCCATTTGCTGGGAATGTCTCCATCGGCCGATTTTCTTGCCTTCTTCTCTTTCCCGTTCTCTGAGCTATGCTTCGCTATCATAGGACCTAGATTGGCAATCATCGATTTATTTTTCTGTCTTCGTTGCTTGGTTTGGGTGGTCTTTCAGGCAGAATCGCGTGTGTCATTGTACTTCCATGAGCAGTTACGTTGGCACATGACTAGCAGACTGACACTCTGACGCTACCTGTTCCATGAATTCATGGGTGAACCTAGAAGGAACCTCCCATGAGATCTTACAGGATTGAAGAAAGGTAGGGGGCGCAGCACAGAAGCCAACTTACAAAGCTTGCAGGAAGCTGCATGTCGTCCTGGCTTTAAGATTTACATATATTTTCCGTAATTGTCCCCACTAGCAAAGCTGCTCTCCACCTCACTGTCACCCCATCCGTCTTGCCTCTCCTGCAGTTAGCCCTGAGGCAGAGGGAAGAGCGGAGCCGCTGTCTCCATGGCTGGTGCCTGGTGGAGTATCTTCAAATGCCTCACTTCTCAGCTGAGACATACTGGGATGTGTTGGAAGTGACCTTGTCTACGGAAACCCTCATGGATGAACACGTGTCCTGTCCCAGGGCCCAGCTGTGCCTCATCGTCTTTTCCTAAGTGTCTATCCCTGTGCACTCTGGTTCTTTACTTTGTTTCTTACGGCACATGCAGGGTAGTGATGCAAGAATGGTCTTCACAGAAAAAAAAAAAAAAAAAGTAATCTGTGATCCTGACGGGTCCTGTCCTCATCGAGGTGGGCTTCACGAAGCAGCCTTGCTCTCACTCAGAACCAGTTTTGCACTGTGCTTGGGGCCGGTCTCCATCCATCGATGCCTCCATACACTCATCGAGGTCCACGTGAAAGACTTTCATGTCGGGATTTCAAGGTGGAGACCATGTGATTTCTTTGCTCTGGGATAGAAAGGTAGAAACGGAGAGATGAGCAAACAGCTGTAAAATTTCAAAGCATCATTTAGTAATGACTGCCTTTTAAGATAAGAACAAAAGCTGAGTACACTGCTTGTACTGCATACTAATCAACATTTATTCAGAAAGTTCAAGTTCAAAGCATACCGTGTCTAAATATTTTCATTATTTATTACAATTAGCATATGCATGATTCACGTTACCCGTCTGCCTTATTCAAGAGCCCTAGTCCTGTGGAATAGCACTTCAGGGAAATTTGGACCCGTCTCTCCCACTGTCTTGTGATAACAATCCTACCCCAGCCAACGAGTGTCAGCCAGCAAGACGCGGAGCTGATGCACATATGAGTGTTCATCAGATGTGGAGATGGTGCACTGCTAGAATGGATTAATTAATATCTCAGAGGCAGAAGGTAAGGAAAATTAGTCTTCATGTTATAACTTGAAAAATGAGTCATGGTAGTTAATTAACCTATCTAATACCTCAAGGTAAATGAGTGCCTGAATCAATTCACAATTAACAATTTAAATAACCCTGCTTTTAAAGTAGCCTTATTATACCCGTATTCAAAATTGAAAACCTGAACTTCAGGTGGTCCACCTATGCCTGCTTGATACTTGAGGATGTTTCACGTTCTAGACTGTAAACTCATCTAAAGGCAGGTACCCTCTCCTCTTATTTTCATCCTGCTTGGGATCAGGTAGGAAGGTTTACACCGGGAAGGCACTTCGTGATGTCTCAAAAACTGAACTAGATTTCCCTTCTTTGTACTCTTAGTTATGAACATTTCCAGAAAGGAGAAAAAGAGGGGTTGTGGAAGTATGTAGTGACGTCACACGGGGCAATGGCTTGGAGTATACCTGTCTGCATGTGTGGATCCTGCATGAGACTTTACGATGGTGAGAATTACTCATTTCTGCAGCCACATACCTAGAAGTGTCTACCAGCTTGCAGGGGGCTGGGGGGCCTATTTTGTAAATGTTAACTAAAAAAATGTTAACTAAACTGACAAAAATCAAAGAAAACCCATTTTGGCAGATAAAAGAAAACAGTTTTAATTGTTAAATGTAAACTTGTATATGTTTATTACAATTTTATCACCTAGGGGCGCCTGGGTGGCTCAGCTGGTTAAATGTCCAACTCTTGATTTTGACTCGGGTCATAATCTCAGGGTCCTGATATCGAGTCCCGGGGTGGGCTCTGCACTAGGTGGAGCCTGCTTAAGATTCTCTCTCTCCCTCTCCCTCTGCTCCTATGCCCACCCCTAAAAAAAATTATCACCCAGGCAAATCAGGTGATTCGTGTAAAATCTGGATTATAAAAATTGTGTTTGGAGAATTCCAAAATCTATTTCCTGGCTCAGCCAACCTCCTATTTCTAACTTCCCAGTGAATTTGTCTATCTAATCCTAGGTTTCTCAAATCCAGCATAGAGATAAGCCTGAAAACACTACCCACCCTACTTCCAAAATGAAACTGGTTTTAACTCTTGTTTTCTTCACCTTCGTTCATGGTGGCCCCATCTGTTCAGCTTCTTAAATTAGTATTCTTAGAGTCTTTCTAGACTGTTAGCTTTCTACACTATCCTGCTCAGGACCAGCCTGTCTCCAGTCTCCTTAAATCAGATTCCAAGAGAAATTTCCAGGACAGCCTCTCCCTTCCAACCCTCCATCATGGTTGTAATTCAGTCCTGGGTATTCTCTCTTGCGTGCATGAGTAAGCGCCCATCTGTGGTTCTTGACTCGAACCCCCACCTTCTCTACTCCATTCTGTTCACTGCTTCTAGAGTTATCTCCTTAAAAAATAAATGACTCCTACTTTCCTAATTATCTGTAGGCAAGGTCAATCTTCTTTGGCATATAAGAAATTTCATAATTTGTTCTTTATTTTTACCCTTTTCCCATCAACTTGCCACTTTTCCACCATTCCCTACCCCTGAACTGTTCTGTTTTTGCTCTGCTCATACTCACCTTACTTCATCCCTCCTTTATGACTGACTACCGTTTGTAATCAGAATGCTCTCATCTTCACCTATTGATCCTACACAACTTAGCTCAAATTTCTCCTCTTCTGTGAAAATTTCCATGAATCTGGAGGCACTTACCTACTCAATTCTCTTTGCATTTGTTTCATACTGTAGTTAGGACTGACACCTATACTGATCCCTTAATTTGCATCTCCCTACATATAGTGTATTTTTAGTATCAGGTAAAATTCTTACCTATTTTTCAATTCTCAATACCTAGGGGAACCTGGGCAGTGCGGTCAGTTAAGTGTCTGACTCTTGGTTTTGGCTCAGGTCCTGATCTCACGCTCCTGAGATTAAGCTCCCCCATCCAGCTCCAAGTTCAGCAGGAAGTCTGTTTGGGATTCTCTCTCTCCCTCTGCCCCTCCCACTCGTGATTGCTCTCTGTCTCTCTCTGAAATAAATAAAAAAAAAAAATCTTTAAAAAATTCTCATATGCCTAGTACATAATGTGCACTCAGAGATACTTCACTTCCTACCTTCCAAATATCTTTTCCTCCCTCTCTTTACCACAAATACTACTATTCTCCGAAAATATAGGCTTGAATCTGACCTGCTAACACATCCTTGTTTTATCTGTATGAATTAGATGTTTATAAAAGCAGTCATTGCTTTATGACATTTGCGTAAACGAGAAATGAAAAGAATTTATTTAAAAATATCTAGGATTCAAAAGTAAGAATCATGTGGTTGGTGGTGTCACCTACTGGCCATCTGTGATATTGCATCCCAGAGCTATTTTTTTTTCATAAAAATAAGGACCAGAGATGTACTCCTCTGGGCTCTAAGTTAGTGGAGGAAAGTCATGACTCCTATGGGGTGGAGGATCTAAAGCCAGGAGGGCCCTGCAGACATCAGTCCAGGCAACATTCATGTTTGTGTGTGCCACCTTGCTGGGGCACAGTGCTAGCCAACACACCCGAATTGGAATTGATCAGAACGTCCCATTTTAGTCAGTTGGCATACATTTTTATGGGATTGTGTGTTAAGTCAACCAACAGAAGTCAATGTATAGCAGGAGTTACCTTAAATATTTATGAAGAATTGCCTTTCTTCCACTAGTTATTGATTGAGTGCTTGCTATCCCGAAATCACACCCTACTCGGTATCAACTACACAGTAAGAATCCACTATAAATATTTAACATCTTTGCTTTTGATGATCATGTACTCCATTTGGAATTTAACAGTTGGTTCACCATAATCACTTATCTACTGTGGATAGCTAAATTTAGTGGGTTTCAATTCTACTCTTGTAATGAGGAATATAGAAACACACATACATATTTAAATCCAATAAGGATTACAAAGTATTATACACTTTCCATCTGAAATCTGCTCATATAAACCTAGTGAAGTAAATTGGATCAGCTCAATATATTTTTTTTAATTGAAGCATAATTAACATACAGTGTTATGTTAGTTTCAGGTGTACAATATAGTGATTCAACAATTCTAGACATTCCTGGGTGTTCAGCATGGTAAGTGTCCTTTTGATCCCGTTCACCCATTTCCCCCATCCTCCTCACCACCTCCCCTCTGGCAACCACTAGATTGTTCTCTATGTTTAAGACTCTGTTTTTTTCATCTGTGCCTTTTTGCCTTTGTTCTTTTGTTTCTTAAAGTCCATGTATGAGTGAAATCATATGGTAGTTGTCTTTCTCTGACTATTTCATTTAGCATTATATCTTCTTGGTCCATCCATGTTGTTGCAAATGACAAGACCTCATTCTTTTTATTTGCTGAGGAATATTCCATTGTATATATTTCATATCTTCTTTATCCATTTGTCTATCTATGGATATTTGGGTTGCTTCCATATCTTGGTTATTGTAACTATACTTAAATAGGCATAGGAATGCATAGATCTTTTCAATTCATCGTTTTTGTTTCCTTCGGGTAGTGGAATTGCTGGATCATATGGTATTTCTATTTTTAATTTTTTGAGGAAGCTAAATAGTGTTTTCCACAGTGGCTGCATCAATTTACGTGTCCTCCAGCAGTGAACGAGGGTTCCTTTTTCTCCACATCTTCACCAATGTTTGTTATTTCTTATATTTTTGATTGTAGCCATTCTGACAGGTGTGAGGTGAGATCTCACTGTAGTTTTGATTTGCATTTCCCTGATGACAAATGACGTTGAGTATCTTTTCATGTATCTGTTGGTCATCTGTCTTCTTCTTTGGAAAAATGTCCATTCAGGCCCTCTGCCCATTGTTTTAATCAGAATGTTTGATTTTTTTGATGTTGAGTTATAGAAGTTCTTTATAGATTTGGAATATTAACCCCTGGATATTAATCAAATCAGCTCAAATTTTTTAATAAGACATGGTTATTAAGACTGGCCGAGGATTACTTTACTGTATTTGGCACGTACTACATGCTCAATAAATCTTAACTATTAATATTTTTACTCCAAGCAGAACACAAATGCTTTCCATCAAGTCTAGATACCTTCACCCCTCGCTGCTATTTCTGGCACATTTCCTTCCACCTGTGTAAGTTCCCCCAACTTCCTTACATGAACAGTTGCCAATTTTTCTTTATGTCACATCATTTCTTCTCTAAAAGCATCCTTGATATCCTTAGTAAAATGTAACTGCCACCTTGTTGTTGTTGTTCTTAATGCTTTAAACTTGTCCCCACTATAGCACATAGTTTTATAATCCCGGTCTTGTCTTACTGTGCCCATCCCCTCTGGGCTATGGGCACTGGAACTCTCCCCAGGAACTGGAGCAGGGCGACTCACAGTTGGCTGTTAATTGTGTCACCGGACTCCAGCGTCTCCCTGCTCGGTCCCTGGCACATGCCACATGTTCCAAACGTGTTTGCTGATGCATTTGCTTTTTTTTTTTTTTTTTTTTTTTTTTTTTTTTTAAGATTTTATTTATTTATTTGAGAGAGAGAGAGAATGAGAGACAGAGAGCATGAGAGGGAGGAGGGTCAGAGGGAGAAGCAGACTCCCCGCCGAGCAGGGAGCCCGATGCGGGACTCGATCCCGGGACTCCAGGATCATGACCTGAGCCGAAGGCAGTTGCTTAACCAACTGAGCCACCCAGGCGCCCCATGTTTGCTGATGCATTTGAATTTCATGAAGACACAATGCAAGCAGACACAAAAGCCAAGCCGGTTAGCAGAGCAATAAAGGCTTTTGAAGAGAGGGAAATCAGAAGCTGAGTGTGGTAACATGTGGAATTGCTTCTAGAAAGTCTCCTTTTCTTCTGGATCTATCTGACCAGCAGAAGTTTACAAGTAGGTTAGATCTCAAAGGGCCTTGCCCTGGGGAGTGAGTCCTTCTGCCTGTGCAAGTTGCTTCAGCTTTCTCTCCCATCCACTCGCCTCTGTGTGTGGGCTACGGGACACCTTGTCTTTGTGTGTGGAGGCAGGGAGGTGAAGTTGGTGCTCAGCTGAGTGCCTGCTCTGATGATCTCTCCCCCAAACTTCATGGATTAGACTGGAGTCCCAAAGCCAGGATGCAGGCATCTACTTGCACATGTGTGGTTAATGTTTCTTAACCATTTCCTTGAAGTTGGAAGGAATCAGGGCGTCAACACTGGATAACCTTTATGACGAAACTGAAAGTATAGCGTAACAAAGTGGCTACGGAGTCAGGCAGACCTTGGTTTATATCCTAAGTTCAATGACCTTTTGGAAAAGTTGCTTAAACCCTTTGAGACTCTGTTTCTTCAACCGTACAAAGTAAGTATAATCAAATGTACAGAGTTGTTGACCTAAGTGAAATAAGATGATGCATGTGAAATGCTTGGTATGCAGTCGGCACTCCTCGCTGTCACTTGTGTGTGCTCAATAAATGGCCTGTTTTTCTAAATTCTTAATAAGGATGCTATTTACAAGCATGTTGCAACAGTTGATGAAGATCTAGAATGATGATGTGGTGGCAGCAACCGAAATGAAACGCCCCAAATGGAGCTCAGATGTTCCAGTCAGAGCGGCCGTCTGCTCTCGTATTCCCGCACTCTCTGTCAGGTGTGCAAAATGAAAAGATGTCTGCAAATAGGTGTATTTTTCAGATTTCAGATTCTTTGTCCATTGACTAGCTGATGCTTTAATGAAGTTTTGACAGTTTCTCTTTATTCACAGGCATAGGTAAAATGGAGAAAAAACAACCTTCCCACTTTCTGACTTCACATGTTTGGGGTTGAAGTAAAGGGCGGATCATCATGTTATTCACTAGCTGCCTAGTGTAGTCTTGAAAATGAAGGGCCTCTCAATGCCTTCTTGATTAGCTGCTCTTACTCTTCACACTGCACATAACTTCCAGGGAACATACGAAGTTCACCGAAAGTTCAATAGACTCAGCTCTAGAGAGGTCTTTTTGACATTTATTTTCTCCAGAATTTCTCTACCCATTTAATTTCTATTCCTCCTCTCACCTTCTTATCCCATATTCACCTTAAAGTAGACCACACTCAGCTCTCTGCAATGACCAGTGATCTCATTCCTTAGAATGTGGGATTCTGATTAAGTCAAGACAGACGGCTGTGCCACAAAGTTGTCCTTAGCAGTAAGTACACTTCCCTCCGTGACCTCATAGCAATATGTACCTATCGTTATCAAGTCAAGGATTGATCTATTGATCTATTGATCTATCGATCTGTCATCTATCCATTATATTTCCATTGTCTATCTCTCATCTTTCCCTCTTTCTATCATCTATCAATCAATTTATTACCTATCTATCATCTATGTATACTCTGTTCTCATGTATGTATCTTTCTATCATCTATCATCTATTTACCATCTATCAATCAAATTATCACCTACCTATCATCATCTGTATCTATCATCTATCATCTTTCTATCAATCTATCTATCACCTACCATCTATCTATATATCTATCCATCTATCTACTTTGTAATGGCCTATTTATGTTCCTTCTTTACACATGAGATGGTAATCTGCTTATAGTAAGTTGTCATGGGGAGTAGCTTTCTGATTCTTGTATCCTGAAAACCCAACACAGAGACCACAAATAATGATTCAAAATAATAAATGTTTCCATAAAAATATGAATTCAGTTCTTTTACAATGATTTATGGTGAGGTGCTATTTTTTCAGTGGTCACCAAGTATTTATAATGTGTACGGGATTTTGCAAATCCTCTAGTCAGGGACATAGGAAAAAAAGGGGCGATAACTATCTCACAGTTTCTTTCTTTTCAAGGTTTGGCTCAGGTGAACGCAGTACCATAGGAATATAAACTGGAAGGACCCTTTCTCTTTCTCAATCCCATTGGTGGGAGCAATTGGTGGAGGCACATTTGTTAGGACTGGCTCAGGGTCTGTGTGGAGCTGAGTTTCTAGAGGTAGATTTTTCAGCACTGGGGATTCCCTACGCTAGGAAGAACATGCACACGTATACACCATAATTCTTCAGTGTGATCAATGACATCCAGGGGGTACATAGCTTCTTCATGGAGTATGGAGATATTCATAATTACATCATTTTTGTGAGTTTTCAATATACACCAGAAGGCCCCTGAATAGGGCAGTAGTGACATTGCTAGATCTGTGGCTCTGAGCTGATTGAATTTTTAGAACACCTTAAGTACCAGATAGTAGAGAGGCAATAAATGTTTGTTATTATTCTGCACCAGGTTCTCTTCAAACATTTTCAAATTGTGATCTCGGTAGAGCTCCACAAAACCCTGCTAGGCAAGCATTTTCTTTACTTTATTATTATTTTTTTTAAGATTCTCTTTATTCATTTGAGAGACAGAGAGACAGAGAGAGGCACAGAGATATAGAGAGAGCAAAAGCGGGGGGAGAGGCAGAGGGAGAAGCAGGCTCCCAGCTAAGCAGAGAGCCTGACGCAGGGCTCCATCCCAAGACCTGGAGATCACAGCCTGAGCCAAGGGCAGATGCTTAACCATCTGAGCCACCCAAGCGTCCCTAGGCAAGCATTTTCATCTCATTTTAAGAGTGAGGACACAGGGGCACAGGAGTATAGGTAACTTACCCACGAACAATGTAAGTAGTGGAATTTTAAGTCATGGCAGCTTGATTATTGTGCACCTAATCTTTTACCATCGTATATTGCCAAACCCATGCCAGTTAGCCCACATAACATCCTGGCTTTAAAGAAGGAGGTTCCAGGTGAGAGGTTTTGAAGGAAAGATGGGAGACAGGATATTCTAGAATTTCTTGTACACTTCAGAGGAACAAGAAATGGTACAGACAGGAAAGAGCCAGTAGGTGTTTGGGATAAGACTCTAAGACCAAAAAAAAAAGGAAAGAAAAGAAAAAACATAATGCACCGAAGCCTCGCTTCCTCTATGATTTTGACTGGAAGAAAGTTATGTATCAAGTTACCTGCCTTGACCTCTATACTTACTCATAATGCCATCAAGGAGCTGTAGGAATATCATTATATTCTTCCACAGTCAGGCTCACAATTGGGCATATGCCTATTTATTTATTTATTTTATTTTTTAATTTATTTTTGTGCCTACAGGACAAGCCACAAGCCAGCAAATTTGTTGACATAATTTCCATTGAAGTTGACAAAAGTACAGTGTGTATGGAGTACATTTTTTTTTTCACATAATGATATTGGCCTCACATGTAGAATATGAAGTGACAATAGTCCTGCTTTTCAGACATTTAAATGAGCTCTGTGGTCATTACTGGAAAGCAATTACCTTATGGGATAACTTGCCATGTTCAAAAATCAACTTTGTATAATTCTGTCACAAAAGCTGAAGACTATTTTATTCATACAAGACAAACAAGCAAAACCCCAATATGCTACTTTTGATTCTAACTGGCTTAGGGATTTAATATACATTTTATAATACAAAGTTTCCTTTGTATTGGAATTCTATATTCCGATCACTGTACTTTTAAAACTCACATGCATAGTATTTGTCATTATTCACTGTGTTTCAAACAGTTGATTGAGGAAAGATATTAAATACCAAAGGGCAAGAAAATTAAGAATTTGAATAGTTTGTGACTGTAGGTTACAGTAAAATGAGGCAGGCAGTCTCAGCAGGAGCTCAGAGTGTCAATCTTGAATGCAAAACCTTTGTGGGAAAATGACAAGCACAAACAGGGTAGAAATGTTAAGCTTATAGCTCCTGAAGACATACCTAGCCAATCTCCCTAAGACGGAAGGCAACATATCTATTTTCATTGACAAATAAAGCCTTGATATGTTTGGGGAAAAAAATGTTCCCGGGAATCTTACTAGAAAAGTGTTAGGATATTGTGAAAATTTTCAGTTCATCTAAGTGCCCTTCATTTTTACTTCGCTGAAGAGGTTTTGCCAAAGCAAAGATAGTATCTGCAGTGTTTTTCTACTCATCCAAAAGTTGGAGAAGGAATCATTAGCAGAGACTGAACTTTATATGTATGTCTGCCCTTCTAGCCTTCGACTTAAGGTAAAGTAAAAATCACTGTGATCTTCCTGCTTGAGACATGAGCGATGAAGTAAATATTAGTCCTTAAATTGATTTGGGTCACAGAAACAAATGCAGAAAAAGAACGAAAGCAGAAGATTTCTAAGTTTTTCAAACTTATAAATTTCATGGGAGTGAAACCTTTGCTAGTCTAGATATTTCCTCTGTTTTTTTAAATTATTCCAGTTGATTAATCTGCTTCATCCCCAAATATATGGGCATTTCCAGTCCGTGGATTTGAAAATTTTCCTGATTTTTAGGCTACTAGGAACCTGTAAATTCAAGAATATGAATGCAGTTAATGTGAACCAGCCCAGCAGTCTGGTTTCCTTAGTGTAATCCAGACACATAGAAAGCTCAAAATGAGAATCAAGGCGTCGGTAAGGAGCGCATTCGGCAAGATCTCAGATTTGACGCAAGTTACATATGCTAAATTTTGTTTTTGTTTTTGTTATGTGTAAACTGATGCTAACAATATAGAGGTCTCAGGGGGTTAAGAGGTTTTGACAGCATGCATAAAGCAGATACTTTATGTACTGTGCAGTACCGTGCAGTGAGTACCTACATTTAAATGGAACTGTCTCTGGGATTTGGTTATGGACGTGATGGTAGCAACCCAAGAAAGTGCAGAAAAAAGCAGTTCAGACTCAAGAGGATGAAATGCTATGGCCGGGGGAGGGAGGGGCTGTCCTGGAGCAGGCTTTGGGCGCAGCTTCTCCTGAGGCCCCCCCTTTTGCACTGGACCAATGCTTTCAGAATCTACAAACCTCACCGCTCCTCCACTTTCCCCCCCATTTTTTTTTCAGAGAGAAAATTGTTGAGTTCTAAAAGCATATGCATCGATTTGTGTTTGACTTCAGTTTATGTGTTGATGCAAATTTTAAAAGGGGAGGGAATGAGCTGCCAAGAAATTTGTCTTCAAAAGGGATACAGACCTGACTGTCATAAATATGGCATTGTGTTCAGCTTCTCTGGCTTCCAAAGTAAAATTCTTTGATTACCTTCAGCTTTCGTCTCCCATAAATGTCTTGGTTTTGCGTCAGTGTCCACGTGGCAGTAAGAGCCCGTTACCCTGGGGCAACAATCTATTACAGTGACATTATTTCACTTGGAAACACTGATTGTTTCTTAAATATAGGCTCTATACCTGGTCATTTCTAGTAAGTGCATTAAAATAGTAATCATTACCCTTGTTAGCTTTTGTCTTTGAGTGACAAGTTCTATAAGTATTATCCCAAGTAACACCATGATATCTGCTCTTATTTCATTGGAGAAAGATGCATAAACAGAAATTGTCACTTTTGTTTGGAAACTCCTTTTTCTTGATACACACAAACACACACACACACACACCTCATCAGCTATGTCCTCTGAATGCAGAAGAAGGCTGTGTTTGAGACAGTTTCCATGGTGTAATTATTAATATAACCCACTTTGACTCCCAAAATACTTCAATCAGGAGATTATATTTACAAAAATTCTCTACCTTTTAACAAGAAGCACGTTTATTATCAATCACATAACTTTTCTTCACAGAACCACATTAACTGAGAACTTTCCGAGGCTTAGTCAGTCTTCCCATTAAATCACAATTAGTATATGGTTCAGCCTCTCACCCGCTACCTACCTCAGGACAGAATCACAGTAAGTATTGTTGGGAATCAGTGTGTGCTCCCGAAAGGTTATTGCTTATTTCCCCCATAACCTTGTTCGCACCTCCAGCCCTCTTACTTAGCTCATCTAGATCACTTATTAATGCTTTTGGTCCAGAGATAGAGATCTACAGGCATCAGAGGTATTTTCCCATTTCCTGTGTGTGCATGTGTGAACCTTGATTTGTTTTATTTCCTTTGTTTGGAATGCACTTTCTTTTTTCTTTCCTTGACAAGATCCTCTTTATATTTCAAAAGTTCAACTCACATATGAATCCTGGTTTTTACTCTCTCAAGCTATATATATATTTTTTTTAATTAAAAAAAAATATTTATTTATTTATTTGTTTATTTATTTGAGAGAGAGAGGGTGCAAGTGGGGAGAGGGAACAGGACAAGCAGACCTTGAGCTGAGAGCGAGCCCCATTCAGGCTCTGGACCTGGGGCTCCACAGGGGGCTCCATCTCGTGACCCTGAGATCATGACCTGAGCCGAAATCAAGAGTCGGATGCTTAACCGACTGAGCCACCCAGGCGTCCCAAGCTTCATTATATTTAACCTCTGCTAGTCCCTCTCTCCCACCCTTCTCACTCGCTCTGTCACACTCAGATGCACACACTCCAACACCACTCTGTGCGGATTTCTCACTCACTCTTCTGTAGTGTCCATATCCCGTTGTATTAATTCTCATCATGCAGAATTATTTGTTGATATGTCAATGTCTCTACTATTATTGTTATGTTATTAGTTACGAGAAGCACTCATAGTGTTGGATGTGTGCGGGAGGTCAGTAAGTAGTCTTTGAACGGATACTGTCCCATCATCACTGCGTTTTACCTGGTGCTCCCTGGGGCCTAAGCCTTAGTTAACCTCTTCTGTGGTACAGTACCTCGCTGACCATCTTGTGTTATGCTGTCTAGTGCTCTATCCCAAGCACCCGGGTTTACTGCTAGGGTTAAGATCATTTAGGTAATCTGTCTAAGGTAACATACTCACTAAGTAAACCCTGAGTCAGTTCAAAACCACGGTCTCACACTCCTCTGCCATATTTGGGAAGTTACCTGAGATAAATGGTCCCTTAAAATGACCAATTGCACAACCAATGGTTATAAAAATATATCAAAAGCTTGTGGAGAAAAAAAAAATATTTCTTTTGGACAAATTATAAAAATTTGATGGGTTTGGATTTGAAGAACACAACATAAGAAATACAAAGGGAGGTGAATAAATACACTGTGTAGCAGAAAAGAAGAAAATTTGATAAAAATAATTTGAATCTGTCTCAAAGTCACACTTGTAGAGAAATGTGATTATAAATGTAATATTAAAAAATCATGGAAGAGTAAGTCTCTGAAAAAAACTGAAATTTAGGGAAAGAAGTTAATATTTACCTTTATTTAATTCCAAAAATTTTAGCATTTAAAACCATAGGCATGAGAAGGGTGATTAAAGAATTTAAGCATCTGGATTAACCCTAATAAGAACGTGGGGTTAAACACATCCTTACCTAGCCCAGAAATTATGATTACTGCATTAAGTAGCACATGCTTCAATTCGACAGCAGCATATCCCGCTTTATCAAGACATCACTGAAAATAAGTTCAGTGGACAGAGCGACAAAAATGCATTTCACAGACACAGTGATGAAATAAGAACAGGATATGGGGAAATAACATTAATTACTGGATCCCCTACGTGGTTGCTAGATGGGATCATCAGAGACAGAGTCAGAATAAATTAATTATCAACACAAAATTTTAGTCACAGAAAGTTCGCAATGCATTTTTTGAGTTAACATAAAATACAGTGAAAGAGACAATCTAAGGAGAAAGAACATTATGGAAGGGGCAAAATATATATGGTGTCATCACACTGGGGAATGTGTTCTGGAAAGACTTGAATGACACATCCACAGGTAAAAACAGTATTATTTATAAAATGTTAAAGTATCCTGATCCAAGTTACTTGTAGAAAATTACATATAGTTGACTGAATTTTAAATGAAAACTAGAAGAAAGTCTTTCAAGTATCTTTATATTTTCATCATTGTGCATTGCCAAAAACAAATTTGTTCTTAACTCTTATAATACCTTTTTTTTTCTACAAATAATTTTTAAACCAGAAGCAGGTTAATTGCTTGGCAATCCCCAGCCCAAGCAAATGTGAAATCATCTTGATCCAGTTCCAATCCACTTATGTTGACTGTTACCATTTGTTAAATCCTCCTGAATTCTTATAGAATTTGAATTTCTAAAAAATATCATATGCTCTCCAAGGATATTGGAGATGAGTAACACAATGAACACACTCTGTTCCTACACTAAAAATAAGCCTATGGTAATGACCATCTGCAGTGTTTAAGATTTCAGTGGTCTCTGGCTTGTGATACAGCAAGAGTCGTAATCTGCTTCTGTATTTAGCAGCTGGTCCAATGAAAATAAACCACCACACATCTTACACACCTTTGTTTTATTTTCCTGGAATGCACTGACACATGGGTAAGCTCGGATGATAGCAATGTTTAATTTGGGAAAGTATCTGGAAGTTGAAGTTTTTGCCCAGGAGAAAGGAAAGGAAGGGAAACAGGAAGAGAGAAATTGTAGAAAGAGTGGTGATAACATCAGGAGTCATTGTCTTATGCAGTACTTTTTATATTACAGCCTATTTTTGAGACACTTTATTTAGTTGGATTCTTTTAAAATATCTGAAGTAGGCCAGGCAATATATTACCTACAACTTACAGTTGAAAACCTGTGGGAATGGAGCGCAGGTGTTATGACTATGAGTGTGTTGTTCTTTATCTAGTTACACACATTATTTACTTTCACACACCTCATTGCTAGGGAATCGTGGCCCTGAATATGTATGTTTGGGGGGAGACGAATATCTATAAGACAAGAACATCCCTATGACTTGGAATTTAAGCATGACCAATGTGGCTTTTTGCTTTGAAGAAATTGGTTTCACCATTTCCTCTCTCAGAATCCAAATTTTCTTTAGGTTCAGTAAACTCACCTACTTTTCTGAATAACAAGGCTTTCATGAAACCCTGTAGGAATAGTTGTAATTACTAGGGAATTTCAATGATGCTCTGTGTTTTATTTGCATATTGCACCAAGAGATTCTATAATGCACTTGGAATGCATATGAAATATTAGAAATATGAAAGAAGTTTATTATCAGTAAAATTTTATTGTATAGTATAAGATCTTTATTTTACTTTTTTAAAGATTTTATTTATTTATTTGAGAGAGAGTGAGCACAAGCAGAGGGAAGGGGCAGAAGGAGAGGGAGAAGCAGACTCCCCGCTGAGCCAGGAGCCGGATGTGGGACTCAATCTCTGGACCCTGGGATCATGACTTGAGCTGAAGTCAGATGCTTAACTGACTGAGCCACCCAGGCACCCCTGCATAGTATAAGATTTTTAAATTAAATTACTATTGGGATGCTCAAGAAGTAGTACCTAAGTGCTTTATGGGGGAGGTATGCACTTCTATGGAGCAATTTTGAGATAAAGCTTATATAATTAATGAATTCTGAAACTGATTTGGTTATATTAGTATAACCAAACTGTTACCACGCTATTCTTATTTGCCTCAATTCAGCCATATTTCTAAGTGGAAATTGCAAAATAATCCTTTATCCTTGTAACAATGCTTTTGCATCTCTGACATGACTTGAATGTCACTGTGCCCTGGTTACATATGAGAACAGAGGATGCATGACTCAGAGAAACGTTCATCATCTTGCCTCATGTAATTCAGACCTCAAGTCATCACTCCAAAATCTTTTTTTTTTTTTTTTTTTTTTAACTTAAGTTGCAACTCTTTCCACTACACAGTGCTCCTCATGGCGTGGAAGAATCTGAAGTGATCTAAGGTGTGATCTAAGACCGCTTAGGCTGAGGATGTGCAGACTGACTATTTTACCGTTTTTCAACATTAGGAAACTAAAGCTTGAAGAAAGATAGGAGTGGCCTGAAGGCATACACACCTGGGAGTTAAGAGAAAAATCTCAAATCACTTATATATAAGCATAGAGACGGTAATGATCCTTCTTTAGCACTGACTGTGTACAAAGGAGCTATTACCACCATTTTGCAGAATAGCAAATTGAGTCGTGGCTCATGCAAACAACTAGAAAAATGGGATAACTGCAGATGTGATCATAAATCTCGATACTCCCCCATTCATCAACTTGACAGCCTTAGTAGGGAAATGCCAAGTGTTAACGCCAGTGACTGGGGGGTGTGGTCTTGAATTATTCTGAGTTTTCAATTCAACTTGGTGATTTCAGAGAACTTCTGCTGCATTTGTTTTCATGCCTTTCTTTGCTTAGGATTTTTTTTTTTTCCTAGTTAATTTTCTGATCTTTTTGTCATTGTGGAAGGATGCTGTTTTCTTATGGCTCTTTGGTGGGCTTGTGGTTACCGTCAAGAGGAAAACCATGCCAATATAGTTAGTATTTAATCTCATCCACATTTATACTTTAATTGATAATTAAGCTCATAAAAAGTTCCTCCCAAATAATAAAAGCACAGATTATCTATTGTTATCTTTTTGTAATGCTTCTCGATCCTTAAGCTTATATGGTTCTCCTGCTGTGCCCAGCCTTCTGTTTCTGGTGGTCTGTACTTTGGATCTCTTGGCCGTGTGGACAGACCACTGCTGCTATTCAACGCTGTCACTCTTCCTCCAGATCTGGAGGAACGATGCCAAAATGATGCTCTTCGATGAAATGCTCTGCCTTCTCAGAGAAGTAGTAGGAGAATCCCCTATCTCGGTCTCAGCTCAGATAACCCTTAGATGGTTTCCCGTGGACCGAAGGTGGGTGGATGTCGTGCCTTTCTTCCAACAAGGGAAACGGCCGTAATTGGAAATTAGATGTTGGCAAAGAGAACAATTTTATAGGCATACTGATTACAGTAAAATCGATTTGTTGATTGATTAAAAATATTTCAAGAAGTATATATTTTAACACAGATGGTGAGTTCTTCCTGCCCAGAGAAGTCCTTGAGATAGAATCAGCTCTTCACCCAGAGAAGGCTCCCCTGTCTTTAGTTGCTCTTATACTGGGAGCTTCTGGAACTTCTCTTTGTATCCTCTGACCTAACTTGGTGTTTAATCCTGTGTGTGGCAAAACAGCCACGGATCTTCACATGAGCGTTTTCAGCTCAGGAGTTTGATTTGCAAGAATTCTACAAAAGAATTTGCAGAATGCACCTATCTATCATTTAGTATAAAAAGACCAGTGGAGATAGGGTGGAAGGCAGATAATATTTGTTGATGGAACGCTTGATATTCTAATTGTAAGAGGAGAAAATTGAAGCTGTATGGCAACATACATAAATTCTTTTTATGCTATAGATATCAAAAGCTGAAAGTCTAACAAAGGATAACAAAGACCAAAGTTTTATATATATACAATATAAATTTATATACAGTATGCATATACATATAATATTATAAATTATTTATTTGTTATATATTTAATTATATTATGCATTTATTTTATTTATAATTTGTATTTATATTATTCTATATAAATATATAATATATAAACACTATAATATCTATTTTATATATTATATATTATACATATTTTATATATTATATATTTATGTTATTTTATTTGATATATTATTTTATATATTTTATATATTATTATATATTCTGCATTGTAATGGATATTATTTATATTTACACATATGTTTTATATAAATATATGTGGAAATATATACATTTGCATATCTATGCCATAGATATCTATTACCACATATGCTTATATAAAACATATGTGTAAGTACAAATATTTATTAAACATGTATATATGTTGAGATATATATGGGTATATACATATATGGATATACATTTCCATATAAATATATATATATATATATATCATATACCCCATTCGTATAGAAATATATGGAAAAATATACAGACATATGAATGGATGCACGTATATGGATATGTGCATATCTGTATATATTTCCATATGTATACATCTTTTTATAACTTTTTAAAATATTTATCTACTTTAGAGAGAGAGAGAGAGCATGAGGAGGGGGAGGAGCAGAGGGAGAGGGAGAGAGAGATAATCCCCAGCAGACTCTGCACTGAGCACAGAGCCCAATGTGGGGTTTGATGCAAGGAACCATGAGCCGAAACCAAGAGTCAGCACTTAACCACTGAGCCACCCAGGTACCCTCATATATATATACATATCTATACATATGTGTATATGTATGAAGACCATGAATGGTGGAAGTGAAAATACAAATAAAAAAGTTAAAACTCAATGCTGTTGTTGAGATTGAATGTAAATTTGAATTCATTGTGCTTTCTGGTAATTAGGATGTAAAGAAAAGTCTGACATTACATGATATGCTTTATTTAAAAAATGAATTATTTAAAATATTGTATAGTATGTATTTAAATGGCATTAAATGGTGTAAGAGGCAATGTTTAGAGCTATATTCTTCATAATGTCGCTCTGGTAAAGTTCATAAAGATATTAGGCTATTTTCTAGAATGATTAAGAAGTTTAATATGAAAAGATTATTAGGAATTTAGAATGATTTTTCTATTGATATATATTTAAAAACAATTGGTCAGCATAATTCATGATGATAATAGATATTAAGAACTTGTAAATTTAATTTGTCACATAAATCATACAGTTTTGTGAATAGGCTCCATGACTTTCAGTGTCGTGTTATATATGTTCGCTTCAGTGTAACCTCCTGGATTGGTCAAAATATATAATGATTCTTATCTAGAAAGTGCTGGTCACTAGGATTCGGACTGAATATTGTTGTGAATGATGCATAATATTGGAATGTGGAATTTAGCTTTTTAATGCTATTGTAATATAGAGCTGACGGATTAAAATATAGTGTTAAAGCAGATGATATTTGCAGCTGATTGTTCTAATTTTCTTTTCCAATACTATATCAAATCATTAACTATTTTCAATTTTCACCAAATGATTCCACACTCATAAGCTTCCTGCATTACCATGTAACTCCTGATGATTTATTCCTAATCATATTGTGAGTGCATATTTAGTGTGATAACTGAATTATATGAATTTGGCTACAAACAAAACGATGCAATTTAAAATATTGATTGCAATAGCATTCTCTTCTCATAAATCTGCCTAGTAATTCCATTGATTTTAAGGGTGTAATTAAAATGTTTGGGTTGATTCAGAAATTGTATTTTGATTATGTGAGAAAAACTCAATGCGTGGAAAGTTATAATTTTAAGTTGAAAAGTAAACCATGCCCTCTCTGGTAAAACAGTGGCGTCTGACATACTGAATGAGACCAGTGATAAGGAGATGATTTGGGCATGTTTTGTGAGTCATCTCACTGGAGAAGAGGTGTGTCCATCCCAGCTTTATGAAAACACATCCTCTGCTGGGGCAGTAAACATGAATATGGAGTCCCAAGGGGACTTCATCTTTTCATTTTTGTTGTGCATCTTATCTCTGCATATAGAAAACATGAGCTCAGAAAGATAACATGAACTTGAATACCTAGGATAGCCCTGGCACATATCTATGGGAAAATATATATGGTTCTATCGCTCATCCTTGCTCTCCCATCCCCACCCTCAGCCCTTGGTAGATCCCACCTCAAATGCTCTAACCAGCTGCAGGTAGAAGGTTTATCCTCCTCAGGGATGGATCTTCGCCAGCAGAGCCTTAGGCTCACGAGGGCAGGGGGCCACTGCTTACCACTGTCTGTCCAGGGCCTCGCTCTGTGCGTGACATTCGCGAGGCACATGATGAGCATTTCAGTTGAATGGAAAAAAATGAAAGAAACCTTATTTGAGTGACTAACCAGAGCGAAGCCAGGCAAAGCTGAAGACCAGTGGTAAACTTTGTAATCTGCCTTCTGGTGCCCCCGTTCTGCCCAGCCCACCCGTCCTGGACCAGCTCCCGCTGTTAGCACGCATGCACCCTGGCCGGGA
Organism: Halichoerus grypus; assembly: GCF_964656455.1. NCBI lineage: Eukaryota > Metazoa > Chordata > Mammalia > Carnivora > Phocidae > Halichoerus > Halichoerus grypus. The sequence goes on from NC_135714.1 coordinate 203,864,572, forward strand.
GCTGCTGCCCACACTTGGCTCACTCCCTTCATGTTTGTCTCCTTTTTGTTCTTTGAGAGCCCGTCCCACATTTCCACATCCAAATCTTCATCACCTTTCAGTGACTGACTCCGAGGCTACTTTCCAGAGGATCTAGGATAGACCTTTCCTGATCAACACAAAGCAGCCTTGCTTTTCTCTAAAATTGCTTGGGAGCCAACATTTTGGCATTGACTGATTACTTTGAAATTTTTAAAATAAAAGTTATTAATATCCAGAATATATGTCCTTATCATCACAACTTCTTCAAGGAAAGATTTAAACCTGATGTATCTGCTTCCCTAGCTCTGGCATAACCTGAGTGAGAGCAGAGACAGGGGGTATCTCTGTCTCCTGCATAAAAAGATGACCAGAAGTAGATCACCTAAAGGCTGGCTGACTGAACTATCTGTGTACATTGAACACACCTCATTCCCCTTCAGCACAAATGGTACTAATCCAGTGTTAGTATTTATATCCATGTTATTCTATAAGATTATTTTTTTAAAGATGTTTATTTATTTATTTGACAGAGAGATAGATAGCACAAGGAGGGGGGAATGGCAGGCGAGGGAGAGGGGGAAGCAGGCTCCCCGCTGAGCAGAGAGCCCAATGTGGGACTCGATCCCAGGACCCTGGGATCATGACCTAAGCCAAAGGCAGATGCTTCACCGACTGAGCCATCCAGGCGCCCCTATTCTATAATATTCTTTAATTCATGTCCCACAACCCTCAAAAATTCTATTGATACCAACACCCCACCTTTCCTTCTTAATACATTGCCATAAACTAGCCTGCAAGGACATTGGTACCCAGGCTGGCTCGGTCCGCAGGTGGACTGTGATATAATTCCTAGTGCTTAATCAGGAGGCAGAGAGGGTCAGCATACAACTGCAAATTCACTGATTTGCAGCCAATTAAAATATTGTTAATTTTGTTGTTCAAATGATGAAACAACCAAGCTTTCTCCTAACATGTTCAGCTCTATTGATCTGCCCACATTCACAGCGATACCCTCCAACCTCATTGGTATTGACATGGATGCCATTGACTGAGTCAGACCTATCATGTCAAAATTTAGGTCACGCTGTGAATACTACATAATTGCCGGTCTGTTCAAATCATGATTTAGGATTCTAAAAATACATCAATATGATTCAGACATTTTAGAATTGAAAAATGATTATCTGTAAAATGTTGATGAATGTTGGATTCATAAATCCAACTAATAAACAGATATAAAGTCAAATTATCAATTTACTTAATAAAACATGGTTGTATGGCTAAATCATGATTTTATTGGTTAAATATGAGTTAACATTATCCACCTAATGATATGAGTTCCCAACACTATAATTTTGGCATATCTTATTTCAACAAGCTAATGTTAATAGGGATTTTGATATTTCAGAACATTTCCTTATCAATGATTTCTATGTTGGGTCAAGGGATATGACACAGGACACAGCTGTGTGAGCTGGGATTCCCTGTCATGCCGACTGTTATGTCCCAACACTCCCAGTACTATCCAGCACATAGTAGGTGCTTGATGAACATTTGCTACAATAATACCTCACTATTTGCATAAGTAAACATTTATTTAAAAAAAAACTATTTATCTTGAATATAGAATACATCTAATTTCCTTGCAATTTCCAGGAAGCTCATTATATGTTCCAGGAAGTAGGCTGAAGATTTGATGCATGTGATTAAAAGTTTTGTTTGAATTATTTTCTAAAAGTTATTGGCTCTGAAACTGAACATCGTTTTCTCATTGAAACGTAAAAATGAAACTCAGACACGGTTTTATGCAATTATACAGTCATTATTGATTATTCGATTAATAATGCATGATTCTAAACATTTAAGAAAGCTGGAGAGTAGATCGACTTTCTTGTAAATACACTCTTCAACTTCCACGGTATTTGGATGATATAGAAGCAGCCCCAAACCTGAGAATACCTCTGTACATCCTAGAATTATTTTGTTGTATCTGATGAAATTCAGTGACAACTCTAGACATTTTCAAGCAACGGTATGATTACTCCAAATGCGTTTTCTTAAAGGCTACATGTCAGGGGTTTATCTGGGCTGTTTTCATCTTGAATTGCTGAGGATTCTTGAATCTCTTAACCGTGTGTCATTCTCTCCTGCAATGTGTAAATTGAAGTTATTATAGCTCTGGAGGCCCTTTTAGAGGCACGACAGAGATGCTCACCAAGATTTGAACTTTGATGAACACGTTTCTTGAGGGTTTCTGGGAAGAGCTAACACGTTCACTGGTGTTTGCTCACGATCAGAATAGAAAACAAAATTGGAAAGCTTCCAATATTTACTTTTGGAAACTCTCATATTGTATGCAGGAAGAATATGGGGAATGAGACATAGTTAGGCCATAAATTAAACTTTTTTTTAAAAGATGAGGTTGGTGGCAAGTTTATGTTCTTCTGATTTTTTTTTTTCCAAAATCCTAGCAATTTTTTTTTTTTTTTTTCACAGAACAGGCCCTGGGTGGGAATGATTTATTTATTTTTCAGCAGGAAGATTTTTCTTAACATTTCAGGTTGGTTTTTCTAAGCACATTTTCTTCTTGAATATATTCCTAAGACCCAGACATGCAGTATTTCTTTCAGCTTGTGAATTAATCAATGAAGCTTATGCCAGTGATTTAGAGAGAGCCTTACGTAGTTTTATAGAGATAGTTTTTCTCAACGGTGTAAATCATGCATAAATATCTACATCTGCCAGAGTAATCTTAAATGTTCGGCTAAAATGTTGTCGTCCCTTTTGGACTCCAATGTTGATGTGAATTTTGACAGATAAATAAGACAAGGTTATTTTTTTTTAAGAATTGCTCATTCTTAGAATTTTGTCAAGAAATGCATGGTTTAATGTGCTTTATTCTGACATAAACAGCATCACCTGGTGTAACAAAGCATACTGATAACATAGTCCTGACAATAACTGCCTTATAAAAACGGAGATATTAGAAATGTAAAGTGCATCTACAAAAACACACAAGAACACATGCTCTAGATCTTTCTATTCAGGCTACTTCAGGAAGAAAGCAATTTCTCTAAGTAGTACTTTTCCCGTTTGGTCTTCATTTGATAGCTTATTTCTTTAATAAACTGAAGTATGCAGAGTAAACTAGGGATCTTTTCTGCAATGATCTGTGGAAATGCTCTGGGTAGATGTGTGAGTTAGATTAAAAGAGACTCAAAGCATCTGTCTGTATGGGAAGAAACCATGAGTGTAGACAGGGAGAAGAAACCCCCCTCAAACTTCGAGTTGTTCATCTGTGAAATGCAGACGTGGACTGTGGTCGTATCTACCTTAGCGACGTAGGAAACGAAGGGAAGGGACAGCTGTGTTTATCTTGTTCGCACACATGGAGCACCCAGTAAGTTCCACAGAAGGAAATAATCGGTTGCTTTCTCATCACTGACAATTCCTGTCCAGCTGTGTAGGAATTTTCAGTGATGTCAAAGTGAAGACTGTATAAATGATGGGGCATATAAAACACAGCCGCTTCTTGGCCTTCTGGTGTATCAGGAAGCTTTTCTGTTCTCTGGTTTGTTTTTTAACCCTCGTGCACTTGCATGGCTTATTCTAGAGCCCCCACTGGAAAATTCTACCAAGAAAAACAGTTAATTTATTTGGAATAGTTTTCTGATTCAGTGCAATTGTGGTTCTGATTTCACTGTGTCTTAGAGAAAAAACATTATACCTTTTCCTATTTCTCTTCAAAGTTTGGTATTTTAAACCACATTCTTAAAATAAAATTATGTATTGGTAAGAGACCAAAAGATATAAAGGAAGCAAATGAATGAGTGAGTACAAATCTTTTCTTTTCTTCTTCTTCTTTTTTTTTTAATGACTTAATGAGTCAATAGAACTTCTTTCGACACACACAAAAATGTCTGGTAATGAGATCCCCATCAATATTTTCAAACAAATTCTGGATACCCTGTATTACAAGACATTTAATTCGCATTCAAAGATGAAAATCGTGTTTACTTTTTTTTTTTTCCAAGACAGTATTCACAAATGCCTAGCTACTGTGGCATCATTATATGGTTATCCCTGCCCGCCACCATCCTGAGTGTCTTTAGATTTCATCTTTGAAAATCGTGTTCCTCTAGCACAAAAATGGTCAAATCACAATTTTATTTATTTTTATTTTTTTCCAATTTTATTTTTAAATGATCTCTATACCCAACATGGGGCTCAAACTCAAACCCCAAGATCATGAGTCTCACGTTCCACTGACTGAGCCACCCAGGAGCCCCTCCAATCACAATTTTATATGGTTCAACTTAATATATTGTTGTTATAAAGTGAATCTCTTCAAATGGTAAAAAACAGTGGGCCAACATTCAAGGTAGCTGGGCAGAAGGGACTTTTCTGCTGAGGGTCATTGTTGCCAGTTGATGCGAGGATTTGCCTTTCTCATGTCAGCACAATAACTTCACATCCAGTGCCCTAGGCTTGTCCAGAATTCTCCCATTCATCCTGGTGCTTCATAAAGATCCAGACATAAGAAGAGAAGAAATTAATGAGGTGGTGATTGTCAATGCTACCAGAGTCTGATTTTTCTCACCTTATCTTCCGTGAGTTGTAATAATAATGCTTTTCACTTACAGAGCACATTTCTTTGAAATGCTGAGATCACTTTGCTGATAGAATCTGATTAATCCTTTAATTTTGGTGCACATTTCACTGGGTGGAAGAGTACAGAAAGTGAAAATCTCAGAATAAATATCCCTTAACTCTCCCGTTTTTAATATCATGCCTGTTTTATCCCATTCTTTAATCTCATTTTGCAGGAAAGGTAGCAGTTTAATTTTATGTGGTTCAGACTAAAGGGTCTTACAATTTTCTTGTAAATCATTTAATCTCCTTGAACTAATTTATAAAGCTTTCATCTTCATTCCTTATACAATTTATTACATTGGTGATATGCATGGTATTTTCTTAGGCCTTTTCAATTTCCTCAGAGTAAATACAATGTTACGTATGAATTATGAAAGCTTCCAGTTGACTGATTCTCATTAACTCACTGGAACAGTATAAAGATGCTACTCAGTTATCTGTGAGATACCAAATTAGATTATCTATCTATTTTCCTCAAATCCTAGTTGGAAAGAATATGTATAATTCTACTAAGAATATATGTAAAATTCTACTAAGAATATATATATAAAATTCTAAGTGTTACACATAATGATCCAGAAATGACATCAAACAGGCACCCTGTGGTTCCATGAAGTAAAGCAAAAAGCAAGATTTACTTTGTGAAGTTTACCTATATAGTGACTATGAGGGTATAATCAAGTTATTAGTGGTCACAGCATAAATTCCCAAAGGAAGAAAACAAAAACATCAAAGTGTTCATTTGCAAAATAAAAGCAAATTGAGCAACATTTTTATTTGACTATGAGACAAGCAACTGGAGTTTTAGAAGCTAGATCTTTTCATGCAAATAAAGAATCTGAATAGGCACTTCAGTACAGGGAATACATGTGGGTTAACATGACTCAGTACTTTGAAGTTTATCTTATAATATTTCAAAATGATATAAAATGATAAGGTTCAAACACTTAACTAGGGTTTTATGTTTTCAAAGGGTACAGAAGTCATTAATAGATTAGTTAATTAGAGAAACTGCTATTTTTATGCTTACACTGGGCTACCCACTGTTCTAAGCACTTTACACATATTAATTCCTGAGATATTCTGAACAATGTTATGAGGGGGGACTGTTATTCCCCCATGCACGGAAGAAGAAACTGGGACACAGACAGTGGGGTACTTGGTAGGTAACTGAACTTGAACTGAACTTGGATGGAATTTGGCACTAATCAGCGTAGTGGCCACTCACCCACATGCTCACCGAGCACTAGAGATGTTGCTAGTCCAAACAGAGATGTGCCAAAAACTTACAAGTACACATGAGGTTTCCAAAATTTAGCATAAGGAAAAGAATGTGAAATAGCTCATTAATAATATTTTTATCAATGACATGTTGAAATGATAATATTTTAGAGACAGTAGGATAAATGCTATTAAAATCAATTCTACCCATTTCTTTTTATTTTTTTTAACGTGATCCCCAAAAATATTAAAATTACATGTGTGGCTTGCATTTTATTTCTGCCAAGGAGCACAGATTTGCATTCTGGTCTGGCTCTAAAGACTGGATTTGTATGTACCGGCCCCTATTTAAGAGCGAACTAAGTTTGAGATTCCAGAAGTCCAGTGGTGACCAGCCAGGAGTGTCCTTTTACCGGTACTTTTATATAATTAGCAGCATCTTAGCTTTGGCAGGACATAGTGCTTTAAAAAAATATTGTTAACTGACACCAATTTATATTTAAATTACTTTATAACCCCCGAGATGTTGGAATTAATCAACACTTGACCAGGATTCTGTTCTATTTTTTTTTTTTTTAATTTGTGGGAGGATTTTAGGGGCTTGTTTTTGATTGTTGACTCTTTGATTTCTCACCCTCATCTATCTACACTGCCTTAACATCTACCTAGCCAACTTGTCTTTCCTGGATTTTTAATATGAAATAAGAGAAATATGTTTACATTTTCATTTTTATCATAAAAATATATTTCTCTGGTTGAGTCTAACCACGGAGATGTTTTGGAATCAGAGAGAGGTTGGTTCAGTTCCATTCTCCCCCTTATACGTGGTACGTGTCTGGTCACATCACTTATGCTAGGTCTCAGATATCTCCTGGTAAAATGGAAAATGACAATGTCTATGTCTTTAGATCTTAATGGGCCTTTTATGGAATAACATATGTGGGGTTCTCATCAGATATCTTGGCTCACATAGGCTCCAAATGATTATTTCGTTTTTATTTCAATTTTTCTATTTTGTATCATGTGTCAAAGACATCTTTAAAGATAGTATGTTTATTGATGATTTGTATCTGAGAGACATCACCATATTCCCTAGCATCAACATCCACAGCATTTGCACAAATCTTGCTTGACTTGATTCTGTCCCCAAACCATTTATTATGGAGGATTATACTCTGTTTTCAGCTGTAAGCCTTTCCTCTAGGTTGTGCACTGCCAACATTGTTGGCTCAAGAGTTTAATGAAAGGTTTTAATGAAACAAGAGAAATAAACTAATAAACTACCCCCAATTTTTGTGGTTTTACAACCAGCTCTTGGGGGAATGGGGACTATTCCCTTCTCCCTAACTCAGTCATTCATTGATTCAATATTTATTTAACAAGGAGCGATTTATATCTTTAAGAATTCCATCCCACAGCATAGAAGGGCAAGTATTTTTATGGTACACATAGATATTCTCAAATAAATTTTAGATTTGACCTGATAATCCTTTAGTATTTATTTATTATTTTTTTCATTTTTTTCATTTAAATTTTGTTATTTAATATACAGTGCAATATTCTTTATTATCTAATTAAATGGAAAGCCTCTGATGTAATGGGAAATTATTTTAGATTATTAAATCATTATTCAATCAACCATTACGTAAACAGCTGTTGAAATCCTGTCAGATGTGGTACTAGCTCAGTGTATATTGGAGCCAAAAGATGTACATAGACACTGGGATCATGGGGCCCATAGTGTAAGGACATAAAGGGTGTTATGTCAGGTGTTAAGCAGGTGCAGTGGGCAGTGTGGGTGAGAGATGGGTGTATCTAAGCTGAGGGAAACGGGAAGTATGTGAAGGCTTCCATTGGAAATAGGACATTCAAAGAGAGTCCTGAGGGTCAGTAGGTGTTGAACAGGCACAAAGAGAGAGGACGTTTTACAAATTGAGCAGCCTACAGGAAGGTCTCACTTTGGAAAAGGAATTAAGGTATTCTCTTTGGATTCGGAAATTGCACCACATATACACACTATTCTGTTTAAGAGTGCTCTCATATACATGTGGCTTATTTGGCTCCTCAAAAGACCAAAACAAAAACAAATACTAAAACACAAGTTAATTAAGATTGTGGCCGCAGCTGGCTGGATGTAAATTTTAGAAGGTTGTCAAAGGATGGCCATTCCTGGTCAGCTTCTTCTTCTCCACTGGGCTGGACATGAACACATAAGATGAGTTTTTTTAAAGTTAATATTTGATATTCTGATCAGTAATTTAACTGCTTCCCCCAGAATATCTGAACACATGTTTTTCTTTGACCAACTTCTATTATTCTTAGTAGGGAATGAGAGCCTGGCTATGTAGTGACTACAATTAAGCCTTTAGCTTTACCTTTACCAATCTAAATTAAAGCCTAAAAGCCATGCCTGGGACAAAACAAATATATGTTTCTTCTCAAAGTATTTAAAGAGATACAAGAGAAAAGAAAACTTCTAAATTCATTCTATGAGGCCAGTGTCACCCTGATACCAAAACCAGATAAAGACACCAGAAAAAAAGAACTGCAGGCCAATATCTCTCACAAATATAGATGCAAAAATCCTCAACAAAATAATAGCAAATTGAATCCAATAATACATTAAAATAATCATATACCGCAATCACATGGAATTTATTTCCAGGATTCAAGGTTAGTTCAATATTTGCAAAACAATCAACATGATATATCACATCAATAAAAGAAAGGATAAAAATCACATGATCATTTCAATAGATGCAAAGGGGGCATTTGATAAATACAAGATCCATTCAGGATAAAAACCCTCAACAAAGTAGGTCCAGAGGGAAAATACCTCAACATAATAAAGGCCTTATATGAAAAACCCACAGCTAATTTCATCCTCAATATGGAAAATCTGAGAGCTTTTCCCCTAAGGTCAGGAGCAAGACAGGGTGTCTACTCTAACCACTTTTATTCAACACAGTACTGGAAGTCCTAACCACAGCAGTCAGACAAGAAAAAGAAATAAAAAGCTTCCAAATTGGTAAGAAAGAAGTAAAACTCTCACTACATGAGGATGACATGACGCCATATATTGAAAACTCTAAGGACCACCAAATCACGACTAGAACTGATAAATAAATTCAGTAGTCACAGGATACAAAATCAATGTATAGAAATCTGTTGCATTCTTGTACACTAATGTTGAAGCAGTGGAAATTGACATTAAGTAAACAATCCCATTTACAATTACACCAAAAACAATAAGATATCTAGGAATAAACTTAACCGAACAGGTACGAGGCCTGTACTCTGGAAACTATAAAACACTAATGAAAGAAATTCAAAATGACACAAAGAAATGGAAAGACATTCCATGCTCGTGGATTGGAAGAATATTGTTAAAATGTCTATACAACCCAAAGAAATCTACAGATTTAATGCAATTCCTATCAAAATACCAACAGCGTTTTTCATAGAACTGGAACAAACAATTTTAAAATTTGTATAGAACCACAAAAAACTTTGAATAGCTAAAGCAATCTTGAAAATGAAAAAAAAAAAAAAACTACAGGAATGATAATTCCAGATTTCAAGTTATATTATAAAGTGGTAGTAATTAAAATTGTATGGTGCTGACAAAAAGTAGGCACATAGATCAATGGAATAGAACAGAAAATCCAGAAATAAACCCCAAATAATATGGTCAGTTAATCTTCAACAAAGAAAGAATGAATATACAATGGGAAAGATAGTCTTTTTCAACAAATGGTGCTGGGAAAACTGGACAGCAACATGCAAAAGAATGAAACTGAACCACTTTCCTTCACCAAACACAGAAATAAACTAAAAGGGATTAAAGACCTAAATGTGAGACTTGAAATCATAAAAATCCTACAAGAGAGCACAGGCAGTAATCCCTCTGACATTGGCCAGAGGCACATTTTTCTAGATATCCCTCTTGAGGCAAGGGAAATATAAGCAAAAATAAACTATCAGGACTACATCAAAATAAAAATTTCTGCACAAGGAAGGAAATAATCAACAGAAATAAAAGGCAACCTACAGAATGGGAGAAGATATTTGCAAATGATATATCAATTAAAGGGTTAGTGTTCAAAATATAAAGAACTGATGGAACTCAACACTTAAAAAACAATCTAATTAAAATGCGCAGAAGACATGAACAGACATTTCTCCAAAGAAGACATATAAATGGCCAACAGACACATGAAAAGATGTTCAACATCACTCATCATCAGGGAAGGCAAATCAAAACTACAATGATGTATCACCTCGCACTTCTCAGAATGGCTAAAATCAAAATCACAAGAAACAACAGGTGTTGACAAGGATGTGGGGAAATACGAAACCTCTTGCACTGTTGGTGGGAATGCAAACTGGTGCAGCCACTGTGGAAAACAATATGGAGTTTCCACAAAACGTTAAAAATAGAACTACCCTATGATCCAGCAATTCTACTCCCATGTATTAACCCAGAGAATACAAAGACACTAATTCAAGGGATACATGCACCCCTATGTTTATTGCAGCATTATATACAATAACCAAACTATGGAAGCAGCTCAATTGTCCATTGATAGACGACGAATGGATAAAGAAGATGTGATATGTATGCATATAAATATACATATACATATAGTGGGATATTATTCAGCCAGCCATTAAAAAGAAAAAATCTGGCCATTTGCAAGAACATGGATGGAACTAGAGGGTATAATGCTAAGCGAAATAAGTCAGTCAGAGGAAGACAAATACCATATGATTTCACTCACATATGGAATTTAAGAAACAAAATAAATGAGCAAAGGGAAAAAAAGAGACAAATCAAGAAACAGACTGTTAATTATAGAGAACAAACTGATGGTTACCAGAAGGTGGTGGGGGGATGGGGAAAACAGGGGGTGGGGATTAAAAAGTACACTTACCATTATGAAAAAATTTTTAAAAAAATTAAAAAGCCTATAAGCACAAGCACATATGTATTTACTTTTATGTGAGTAGTTTTTGAAGAATAATGTAGTAATATTTATATATTTACAACTATAACCTTTGCTTGTATATTTATTTGGATGTAGCTCTATTGGGTAAGATGTTGTTCTTTTTTAAAGATTTTATTTATTTGGGGCACCTAGGTGGCTCAGTCATTAAGCATCTGCCTTCAGCTCAGTTCATGATCTGAGGGTCCTGGGATCGAGCCCCGCATCGGGCTCCCTGCTCAGCGGGAAGCCTGCTTCTCCCTCTCCCACTCCCCCTGCTTGTGTTCCCTCTCTCCCTGTGTCTCTCTCTGTCAAATAAATAAATAAAATATTTGAGAGAGTGAGAATGAGAGAGAGAGAGCATGAGAGCAGGGAGCGACAGAGGGAGAAGCAGACTCCCTGCTGAGCTGGGAGCCTGATGCGGGACTTGATCCTGGGACTCCAAGATCATGACCTGAGCCGAAGGCAGTTGCTTAACTAACTGAGCCACCCAGATGCCCCTAAGATATTGTTCTGTAAGAAATCTCCAGAAAAGTAGCAACCATCCAACTTTAAAATTTAATAAATTAAAATGATGATGGAAGATAGCATAGAAATTGTTATTATTAAATGTGGAGTTTAATTAGAAATATATACAAGTGGTAAAATAAGCTATGTATAAATAATTCTTGAAACATACAATATTCTCAGGTTTCAGGTAATGTTTGGAGATTTAAATTATACTCCTTACTGCTCAAAACGTCGGGTATTTGATAAGAGCTTTTTGAAGCAACCGTTCCATCCCCTGGTGACACCCTCAAAAGCCTTGATTTGCATGCATTATAGCATCATCATGTCCAAGACATTTGACTGAGTTCCTTGTTGCCCTTCTTCAGGAGTTATTTTTCCCTAATTTTTAAAAACTGCATTCTTACTCTGGAAGAATAATGTTTGTGAGTTCTGATATATTTGTCATGAATGGATCCAGCAGTTGTCCCTGAATTAATGGCTGTCGCTACTTTTATTAGCAATAAGATCCATCCATTCAATTCTCAGTTAGATTTGGCAGCCTGCAGTGGTGAAGCTCAGAAAGTATGTATTAATCTTCTTCAGGCTGCAGAGTAAAACTTTTCTGAGAGATGAGTAAGATGTTCCCCAATTATATCAATGGGATTTTGTTGATTGCTCATAGTCTTCAGTAATGAGTTCTGTCCCTGACCCCCCAGAATTCAGTTCAGTCATTTGAAAATGCAGCTGAAGAATATTTAACTCAAATTGATTTGAGAGACATGGAGTATGGAGAGAGGACCTTAAATCATGAAAGCACCATCACTGGGATGTATGATTATCAGCCTGGAGACAGTAAAAGATGATTCTGAGATTTTAAAATACATCTGTGCTTTTACGTTTCCTTACATCAGGTAATCTTTCTGAGAGGTCACATCCGAGAGAGTTTGTTTTATAACCGACGTGTTCTATTTGGTTGGAAACACTTGCCCAATGAATATTAGTTTGATTGCTGCCTGTGGTCTGATTCATTTTAAGGTGAGAACATTAGCATCTTGCCTACTATGAAGAGTATCCAGAAACATATTAAGTTGTCTTCCTAAATGCCTTTTTTCTACCACAGGATCTAATAGGACATGCTTTACTTCCTATAGTTATTTTTAAAGACAGGTACAGGGCGCCTGGGTGGCTCAGTCGTTAAGCGTCTGCCTTCGGCTCAGGTCATGATCCCAGGGTCCTGGGATCGAGTCCCATATCGGGCTCCCTGCTCCGCGGGAAGCCTGCTTCTCCCTCTCCTACTCCCCCTGCTTGTGTTCCTGCTCTCACTGTGTCTCCCTCTGTCAAATAAATAAATAAAATCTTAAAAAAAAAAAAATAAAGACAGGTACAATCTTCAGGTAAATACTGTGAGTCTCATGTTTCAGATCATTTGTCATTTTCCTCTGAATCCCCAGAACCCAGAAAAAAAGGCCTGAACTCTAGCAGGTGCTCCATAAATATTTGTGGCAGGAGGGGGAGAAGGAAAGATGGAGTGACAGATCAGAATATGAATTTGAACATGCTCCCTTCTCCGGCACAAACATGCGGTACCATTTCCACAACCAACACCCATGACAAATGCTGTTTCATCTCTCTTCTTAACACAGCCATCAAAAGCCACTGCTGATTGACTGGTATTGGCAATTGAAATAATCGGCTTGCCATGCCTCTACAGTCCCAGGCTATCGGGATTGTGGAGGTGGATTCCTCAATGGTGCATCAGCCAGAAAATTTAAATGCAACTGAGCAGAGTAACAACAACATTTAGCCCACATTAGTATTATTTAAAGATTCAACCAGATGTACCGTCCATGAATGATAGTAACACGATACAGAGATACAGAATGGATTTGTATTCCACTCTTTGGTAAATGTGTTCTAGTGAATTCCTACTGGTGGGTTTATTATACTTAAAAGACCATTAGAAGAGAACTTGCATTTCTCCTATGGAGATCTTTAAAAATATACTACTCCTTTGACTTTATTGACCCATTATTATATGAAAGATACAGTGCCAATATGTTAATTGCATTATTTGATTTAATTCTTTTTTTAAATTTTTTTTATTATGTTATGTTAATCACCATACATTACATCATTAGTTTTTGATGTAGTGTTCCATGATTCATTGTTTGCGTATAACACCCAGTGCTCCATGCAGTACGTGCCCTCTTTAATACCCATCACCGGGCTAACCCATCCCCCGACCCCCCTCCCCTCTAATTGATTTAATCCTTAAAGTAATAATGCTGTAGGTGGTATTTTTATTCCATTTAACAAATGAGTAAATAGATGATAGGTAGATAGATAGATAATAGATAGATATATAGATAGATAATAGCTAATACACACATGTATGTATATAACATATGCGTATATATGATAATACTTATGCTAGGATTATTAATACCACTGTGAACTATTGCCATAAAAATGCTGAGTCACAGACCATTCCAGAACACAGTGCCACATGGCAATAAGCATGTATTTATCTCTTATGCATCTGTGATTTGTCTGGGGTGGCTGATTGCAGCTGGGGTTGGCTCAGCTTGGCCTTAGGGCAAGCTTTCTGCTCAAGTATGCACTGTGGGTCTTTTATTTTCATGAGAATGATAGACCATCTGGAGCACATTCTTCTCATAGTGAAGAAAGGAGCTCAAGAGAGTGATCCCTCTAAGTGCCTAGTTTGGAAATGGCACACCTTTACTTGCACTCTTGAAAATTAGTATGGCTGGTCATATGACCATGCTCAACATCAGTGTGGCAGGGAAATACTAGGAAACCTTGCTCACATTTTGTGAAAGGAGCTCTGAAGGTACATTGCCAAGGGCAAGGGTACAGGAGGAATAAAAATTTGGGAACCATACATGTTCTACCATAATCACAGACTTAAATTTCTTTAGTACTATTCTGTGTTTTCCATTAATTTGCCACGAAAATCTCCTACTTCTATAATGAAAGAAATCTAAAATATATAACTATTTTCATGTCTTAGGATATGTCTATTTTGAGATTATGACACAGGCAAGATGACATTTGAATTTGTTTTTTGTAGTATGATGCCTTTTAAAAATTGAAAATGGCATGGAAACGAATAAATGTATAATAATTAGCAATGAAGCATGCACAGCGAATCTCTCCTTACTGGATCAGAACATAGGGAGGGTAGGGTTGTCTTTCAGGCAGGCATTTTCTTACCGTTTATTGTGCTTTCATCTTTCCCTGGTTCCCCACAAATACATGGCCCAAGAATTCATGGTGATCACACATGGCTAGATTTTTGTGATTAAATGGGTGGTTTTCAAATGAATTTCATCCTTCAATGAACGGGTTTAACAAAATGCGTTCTACATTGACCATGCAGCATATGTGACCAATGTGACAAGGCATCTATATATATATATTTTTTTTTTGTATAACCTGGGAATGAATTTAATGACTATTTCTAAATAAATAATTCCTAAATAAAAAATAAATTCACCTACATTTTAAAGTGATACTTCCCTTCAGATATGCCCTGTTTGTTCACATGACAGTAGAATGGTGTTGGGCAAAGAGTTCCAGAGGAAAGAAATAAATTTAATCTAAGCAGAATCTGTTGCCTGTCTGAGGTTGGGGGTGAGGGGGGCCTATGGTGCTATAGACCTTTGCTTTCTCCACAGGCAGAGAGGATAGAGGCCTGTCAAGGGAACAAACCTGAAGATGATGGAATGGGGCTTCAGACCCAGGGTGGAGTCCAGCCAGGTTCCTAGAGTCTACCTGCCTCTAACATGCTAGCATGCTTTTGTTCTGGCAATTGAGCATCATTGGATCCATGCCCATCCCCAGGAGGATGGAATGTGTAGAATCCACCAGCATTGTTGCTTGTTCTTCAGTGTTTGACCGTCTGACTCCATCACAAGAAATGGAGTCCCAGCTTTCTAGAAACATCCACAAAGTTAGGCAACCTAGTGTTTTTGTTGTTTTCATTTTAAAATCAGAAAATATGGGTCCATAGAGGACATTGAAGGTCCAAGTTTCTACCATCTTGTTGCCTGTCTCATCAGGAAGGTTCAGATAATCCCTTTGTTTAATGTTTACTTAGTGTGAAAAGTAAAAGTGCTTAGTGATAAGAAGGTAGTCTAGTAAAGGCCCACTTTTACATTTCCGAGGCCCGCGAGCCATCCGATTTTAGCCCTCCTAAAGGTAAAATGCATAATAACTCATAACATTTGTGCTTCCTCCTTAAGTGAGCTTGTATTCTTGCGTGCTCTCTGTCCCCGAACGACAGTTCATCTTGGAGTTATTCTCCTTGAATCTTTCTGTATTCATCAGTGGAGTATGAGAGGGAGCAAAATGGAATATGATTCTTTATTAGGTCAGTTCTGTTATTTAGATGCAAATCACTTTATTTTAAAATAATTTATGGTTTTAAAGATACTTCACAAGCATTACAAGGCAATGCCTGCCGCACTTCCTGGGTTTTGGCTCTCTATCTTCATCTCTGTTTCAGATCTAAAGTAAGAGAGTGAGCAAGGTTAAATGATATGGTCAGGGCGTGTGGCAGAGTGACAATCAAGAGTGCCAGAATAATGCTGGCAGACTGCTAAACTTAGACTTCTCCACCCACCAGGCATCCTGGCTATATTAAGCAAGGTCTTAGTCACCTAAAGCACAAGAAATGATTTATCACAGTAGATCATAGTAGGAATAAGACCCCAAATTGGCAAAGTGCTTCACAGTTTTCAAGGGACATTTAGCTGACACATAAATAAAGCGGATTACATAGAATAAAGAGGACGGGACATACTAAATGTATGAGAGAGAGCAAGCATGCAAAACACACAGCTTTAGGACTAGTGGGATATCAGAAAGGATCTCACTATTCAATTGAGTAAACTAATGCTCAGGGGAAAAAATAAGCATAACAGCAAAACCAGGTCTATACCTAATTTTATATTCCAATGTTGTCAGTTTGATTGTCGGATACTTTGAAAAATCTCTAAATTTGAATTGCTTTATTATGATGCTTGTTTCTTAGTCCTACCTTTTTCCAAATGCAAAATTACTCCTTGTGTGCTTACCAGGAAACAGAAATAAATTTCTAATTCCTATCTCTTTTAATTGTTAATTATGCTATTTTAAGTGTTTTTTTGTTGTTGTTTTATTTTGTTTTGTTTTGTTTTTAAAGCATATAAAAAGGGGCACCTGGGTGGCTCAGTGGGTTAAGCATTGACTCTTGGTTTCCGCTCAGGTCATGACCTCATGGGTCTTGAGATCCAGCCCTGAATCAGGCTCCAAGTTCAGCAGGGAGTCTGCTTGAAGATTCTCTCCCTCTTCCCCTCCCCTACTCCTGAGCTTGGGTGCATGCATGCCTGTGCATGCTCTCTTTCTTTCTCTCTAAAATCAGTAAATAAATCTTTTTTTTAAACACATATAAATATTGTTTACACAGTGTATTAGATAATGAGCTGTTCTCTGGATTTCTCTAAAGGTAGCAGGGGTTATATTACTGTATTAAGTTTCTTAGGACAAACTATGTCATGTAAACATTAAAAAATGCTCACTTTTCTTGAAAATCCACATATTTCATGAAGCATTGCATCTTTATAATGTATGCACATATATTGGTTCTATATTTTGATCAGTAAAAATTCTTTATAATGTTCTCCTTCCCTCCATTCCTCCCCCCTCCCTCCTTTCCACTCTTTTTTCTACTGGTAATATAAAGAAAGCCAGGAGTTCCTTTTTACGTTAAGAAGAAATCACGTTTACACTGACAACAGTTTATGATTGGCAATTTATCCAGCAACTGCACAAAAAAGATTAGGGATGTACTTTCTTAAAATAATATAATCAAAATCTATTGATTTTGTAATCTATTTTTAATCTTTGAATATCCCATAACGTGACTTTTTTCAATAATAAACTGCTTCTCTTCTGCTAGTTTTCCAGTATCAGTGATTAGTGGCTCATATTCTAAGAACCTTAGAAAATGTATTTTAACTCATCCAGTTAAATATGGTCTGAGTTTAGTTAACATTAACTCATTATTCACTTCCATTCAGAATATGGGAATATTTAATTCTGACTTGTAAAGGAAATATGTTTTTCATAATTATAGAAATAAGTTTAGCTGGGGGTGCCTGGGTGCTTAGTCAGTTAAGGGTCTGCTTTCGGTTCAGGTCATGATCTCAGTGTCCCGGGGTCAAGCCCCACATCAGGCTCCCTGCTCAGTGGGGAGTCTGCTTCTCCTTCTGCCCCTCCCCCAAACTCCTGCACTCTCTCTCACACACACAAAGAAAATCTTAAAAAAAAAAAAAGAAAGAAGTTTAACTGTTGAACAAATAACTAAGTAATCGTGAGATAAAACATACCCCCCACTACTATTTTATTGGCATTTGCGAGATGTAGCTTTCCAATATGTTGTGACAGTTGAATTTTTACCTCAGGATCCAGTGTCTTTGACATATGGAGCATTCAGTGAAGGTGTGTGTTTTGTGCACGGCCATCATATCAATGGAAGTTGAGTGTGGCCACTTGCTTAAGTAACTTGTACAATGTTCTTATTTAATCCTCGCAGCAGACACGATGATGATAGCTGGGATAGTCTACGAGGACACTGAGTTCTAAGAGAGAACATTGGCAAACAGAGCACTCAGGACACCTGATAGCATTCTATGAAAAAAAAAAATTATTTCAAAATGTTGCTGGAATAAGCATCAGTGGAAAAATTAGAAATGAACCTAACTAAATTTCACTAATGTTAAATTTTCATTTATTTTCATTTTGAATTAAACTAGATGGTGGTTGGGAGACATAGATCTTTTCCATAACTGGGATACAGAGAGGAGCCAACTGAAAGTTATACTCTATTTTGTCACTGAAAGCACTGAGACTATATAAGTCTAACTTGCTCCTGATGATGATCTTGTCAGAATCAAATTTCAGCCAAGGGCTGTCTGGCCCCTACAACTATTCTCCTTCCATCATGCGACATCCCTTAATAGAATAGGGACAAGAACTAATATATATTGAATATTTAACAACTTATGTTGATTAAATCATTACTAGTCAATAGTAAATGAAACCAAGTTTATATTTCAAAGGTTGTTTCCATGAATCCTCCATTGTATACTAAGGGGATAAGTTCTATTAATGCTTTCCTGGGGAAATATTTTCGAGTAAGCTATAATTGATAACTTTAAATGCAAAAGTTTGGAATTGATTATTACTTTGAAAAGTGGCCAGGACTACGTTAATGTATATTAACAATTAGTATTAGGGAATAGTCCACTTTATAGTGGGGAATCATTACATTTGGGATCTTTCAATGAAACAGAAAATGCACCTTTCTATAATAGATGATTTTTATTGCACGTGATATCACAATCCCTTTTTTTTTTTTTTAAAGATTTTATTTATTTGACAGAGAGAGACACAGCGAGAGAGGGAACACAAGCAGGGGGAGTGGGAGAGGGAGAAGCAGGCTTCCCACTGAGCAGGGAGCCCGATGCGAGGCTCGATCCCAGGACCCTGGGATCATGACCTGAGCCGAAGGCAGTCGCTTAACGACTGAGCCACTCAGGCGCCCCTCACAATCCCTTTTTATTGAATTGGAACCAACATTGGAGAAAACATAATGACATCTGGTGACTTTAGGGCAGGCTCTATAATATAAGGGTTCTGAAAATAGAATTTATTGCATAAGCCAATGACGTTAAGATCACTTGATTCTTCCTTTTTCCACTGGTTGGTGTCACACAGTTTGCAAACACATGGATCTTACATTATTTTTGCATGTAGAAGGGCATACTATGTGTTTCAAGAACTAAGTGTTTTTAAAGTCCCAATGAAATCACAGATTTTTATATGTCTGGAAGCAAGGATAAGTGTAATAGAAGTTTGTTCAAATATCAAGCTTTCTATTTTGAAGAGAATATCAAAAATAAGGAAAAACATCCTTTCACTATATGAATAAAGCATTGCAGTTATTATAAGCAGGGAAGTCCATGTCTAGAAACTAGAGGGATACCTATAGACATTATGAATTAAGTTGAGAAAAAACTATTGTAAAGTCTTTATAAACTAATTGTGATTTGAGGATTATCATCTCTATGCTACTTGGGAGTTCACTGTGTAGCCCTACCTTCTTAAATACCATCTTGTGTTTTGTTTGTTTTTTTTGTATGTGTATGTGTGATGGCAAATAGGGGAGAGGTTAATCCTTCCAGCTACATTTCCTGATGGGATTCAACTCTCCGCTCTTGCACACATGTGACACACACATGCATGCTTTTTGGTGGTTCCTAGCTGGATGTATGGTGGTGGGTCAGGGGTATGAATGTGATACTGAAGTCCTGGCTGAGCCAGTGCAGTGGCAAAATGGGAAGAGGCAATATGGGCTTAAGCTGACTTTACTCCGATGCAAAATGAGTATCTTATATTTCAGCATAAGGCATCCAAGTGAGTTCCTTTTCTATTGCCCTTTGATTTTGAGACTTCTCTAAATCTTAAGACTGTGGACAGATGACATTCCCTCACCACTGCTGAACTTACCCTGCATGTATACCAACGTGCATCCACCACTTTGCAAACATTTGTAAGTCTATGATATGTATGTAGATTGAAGAAATAAGATGCAGGGCCTTCTTTCAATTTTAGACTCAATAAATGGGGGAGGAAGAGATGATAAGATAAAATAAAAATATAGAGATTACCTTGAGTAGTAGTAGGAATGCTGTCTTGTGGTAGAACCTATATATGAATTACACTGGCCTTGCCAAGTTTTGATAATCTGAAAAAATACTTCTATCATTTGTCAACCCAGAACAGCATAGCTCTATTCTCTCATTTTACTCCCAGATATTTTTTCTTGTTTTTCTTTTTGTGTGTGTGTGTCACAAAGTGTCCGTATTTTTCCTACCACTGACACCAGATGATTGGAGTGTAGGCTGAGTTGTGTAAGCAGACAGTTCCTCCTCAGCTGACAAGCTGTGAACGCTGGTCCAGTGTGAACCAGGTCTCAGAATCTGGACTCCTATAAACACTTACTGACAGAGACAATTAAGAGTGAAAAAGTAAGTTTGTGAAAAAGATTTCTTTCTACCTTAGCAATGGTATTCTTTCAGAATTATATTTGGAATTCTTTTCCATAAAACAAACGGACAGCAACAACAATAACAACAACAAGGTCTTCAGATGCTCTCAGGTCCATTAGTGTCTGAGTGGCTGAGCCAGGATCCAGGGCAAGGGAAGCGATGTCCTTGTCCCATGTCATTTCCTGCTTGGTAGTGGTTCCAGCAGCAACAGTGGCAATTTATAGCCTGCCATCCTCTGCTTCTACCCTCTTAGTCTGTGCGCCTTCACACGTCATGTTGAAATTGAAGACAACTTGAAAAAGCTGCCAAGGAATCTCTCAGTCCCAAGGTGGTTAATCAGGTACAGCTAAGAGATGAGCAGAATGAGGGAAAGGGCAGAAAAGTCTGAGGCAAGACACTTATTTAAGGGAAAATAGAGAAAATATGAGCTGCCATCCCCCCCCCCATGGGTTTCTAATTATAGATTTTTTTGATTCATTACTTTGGTTTTTATTTGAGAATCTGTCAAATGGTGCATCTGAGGCACGAAAGATATAACACTGCACTCAAACAGGTTTGCTCCTCATTAATGACTTGGGCAAAACTAAGAAAAAGAAGCTGATTTGAAAAAAAAAAAAAAGACTTATTATTTTAGAGCACTTTTACATTCACAGAAAGAAAAGAGATGAAGGTACAGATATTTCCCACATACACCCTGCTCCCACATATGCAAAGTAGGCTGAATTTTAAAAGTCACAAGCGAGAAATTTATTTAAGATATCATGGCATTTGTTTGGCTAGCTCAGAATGAGTTCAATGCAAACTCAACATGTGTGTCAGGTGTGGTGATCCCTGCCCTGCTCACAGCTCTGTGGCCCCTTGGCCATGTCTTGTGTCCCACCTCCCCACAACACCTTCCTGCCACTCATGGTCTGAGCCCTTAAGCAAGAGGTCCAAGGATGCCTGACATCTGTGGACTGATAGCCTTGCTCCCTTGGTAGTTGATCTGGAAAATTCTAAGGCCTCACTGTCCCCAGAATTTTCCTGTGGGATTATGCCAGGGATATCTCTGTGTGATTAGGCTGCATATCAAGCCCTGGCCTAGCCTCATTCCTTTCCCTCTGAGCTCATCCTGGTTTTTTCAGAGAACACTTTTTACAGATCATTTTCCCATGAATGATTGTCCCAGGGTATATTTCTGGGAAACACAACCCAGGAAATGAAAAGTTATTCATTTTAAATTTTCCAAACCCTTTTCTTATAATAAAACAAACAAACAAAAAGAAGAGAAACATCAGTGGGGATGTGTGCATGTGTTTAAGAGTGTGCACCATTTTTATGACTGGATTTATAATTTATTTTAGCAACCTGTGTTTGGGTGGTTTTCTCCATGGATTAAAGTAAGTAATGCAGAAAAGAACATCCTTCACATTATCTCTTTGCATATTGTCACATTTTAAAACTTGGGGTACATTCCTAGAGATGGAATTTCAGGGTCAAATTGCACAGCCACTTGGTACATAGTGCCAGATTCTTCAGAAAGGACTGTACTGATTTATTCACCCCAAAGCAGTGAAAATGAAACCCCAATAGCTGGTAGCTATTGGAAGGACTTGGAAAGGATCATTTAAAAAATCTTATAAAATCTAATAGGTATAACATTATACCTCACTGTTTAAATATACCTTTCTTTGATTATGAATTCAGCTGAATATCTTCCCTGGACTTATTAGCGGATTTATCATCCCTTTTATGACTTGGTCAGCTGTATCGGTTTAATCACTTGCAATTTTATGATAGCAGTTATTATGGTGTTTTTCTTATTGATTTTTGAGTCCCTACCATATATTAACCTCATTTAAGTACATCTTTCATGTATTGAATTGGTCAAGGTCCCAGGAGGGAAAAACAAAACAAAACCAAGCTGAGGTTTTAAATGACCAATTGAGGAGTATGGGTTGGTGACTCTATAAAGGTATGGGCAGAGTCATGTGTCTGTGGGGGTGGTGGTGACATGGTTCCCCAAGACTGATAAGAATGGAATTAAGTTACTAACCTGGGGGCTGCAAGAGTGAGGAGAGGGCCCAGCAACCCAGGGAGAGTTCGGAGCTGGTGGGAGGAATGCCCATAGGAGCTATGAGGGTGGGGGGTGCAGTCAGCCATCAGCACCTGGTGATCTGGCAGGGAGGGAGACTAAGCCCTGGGAATGCTTCTGCCCTGACCCCATCCTTACCGCCTCCCTCCTCATGGCCCTGCCTATCCCTGAGAAGTAACCTTGGAAGCCAGAGGACCAAGCTGAGGCAGTAGAACTTGGAGGGATGGACAACGTGGTGGCTCAGAAGCAGAGGAGAAGAGGCCAGAGTTGGTTTGCAGGGGCAGGTGAAGAAGGTCCAGCAAAAATGCCTTGTGGGTTTTCTTGTATGAGACCCTGCTTCATCTTTGCATTTTATTTATGGTGTCTGGGATACACAGAGTTAGTATGTAATTTTAAGAAGTCAAAATGATTGATCTTTTCCCTTCCAGCTTCTAGTTTTAAGTTTCACTAATGAGCTCTTTATCAGCATGATACTATGTAAGTATTATGTATTTAAGTTTCAAGTACTCTAAAAATTGATTTTTTTAGAAATTATTTCAGCGTGTGCTATGACTGGTATATTTTTTTCCAAAAAGTTGTAGACAGGTTTTAGAATCACTTTTTATTCAAAATCCACTTCCACATGCGTAATCTCTTCTTCTTTTGAGTCCTCCCCCAACCCTCCACCCTTGGACAGATAATAACTTGTCTGTTAAAATAGCAGTAGTAAGCTGTTTTCAATTTTGTACTTGTTAATATATGTTTTATATATTGGAAGGTAAAGTCTCTCTTTTCCTTTATAAAATTCCTTCTTCCAAAATTAGAAAAGTTTTCAAGTTATTCAAAATATACTTTGAGATTTTGATTGGCATTACTTTGAATTCATAGGTTCATTTGGAACAACTGTTATCTGGGAGGCCTGTACGCATCTTCATTATTCAGATCTTTCATACACTCCAGTATAATTTTATGTGTTTGAGATACAGTTTTCTTCAGATGAATGAGTAAATGTCTGTAGGTTTTTCACTTGGTAATTTATACATTTTTGTTATATGAACGGGTATTTTTACATTTTCTAAATGATTAATCTTGATGTTTATGAAAGGTATTCATTTTATATGTTTATTTAGTACCTATCCCACTTAAGGACATTTCTTTATAGCTAGTGATTTTTAAAGGAAGCATTCTTGTTATCTGCAAATAATCTTGTTATGATAGCTATAGCTTCTCATTTATAATCTCTTTAGTCTGTCTGTCTCTCTCTCTCAGAATATGTTGGAATTGTACTATTTTTAGCCTTTGAAGTGACACTTTGATTCCTATATACTAGACATAGGTCAGCTCAATAGACACTTTTTCTTGTTTCATGCCAGGTGTACTCTTGACTGCTTCCTAGTCAAGTGCACTACAATTATTTTAAGAACTAATTTTCAAACCACAACAGCAACCATAAGTGGTAATTATGTGAGGTGATGGAGATATTAACTGATCTTATTGTTGTAATAATTTTGTGATATATATATATGCATATATATATATACATATATACACACACATGTATCAAGTCATCAGGTTATGTACCTTAAACTTATACAATGTTATATTTCAATAAAGCCAGAAAAAGTAATTTCATTTTTTTAACTTACAAATCCATTATTATTATGTCATTTATTTATTTAAGTTTTTTATTATGTTCAGTTAGCCAACATATAGTACATCATCAGTTAAAACTTAACATGCATAATAAAGGAAGGATGAAAGGTCATTGCTTCCATCAGGATCCGTCCTCGTTGTGTGGAGTTCAGTGACTTCCCTGCCCGAGCTTCACTTTCTGGTGGCTGCACCCCTTTCCCTCCTGGGACCACAGTGGCTCTCTGTACCCAAGCCAGATGCTAATCTCACCCCATCCTGTGCATGTGAACACAGCAGAGTTTATAACAAATAAACCTGAATCTATTACTTTTCTCTTGAGAATTACCTGACAAGCCCGTTTTATTTTTTGAGTACGATGTAAAATACTTGAGGGGAGGGCATCATAACATCCTTACATTCAGGTGACTGGAGCTCTCTGAGCTGCCTCTCCACCCAGCCATGTTCTGAGACTCAGCATTTCCATCAACTTCCGGGTGCTTACCATACTCCCCCATGGACTCCTGCCCTGTGTACTTGTGTCAAAGAAACATTGCACTAGACAAGTTCATCAGGCCAGGAAGACTGTATGCAAGACCATTGTAAAAGGGAGAGGGATTGACCTCCCCTCTGTAAAACAAAAGGCAGGAGGGTTTCAGGCAGTGCAGAGTTAGTGGAACAGTACTGGAGGGTGCCGGGGGGAGGATGGTTGCTGAGAGTGTCCAGCACACTGCATCCATCATTCCTGCGTCTGCACGAGCTTTCCTCTGGATAGACCATCTGCGTTTGCTAATTGTGTCCATCTAGGTTGGGCTCCGACCCTCCCACAGAAACTGAGAGGTGGGGAGCCACCTCTTTTGAGGACTGCCTTTCAAAGGAATGGCTCCCAGGTCCTGGAGAAAGGCAGTCCTTGGTTATAAAACTGGCAAGAGGCTCTTAAAAAAGAATGACATAGATCTCAAAGGGGCAGAGAAAGGTTTTGCAATGACATGTTTTCTAAAGTAAATGCTCAAAAAAGAAAAAGAAAGTGGGGGGGGCGGGGAGAGAGCAAAAGCCTAGAGTCAAGGAAGAAACCCGTCTGAAGTGCGGTCTAGCCGGGAGCCACCAGAGTTAGCCGAGCCTGGAGTGTCCTCTGCTAAGTCACCCAGCTGGCCCCCTCTCAGAGCCTCAGAACAAACGAGATTGTCTCTCCATGGACAGGAAACTCTCTGTGGAAAAAGAACATCTTACTCAGCTTTGTAGGCACAGCGGTTCTCATGGTGAGTGTTATACTTTATGCACCTGAAGTCTTCCCTCAACTGTATTTGTGGTGTTTTTGTATATGTGTGTTTTATGAAAATTTGGAGAGGCTTCAAAGAAATAACACAATACCAAGTAGTGGTTGCTTTAAAAAGCTGTTCCTATTTCCCTTCGCAGCAATATTTTCAGTCTCCCTTAACAGGAGAACAACTTCTCTGGGTTACATTTATAGCTCATTTGTGCTTAATTTGAAGAACGCCTGCTTCAGTGCAGTACTTAGCATGATTTATGGATTGGACTCGGAGTACCTGAAGGCATATGTGGGACCAAAGTCATGGAAGAACACCGGAGGACATGCCAGGACACCTTGCATGGAATTGGAGATCCCAGTTCAGCACAGATAATTAGTTTCCCTATTTTACTTATTTATTCTAGAATTTCCTGTCAGAAAAGCAAATGTTTATGGCTGTGCTCAAATACATAGAAAATTAGAAATATTGCTTCAGAAGCTATGGTACCAAAAAACTAAAAAAAAAAAAAAAAAAAACCCACAAAAAACAAAAAAACAAAACAACAAGCAAGCAAGCAAGCCATGGTAACAATAAACCTAGAAATTTGTTGCGTGTGTGGATTTTGATGGGAAATATCAATGGGTGGAATGGCTCGGCCTCTCTCTGCGTGTAAAATCATTGCAGCCCAGTCCTGTAACCGTTTTTCAACCTGCCTCTGCTCCTTGTATCCTTTCCTGGGATTCCATCCATTTCATCACTGTTCCCTTCAACTATAGGGAAGAAACAGAATCCTGGATACACACACACACCCCTTTCTTTGATTTGTCTACCCCATTTGGTAAGAAACCATTCTTTCCTCTCTCTGCCTTCAACAGCATCATGAAAACAGTATGACCCACTGCCCGTATTTCCAAGTGATTGGCCCTGTGTTGACTGCCTTCCGAGAGCAGCCTCTCTGAGACAGCAAGCTCTTGGGGCAGGTTTTCCCACATTCGAACTCAGAGCGTAGAGCTCAGAACTTTGGAGCTTCTGCTCACAGTACTGGAGAGTCCCCAGGCTTTTGTGTGGAAATCCATTTCCCCAATAATCTGGTCACATATGAGGAATAGTCAATAATTTCTAGAGAAATCATAATACTTGTTGCAACCACAATTGTAAGAATATTAGATGTTAAGCCCATATATACTATGGGATTTTCCAAAAGATTACAGATAAGATATGTGATCAAAATGATCCCAATATATAAACATATATAAGAATAATAGAGAAGTTAGCAATTGGAGAGGACAATATCAATGTTTATCTTGACTATTTATTAGAGGAGAAAAAATATGTTAGGGAAAAGTTTCCTTCTGACTTATATCTATTAAGGGATTTTGAGAAAAAGAAATAGAAATCCAGCATTGAGTAAATTATTTCTAAGAGAAATAGTTTTATAAGATACTGCTTTTGAAATATGTGCAAAATGTTTCTCTAAGTCTTTTTAGTACTTTTACTATCAGGGATGATTGAATTATCACAAGATCCTCAACTTATGCAGCATTTTAATTAGATGCACTAAGCTTGGCATCCTTATTAACAAACTCCTCATCAGCAGAACTTTGCTGAGTCTGGGGCTGCTGAGAACTTTCTAGATGAGCAGCCATGACTTGTCATAAAGATCTCTTCACAGTCAGTAAAATGAATGTCTGTGTCCCAGTGAATTCCCTTTCTCTGTAAAAGAACGTTTGAGCTGTCAACCTATGTATGTATGTTTCTTCTCCTCAGCATACAAGTCAGAATTACTATTGGAAGCAATCCTCAGTGCTTTATTTTTCCTGTGAAAGAATATGATCATGAACAATTCCCCAAAGCAATGAAAAACTTTGTATCCTCACATGATAGAAATATTTTCTCAAAGCATTATAGATATTACTTAGCTTCAGTGTCTGGGAGACAGAAAGGCAGAATAAGAAGGGAAGAGAGGAAGGGACAGGGATAGTAACATTTATGATAGCACAAAGTGCCTCTCCTTATTATCAGGTGATCTATTTCCCCACTGAAAACACACACATAGGTCAAGTCCTCTACCTAAGAAATCATGTAAATTTGCAGTGGACAGCTATGGCATTGCCCTTCGTTGTTAATTACCAGGAATGGCTAAATGCTCCTTTCAAGGTTAAAAATGGTGATGCTGGGCACCTGGGTGGCTCAGTTGGTTAAGCGACTGCCTTCGGCTCAGGTCATGATCCTGGAGTCCCTGGATCGAGTCCCACATCAGGCTCCCTGCTCAGCAGGGAGCCTGCTTCTCCCTCTGACCCTCCCCCCTCTCATGTGCTTGCTCTCTCATTCTCTCTCTCTCAAATAAATAAATAAAAAAATCTTTAAAAAAAAATGGTGATGCCAGTCTTACTTATTTTTTATGTTCTGCTGTATTTCTAAGATAACATAAAAAGTTTTATATGCCATTACCCAGATACTATTTTCCATTGAGATGCTCGAATGCCAAATTATCCAATGGTAAAAAATAGATGTCTATAAGGAATTTAGATCCTTGTTAATCATACTGCATCCTGTATGGACTTAAATGTGCTGACAAAGAGAATAAAACAGGTGGGCAATAAAGGTTTGCCATTAAAAGTTAGCCTGGGGAATGCTTAGTAATTTAAACATCACAAATGATGCTGGGATGTGTGGTGCTGAGAGACAAAATATCCTATACTAAAGGGCATTTGTGTAATTGAGAACAGCTTCCTGGCAGCACTTCTCAGAACTGCTCCTTTTAGTTCTGAACCCATTGATAATAATTTGAGTCTTCCATGTAATTACTAAAGGTTAGAGAACAACGGTGTAAGAGTGGTGTAAGGCACTCTACCGGAGAGTCCCATGCATGGCAGGACTAGGAACCAAACGTGGCGCATTGGATGGATGGTTGAGCTATCACATTCAGCCATTACGGCAGCAACAAGGATCCAAGGAGAAGGAAGAGAACGTTGAGAAAATTCCAGAAAGCTGATGAGTTCAAAGAGAGACTGATTTGATGTGCCACTGCTGAATTTCAAGTAGGTATGCAAAGACTAAATGTGTCTGGAAGTAAATTTGAGTGGTAACTTTTTAAAAAAGCAAATCACTTGTTGCAAGGGGACTAGTATGTGATGTATGCAATTTTAAGAAGTTGAGGGCTCTTGGGGGCCATGAATTTTTATTTATGGGGAGCAGTGGAGGAATATTTGCATGTTTCCTTGCCGTATTATTTTTATTTCCTTCAGGTATATACATTTAACATCTAGCTGTGTGTCTGGCTAATTGAGTTTATTTCATTAATATCTATGGGAGAGAAGGGAAAGAAAAGGAGGGAAGGAAGGGAGGGAGGGAGGGAGGGAAGAAGAGAGAAAGGGGAAGGAGGGGGGCAGAAGAAAGGAAGGAGGAGGCAAGGAGGGAAGGGGGAGATTCTGTCAGGAAGTACAGAGGAAGAAATCTTCAGAAAGATAAAATTTGAATCAGGACGATCAGTCTTGGCTGAGAATGTCACAGGTTTTCTAGGGAGGTCGGATTTGTGGATAACCTTTGCAACAAGTAGAATATAGAACACTTATGTAAACACGTACAATGAACAAGAAAGCTAACAGGAAGAGTCTAAGTTAAACCATCTTTGGAAATAAGAGAAGTGAACTCTTGCTCAATGCAAGCTTAAAAAAATAATAAAATAAGATAGAAAGGGTGTCCAGTAGGATATTGTAGGTCAATGTGAGAGAAAATGAAACTAATGAGGTGAGGGGTGTTCTGACTTCAGGAATGACTTGTGTTATTGGTTCATATAATGACACTGGGCCTGGCTCCTCTTCCCATTTCACACCTGATCTTTTCTTTAATATTGGTTCCCTCTGTGGGTGAGTTCAACCCTCCTATTGGCAACATGGCTGTCCCGGTCCAGCTCTAGATTCCCTCAGGTTAGTTTCTGGCAGAAAAGAGTGGTTCCCACTCAAGCTCGAGGGATTTGATTGTTAGCTTTTTCCTGAACCAAACACTGAGGCGAGGAAATTGGCTTCACTCTTTAGTTAGTCCATGGTCACATACTTCCTTTATAGAAAATGCCAGAGTCCCACCCAGACACATGAACTTCAGAGACGCAGGGGTCAGATTCCCACAAAGAACACTAGAATACATTGTCAGGAGAAGAGAGCAGGGTGACAGGGAGGTAAGCACACAAAACCCATGCCCAGAGGTGTTAAGAAAGCCACATGGGAATGAGGAGGTCTCCCTGAGGGTCTGTAGCCAGGAAAGGGTGGAAGTCATTAGGAACCAGGAAGCATTGACAACCCAGATATTCTTTCTCTCCTAAACCTCCTTAACCCTGCAGGCCAGGTGGTTTCTCATCTGCTCATCTCTGGGCACTTCTTTCTTCTGTCTTGTAAAATCCACACCCCAAACCCATTCTCCTATCCCTGTATCTCCCAGGTTATCAATGTACATCTGCACACAGAAAATATGTGAGTATGAACTTCAATATTGCCAGTGTCTAATGTCTGGTAAATCCAACCTTTGGTGGAGCATCAAAGTATAAATATTGCTTTAGGAGGACACACCTGTCATTTTAGAGTATTTCTTGCAAAAAAAAAAAAAAAAGCAATAGTAATGAGTTGGAGAGATAAACTCAAGTGTGTGTGCGTGTGTGAGTGTGTGCGCACGCGCGCGTGTGTGTGTGTGTGTTTAGGAGAGACTTGTCTCCTTCAGGTATTATAGAGCAGTGATGGCTAATCTTAAATTGGCTCAAACAATATGATGGTCAATATCTTGGAAGTGTTGATTAAATCGAATCCCTCTGGGTAAAGAGTTTATCTAACTCTCTAATTGTATCATTGGGTTGCTCTAGAATGATCACTTCAGATCTTAAAGCTTTCAAGTTTTAACTAAAAATAAAATACCCCATCTGCCTAACTAGATCTTTCAAAGGCAATTGTGTCTCGCATGCACAAAGCTGGTGTATGTCTCTGCAGGATTCCTGTGAGTAAGGACAGGGGTACAAATGAAGGATACAACACTAGGCAGCTTCCCTGGAGCAAGTGTCCATATGCCAGGACAAGAGCTGCAGAGTAATGTGGCTCATAAGTATTCTGCCTGTGGGACTGAGGGCTTGTCTTGAGCCTCCTTTCTTATACTTTGCATGTATGTGGCAATGCATTTGAAGTCCCATTGAAATCTTGTGCTTTTACTTTCAAATTCTAGGATGACTTAGAATCTAGATCTCTAAGACACCAACACTGATATGTCAGGTGCCAGATCAAAGCATCTTCTCCCTTGTATTATCTCTCTCACTTTTATCATTGATATTTTGAGGAGGGCGAAAGAGAATTTTAACTATCATATGAACGCTCCTCTTTTCCCCGCCAGCTTTCCTCAAAGTCCATTCTTTCTGGACTTTCTCCTTGATTTTAGTTATGGGTGTCACTGCTGTATTAATGTAGTGGGTGGGTGCTGAAGATGAGGTCATTGTGTTTCAGTTTGAGGTTCATGCTAGACTCTTAGGTGGGTGCTGGTGGCTACAGCCAGGACTGTAATGAGTCTAAGTACCACCATACCGTAGACATTGCCCTGAATTATCCTTCTGGAAGTCAGGTTTTACTGAATACAATCATGCCAACATATGTTTATACATTAGGTATTATTATTCCACTTAGATATTTACCTTACTGTAGCCTATATTTCAAGTTCAGTGGAGCAACAAGTAAACTGAACATTGCTATCAAAATTAAAACTTTAAAACTTCCAAAGATAGGGGCGTCTGGGTGACTCAGTTGGTGAAGCGTCTGCTTTCAGCACAGGTCATGATCTCAGGACCCTGGGATTGAGTCCCACATCGGGCTCCTTGCTCAGCGGGGAGCCTGCTTCTCCCTCTCCCACTGTGCACTCTTTCTCTCTCTCTCTCTCAAATAAAAAAAAAATCTTTAAACTTCCAAAGATAGAATATCCTTCCTTACTTGGTTGAACCATATATATTTGCCATATTTGTTAGTCAAACAAAGTTGAGTATTGACTATTATTTTATGATATAGCTTAAAGTTTTCCCTCAAAATTCCCATAGTATTTTTGCCTTCTAGAATTCTCTGGAGACTCACAAGTAACCATGGGTTTCTTTTCCTCACTAACACTTAACCTCCACTGAAGTATACATGAAGGCAATATTAGAAGCACCTTTTAGGATGCATCTTTAGGGCACATTTTTCTCTGGAAGAATGATCTGATGGCTGGTACTGAGTTTTGTTACCTGGGCAGGACTGAAAGATAAAGAAATGCTCAAAGAAATTAAGAAATGTAGATTTATTTTCAATAAGCAAAATAGCAAGGACCCAAATGGTATCTCTTGCCAAATTATATTGGGATTTATAGAGTAAGAGTAATTACTTTAAAAATAATGTGATATGTGAATAATGTTATCAGCATTACCGACCATCAATCTTTATTTTAATTATATAGGACCATCAATTAGCAAATTCTAGAATACAGTAAATTCTGGCAGCCAGCTAGCATGCCAGAACTCAACAATGCAACACCAACTAGCTAACACTGGACTGAGGTAAATGGTTGATTCCCAAACCCAGGTGCTATGAGCAGAATCCCTGATGATAGAGCCTGGATATAGGCAGTTACAATCATTTGGGAAACATGGGATTAGCATTTGTCAAATGCAACCCAGGTGCCACATATTTAAATGTGTTATACTGTAAGCTCTATACATACACTCTACTATCAATTTCAGACATGAGGCTATGTGCAAAAATGGTTCAAGGCAAGACAAGTACAAAGAAGTAGAGCTAAAATTCACATTTAATTGCCTGTGCCTTGCTGCTTCCAAACTACAAACTTTGTGGTTTATTTATTATTTTTTTATTTTTTTAAATTCATTTATTTATTTATTTATTTGACAGAGACACAGCGAGAGAGGGAACACAAGCAGGGGGAGTGGGAGAGGGAGAAGCAGGCTCTCTGGACGCAGGGCTCGATCCCAGGACCCCGGGATTATGACCTGAGCCGAAAGCAGATGCTCAATGACTGAGCCACCCAGGCACCCCCAAACTTTGTGGTTTATATTGGGTATGGTAAAGCCCAGGCAAAATGTCGTCATAAGGTATATGAACCTCAGTGACAGGATAGAACTGAGACACACTTACAGTAACATAAATAATAGGAATTGAATATCTACTTCGTACCGAGCCTTAGTCTAAGCTTGTTACATGTTATTCCGTATTTCAGTGAATTTTTGCAAGAATCCTGTGGGCTAGTATTCTTACAAGCACCTTTTCCATGTGATAATTCTGAAGCACCGAGAGGTTAAGACAATAATTTTTAAGTCAAGGTGTCAGATCAGACCCAGGCAGCCGGACTGCGGAGCTGATCCCCCAACCATTTCATTCCATGGCCACCTTTTCTCAACTTGTATCCCACAACCCCTCCCTTTGCCAGATTCAGGGCTTCTTAGATTCTGCCAATCCCAGCACCTGGGAACTCCTTCTAGGTGTTACTGTGAAGCCATGAGAGGTGTATGGAGAATTTCTATGGTATAGTTTACAACATTTATACAGCATTTCAAATACAACGTCATGTTAGGTGAAACGTGATATCTCCCATGGTGAAGTGGGGGAAAACGAGACCGAGCATCCCTATGGTTTTCTAATTAGAAGAAGGGAGAACGTCTCTCTCCATGTCATGTGACCACATCTTGGCCAAATCAACAGCAGCGGGAACTTTGGGATTCTGGTCAGCTCTCCTCCTTCCTGTCACATTGGATAAAGTCTCATCAAATTAGGGAATCCTACAGCAAATCAACAAAGGTTTAATGAGTAAATTCAAGGAGGTATCAAAACAGTGAGATTTTATTACTTTTGCTAGTCAATGGCAGTATGTCACGGAATTTTCAACATTTTCATGCTTTTAATTTTACTAACATTAGACAAAGAAGTGGGACATACACACAATATACAAAAGACACTGTAATGCTGTATAGAAGACATTCCCTTAAGAAACATTAAGATAAAAGCATCTCTTAAATGGAGTACTACCTAAGCGATTTTTCTTTTTACTGCTTCCCATTTCATTGAAAGAATTGCTCTTTTCTTGTAATTATCTTGTGTGATCTGAATTATATAGACTTCTCTCTTTGAGAATAAATTGCCGAATCTAGGCATGCTTCCTGGTTTAGGGAAACGATTGTTTAAAGACGAGAAAAATGAAGTACACTATCCTATTTTTAAAGTCTTCTCATGTTTGGAAGAAAAGCAGATAGAGCAGGATCTCTTAAAAGAACATATTCTATACTGGGTTCAGGCTCAAATCAGAAAGAGACCCAAATATTATCGTCATAATACGGATGCCTCAACTGCTCTAAACTGCTGTAATTTAAATGTTCTCTAAAGATAAGTATCTTGCCTAAAAGCAAAACAAAACAGCAACAATAAACAAAACCCCCCACAAAAAAACCCACAAAAAAACCTACCAACCATCAATTTCTGTCTCATTGCCAATAAAATAAAAGGAGGTGTCTGTGATGTTAAACAGAAAACCAGCAGGAGCATAATGAATATGTTAGATTCCGCATCAGAAGTGGTATTTATTAATTTACTTAACAAATGCCTCTTCGGCAATAAACATTCTAATCTAAAATTTTGTGGCCATATGCATTTTCTCAAATGAATGGGATTCTGGGAGTGTTTACTTTCTAGAACAAAGAACGAAGAAAGAAAAACAGAAGTAAATCCTAAGTGGGTATTTTTTAACTCCTAAGTGAATTGGTTTGGTGAAATAGAACCCTTGCTTAAAAGCATGATGGTGGAAGGGGCGAGTTGTCCGGGTTTAGGGGCGGTTGCTAACACCCATTTTCAGAAGCAAATGGACTGTTTACTTTTCTCCTATCCCACACTTCCCACAGCATAAGGGCTATCTTATTAATATTTGCATAATTCTATCTATATAAAAATGCTGGCAGTTCTTTCTGCCTCTCAGATCTGCCCTATAAGCCACTTAAAACTGCCTATGGCATGGTACGCCTTTGGCAGAATTGTTGGGCATTGTCTTTAATTTAGGAGAATGAGGAAAAGTCTGACTGTTGGTGTTTGTCAGTGTTGGGGTTTAAATCCAGGCCTTGCTGTGTCTAGGGATCCCAGACAAGATCCTTAATCATTTTCAGGTGCCAGTTTCCCCAGTTATAAAATCAGGTCATTGACGTCCCGCTCTTAGAATTTCTCTGAGAATTAAAGGGCTGTAATCGTGTCTAGTGAACGGGTACGGAGGACATACTCAGTAAAGGATGATCCTTCCTCCATTTCCCCTTGGTTTGTGACACCAATTTATGTTTTCCTCTGAAAGCATAAATGTGTCTGTCCGAGTGGTAACAAGGGAGTGCAGGCTGAGTGAGCCAGGACCCACGAATGGGGACGGTTTTGTCCAAGAGGCACAGGCTGAGGAGAGAGACAGGGTTCATTCAGTTCCCCAGACAACCCAGATCTGGTGACGGTCAGGGTGGAAGGACTCTAAATCTTCCCTCCAGCTCCGAAGCTTCAAAACAGTGTAGGTAGCACAGTGTGGGGACCTTTTGGTCCCTGATATCCGTTGGTCCCTTCCTCTGAGCTGTGTTAAACCTTCAACACCAACTCCTTTCCTCTCCAGGGTGAATTACACAAATTACCATCACACTCCGGATGTTTCCACCCACACTTTGCTCACAGTGGCCAACCCAGAGTGTGTGGTTACAGAAATCACCCATGCCAAGGCTTCCGTCTCCGTGACTCGTTTCCACGACCTTCAGTGAGCAGCTGGATGGGCCAGGGTAGCGTGGGAGCCGTATTCAACAGTGGGTCTAGAAGCTCTTTCTTATCTTCCCATGTGGTTTGAAAAACCTCATGAAGGAAGATGGAAAGCACAGATGATCTCTCGAGATCCGTTCTTGCCTGGTGGCTATATAAATATCCACTTCTCATAATTCTGTGCCAAGAATTGATTTCAGAATTTCCAATATCGGCTAAAACTTGAGGACTTCCATTTCAGTGTTGAATATTTTACACTTAGGAGCCGAATTTAGTCATCTTTACAAACATAAATTTCCGATGCTGTCAGGATGAGATCCGAGCAAGAGCTGGAGAAAGACCTTAATAATTTTAGCTTTAATGGCATCGTATCTTTCTAGTCTCCCTGCCAACCCAGCACACTTTGCTTAGGTTCTTCTTTTCATATTAGCTGAAGAGAGCAGCGTGGTTAAGATCTTTCCAGATAGGTCTTTATTTAAATCTAATATTAAGATACAAACACTTAAACTTTGTTCTATTCTACTAGGTCACTTTGAATGTAAAAAAATATGAGTCCCTCTTTTTCAATAGAGGCATAACAAATATTGAAAACCAATGATGGGGAAAAAAAGTGTAAGGGAAAATAAAATTCTTATAAAGGAGAAAAATGTCCCCTAGAAAAGGCAAAAACTTAAAAGGTCAAGGGGAACAGCCTCCTGTGATCAACCAAATATCCTTGACCTAGGCCACAAGAGTTAGCTGTCACAAATTTCAATGAAAGTGTTATTTTAGCCACTCTTCATAGATGTAAAAAAAATCCACTGGACTATTGGATTTCTTTCTTCCCTTTGTTATTGTTTCTGTTATAATGTAACACAGTCCATTAAATTACCCTGCAGGAAGAATGTTCCAGAACAAAATGCTATATCCTTTAATATTTGAATTGGGAACTGAACATTTGCTGATAGGAGAGAGAGGTAAAGCGTGCTGGCTCGTGCTTGACTTCTATGTATTACCGTATATAGACCACAATGCTCAAAAAAGTCACAGACAGCGCCTCCTTTGTAAGAATGAACATGCACCCAAGAACACAAACCTGATCACGTAACTGATACTGTCCATGTGCATTGGACTGTCTTCTAGGAGAAGTCAAGACCTAGAGAACCAAGTCCTATGACACTCCTTCAAAATGGATCATGTCACATATCATAAAACTTTCTAGGGTCAGTGTGTTTATTGAAAAAGCTTAAGCGCTTTCTAAATGTGATTTGGTGGACCAT
The DNA here is from genome assembly GCF_964656455.1 of Halichoerus grypus. Taxonomy (NCBI): domain Eukaryota; kingdom Metazoa; phylum Chordata; class Mammalia; order Carnivora; family Phocidae; genus Halichoerus; species Halichoerus grypus. The sequence continues at coordinate 203,901,024 of NC_135714.1, forward strand.
GTCAAAATGCTTATAACCAGGAACCTGGGTGACTGGTGTTAACTAGAAAATGATATAGCCAAATTCTCTGCCTTTCCACATTTTTTCATTCCAAATTAAAGTAAGATGAAATGCTCAGCTGCAAAAGTATGAGTCACAGAAGAGCTACATTGTGCAAAAATATACAGTAAAAATAGCTGTACATGCAGAGTTTATTTTCAATATCTACCAAAAAAACGAGATGTAGGTGTTTCTAAGCTCAGTAGTGCAAAGCTAAAATGTCTTAGAATATACTTATGGTTTAATTATAGATAGACAAAAATCTACAATTCTAATCCTCAAGTGAGATTTCTTTAAACTGAAAATGTTCAAAATTTTATATGCAAGGAAAATGAAACACTAATGTCTTTTTGAAGAGTATGGCCTGGTTGTTGGTGGTATTGGGATTGGAAGATTGGAATTCCATGGGCCGCAAGAATGGACTGAGAAAGGCAGTGCACACAGGCGAGAGTGGAACCCTGACAGTGTGAAGCCAGAGATTATTTTGCTGTTGTTCGCATGTTTTCTTAAAGACCTTGTTTGTTATTTTTGATATTTTTAAATTTTTTTTTATTAAGACTTTTTTAGAGCAGTTTCAGGTTTCGAAGAATTGAGAAAAATGTGCAGATATTTCCCATAGAGTTCCACAGCCTCTTCTATTATCAACATCCCCCACCCAATGGTGCATTTGTTATAATTGATGAATTTATATTAGCACAGCATTATCACCCAAAGTTCATAGTTTACACTAGGGTTCACTTTTACTGTTGTATATTCTGTAGGTTTGGAGAAATACATCCATCATTGTGGTATCAAACAGTATTTCCACTGCCCTAAAAACCCTCTGTGTTCCACCTGTTTATCCCTCCCTCCCCTCTAACTCCTGGCAACCACTGATCTTTTTACTTTGTCCATAGTTTTGCCTTTTCCAGAAGGTCATGGAGTTGGAATCATGTAGTATGTAGGCTTTTCAGACTGGTTTCTTTCATTTAGTAATATGCATTTAAAGTTCTTCCATGTCTTGTCATGGCTTGATAGCTCATTTCTTTGTAGCACCGAATAATATCCATTGTCTGGATCGACCACAGTTTACTTATCCATCCACCTACTGAAGGATATCTTGGTTGCTTCCAAGTTTGGGCAATTATGATGAATACAGCTACTATAAACATCTATGCACAGGTTTTCTGTGGACATAAGCATTTGGCTCCTTTGTGTAAATACTGAACAGCATAGTTGCTAGATAGTGTACTAAAAGTATACTTGGTTTTGTAGGAAACCATGTGATTGCCATCCCAAGCGGCTGATGAACATGTTTACATCTTGGTTTCCATTAACTAGCTGAACTTCTGCTAGAGTCACTCAGCATTGCAATGCCTGATATGTGAACTATATATGGGAATCATTGTCAAACATGCTTTACTGGTCTACATGAAGAGAATGCATGGTAGTTATTCTTCAAGTATTAATTACTGTGATGAATAATGGTTATCCTATTGTAAGCATGGATAATATGTCAAGAAATTTGCATGCCTGCTCTCTTACAACACCACTTCAAGAACAATATCCTTTTACAATTGAATGAATTGAGGACATTTGATTAAGTACAGGGCCACAAATTAATGAACAAAAAGAGCCTCGATTTGAAATAAGATCTAACTGACCCCCCAAACTGGATTTCCTTTTCCTTATTGGCCTTATTGTTAATTCTCCTCTTCGTGTGACCTGTTTCTAAAAGACTCGCCTCTGGGATCATGTTGTTGTCTTCATGCTAAACATGAATTAAAGTGATAATCGGTTTTCTGTAAACTTAGAAATATGCTCTCTTGGATGGAACAAGAGAAAAGATAACTGACTACAGAAGACAGAGATCTAGAAAGAGGCCATGTACCATAACTGGTTGAGAATAGTTTCTGAGACCAAATATTTTTGGGGGGTGGTTGTTGTTTTTATGATGCTAGCCTATGCCAGGAGAAAATTCTCTTTTCCTGCTTGATCACTGTGCCTCGCCACACAACACCTTTCAGTCTGCTCTTTTTTTTTTTTTTTCTTCCTTGGGGAGACATAATCCCTGGGTTGGGTGAAGAGCACAGCCACTCTTATAGGATTTGGGGTAATGGTAGCACCCTTGACTGGAGGCACAAGTATGACTGGGAGGTAAGAATGTGTCTTAACAGGAAGGGAGAGCACAGCAAAGGGAAATCAGGTTTGGCAGCTGGAGACTCTAACTGTAGGTGGTAGGCACCCTATGTAGGGTAAGAGGTTATTCTTTTGAGTGAGGAGTAATAACAAGAATAGGCCCTGACTTAAGTCTTAAAATGACTTGTATTAAAAAAAATAATTAGAACAGGTCTTGGCCATGACAGATCAAAGCCAAATTCCTTTCTCCTTTCCCCAGTATTAAAGATCTATGAACAGAAGCAACAAATATTAGTAGCAGAATAAGTACTTTGAGTTCCAGAGCATTGGGCTAGGGCTAGTGATATTTAAATTGTTCCTATTTCAGGTCATAATCAGTTATAGATAATGTAGTAGAGCCAAAGGCCCAGTTTGGATAGGGCTGCAGAGGACAGGACTCACAGAATGCATGTGTCTGCTTCTCTGCAGAGTAGACGTAAAAATGGATCTTTTATTGGCTTTTTCTGTGCATAATTCCCTATTGTAAACCCACTAGGTGGTTAAAGATGCTGAATGTCTGGTCAGTTACGCTGTGAGTCTTTGGCTAGAGTAAATGTTTGAGAAATATTGTGCACAGGTGTATCATATTCAATAGACACTCTTGAGTAAAGGCCCGATGAGGGCCAAGGAGTGAATCACTTTTTGCATTCGTTGGTGCTAACAGGGAAGAGTAAAGGATGTTGGCTTAAAAGGCAAGAAGTTCCTTAACAACTGGTTAGAGGAAGTCAGATGTATTTATTTTCTTATTGAAAAAAAAAAAAAGAATAGAAAAAACAATAGCCCAGAGGGATGAGCCAGGGGAACGATATTCTGTGCTGTTTGGAAGTGGAAGATGCAGACTCCTGGGCTTCTGAGCCGTGGAAACCCCCAGGGTCGTCCCTGCTGAATGGCTCTGGCATCGGCAAATCTCAATTAACAGGATTTATTTCTTATTTACACTTTCCTTTGGTTTTATACATTCACGTCTGGATTTTCTCAGTGATGAAATTTTGCAGTGGAGACTATTTATAACAGTGCTCAACCCGGCTTGCCAGAGAAGCCTGAAAATACTGCTTTAGGCATGTTGCTAATGCTTCCTGTGTTTCTTCAAACTAAACATGATATCCGTTTTGTTCTTGACATTTATAACCCTCGCATGATGGGCCTTCTCTGTAACCAGATCGGGGTAGGACCATGGATAGGGAAATAAGGGAGAATAAATTAATGAGCTTCCCTAAATGTATGTTCTGGTGAGCTTTGTCTTCCTGACTACTAATTCTTCCTTTCTCGTAGTAATTAATGCTTCATGAGGTGTATAAATTCTTCTGTGAAAATTGTCCTGTGAGCCAGCTTGAGTCGGTTGCACTTGACTTTGTAAAAAATAAAAATGATGCTTCGGTGAAAATATTGGTAAACCCTGCAGGACTATAGAAATGTAAGGGATGCAAAAGTAATGTCAGGGGAGGCTGGACTACTTTAAAATAAAATATTAAGAAGATCAATTGGGATATATTTGCCACTACTGGAAAATATTTTAAACATAGGACTTCAGTTAATTCCTAAAAAAGGGCACTGAAAATTCTAAATAATGAAAGCACTTTTGAAATGACCACCGAGCCTCTGGTAGTGACTTTATGTGTGTGTATTGGTGTCAATCCATCAGATATTAGTAAAGAAAAATACCAGTCTGGCTATTGCATACCTAGATATACACATATATAAATGCACTCTAGGGGCGCCTGGGTGGCTCAGTTGGTTAAGCGACTGCCTTCAGCTCAGGTCATGATCCTGGAGTCCCAGGATCGAGTCCCGCATCGGGCTCCCTGCTCGGCAGGGAGTCTGCTTCTCCCTCTGACCCTCCCCCTCTCATGCTCTCTCTCTCTCTCTCATTCTCTCTCTCAAATAAATAAATAAAATCTTTAAAAAAAAAATGCACTCTAAACTTTATAATATAGCACTATGGTTACTTAAAATCTCACATGAAAATCATGTGTCTTCCAAATATTCTGAAATTTACTAACCGATTCTTGTCCCATATAAAACTCCACTTTATAACAGTCCCTAAAAGTAGATACTGTCTAAATGCTGATTATTACACCTATTTTACAACAGAAGTAGCCCAAATAAAGTGCCCGAGATTTTCTTAGACAACCCGCAGTGGGAGCTTTCAATGCCAAAGAGTGTGCTAAGGTTGGTGCGGTCCCATACAAAGATCCCAGGATTGCACTGTGCCGCTCCTGGTCTTTGGGATCTAGATATAGATCTTTCCCAGAAAGCCAGAGAGTCAAAAACAGTGACAGGAGGGATACCTGCTCATCTTCTCCCTCTCAGAGAATTTTCAGGATTGCCTTCCCGGCAGGAAATATTATTGATACGTAAAATTCTGGTTTGCTACCTGCTCACCCTGTGCCAGTTTCTGTGCTAAGTCCTTTGCATACATTATCTCCTAAGACAGAAAATAAATAGAAATGATGAGCACTCCAGGGAGCTGCAGGAGCATCAATATGAATGTATCGAAAGGTTTAAGAAAAAAAAAAAAAAAAAACAGAATCAAGATTTTGGAAGCATAAAAGAATTGAAGAATTGGAGGCCACCTACGCTATCATCAAAATGGCTCGGGGCTTTTTATTTGCAAAAGCAGATGATCAGCCTGTGAGCCATGGCTTGCCGAAACTTGATCTAGATTATTCCTTAATGATAGCAAGTGAGAATATTAATGCTCGTAAGTAATTTTAATAATGTGATGACAATTTCATAATGAGATATGTATTTCATATTTAGTACCTATTTATATTTATTTATAAATAAAACTTATTTATATTTATTTACATATAAAATGTATTTTATACTTATATACTGGGTACACTAAATTTTAAACATAATCAATATAGGCAATAGATTTGAGTGTTAACCTTGCACGGCCACTGGAAACGGAACGTATTAGAATTTACCATTATGAAACCAAAAGTGAAGCTCTGTGGTGTTTGTCACATGTTCCTGCAACCGTATTATGGAGGAGAGCCCTTTGCAGTGAAACAGGTTAGTTTTTTGAGGACTAGAGATACTAATGAGGGTGTCAGAACTGCCCTTACTTGAGACTCGGGAATACAAAGCTAAAAGACCACATAATTCCCTGTTTTGTTTTACTCTGACTTCCTCTTATGTGTATGTGTGTGTGTTGCATTTACGAAATAAACACAAATACACACAGTATTTTAGAAGAAAAGATTCTCTTTTTTTAGAGAGAGAGAGTGCACGCACGAGACAGGAGTGGGTGGGGGAGGAAGAGGGAGAGAGAGAGAATTCCAAGCTCCCCGTCCAGCACAAGCCCAACCCAGGGCTCAATCTCACCACCCTTAGATCATGACCTGAGCCAAATCAAGAGTCAGTCGCTTAACCGACTGAACACCCCAAGTACCCCTAGAAGAAAGCCTTTTAAGAGTTATATAAATTAAGATAAGTTCCTGCTGCGAGGCTAGGATTAGTTGATAAAAAAGCACTCACTTCTGTGTTTAGGAGTTTTTACATTTGTAAAATGTTTTGTTTCAAGAATACAGTTGTTTGGAAGTTTTTTATTTCTAATTCTGATTTTATTGTAATAGGTTTCAGCACATCTATCCCTAACAACTGTAAGCTTACGGGTAGTGCTGTTTGGGAGGTCCTCTCCCCCATGGCTTCCCACTCACTCCATCATTACCCAGCTCAGAGACAGACGGCTCATCCACCCAAGACACTCTCTCATTTACCAGACCCAGTTTTCTGGTTTTATCCACCTGCTGAGTCAATTAGGCTTAATTGTTTCTTTCACTGCCTTGCCTCAGACTCCTGGGAGATGCTCTGTTTTTCAGTATGGTTTAGCTCTCTTTGGTAAAATAACAACCACAAGGTAAAACAGAAAGTTTGAATCAACTCTTTTTAATTCTCCATCTCGACATGAATAGAGAGTCTGGCAGCAGCATCATGAAGGGCCGATCTTAATAAAATGACTTCAGTTTAAGATTCGGGCTGGAGTGAACCAGACAACACAAAAAATTCACTAGGTAGAAATCAGTCACATGTTTTAAAAAAGGATAAACTAAATTTATATTGATAAACAACTGCGAGCTTGTAAAGTGCTTTTTACAAACACCAATGCTTTTAGTCTTCTTGGTAACTTTGTGAAAGAAGTGTTACTATCTCGTGTTAACAAGAGAAGAAGAAAATGGTAAGGTGATTTGAAGAAGTTGTGGAATTAGCAATTGGTCAAAGAATAGAACTAAGATCGAAATCGTCTGAATCTAAATGAATACTCCTTGTACTTCCACAACTATTTCTAAAATATCTTCAGCCTAGCCTTGTGTCATGTGTGATATTTTGCAATAAACTTAGAATGGAGTTCAGTTGGTGTTCTCTATTTACCCAGACTTGCCCCTCGGATACAAGAATCTTGACTTTTATCACATAGTAACCACCTATTTCCTAGGTGGCACCTGGATGTACCATTTAACTCGGGGCTTTATGTAGAAGTTGAGCAAATCAGCCTATGACACAAATTCACAGAAATATGGTGGCACCTTTCAGAAGGGGACCCTGAGACTTACTCAGGCCAGGTCTAACCATTCTTTTGTGTTCCCTGAGCCCCAGAATTGTCTGATATAAAGTAAAGATCATAATAATTCACTGGGGATGCCATAAAGATGATCAGAGTAAAGTATATAAATGAGCAGCACTGTGTAGCTGTTAAAAAATTATTAATAATACTATAACATTTTGCTTGCTGCTCATTTCAATTTTCAGGAAGGCTTTGAAAGCAAGTCTAGGGTTCTGCTTCTGAAGGCATTCTCAGAAAGACTTGCTGGTGTGGCGATGGCAACAGGCTTTCTTCTGATCCAGTGTGCTCCTCTCCCTTCCTCTGCATCTTGGTCTTCTGATCTTTTGTCCTTGATTGTCCTAGCACCTAGCTCACACTCCCTGAAATCTGAGGTCTAAGTACTTATTTCATAGAATGACCACAACTGTAAATTCTCAGTGTTTGAAGTGCTGGAGTTTTGTCAAGGTGTTCCTGAGGATGCTCTGGATCCCTGTACCCATGATGCCCTGTTTAATGCTGGCTGTTGACTGCAAATGTGTTTACTAGTCCACGAATGGCTCTGATGGTTTGCCTCTAATTGTCTTCCCTGAACCTGTATTATCCATTCTATGTTGTTAGATTCGTGGGTTGTCATCATCCCCAAATTAGATGGAAATTTTTTATTGATTTTAACACTTATGAAGACCCCTCCCTAACATAAGTTCCTATTTTTTAAGATTTTATTCATTTATTTGAGAGAGTGAGAGAGAGACAGAGCGAGCACAAGTGGGGTGAGGGTCAGAGAGAGAAGTAGACTCCCCATTGAGCAGGGAGCCCAATGCAGGACTCGATCCCAGGACCCTGGAATCATGACCTGAGCCAAAGGCAGATGTTTAACGACTGAGTCATCCAGGCACCCCCCGATATACATTCTACAAAGGATTGAACAGAAACATGCATAGCATGGTATTTTCTAGAAATGCACATATGGAACACTTTGATCGTTCCACACCCTGCCTAGATTTAGCGGTCTTTTACACGAGTCTGAAGAAATTCTAGCCTAAGTTGAGGATAATGAATTAATTACTACAGAGTCCTCTGGGTACATTCTGTTTTGATAGAACTCTCTCCTTCTGTTGCTTTTTATTATATATCAAGACCTCTTATAGTACTTCATGTACTATACTCAATTAGTTCCCAAACTTAAATTTTGTATTTATTTTGCATTTCTTATATAAATCAAATCTTCCTAGGGATAAAGTATTTTTAACTTACTCTGTTTATTGGTATATACACATAAGTATCAAACATATCACCCTAAAATGCATTATTTGATTCCTATCCTTATGGACATGATTAATTTATATTTCTCTGTTGATCTTTTCAAATGAAGTCTGAATTAAATAATATTATGTTCCTCTGATCTTTCTCATTGCCTTCCTTTGGTTTTGAGAGATCTACCCTCATATACTTAATTACTATACCTCACTCAGAAAAGCAAGGCTAAATTATATTGTTACATCCCTTCACAAATGCTGTATTAAAAAGAAAAGTGAAAATAAAATATTTCTGTATTAGACAACTCTGGGGAGGTAGGTGTGGAAGAGTTTCAAACTGTGATATGATTAGGATTCCCTTCTTTCTTTCTTTCTTTTTTTTTTTTTAAGTTTCAGTATTTAGAACTCATAACATGGTCTGCAGATCGTTAATACTAATTTCATCACTAACGCCATTGCATCAGTATTTAAGGAGAGCAGTAATGTTCATAATGATATAATGAAGCATATATACCAATGTGTTAAGAATGACCCTAACACGCAATTGAACACCAAAGCAATAATCTAAAAGCAAGTGAAAGAAAGACTTTATCAATGAATCCTTGGTCTTCCCGTGCTATAGAGGAGAAAGGAGGATTCAGTGTGAAAGTAAAAGTAACTTTCTTCCAACTGAATCGTAAAAACTGATTGAGGAAGCAACCCAACAGAATTCTGTGTCCTGGAACACAAAGAATCTTTGTACAGGGCTGGCCGGGCATCCCAAGAACAGCAGGGCATCAGTAAGCCAAATATTCCCCAACTGACAAGAAGCCATTGGGATTTTGTGTTAATTTCTGATTTTCTGGGACGAAAAAGCATCAGTCACCTTTGAAGGCAGGAATTCACCATCATAAAACCCAACTGCAAGTCTTGTGTGGGCAATTCTTGATCATCAGCCAGCTCTAGAAATGAGGCTGGCCCACATGCCATTAAATGGTAATGTTCTATAGGCCAGCAAGGTACAGGATGGAGTAATTTAAGAAAAAAAGTTCTTACTCTATTTACCATCAGTGAAAGATTTAAAGTCTACTATTCACTGGATGTGTCAAGACTAGCCATGCATCACATTCGCAAGTCAGATGAGGAAATCCTATTATCCCAAATTAAGAAATGGGGACATCAAATCTCAGGATGCCTGATATGCTTACCAGGGACACTATAGCCCATCAGAATTGACCTACCTGGATCCAAAGCCACATCTTTCTGATCCCAAACCTCAAACTCATTCAATTCAGGTGCACACTCTTTCATAGACACTTCTTTATGGTTTCTTTCCTAGTCCTATACATCCTATATTTTTACACTTTCTTTACTATGAAAATATTTATTAAGAGAAATTTTTAATATTAGAACATTTTTAATAGTTTTCCCAGTGCATGTTCTTCAAAGATGCATGCAACTGCTCATAATAGTCCCTAATCACCTAAAGAAGTGTTTTTACATTTAGTTAAAAACCCTGCTTTCTTTCAGTGATCCTGATTGTACAATATAGTTCAATGGTTTTTTTAATGTTTTTTATTAACATATAATGTATTATTTGTTTCCAGAGTACAGGTCTGTGATTCATCAGTCTTACACAATTCACAGCACTCACCATAGCACATACCTTCCCCAATGTCTATCACCCAGCCACCCCATCCCTCCCACCCCCCACCACTCCAGCAACCGTCAGTTTGTTTCCTGAGATTAAGAGTCTCTTATGGTTTGCCTCCCTCTCTGGTTTCGTATTGTTTCATTTTTCCCTCCCTTTCCCTATAGTTCTATATTTTAACATAACCCAAATAGCTTACTGTCTCCCCAAATAAGTTCAATAACCTTAATAGATTGGAAGCTGCAGGTAAAAAAGAAAAAAATTTCTTGTCATTGTATTGATTGTATGTTGTAAAAATCTTAAATGATTAGGAAGTAAACGTAGTAAAATCATCCCGAGATTAATAAAGCATCTTTGTTGACATTTAGTGTTAGAATATCAAATTAGTTAAATACGTTGCCAAGCAGCAACATTACAGTAGCCCTGGAGAACAGCACAGGGAAAAAAATCTTAAGAAATATTGGCATAACTCAATTGAAACAAAAAGAATACTACTTTTTTTTTCCCTATATAGGCCATTTTATATATGGAGTTTATTTATATATTGTATTTAATTTTTTCAGTGTTAAAATTAAATATGGATATTGTTTTTCCATTAACAACTATATATTGCCTAAAACTGAGGTGAATATTGCATAAAATTGAAAACTTTGCGGGTTTTAATAGGAATCAAATATTGAAATGTATGTGCAAGAACTGCTATGATTTTTGGATACTTCCCCTTATGATAGTTAAGATATAATTGACTTCTAATATTTTTTTTTTCAAGTTTTTATTTAACTATTTTATTTATTTATTTATTTATTTTATTTAGTTAACATACAGTGTAATATTAGTTTCAGGTGTACAGTACAGTAATTCAACACTTCCGTACAACACCCAGTGCTCATCACAACAACTGCACTCCTTCATCCCCATCACCTATTTCCCCCATTCCCTCAACCTCCTCCCTTCTGGTGACCATCAGTTTGTTCTCTAGAGTTAATAGTCTGTTTCTTGGTTTGCCTCTCTCTCTCTCTTTTTTCTTTCCCTTTGTTCACTTGCGTTGTTTCTTAAATTCTACATATAAGTGAAACCATATGGTATTTGTCTTTCTCTGACTTATTTCACTTATCATTATACTCTCTAGCTCCACCCACTTAATTGTAAATGGCAAGATTTCATTCTTTTTTATGGCTTAATAATATTCTATTGTGTATATATGCCACATCTTCTTTATCCATTCATCTGTCAATGGACACTTGGGTTGCTTCCATAATTTGGCTATTATGGATAATGGTGCTATAAACATCAGGGTGTTATGTATCCCTTTGAATTTTTGTATTTTTGGTTATTCTTGGCTGCAGGTTTTTCCCTTTCAGTACTTTGTATATATCATACCACTCCCTTCTGGCTTGCCAAGTTTCTGTTAAGAAATCCCCAGCTACCTTTATGGTTTTCCCTTGTAAGTTAAGGCCTGTTATCCTGCTGTTTTTAAGATTTTCCTTTATCACTATATTTTTCAAATTTCATTATGATATGTCTTGGTGTTGGCTTTTGTTGATTTTGATAGGATTTCTCTGTGCCTACTGGATCTGGATATCTGATTACTTCCCCAGATTAGGGAAAATTTCAGCTATTATTTCTTCAAATAAATTTTCTGCTCCCTTTTCTCTCTCTTCTTCTTTGGGAAGCCTATGATATGAATGATATATTTGTTGGAGTCACTGAGTTCCCTAAGTCATTCTCCTGTTGCATAATTTTTCTTTCTCTCTTTTGCTCATCTTTATTGCTTTCCATTACTTTGTCTTCTCGGTCACTAATTCATTCCTCTGCTTCTTCCAGCCTGCTGGTCATTGAATCAAACCTGTTTCCAATCTCGTTTATTTCATTCTTCATCTCTGATTGATTCTTTATCTCTTTTTTATCTCTGTGTAAGAGTCTCACTGATTTCTCCTATTCTTTCCTCAATCCCAGTGAGTATCCTTATGATTGTTGCTTTAAATTCTCCATCAGGCATATTACTTATATCTGTTTTTCTTAGATGTCTGCTTGTGGCCTTATCATAGTTTCAAATTATCCAACAAGTTATCTTGGCACCTATTATGCATGCGTTGCGCCACACACCTGTTAGGGAATACATCCACATACAATATGCTGCCTGTCCTCAAGACACCTTCAGCCAGATCAGAAGCAAATAGGCATTACAATGTAGTTGGAAAAAGCAGGACCTCGACCAGGAGCTCCATGTTAGCCCTTGTTCAGTTATGTGTCTGAATTGAATTTCAGAATCTTGCTGAATCTTTTCAATAGGCAGATTGAGAATAGTAATGAAGGTTCACTACATTGCTATGAGAATGGACTGAGGAAATGTGTCAATATTTCATATGTTATGCTATGTTTAGACATGATTTCAATAATTCTGTCACATGGGGTTTTGTTCTTATGGGTGGATCTTCTGTTAAATAAAGATAGAAGCAAAATTTATTTTTATTGCAGCATGGTTGTGAAGTAAACAGTAACAAATACAAATTTCTTAAGCTAATAAATAATTTTAGTTCTGGTATTCAAGTTTTTTGAATACTTTTATGTGTCTGTCTTTGAGCATTATTATTAAAATGATTCCTAAGTTGTTGGCTTTAAAATTTCCTGTCAGGAGGAGGTGGATGGAGCATCATCTGCCACAAAAAGATCTACCTATTGACTTTCTAGTATATTTCCAAACCTTTTCTGCTCTTTCCAGCTGAAGAACAGATGCCAGATGATTGCTAAACAACATCATAAGATTAGAGCAACAGAAGAGCACAAACAAGGTCTAGTAAATAACACAGCAATATTTTTCAATTACAATTGTTCCATAGTAATATGAATCCCAAAAGTTAAATGAATCCTTAAGTTTCTGTCTTAGAAAATTCCAGGTGAAATAATCTTCCAGAACATTCGTAGAAAATTATATATATTTAAATACTCTAATATTAATATTTTGATCACAAAAATATTACTAATCATTCCACATTAAGGAAGATAATTTATATTCTAGATATTTTGCACTTTGTTTTATATGTTTGGTTTTATTTGTTTCATTTATTAAATTTTCCATACATGTATTTTATATTGATCATACATGAATTGAGGTTAAAATAAACATTCATCTCATAAAAATATGTCTGTCTGATAGTTAATGATGTTTTTAAAAGACAGTTTCTTGATAAATTCTTAGAAGAACTGATTAGTATTCTAATCTCAAGAAGGAAAAGGAATCCTTAAGTTCTTGGCCTTTCTTGGTTGAGGGATGCCTCTCCCCATATCCATCCCCACATCTGTATTTACTTTTTAATCTTCATTCATTTGTTTATTATTTCTGTGTCTAGTTATGATAAAACTAGTGTCTGCACTGGAGAGTATTTTAATTACTCAAAAAGAACCATAGGGGGGAAAATGCTTTATTTTGCTGTAAGACTGTGCATACATTTTTTTTCTTTTTTTAACCTGAAAATTTCCTCACCCTGAGTCCCACCATTCCTAGCAATTAGGGTCACACTGAAAAATTTACACTCATGTGAAGACCAAGCTGTAGATAAGAATCCAGTCTTTGGAGTGAGAATACTTAGGTGCATAGTCTGTTAGTTTTACACATTGTATGTGTGCATGCCCTTGGGCTGCTTGAGCTTCTTTCCTCACCTGTAAAATTGAAATACAAAATTTTACTACTCTCACTGAATTTTGTGAGAGCAAGTAGGTGCTCAGTATTGGTCATCATCACTATCATCACCATCGCCATTGCCATGATTATTTTTGGCTACTCCAAGAGATACCTTTGGTAATTATGTTATTATAGCTTCAGTGCTACTGAAACCCCTGGTTTGGAAGTCAGACATTTAAGGTTCTATTCCTGTCTGTTTCCATATCCTGTTTATTCTTAAGCTCTGTATTCTTAACTTCCTAACCTTTTTGGATCTTAGTACTCTACCTCTAAATTATGGAATCAGATCACACAAATTCCTTCCTTTTCTTTTATTTGGTTTGTTTGAACCCCTTCTATTTTATAGATGGTATCTCAGTGGTATAGTCATGCAAAAAGAGACCTAATTCTGTTTCTACATAGAGTCTTAAACATTATTCTAAATGCACTGTGGACTTTCACCACTTGACATCCATTTCATATCACATGTCAGAGCAAAATCAATTCCCTTAAAGGCAGAGAACTTCTGGATAGAATCTGAAAGTTGTGGTGGAAGAACAGCAGCAGAGATGAAACTGAAGAGCACCACAAAGTGGTCATGCCTCTGTTGCTGGTTTTGAGGATACAGGAGGGGACCATGGGCAAAGGAACCAGAGTGGCCTCTCAGGACAGCATAATCCATAGCCATTAGCCATCAAGGAAACAGGAAATCAGTTATAGACCCCACAGCATTAAATTCTGCTAAAGACCTGCATGAGCCTGGGACACCCTCTCTCCCAGAGCCTCTAGTGAGAAATGCAGCCAGATAACACCCTGATTTTAGGCTGATGAGACCCATGTAAGATGTTTAACCTACAGAACAGTGAAATGATCAATGGTCTTGTTTTAAGCCACTGGGTTTGTTGTAATTGTCACAGCAGCATTAAAAAGTGAGCCCAAGGACAGTGTCACACATCTCCTTTCACACCCACTGAGCACAGCCTCTCTCTCATGTTAACACCTTGATTAAAAGGTGTTCATTGTTTAAGGAAATAAAACAACCTTCAGAAACATATGAAAGTAGAAATCAATAATTTTCAACAAAGGGAAAGTCATCTGTATCTCTCATATGTAGTTATCCCTCACCTAGAATGCTATGCTGGGAACTAGTGATATAGGTTAACTTTTACTTGGTTCCATTGAACTATGTGTCTATTTTTGTGCCAGTACCATACTGTTTTGGTTACTACAGCTTTGTGTTGTATCTTGAAATCTAGGATTGCAATACCTCCAGCTTTACTCTTATTTCCCAGCATTGCTTTGGCTCTTTGGCGTCTTCTGTAGTTCCATACAAATTCTAATATTATTTGGTTTAGTTTTGTGAAAAATGTTGTTGGCATTTTCATGGGGATTGCATTGAATTTGTAGATTACTTTCAATAATATGGACATTTTAACATTATCAATTCTAATATATGAGCACAGAATATACATTTGTTTGTGTCATCTTCAATTTCTTTCATCAGCATTTTATGGTTTTTGGAATACAGACAGGTCTTTCATTTCTCTGGTTAAGTTTATTCCTGGGTACTTTATTGATTTTGATTTTTTTTTTCTTTTTGCTACTCTGTTATTAGTGTATAGAAACACTATTGATTTCTTCACAGAATTCATGTATTACTTCTAAGTAGTTTCTGGTGGAGTCTTTAGTATATTCTATATGTAGTATCATGTCATCTGCAAATAGTGACAGTTTAATTTCTTCTTTACCAATACGGATGACTCATTTTATTTTCTTGTCTGATTGCCATTGGCTAGGTCTTCCAGTACTATGTTGAATAAAAGTGAGAGTGGTCATCCTTGTCTTGTTTCTGACTCTAGAGGAAAAGCTCTCAGTTTTTCAGCATTGAGGATGATGTTAGCTGTGGGCTTGCCATAGTGGACTTTATTATGTTGAGCTATGTTCTCTCTAACCCCATTTTGTTGAGAGTTTTTATCATGTATATAAGATGAATTTTCTCAAATGCTTTTTCTCCATCTGACATGATCATATGATTTTTATCTTTCATTTTGCTAATGTAGCTTATGATATTGATTGATTTGCAAATATTGACCCACCCTGCATCCCAGGAATGATTCCCGCTTGATTGTAGTGAATGATTTATTTCATGTATTGTTGAATTCGAAAAAATAGCAGATGTTGAGATGGGGAAGCAGTTATTCTTTGAGAGAAAATATTGACTGTATTATTGTGAATTTTACATTTTTAAAAGACAAGATAAGGAACCAACAGCCTGTACTGTCAACTACCCAGAGATTAAAGCAGATTTTGCATTGCTTCCAGATGTCCTATACAGCAAATGGTGTGGTTGGACAATGCCATTGACTCCATTGACCTTCCTGGGCCCCAGTTTTCTCTTTCAACAGTGAGAATTTTGATTACATATCCTTTTAGGTTTCTTATAGATTTGTGGATTATATTTGGCAAAAATAGATAATGATAAAACAGCTCTTTGGATAGATAGGTGTTTTTATTTAAAAAGAAAATCTTCTAAGTATTAATATACGATTTGTCAAATATTAATTCATAGACATTTGTGCCTTATAAATAATCCTCAGATAATAAATTATTTTAAAGTGTCACAAAGTTATGATTCAGAGTACAGTTTTGCCTAAAATGCCAAGAATAGTGAAACTGTGTTCTTTTGTCCCTTATGCAGGATTTTCTCACTTAATAAAAAATGCCTAATTATTAATTGTATTCATAGTAAATAGTAATAATTGTAACTTATTAATCATAGTGATAAAGATTCCTTCAGGTAAAGCTTTGGGCATTTAAAATTGGTGCCAGCCACCTTGTCAAGTACTTTATATGCATCATTTCATTTCATCTTATCTATAAACCCACGAGGTGTGTGATGCTATTATCCACATCTTAGTAACAAAGCTGAAATCAAGAGAGGTGAGAGGCATGGTCAAGGTCATAGAGAAAATTGATTTTGAACCAGATCTGTCCAATTATATAACCCAAGTTTTTAATCATTGTGCCTCAAAACCTCAAAAAGATATGACCTGTGATATCTTTGTTAGTATATTATTATAATAATCCTGTTGTATGCATCATCCTTTTCTTCGCATGAAATAATAATTTTAGCCACAAATCAACTTATTTACCTAATTTTCAGGCAAAAGGTGAGGGGATCAAACACATATATCAAAATTGCTAGAACAGACAGAACTAGCAAAAACAGGGAAATGAAGTGATCTTTAAATTACTTCTCCTTTCTCTATGAGGTAAGAAGTGCTTACATTTCCATTTGTTTTATTAGTTTCTTATTTATGATGTGCTAACACCAGGGGCAAACCCAGTAACATCAGTAAGGAGAACACTTCTTAGTGGTGGAAAGCTCCAGTGCCTTAGGTGAATAACTATTTGGGGATACCAAAACCATTCCCTCACACATGAGTGGTTGACTATAACTGGCAAACATCAATTCTCTTTTGCAGAGAAGAGCAGATCAACAGAGCAAATCAGAAAGGGCACTGAGCTCCTGAAATCCAAAGTATTTTCTATAGAAGGGACTCAAAAAAAAAAGAAAGGGAAGGAGGAAGGTAGAGAGGGAGGGAAGGAAGAAAGAAAAAAGAAAGAAGAAAGAAAGAAAGAAAGAAAGAAAGAAAGAAAGAAAGAAAGAAAGAAAAAGAAAGAAAGAGAAAATAAATAAATAAATAAATAAATAAATAGATTAATTAATTAATTAATTAATTTCGGGCGCCTGGGTGGCTCAGTTGGTTAAGCGACTGCCTTCGGCTCAGGTCATGGTCCCGGAGTCCTGGGATCGAGTCCCACATCGGGCTCCCGGCTCAGCAGGGAGCCTGCTTGTCCCTCTGACCCTCTCCCCTCTCATGCTGTTTCTCTCTCTCTCTCAAATAAATAAATAAAAAAAATCTTAAAAAAAAAAAAAAAGAAAGAAAGAAATTTCAGCATTCAGCATAAAGAACTAAGCTAAGTGCCAAGGCTCATAAGGGAATGAACCACAGGTAATGCATCTTTATTTATCTGATGTCTAACAGAGTTGTTGGTACTCAGCAGACTCCAAATAAGGATTCTTTGAAAGGGAAATATGGAGGCCCCTGGGTGGCTCAGTCAGTTAAGCATTTGCCTTCGGCTTGGGTCATGATCCCAGGGTCCTGGGATTGAGCCCCTCATCGGGCTCCCTGCTCAGTGAGGAGCCTGCTTCTCCCTCCCTCTCTGCTTTCTCCGTCTGCTCTCTCAAATAAAGAAAAAAATCTTTATGAAAGGAAAAATACAAAGCTTTGGCTTATTGTCTCCCTACACTTACATGTTTATATGGTGGTTTCTACCCTGTGTCTTCTTATTGGCTAGAGGCTTCTGTTTACTGTGTACAGTGGTACAGAGATCAGCAATGTGAGGCTTATCCTCACATTAAATGTATCTTTTAAGTCAATCCTCAAAGGCCTGTTGATTTCTCCAATCATTTCTTTTAAAAAATCTATTCATAATAATTGTTTTTAGATTTCAGTTGAATACCTATGTATATCTTAGTATCTGATGGATATAAGATACCTTTGCAAGGTGTGGAAGTAATAAAAAAAGTAACTAAGACAAATTATAGACCCAGTAAACTTGAATTTGAATGTAATGCCAACAGTCCTTCAAACTTGATGCTAGAATGCCCTCAAAGATCTCTGAGTACAGAGGAAGCAAAGGATAAGCAAGTAAATAATTATATAAAGGGCAAAATTAAAAAAAAAGAAAACAACAACCTTGAACATATGAGTGATGCCTCATTCAGCGTGGGTATTTGGAAATGATCTTCTAAAAAGATAATTATGTGTAGCTAGATGAATTAGTAGCAAAAGACACAGAAGCTTAAGGAAAATGCAGGTTGTAAGTGGTAGTAAGGCCTGTGGTGGTGGATGTGGGAAGGGAAGAATCACCCCAGAACTCACTGCAGAGTAAAAGCCAAGAACATGAGCCCCCAGACGCATGGTTACCTGGGGATGGGAAGCTGTGTGGCGGGGGCCCACTGACGTGCAGCGGGTGAGGAGGGCCCACGTAGCTGGCTGCTGCAGGAGCTCAGAGAGAGCTTCTGATATGAGCATCAGGGCACAGGCACTGTACAAAAAGAAATAATTAAGTCACAGAAGTGAACCGTGATTTTTATTTTCTAAGTCTCTACATTTGAAGATCTATTTTGTATCACCAAGACGGTCACCTATAATTTTTTAAAATGGTGTTTAAAAGTTTGATCTCATTTTATGTTTCATCCTTTTGGGACACTAGAGTAGACATCGGATGATTGTGGTCCTCAGTAAGCTAACAGCTTTTCTGGATCTATCAATTTAGCACATCTAAGCGATTCCCAACCAGTTATATCACTTTGCCAAATCCCCAACTTTTCTACAAATAAAAAGGTGTGGGGATTTATATTTCAGACTTAGTTTTTTAAAACAGCACTTCCTAAAACGTATTACTGATTTGTATTCATATTATACTTTCCCAAGAAGTCACTAATTAAAGAATCACTTTCTGCTTACCATATCTTCTGCTCTTAATCTTCAAAAATATTTTCTTACATAATATAAATTGAGTCTGATTCTCAAGCCCTATGGGAGAAATCAATATAACATTATTGAATCAATATGAAAATATAGGTAAATCATTAAATCGATATGATACATACCAATATCACTTTTATAGAATCTTTATTCCACTGTGTGTATAGACCTCTATAAACCGGACAGAAAGAGAGACTGAAGGGATAGGGAAGTTTTTTCAGTCAGGAGACCAGAATCTGCATTCATACCCTTAGTAGCCACCATTGGCTCAAAGGGGCACCTACAATATTTAACATTAATTTCTTTGGTTGCTTATTTATTCAATAAATAGATAGTAAATGCCTTATTATGCTTTAGCAAAGTTTTAGGAGATGGGGTGAGGGTGCCACACATTTCTCCACTTCCCTGACAGTGGATTACAGTGAGTTTTATATCACCAAGAAGTTTCCTTCTTTCTGATTGCCGTTCTTTTCATTCTTTTGTGAAGCCACTTCAGCCTTCCCTATAGATCTGTGATTGGAAGAGCTCTGTCTCATTGCTTTGGAAGGCTCTCTCCCTTTCTGTCCACAAAATGATTCTTTTCTGTGTTCTTACAACCTTGTTCCAGGCCCCCTGCACCGTGCAATATGGTGGAAGCTAGCACTGTACCTTTGTTGCATTTGGGGAGATAATCTACATGTTTCTTAGCCACGTGTGTGTGCATCTACATGCTTAGACATAAGTATTTACATAAAGACGTGGTGGGAGGGGCGCCTGGGTGGCTCCATTGGTTAAGCATCTGCCTTTGGCTCTGGTCATGATCCCAGGGGCCTGGGATTGGGAGCCTGCTTCTCCTCTCCCTCTGCCTGCTGCTCCCCCTGATTGTTCTCTCCCCCACCCTCTATTTCAAATAAATAAAATCTTAAAAAAATAAAAAGACTTGATGGGGAAAATTCTCTTAAAAATTAAGTGCTGTGAAGTTGGACAAGTCATATAATTTATTTAGAATCCATTTTTCTCACTTGTAAAATAAAGAATTAATTCTATTCACCACTGTGTACCCAATATCTACTCATTAAAACATAGTTGGCCCTTAGAAATGTGTTGAATGAATGATGATGGAATGATTAAGTTCACTCCCTTCCTTCCCTTCCATTTTCTTCCCAGTATTATAATTTTGAACACTAAGTATCCAGCAAATGCTTTTTGAACTGAACAGTGGTAAATTGAATTATACATCGAAACACTGAATAGTAAATTATCTTGAAAAAATTATCACTAGCCATCAATCATGGACAATCTGATGGTGTCCTCCTTCAGTGTTTTGTTCTATTTTGTTTTGAAAATCAATTGAAAACAATCTGACTTTCAGAAGGACTTACTACCTCTAAATTAGAGTCATGTGTTACTTAAACCCTTTGTTGGGCACATGCAGACAACCATCATTGTACCATTTAAATGGGTGAAAAATGTGCTTTTTTTTTAGTAAAATGGAAGAATGAATTAAAAAGAAAAGATAAAGATAAAATTTTCACAAAACACCCAGATTATTATACTTTCTCAGGCAAATCAAATTTAGGATAAATACTTAAGGAAAGAAATAAAAATTGATTGTCTTAAAGTTCTTCTCTGTATGTGTTGGAAGGTCTTCATGGGCCCCCAGGGGTGTGAACATTTGTCTTGGAAGTTGGAAGGTGGTGCTGTGCAATGTCTAAAGGAAACTGAAGACAAATTGTGTTCTTTAGAGTTCACATGATTTCACAGAAGTGAAAACTGATGCCTACACATTATGCACTAATCAAAAAGTTACTGAATGAAATAAAAATCAGTAGCTGAAGAGATCACCGGTTGAGGGAAATCCAGCACATCATGAATGTGAAAGCATTTGGCCATGTTTTTAAACTAGACTGAGATGCAGATGGGCTTTCAAGGTGGGTTGACTTGGAAGCAGAAAGCTGAGGGAGAATCGTATTATAATCAAGGAAACAGAAGGAGCTAACACAGACAAACAGGACACTTTGGGTGGGTGGTGAGGATATTGATCTCATTGAGAGAGAAGGTTTGTCTAGTCAGGACATGTGATGAATGAGATGGTGTAACATCGTGGAAGGCCTTGAATGACAGAGCTTTAGAGTTTGGGAGGAAAAGAGTGACATGAAAAAATATCTCTTCTTGAGAAAAATTAGTTTTTCATGTGTATAGAACATAGATTAGAAAGGAGAAAGCTCTGAAGGCAGACAGGACAGTTTGAGTGATGAGATCAGGCCAACAATGGGGACTTCCCCAATAATTTTGTAACTGAACTAATATGAGTTTATTTTTGGTGAGGGATAGATAGAAACCACAAGTGGAAGGATGCCTGGGTGGCTCAGTTGGTTAAGTATCTGACTTTGGTTCAGGTCATGATCCCCGGGTCCTGGGATCAAGTCCCACATTGAGCTCCATTCTCAGTGGGGAGTCTGCCTCTCCTCCCGCTGCCTCTCCCCTTGCTTGTGCTCTCTCGCTCTCTCTCTCAAATAAATAAATAAATAAAATGTTTAAAAGAATAAAACTACAGGTGGATTTGTTGCACAAAGTAAAATTATTTGCAGCAAATAAGGAGATCATGGGGGAAAACGTCTGAAGCTATGACTCCCTGAACAAGGGTTCCTTTTATTTAGGGTTAGGATGAATATTTAGAGAAGCTCTGTGTATCATATATAGAAATGGTCATAAGGTCCCGCACGCACCTTAAGGAAACACGCCTATACATACATACATTGTATGTTGTGTAAATGAGTCAGGCTCCTCCTTGGGCAGAGATTTTAGGATGATAATGAGGTAAATGTAACTATGGATCACTCCATGGGTCACTCCATGGTCCATCTGCACAGACGGGAGTTGGGGATTTAGCTCAAACTGGTCTGGGTGGTCAAGGCCACAGGGCAATCCTTATTGCCTGAGAGGTAGTTTCAGCTTCCTTCATGGGATGTAATGCCCATAGGGTCTTGCCTGAATTAAGAGATAAGCTGGAAAGAACTTAAGGGAAAATGTGGGGCAGAGGTCACTGGGTGCCAGCCATTGAGCAGTCAAGGTCAGGTCTTGGCATCTAGCTGGTGACAGTTTCAGTCATCATTGGGATAATTTATCAATGCCTACCTCGGGTGAATCCCTGTGTCACTTTCTCAAGTCATCCATCCAAGAACATTGTTAGTTTGGTGTTCCATCCATTTCGAACTGAGGAAATGGAGACTCCCAAAACATATTTAATGCCTGAATGTCAGGGGGAAATCCCATCTGAACCTAGTGGAAGCCTGAGTATGAGGCACTGTAAGTCTGAGCACATGCACGAATGTACAGCTTTGTCACAAAACATGGAGGGCTTATTGGGAAAAAAAAAATCAGTATATAGCTGTAGGATTTTATTTTTTTTTAAGATTTTATTTATTTGACAGAGAGAGACACAGCGAGAGAGGGAACACAAGCAGGGGGAGTGGGAGAGGGAGAAGCAGGCTTCCCGCGGAGCAGGGAGCCCAATGCGGGCCTCGATCCCAGGAACCTGGGATCATGACCTGAGCTGAAGGCAGATGCTTAACGACTGAGCCACCCAGGCGCCCCTATAGCTGTAGGATTTTAAAGAAAACGGTATGCAGTGAAAGAAATTGCCTTTAAATAACAATCGTAAGCAAAGACGTTTTTAAAGACAAATTTTTATTAGTAAGTTTTCATCAGGTATGTGGAGAGATACCATTTTCTGTTTTCTGCTATAATTGGGATTAGAAAACTGGATGGAGAAAGATAACGTTGGCGCTTTGGTACTACTTCAGAAGCTCCACCCTAATGCAGGAAGAGGACACTTCCAATGACAGGAGTAGCCATGAGGCACCTCGTGGGGTTTGGGAAGCCACGGATGGGACGGGAGAGAAGACATAGCTCATCCTCGTGTGCAGCTATCCCAAACTGATGTTCCCATTTAAAATCTAGTGCACATATAAAGTTTAAGAATCATTTTCTTAAAGTTAGGGAAGAAAAGATGTGTTAATATCACATTCAAAATTGTAGCTGGGGCAGCTCTCCTCATCGTTTTTGGCAGCGTTCTGAAGGGCAGTCTGTGGTTTGTACTTTTATCTGTATTTCTGCCTATTTCTCTACTGAAGTGATAGTCGCCCGGAATTCTGAGATTGGATTGTTGGAAAAGGTAAGCAGTGCTATAGTTTTGCACCATAGAACACGGTTTTATCAAAATCCTTCCAGCAGTGCCTTTCCAGTAATGGGGAGGATAGTCATGCTTTCAGCTGGCAAATGCCCCCAGGCTACTTCCCATCCAGAGACAAAATCACAGCCCCTAGAGTCCAGTGCACTTGGAATTGGTGGGTTTTCAAAGAAAATGGTGTGCAACGGGAGTGAAATGATTTCAGGATGAAAACACGATCTATTTAATGCTAATGTTCTCAAAGTAGCCTTGTCTGAGAACAGGCCAGTGTGTTGTGGAAGGTATAGAGTTCATGCGCTGACCTGAATGCGCCGTCCCGGAGATCAAAAAAGCAAGGAAAGAACAGAGGCAGGAAAAGATTGCTAACAAATATGTCGCTACTATTAGAACTGTTATTGCTACACGAGCTTGAATATGAAAATAGGTTAGGAACATGGGAATTATCTAAATCCACCAGACAAAAATCTTCTTTCTACTATTTTAGAGAACAGTAGGTTTCAATTGATATTTTTAGAGAGCAGCTTGGCTGGTTTCCAATTTGGGCAGAACAGTTAATTTGAAAAATTTCTACTCCCTGGAATGCTAATTGTCTTTTCAACTTAATACTCTTAAGAATACAGAGGATAACGTAAAATTATCTTCCATTTACTTGGATCCAAAGTTGTTAAAATTGTAAAAAAGGTAACACGTCAGAAAACTATTAATCCTATGGTTGCTCCTTTGTGCACGGATGCTAACCTCTAGATCCTAAATCTGTATATTTTGGTCTACTCCATGTTTTCAAAAGAATGGTCTCATACCCCACCCCAGTGTCATCATGAAGGACACATTTCTCTGAGGTCTGTACAGTATCATTAACTTTCTAAATTCTGTTACGTGCCTCTGAAAAATACATTGTCATTCTTTCATGATTTCCGTAGTGGATGTTCACAGAGAAAGCAAGAATAATGTGAAAATTCATATGGAGTTTATTACTTATATGGAGAGGAAGATCAGTTGACAATGCACACAGACTGTTGTCTGCTAGCAGCATAATTCACTGGCAGTTAGCAGCTGCTTCTTATAAAATTTAAATTAGAAACTAGACATTGATTTCCTATCAGTGTTTAATATTTTGACATGTCATAAGTGGCATGAAGAATATTATGATTTGTTAAAACTTAATATTTTAAAGAGCTCAGGGTTATGTGGTGATGGCTTAATCATGCATTCTATTTATTTTTGTTTATTTTCCTTCAAGAAAATATCTCAAGTGGAAATTAAACGATAATAATTTAATAATATTAATTCAACCCTTTTAAATAAAACTGTGTATTGTGAGAAACTATTGCATATGACTCTTGAAATGGTATTCCAGAACTATTACATTGCATGCTATCTAATTAATAATGTATTTGAATCAGAATTTGCCTGCAACACACATTATTATTCACATCTCAGCGACTATTAATCCTTTAAATTCAGTTGGTTAAAAAGGAGTCAAAGGGTAGAAAGAGTCAATTATTCAGAAAACAAAGAGCTGATGAGAGACTATATCTTCTCTTTCTATGGCACCTTACCCCATAGAAAAGTGATTGGCACATTGTAGTAATCATCAATAAATGATTGAGTAATTACGGAGCTACGACCATATCACTGTTATAAATAATGCAGCCTCTGATGTGACAGACCTACAGTGCAGACTATTAACCCTCTGGACACCCACACTGGGAAGGATTCTGGATGAAAGAGGAAATCTTGTGGTGATGGTAGGGATGAAATTGCCAGAGGGAAAGCAGAATTATTTTATATGTACAAAATGCGTAGAGCTCACCCTGGATTGTTTTTCCCTTGTCCAAAATAGTTTTCAAAAAGAAAACCCAGGATAAGAGTTTGGAATTCAGTTTTGCCCAATAATCCTTGAGCTATTAAGTGGATGGTTTATAATTTTTGTTTTATTTCCTGTATTAACGCCTTTGTCTCTGAAATTTGATGCTGAATTTGGTATTTATCTCTGTTCATGCAACTATTTTAGACTCGGGATGTAGCAGATGTGCTCAAGACGTCCCCTTGAGCATGTTTGGTAAACTGAAAGTCTGTCTTTACAGACAGCTTCTTTTTCTGCATCCTCGCCCTTCCGCCCACCACCCCAAGAGCCCGATATTGAGAAACATAAACCAGTCTAGACTTTAAAAATTATAACCTTACCTACAATGGTTCTATGGCAAAGGTATATAAATGAGATGCCTAATAAATATTATTAACTCCACTACATACCAAAGAAAGATCTTTTCTTAGTGTTAGTAAAAGGTGTAATTTAGATACATTTTTTGGCCTCATTTCAAAGAGCTCAGAGGAGTTGTGGCTGCAGGAGCTCTGAATTGAGTTGGAAGAAGCACAATAGTCTGTTCTGGAGATGCATCTGTGCCTTGAATAATGACCTTATTGATCAAGAAGGATTCATCCAGAGCAAAGATTGAGAGTCAATGTCCTATGCAAATGTAGGTGTGATCACTCAGACTCAAAGACATTAATATGTTCTTCATGTGTTGGTGGGACTATAAATTTTTGAAATGTGGGTCAATCACTTTTTTGAATCTACTTTTTTTGGAGATACATATGCTTACATGCATAAATTAAGACAACTCCAGTGTAAACCCAAAGCAATTTAAATAAATGACCCCTTAAGAAAAGTAACCGTTTGATGTAACATAAGAATGTATATAGTACCACAGAATTCAGGTAGAATTGATTTTATTAAATTACATTTTATATTTAAAATGAGTTATTGATTTGATTGTCTTTCCTCAGTGAAACTGCACATATCAGAAAACTGAGCAATCCTCTCAGTTCAGATTCTAAAATAGTAAAGCGGGTATTAGAACATAACAATACAGTAGCATAATCATGAATATGCAAGATATTTTTGTTCTCTAATGCTAGGTAGTGACAGTTTGCCTTTCAGATTTATTTCATTGTTATGATGTTTTAAAGGGAAATTGAGTTGAAAACACCAACCACTGTATTTGTAGCATATGAGACCTCTTTGATCTTAATCAGTATCCGGAGTCCTTATATATTATTTAAAAGCTGTAATTGAGGTTCCCATGTTAATTTGGGCTCCTTTCCCACTGAGAATCTTCTGATAATGAAATTTTATGTACTATTTTGCTATTTCACTTATTAGCAGAATTATTTAAAATGTTAAAACGAAACAAAACAAAAATCTGGAACTGGTCACATGCTTAGCTGTTAAAAATAATTCTGACCTAATTCATTACTGCAGAATAAATAATTGCTAGATCATTTGAATCAGAAAAGGATACCTAATTATTTTAATACAACAAGCTTATTCACTTCTGGATTTTAATGGTTAGATTTGCAAATATTACGTGATGAGTGGTTTATGGCAAAAGACAACCATTTTCCAACACCTTCACATATGAGTTTTCAAAGCCAGGGTCCGTGCTGGCTGGTAGAAATATATTGCAAACTGCATATACACTTTTAAAATTTAGGATCTGCATTAAAAAGTTAAACCGGTGGAATGTATTTTAATAATACATTTCATCAAATGTAATGTATCTCGAGTACCCGAGTATTACCATATCAACATGTAGTTCAATATAGAAATGATTAATGAAATAGATTCTATTATTTTGGTGCTGTTTCATGCTTACCACACCTTTCCTTGAGGAGAAGTTCTTCAAATGGTCCTGAGCCTGAGGACTTCTTTTTTTTTTTTTTAATTTTTTATTGTTATGTTAATCCCCATACATTACATCATTAGTTTTAGATATAGTGTTCCATGATTCATTGTTTGTGCATAACACCCAGTGCTCCATGCAGAACGTGCCCTCCTCAATACCCATCACCAGGCTAACCCATCCTCCCATCCCCCTCCCCTCTAGAACCCTCAGTTTGTTTTTCAGAGTCCATCGTCTCTCATGGTTCTTCTCCCCCTCCGATTCCCCCCCCTTCATTCTTCCCCTCCTGCTACATTCTTCTTCTTCTTTTTTTCTTTCTTAACATCTATTGCATTATTTGTTTCAGAGGTCCAGATCTGAGATTCAACAGTCTTGCACAATTCAGAGCGCTTACCAGAACACATACCCTCCCCAGTGTCCATCACCCAGTCACCCCATCCCTCTCACCCCGAGCCTGAGGACTTCTTGGTTGTTGTGTTCCAGAGGTCAGCTCCAGCTGGTGATCTCAGGCTCTGTATACATGGCGATGGGATTTTAAATGAATTTAAGTGTGGAAGATACTTTCACTGAATCACTGCATAAATTTACTTACAATCTGTTTATCCAGCACATATTTCTTGGATTCCTCGCCTTTCTGTTCTGAGTGAATTGATGACTGTGTGCCCAGGAGACCCTTCACCACCAGTTAAAGAGTAATGGAGTTGAGTTTTGATAGTAATAGCAGAAATTTTGTCTCAAAGAAGTTAATATGTTTATAAACAAGCCGATGAAGCTATTTCACTGTAACTTTTTTCTCCATATTTTCTGCAAGACAACCGTGAGCTGTATATAATCAAAATGATGGTTCTGTTCATGATCATTTCTTACTAATGCAACAGATCGTCTTTACTCTTATTTCCATGACCCAGTTTGCCAAAATGTTTTCCTCAAATTGAACAATTTTCATCACAAAATACATATCATTTGGGGTGAATTTGAAAAATACGGAAAAATTTTAAAAAAGAGACAAAATGATACTCATTATACCAACATTATCTATAAAATAATATTTGAGTGTATTCCTATCACTTTTCTTTTTTTCCATTTTTCCATATGTATGATTATTCTAGAAATAAGAATAGCACCCCTGCTTATCAATGATATATGGCTACATAAGGAGGGTGGGGGGACATCTTGTTTTTGGTCTTGTTGGTGGTTATGGTTTTGATAATAAGTGTATTCTTAGCTCCAAACTCATTGAGTCACATGCATTAAATATGTACAGCTTTTTATAGATCAATCACACCTCAATAAAGTAGTTTAAATATATATACATATGTATAAATTAATGTATATATAATATAAAATATATTATACATACTATATATATTATGTGTGTGTATATATATATATATATATATATATATATATAACATGGCTAAAACATGTTTAAATTTAAAACATGTTTATTTTTTGTGAAATTAATGGGTTTTAATTCTTACAGAGTTTTTTTTGTAAAATTTTATTATGTTATGTTAGTCACCATACAATATATCATTGGTTTTTGATGTGGTGATCCACGATCCATTGTTTTCATATAACACCCAGTGCTCCATGCACTACGTGCCCTCCTTAATACCCATCACTGGGCTAACCAATCCCCCCTACCCCCTCCCCTCTAAAACCCTGTTTGTTTCTCAGAGTCCATAGTCTCTCATAGTTCATCTCTCCCTCCAATTCCCCCCCATTTTTCCCTTCCTTCTCCTAATGTCCTCCATGCTATTCCTTATGTTCCACAAATAAGTGAAACCATATGATAATTGACTTTTTCTGCTTGACTTATTTCACTTAGCATAATCTCCTCCACTGCCATCCATGTTGATGTAAAAGTTGGGTATTCATCTTTTCTGATGGCTGAGTAATATTTCATTGTATATATGGACCACATCTTCTTTATCCATTCATCTGTTGAAGGGCATCTCGGCTCTTTCCACAGTTTGGCCTTTGCGGACATTGCTGCTATGAACATTGGGGTGCATATGGCCCTTCTTTTCACTACACCTGTGTCTTTGGGGTAAATACCCAGTAGTGCAATTGCTGGGTCATAGGGTAGCTCTATTTTTAAGTTTTTGAGGAACCTCCACACTGTTTTCCAAAGTGGCTGTACCAACTTGCATTCCCACCAACAGTGTAAGAGGGTTCCCCTTTCTCCACAACCTCTCCAACATTTATTGTTTCTTGCCCTGTCCATTTTTGCCATTCTAACTGGTGTAAGGTGGTATCTCAGTGTGGTTTTGATTTGGATTTCCCCGATGGCTAATGATGATGAACATTTTTTCATGTGTCTGTTAGCCATTTGTATGTCTTCTTCAGAGAAGTGTTGTTTCATATCTTATGCCCACTTTTTGACTTGATTATTTGTTTTTTGGGTGTTGAGTTTGAGAAGTTCTTTATAGATCTTGGATACCAGCCCTTTATCTGTAGTGCCATTTGCAAATATCTTCTCCCATTCTGTGGGTTGCCTCTTTGTTTTGTTGACTGTTTCCTTTGCTGTGCAGAAGCTTTTTATCTTGATGAAGTCCCAAAAGTTCATTTTTGCTTTTGTTTCACTAGCCTTTGGAGATGTATCTTGAAATAAGTTGCTGTGGGCGATGTCAAAGAGGTTACTGCCTATTTTCTCCTCTAGGATTTTGATGGATTCCCGTCTCACATTGAGGTCTTTCATCCACTTTGAGTTTATCTTTGTGAATGGTGTTAGAGAATGGTCGAGTTTCATTCTTCTGCATGTGGCTGTCCAATTTTCCCAGCACCATTGATTGAAGAGACTGTCTTTTTTCCATTGCATGTTTTTCCCTGCTTTGTCAAAGATTATTGGACCATAGAGTTGAAGGTCCATATCTGGGCTCTCTATTCTGTTCCATTGGTCTGTATGTCTGTTTTTGTGCCAGTACCATACTGTCTTGGTGATCACAGCTTTGTAATATAGCTTGAAATCGGGCAACGTGATGCCCCCAGCTTTGTTTTTCTTTTTCAACATTTCCTGGCAATTCGGGGTCTTTTCTGATTCCATACAAATTTTAGGATTGTTCGTTCTAGCACTTTGAAAAATGTCATTGGAATTTTGATCAGGATGGCATTGAAGGTATAGATTGCTCTGGGTAGCATAGACATTTTAACAATGTTTATTCTTCCGATCCATGAGCATGGATATTTTTCCATCTTTTTGTGTCTTCTTCAATTTCTTTCATGAGTGTTTTGTAGTTCCTAGAGTATAGATCCTTTACCTCTTTGGTTAGGTTTATTCCGAGGTATCTTATATTTTTGGTGCTATTGTAAGTGGAATCGTTTCTCTAATTTCTATTTCTACAGTTGCGTTGTTAGTGTATAAGAAAGCAACTGATTTCTGTGCATTGATTTTGTATCCTGCCACATTACTGAATTGCTGTATGAATTTTAGTAATTTGGGGGTGGAGTCTTTTGGGTTTTCCACATAAAGTATCATGTCATCTGCGAAAAGAGAGAGTTTGACTTCTTCTTTGCCAATTTGAATACCTTTTATTTCTTTTTGCTGTCTGATTGCTGTTGCTAGGACTTCTAGTACTATGTTGAACAATAGTGGCGAGAGTGGGCATCCTTGACGTGTTCCTGATCTTAAGGGAAAGGCTCTCAGCTCTTCCCCATTGAGGATGATATTCGCTTACAGAGCTTTAAGTATCGCTCAGTAACAAACCAGCCACATAGGAAATGTCATTGACTTTTACAGCCACAGAACCATCATAAACTAAGCTGAGAATCTAAATCTCACTTGCCTCCCAGACATATGTCCTCATTCACCTTCATTGGAGTTCACTTAGGAAATCAGCCCAGAAGCTTGTAAAGGACTAGACGGATTATCTTCACATGTCAAGGACAATTATGTTTGTCATTCACTTACCAACAACAACAACAACAAAAAAACCCACCCTAAATGTAATCAATGTAAAAATAGACGATATTTACATTTTTAAAGTGGTTTATGTTTTACTGAGTGGGCTCACATAGGTCATGGCATTGGATTCCCCCCCACCCAGGGTTGTGTGTGTGAGCCAGCAAGACAAGCAGATACAGGTTGCACTCCATGGATGCTGTGATGCTCGTCCATGTTGCCCTTGAGGTGATATTGCTGGTGCTAGGGGCTCTGGAGGAGAAGCCCCTCCAGGATTTGTCAAAGCCTGAAGGGAGCTGCCCCCCTTTCTATCAGGGCCCCTCCTGAGGGCAGTTAGTATCTGAGGACTGGGTAATGGTGGGCATTAAGAGATCTCTACCCCTTGCCTCCTGTTAAGACAACTCTAAAGGGTTGATCTCAGCTCCTAAGGGCAAGGCTTATGGTACTTCATGGGTCCACCTCCCTCACTCTTCTTACAGATGTGCTCTCAACAGCATATCTGGATAACTCTCCTGCACTCCACTTCCATGTCAGCTTCCTAGGGAACCTGATCTCAGATGTCATTTACAAAGTCCTATCATAACATTAACGCCACTAAGGACTATACCCTCCACCTCCTGCCAAGGGAGTCTCCCTCATCACTGACGGTTTTGCTTTCTCACAACTTCCTTCTAGAAACCCCCACTGACCTGCACAGTCTGACCTGATTGATCTCTTCCTTCTCAGAAATCCTTGTTGGCTTGGGTATCTCCTAGAGCCCCTCTGTGCCACCAGCTGTTCTAAAAACTCTACAACTCTGCCCACTGTTTCAGGATGTGATGCAACTTTAAAATGAAACACATGATAGAGAAAAATTATAAAAACAATATATAAGTAGCATAAAAGGTCAGGGCCAGGGAAATATAAATAAGAATCAAAAGGCAAGGCTAGGTGAACAAAAGTTATAAATAAATAAATAAATAAATAAATAAATAAATAAATAAATAAATAACATACAGCATGGCAATTGTAGCTAATAATACCATATTGTATATTTGATAATTGTTAATGAGTAGATCTTAAAAGTTCTCATCACAAGAAAAAAATAGGACAAAAAAATGGCAAAGTTAAGGAACAGCTTACAAATATGTTTCATCAAGGAAGAGGAGAGCAATGCAAGAGCTGGGCAGCTCTTACTATGGTGGGGGGGAACCCACAAACAAAAAGCAAAATCTCCATTCCTCAGCTCCTCAGTGTTGGCAAATATTTCCTTTGCTTTGTTGTGACAGAACTTTCTCACCTGAGGCTTTACATAAGTGGCACTGAGAGAGGGAAAGAAAAATATCCTCAAGAATATTTGTATAGTAAATCCTGTATTGAGCTTCATATTGCTTTTTATTAAAAAAAATTGTGATGTGTTCTTAATAAAAGCTGAAGAAAGACATGGAGTCAACTCAGTGGAGACACGATCTTTTGGGCGGTTTATCAAACGTAGCATATCTGGAACAGCACGGGACTGCAGATGGCATCCATGCACACCCCCCACTGCCTCCCACCACATGCCTAGCCCGGCAGCTCATCATGGCTTTGAAGCCGAATAAGCTGGTAAAACTTCACATTCTTCAGGTGTCATTTCCCTTACTTTGTGATAATCATACATGTTATACAGTTTTCATGACTATGGAATGATCCAAGGCTGAGTTAGTGCCTAGGTAACCCACAGGAGGAATTTAACACATGATAGTTATTATGATAATGAATCATGTGATTTTGGTCTCACCTCTTATCCTGCAAAGACCTGGATGGCCAACATGTACAATTGTTTTCTCAGAGGAGAATCTGAATTTTAAAAGCTAAACTAATATTAATAAATAATCCCGCCATGTATATAGAAGAGAAATCCAGCTCTTTCCACCTGTTCTCACTACTGATGTAAGCTATGTTTCACCCACCTCTTTGCCCCACATGTTTCCCTTACTTGTTTTACTTTGTTACACAACATACATTCACTCATATAGTATATGAATAAGCCACTAGCAAAAATCTAACTGTATTCTATATTTTCACTGTCCCAGGCACCAGCTCATGTGTTTGAAATAATTTTGCTGTTTTTGCTGTTGTTTAAAGTCAGTCTTTGAAGCTGTTTCCACAGGGAAGACGGTTCAGACGATCGAGTCTGCCTTAAAGCTGAAAACTGACGTCCATCTCTTCGTTAATCACCATGTTCTATCTAGTCCAAGCTCTTCCATTATCCAATCAGCATTTTGAAATAGACCTCAAATGTCCAACATGATCCTCAGGAAGTAGCTACATTTCTTTTGCCGGTGACCTTCAACTCTGAAAGAAATACAAAGCCATAGAGTTAAAACAAGAAATAGGCTCTCTAGCTTCTATTTTCCTGGACCTCCTGGGCTCACTCAAAACTGGAGGAAAACCCATAGTAAACCAGAGAGAAGGTATATGCAAAAAGAAGTTTAGAGCATCTGTTACATCTTCAACAATATCCTATATGTCTCACTGGAATAGACTGGAATAGTAATAGGCATGCGTGGATAAGAGATATCATTTCCTTTTATATGCAATTAGTTTTCTCCACAAATAATGTTTTAGCTCTAGAAGACTAAAACTTCACACTTTCTCACTATTATTTGCCAGCTTGATATGGCAAGGCAAGAGCCTGTGGACACTTATAAAAATATGGCTAGTATGCCTGAATTGATGAGTTTGGGTTTCTTTGGAAATCTTCTCAACTTTACACCAAGAAGATATGGTTCTATATTTAGCTATTTTTATTTAACCCAATGCATAGTTATGTTGCTCAGATATTATACTAGGTGCTAAATATATTAACGATTTTATTTTTAAGAAATGTGCTTGCAGTTATTGGATTGCTTTGTAAAGTTGAATTGATAGGGAAGAAAATCTGTGTACTGTGCATGCCTATTAAGAAAAACAATTGTGCTTTTTCTAAACATATGTTGGGAATAAGTTCTTAGTTTCCAATAAATAGGTGATTCAGCATTTTGATTTATGTATTATTTCATCAATTAAATCAATAATAGTCATTGTGTTCTCTTAAATACGAACAATGGGAATCCATCGAAAAGTTTGATTAGATTGATAACGTATGAGAACAGTGTTTTAGGTAATGTTGTATAGAGTACACTAGAAAGAAGAGTGCCGAAGTTTGGGGAGTCAGTCATGAGTTAGTCACCCTGGTCCAGGTTGACGTTTCTTAACCTAGGAGTGACTTAATCTTAGTTGTAAGAAGGCATTAAGAATAGAAATAACCAAATAGGTGTCAAAGACATTTTGAAGGAAAATCCAAATGAACATAACATGTCATTTTACCTACAAAACACCTAAGCAAGAGTCAAAATGGTGTGAAGCTTTAACTGAAGACAATCAGAAAAATAATAATGCATTTGATAGACTTGAATGGCAGGTTTTTGACACTTTCAGAGATGTGACAATAGAAGTGACAGTAGAACATCCAAAAGTCCTATCCAACAGGAAATGAGGATAGATATATAACAGCAGGGTAACAACAATTTGGATGTTAATCAAATAAACATAAGAGCTGAAGTCATCAGAACCAAGTTTTCTAGGAGAATGTAAGACCTTGGGGGTTGTCCTTGATTACAGCAGAGGGAAAGAAATAATATCCACAAAGGAAAAGTCAAAACACGATAGAGTGTCATGTGACATAAGGAAGACGAGATTGGGCACGTTCAGGGTGGTATGGCCGTAGACTCATGTGACATAAGGAACAAAGTCTTTAGAAACTGAAGGCAAAGCCATAAATATTGTCTTGCAGGTGTATCAACAATGAAGATTGAGAGAATGGATGCTAATTTTGTGTGAGCATTTATGTGACTACTTATTCATCTTTGACCAGTTGGAATATGACAGGAAAGGTGATACATGGCCAACTTGGGTAGAACAGATAGTTCAGGTCGCACCTTCATCAGTTTCTGCCTTACATAACATCCAGTCATTTCCTTCTTGCTAAGCTTCATTTCCTTCTCTGAAAAATGGAATTCTGGACCCTGTCTGCCAGCATCTTGGTGATGAGTAACGTGCATAGCAAGACATTTGGTCCTGATTTGTCCTCCATCAAAAATGTTTATTTGATCAGTACCACTAGACATAAACTTCTAATGCAACATAATATTCATATTTCACGTTTCTAAATATGGTTAACTAGATGATAGATAGATAGATAGGTAGATAGATAGACAGATTCTCTATGTCAAAGTTCACAGCCTTCAAAGAAAGTCTTTAGCTGAACAGACTAATTTTACTCCTCTTGTGACTGAATCTATTCATTTGCTTTCTCTAAAAATAAATTGAGTGAAAACATATTAAGCATGTTCCATGTGCTAGGAACATTTGAGCAGGAAGATAAATCCCCACCATCCTCTAGCTTAGAAGTAAAAGAATGTAATTCAATTATTAAAATGGGAAATGATAACAGGGTGAACAAGAAGTGCTGAGGACGCAGTGTTGGGGGTAAGGAAGGTCCTGTTGTACGTGGGCTATGTCTAGAAGGTGGGATTTGCTGTGAAAGGAGCAAGAAGATAGGGGAGAGTCTGGAAAAGCACCCATGACGTTGCAGCCTAAAAGGTGTGCTGTCCCTGAAGAAGAAGGTGAGGTTTCATGGTTAGGATGGAAGGTTCATGGGTGCCAGCGATGAAAAGTCGTGTGAGAAAGGTGGCTCTGGATTGTTGAAAGGTCCAATATGCCTGGTGAGAAGTGTGCACTTGGAGGGAGTAGGATGATGAGCCAAAGGTGTTTGTATGTGTGAAGAGCAACATGGTCCTGGATGGGTTTTGCACGCTGCCGAAGGGCTGCCTAGGGACATCAGGGCTGTAGATGTGCTGTTTGTGCCCCTAAACATTCATTTGTTGAAACTTGATCCCGGAGGTGATGGCGTCAGGAGGTGGGGCCTTTGGAGGTGATGAAGCCATGAAGGTGGAGCCTCATGATGGAATTAGTGTCCTTAGTGGTGTCCTTATTAAATGACCCCTCAACCCCTTCCTCCATGCAAGGACACAGCGGGAAGATGCTGCCCGTGAACCAGGAAGGGGACTCACACTGGACACTGAATCTTCTGGAGCCTTGATCTTGGGTTTCCAGCCTCTAGAACTGTGAGAAATAAATGGTTGTTATAAGCCACTCAGTCAGTGCTACTTTGTGATTGCAGAAAGAGCTAAGACGATCAAAAAAACTACAGAAGAGGGATGGTGGAGGAGAAATATACACAAGAGTGTGTGTGTGTGTGTGTGTGTGTGTGTGTGTGTGAGATAGAGAGAGAGAAAGAGAAAGAGAGACCCTTCAAGAGCAATGCAGTGGGAGTGCAGGGGGAGGAACCTGTTCTCAACCCTTCTACACTTGTCTTGTTAATGAATGTTGATTTCCTTAAGGTCTTCTAGAATGAGGCCCTGGGTGCCAGTCCTCTTTCTGTCACTTGGTTACCTGTGTGGTCTGGGGCTAGTTACTTTATCTCCCTAAGCTTCACTTTGCTCATGAATCAAATGAATACAAAAATAACACCCATCTTTTAAGGCTGTTGTAAGGATTAAAGAAGATAAAGCAGCACCTACTGCCTCTCATTATACATGGGATGGACAGTAACTATCATTACGTTCTAAAACATCCATCACTGTGTTTGAAGACAAATTCTTCACTTTGTTTAACCGCCAGCATCACTGCCCACTGGCGTTTTCTCTGCCATGTCAGCCCCAACATGTGGCTCAGGGTCTCAGGAGAAGGGTATGGCCTGGTTATCTGCACGTATTCCTTCAAGCTGTGTCTCCGGGACCTCACCCCACCGATCCTTTCTCTGTGCCCTGACCCTCTCTCTCGTAGTTAGCCCACAACATCTTGCTTTTATTTTTGCAAGAAGGAGATCCAAGAAACACATTTCTCCTAGCCTTGCAAGTAGAACTTCTCCCTGTGGAGAGAAATCCCATTTTACCTTCAGAGTTTATCTATCTCCAAGAAAATGTGGCACGTAAATTTTTCCCTATCGTTTGCTCTATTACTTGTCTCTAGAATTTCACACATGCATTCAATTCATTTTGGTTTCACTCTATACATCTGGGCGCAGGGGATTTAACTTTGAGTTGCAAATTGGTATTCACATTTTACCAAAGATCCCTTCATTACCTAAGGGAGTCCATAAAGCGTTATCAAACAATCAGTCACA
Source organism: Halichoerus grypus (assembly GCF_964656455.1). Classification (NCBI taxonomy): domain Eukaryota; kingdom Metazoa; phylum Chordata; class Mammalia; order Carnivora; family Phocidae; genus Halichoerus; species Halichoerus grypus. The sequence goes on from NC_135714.1 coordinate 203,937,825, forward strand.
CATTCAGCCAATACCTATGACCTTACAGAAGTTCATAGCTTTTGTGTGGCCTATTTTTCAAGAGAACAAAAAAAGTTCACGCAGAAAGATGTATAAAGCAATAGTGAGCAAGGTGGGAAAGGGTTGTTTTAAATGGTCATAAATGGAATTTGTACAGTCAAGACAAATGCAGTCATACATGGAGAGAGAAACATTTAAGATATGTTAGGATTGTTTACGGCAGAGTAAAAAGTACAAGGAGCAAAGACCCCGAAGACACAAACATATTCTCTCACCTTGACGATGGTGCAAAAGAATTTCTAATTTTTTTTTAGATAGTAAAATATCTCCATAGAGGCATAGATTCACAGATTTTTAATACACCTAGATGGTTTATATTATTTACTAAGTAGTTATTTTTTTTAAAAAAATCATTAAAATGAAATGTTGAAAGTGAAATTGGTAGCTTAGTAAGTTAGTAAATGGGAAATTATTGTATTGGAATTATGAAAGTGGAACCCCTAATACTAATAAATTCTAGAAACACATAACTTTTTCCTGTGTACGAGATTGTTGGCACATTCCTGGATAAACAACCATGATTTTAGAGGTCTAGAGTAAAATCAAACTTAATAAACTAGGGTGCCAACCACAAGTCATCAGTCACTAATGATTCTTAGATTTCCTTTTGCAAAAGGGTTTTAAGGTTATTTCCATGGCCCAGTGCCAAATGTGCTCCTAAACACCTTCTGAATGTATGAATCATTTACTCTATCAAGGACTATTTGGTAACTTTGCTGAGCATTTAAGAGGCTTTTATGTTTAATCCCAGATTTTATTGAACTTCAGTTTTGAACTAAGAATAACCTTGGTATAATTACATATTAAATTTTATAAAATGTTCTAGCACATTCCCTCCAAAGACAGGTGATATTTAATCTCTTACTTTACTTAATGGAAAAGTTTTCAGATTAATAAGATTCTTCTAATCCACAGCAATCCATAGGTTTTGCTTTCTATTATGATCTGTGGCTCATGATAATATTAGATGTGGTGGTGAATTTAGGAAGCAAAGCAAGTTAAAACTGTGCATGAGCACACACACACACACCCACACACACACACACACACACACAGCTTTACGGTCAGCCCAGTGACCTGTAGTAAAGGCAAAATACTAATTAATGTCAGTAGCTTACTACTTAGCAGAAGGACTGTACTGACTTTAGGAACCTGAATTATCCCAGTGTCAACAGGACGCATCTTCAGAGTAACAGGATCAGAACTTTCTGGAATATCTGTCCAAAAGGGACAAATGCATATGTATGTGTTTACAATGGTGAAGATAAGACAGGGTCTTCGCTTTTTAATAATGAAGTAAAAATGAAAGTAGATTCCATATACAATTCATTTTACTTTTGTGAACATACTTTTGCGTTATCTCCAATTCAGGGATGGAACATGCATTACCGACGCTGTTGTGCATTAGAACAAATAGAACTTGAAAATCCTGAGACATGGCAGCTAACAAATAATTAAGGGTGAAAACACTGTGATTTTCCCCACTGAGCCCTCTCGGATTGCTGACCTAAGAATACTGTGGTCTTTTCCTTGATAAAGTCATCATCATTAGCACTAACAAAGATAATCAGAAGTGACACTGATATGAGGCCAGTCACTAGTCTCCATATTTTTATTCTTACTTGCGTCATGATTATTATATTGTGGCAGCAAATAGAATGCTCCTTCCTTGGTTTTGGATTCTCAAACTATGGAAAGGAAGAGAAAATCAGGCATCTTCCTACCAGATAGGTCCACAATGCCTGCTATTTGCTGTCTCTGCACCTTACTGTGGTTGGGGAACATGGTTCTGCCCCTAATGTTTTAGGGACACTCCCGATGTGCTTGTCCATGCACAAGCCAACACTCACCCAGACATCATTCATAAATTCTAGGCGAGCCACTTTGGTGTCTTACTACCAAGAAAAAAAATTTCCATCTGAGATGAGCTCTACATTCTCGTCGAAGGAGAGATTCTTATTTGCTTCACTGCTTTTTAAATTGTTTTGTTGATTGTTTGGATTATTTTTTTTCTTGTTTCCATTAAAGAGGAAGCAATTTGAGGATCTTGTGCATGTGCAAAGGTGACTCAATAGCAAAAGACGGTGATGATGATGTTGCTTATCTGCAGCTCCATTTCCTGGGTACCATGGAGAAGGGCTTTCATCAGTACACTGTCACCAGAGGGGTAGAAGCACAGCTGAATCCTGTGTTTTTACTCATATTATACGTCAAGGTTGGAAGATGGATCACTTCACTCAGTGAAAAAAAATAGACCAGCATAGCCGGGATATGACATGGAGAGTAGAAGGTGGAGCATATGATAGGTGCAGCAAGAAATTGCTGGTTTGTCATTGACTATTCTTCTCTCAGAGGAACACCAAATATCTTGGTGTGTGTTATGACAGAATAAACCTGAGAACTCAATGGATAGAGAAGTTTACAAAAGATGCTCTGGGGGGGCTTGGATGCTCTTTATTAGCCTTTGTGTCGACCTTTATGTCAGTGTTTGATGTGCTTGGACCACAACACTGTGCTGTTCCCTTTATCAGAGACCAGGACGTTCGTTGGTGGAAAAGCATTGTGTCACAGCGCATGCAAAATAAATAGCTGAGCGTAGTGTGAAAGAACATAAGGATGCTAATTTTGGAAGACATATCTTATAAAAGACCCGATATTTAGATTGTTTAGTAGATGACAGAGAATCTAATCACCACAGTGAACTCATAAGTTAAATACATATGTAAATACAGAGGGACTTGCTTTGAGTTCTAAGATATATGTCCATGTAAGAGGACATTCTCTCCCCTTCTTCTCTGCCTAATTCTTCTCCAATGCCCATATCACCATTTGACATGCTGTGGATGTTTCCTCTATATCTTGGGAGCTCTCTGTCTCCCCCAGAGAGACTTTATCCTGGAATATTAACTAGCAGGGGGTTCAGTAAACCTTCGTGAAATGAAGGGCTGAATCAGTGAGTGCATGAATAGAGCATATTCTGTTCTGATAACACAACTGGGCTTGTTGTCAATGTTTCCAGCACTGCTGATGAAGAAGGTGTGTCCTAATGTAACACTTGGTGAAGGGCAGGCATCAGCTAAGAGGCAAGGATACAAGGACGTTGAGAAAGGGTGGCCCACCCTCCCACTTCCTTGGAGCAGCTCCTAGAAGTGCATATCACCCTCTGCACTAGGTTCTGCCCAATGTGATGAAGGCAGCGCTAGCCGCAGGCTGGATGGTGGCCCAATTTGGGGTGGGGGTGGGGGTCAACCTCAGCTACTTCCACACGCTGGCTTCTTGCCAGCTCCCTGCTCCAGAAGGCCCCACAGCTTTTCTCCCTCCCTGCAATTTGGATCTGCTTTTGAATCATGAGCATCAGCATCCTGAACTTCCCAACCCCCCCTTTTTTTTGTTCTAGACTAGGACAGCTTCATTTTTCAAGAATATTGTTTTTAGGGTATGTCAAAGCCACACATCACTTTCCCCCCCTGTTAGATACCCATCCTTTCTGAGAGACAGTCATGCTTTCATGTCATGGCTCCTTAAGGAACTAGCTTAACACCTCAGTGAAGTCACTCTCTACGACCCCTCCATGAGGGAGTATGTACTGGCCCCACCAACTCATGGACTGTGCTCAACAACAGATCAATGCACTGCATGGAGTGAACTTTGAGAATGGTTCTGTGTTGCTCTGGTTGGATTTTATCATTATTCAAGCAACCATAATGGAGAAAACGCTTAAGCTTTAAAGGAGATCACATTACTTCATTCTCACGTGACCAAACTTTTACCTTCCCTGATAAGAAAATTAGGCCTTTTCAATGGTCTCATCTCTGATGAAGAAGACACAAGTCAGTGATTCTTACAAGAGACTGCCATTGTGGTGAGTAAGTCTTGTCTTGTCTAAGAGTAAATGCTGTCTTTGCCTTAAAATGAGACTTGAGGGATAATGAAAAAACCTAATCACTTAAAAATATAACCCTGGAGTCCCCTCCAAAGTACCTGTAGCTTCTACAATAGTGAATTCCTTCGGGAAGGTCATCAGTGCCCAAGACCATAGACGGAACACTGGAGCATGTCAGTCATCGCCTCAGATGATTCAGCTGAGAAGGTGTTTGGAGGATGGAATCCAGACAAAGAACTTTGGCTAAGAAGGTGCCTAAGCTCGGAAATTGGACACTAGCGTGTTGCTGTGATGGAGGACCAGGGCTATGGGAGTCACTAGTTTCTGGTGGGAAGGGGGGACAGTAACTGAATTCTCTTAATAAAAACAACCTGCTTTTACAATATTTTATAATCCGTAAGATTATTTTACATAAGCTATATCTTGGTTCTTAGAGAGTTATGCCAGATGGACAGTCGAGATTTCACCGTTACTTTTTTACTGTTGTTAGCATTTTACAGATGAGGTAGTTGTGGGTCAAGGATGCTAGACTGTCTTGGTCACATGGAAGAAAGGGCTGAGCATTTCTCTAACTGGAGGCTGCTTAAAAGCCCCTCGTGGCAAGAGATTTTTAACTGTCAATGCGTCTTTCCCAGTACACATTGTGCCTAGTGTCTCAGCCTATGTATAGTAGGAGTTCAATTTTCTATACATTTACATGTGTCTGAGAATGTTAATTTCTTTGAAGTGCAGTGAAATAACATTAGTCCCCAGTAGCTAACAGTTATAAAGCCATAAATTGTGTGTCTTCTTTCCTTCCTTCCTTCCTGCCTTCCTGCCTTCCTGCCTTCCTGCCTTCCTTCCTTCCTTCCTTTTCTTTTTTGATAGTCCTAGAACCTAAGAAATGCATGCCTTATTTAAATAAATGAATGGATACTCAGATGAGCAAATAAAAGCATGAATGGGATCTTAAACAACGTGAAGACAGTCAAGAACGAACGTACACCACAGTAGTAAATAGTATCTCTTAGATTTTAAGCAATACTTTAAATATTTACACTATGAGCACTTTATGTTCATATTTAATATTTCTTAAAGATTTCATGCTGCCTACTAGTTCATTCTTAATAAAATTACATTGCATTCCTACATTTTAGAAATAAAAGCAGAATAAAATCATTAGGCTACAATACTATTATTAAAAACTGAAAGAAGGGGCGCCTGGGTGGCTCAGTTGGTTAAGCGACTGCCTTCGGCTCAGGTCATGATCCTGGAGTCCCTGGATCGAGTCCCACATCGGGCTCCCTGCTCAGCAGGGAGCCTGCTTCTCCCTCTGACCCTTTCCCCTCTCATGTGCTCTCTCTCTCTCATTCTGTCTGTCTCAAATAAATAAATAAAATCTTAAAAAAAAAAAAACTGAAAGAAAAACTTTTATCTTTTCTTAGACAAGAAAAAGACAAAAACAATACTCAGAGCCTAAAATTGCTAAGAAAATTAAATATCTATGATATTTGTATGCATATTAAATTAAAACTTAATTGATTAGACATTATCTACATAGTAAAATCTAATTTTAAAAGTATGAAGTTGAACGAAATTTTGGTATGGAATTTTTGTGATTTCCTCAATTTTTTACTTACCGAAAATAGTTTCTGTTTACACAAAAAAGGAAAGGTTTTGGTGGATTAGCCCAGTTTAATAACAGTTTATTATGAAAAGCTGTTTTTTAACATATCCTTTAAATATATGATTTGAAATGGTTGAAGGACAGTTTTATCAAACTTGAATTTGAAATTTCATATATATTGGACCATTAGGATTATATTCAATAAATTTAGTTCAACTTTAATGTATAAGAATATTAAATTAGGAAAATGTATTTTCTTAAAGATATGCTGTACTCCTTTTTTTTAGTTCATGAGAGTTTATCAATGAAGATGGTCTACAAGATTTCAGTGAGCAAGAATCCTACCTTCGCATCCTAACTGGCATAATGATAATGATGAAAACATAGCTGAGTAAAGTATTATGTGAAAAAAAATATTGGACAAGTACCTATGAATAATAGAATACTATTGTTAGAAGCGCTCTTGTCGAAAGTGGTAAATTTTTGCCACTGTCAACTATGGATGTTAATGTTACTGTTTTCTTACAAATCATTGAGCTAGACATTCTGAATACAGATAGAAAATTCATATATGGGGCGCCTGGGTGGCTCAGTTGGTTAAGTGACTGCCTTCGGCTGAGGTCATGATCCTGGAGTCCCTGGATCGAGTCCCGCATCGGGCTCCCTGCTTGGCAGGGGGTCTGCTTCTCCCTCTGACCCTCTTCCCTCTCGTGCTCTCTGTCTCTCAATCTCTCTCTCAAATAAATAAATAAAATCTTTAAAAAATAAAAATAAAAAAAAGAAAATTCATATATTATTATCACCGAAAAATCTATACAAAGGGAATACAATCCCGCACCCCTAAAGAGCATCTCTTGTGTTAGAGAGGAGGTACAGAACAGAAATACTATGCTCAGTGGAGATTGGACATGACTGACATATTTGAGGAGGGACAGCCTGAAATACCCAGACATAGGAGGCAGTTCTCGGTGGGACTCAATTGTTGGTAGCAAACAAATCACCTAAACCAAGGAGAGCAATGGAAGAAGGAATATCAAAGCAGAGAGGCCAATGCATAGCCCTTGAGAAGTGCTCTCTAAATGGGGTACTCGCTGGGTATGCCTCAACAGCCTCCCAGGGTGACCCCTGGGCAGGTCCAGCCTTGGGTCTGGTCTGAAACACTAGGTGTAGAAACCAAGAAACTGCCTTCACTGAGCGTCTTCTCTATGTTGGACATTGAGTTGTCATCACCATTTCATTGAAACACCAAAAAAGCCTCATCCAGAAACACAAGGCTTTCCTGCTCCATCCAGGTGGATGTCTGCTCTCAAACCTCACTTCAAGGCATCTTCCTGTGGAATCAGTCTCTGGGCATGGGAAGAGGAAAAAGGCTGTGATTTATGAACTTCTGTCTTCATCCACCTGACTAGGTAAAGGGAGAACTGAAAGGAATGCTTGAGTAGACAGGAAATGTGGGGCTGGACCCAGAGAGGCTTGAGCTCTGCCGCTGCTTCTTTGAGATAATTGCTTATAATCCTTGAGGGCATCAAAGACCCCCTACTGTGTTTTTCTATGTAATATGTGAATTTTCAAGGTCTGTACAAAACACTTAATGTCCAGAGAAAAATTCTTTCATACATGAAGAGGTGGTTAGGTCAGAGGAAAGCTTTGACTCATATTAACTAAACTCACAAATGTTTAATGCATAAACCAGAAAGACAGTTTATGAAATGCTAATAACATATGACTGTCCCTGGGAATGGCCCACGATTAATCTTTGTAGTTAATTATGACTGAGGTTGGCAGGTGTGTTATGAGTTCCTGGTCCTTCCGTCCTGAATAGGTCAGTTAGAAGCACTCCCTACTCTGGCCATTCTTGAGACACACACACACATACACATTCTTGCTTTGAGGATATCCTGTCCTGGATTTCATGATGAGAATTTCCATTTCTGTGCACTTATTTTTGTTTGCCGGCTTGTTTTTTGTCTGTGTAGTTGTCAGCATTATAATAGACACATATTGACCCGAGGATGTTTCTGGACTGGGATTTGGGTCAAATTCTTCACATACATTTTAAAATATATTACTGCTAGAAGAATGTGATCTCTTTTATTACAAGTTTGACTGCTTTTCTTGGTATATTTAGTCTCAGAGAATAATCCTTTCTTCAGGTTTTAGAAGTACCATTTATTGACTCAAAAAAGTTAGTGTTAATGTAATAATTAACATAATAAAAGACTAAACAAAAACCCTCAGAAAAAAGCTGTGAATCTCCAAACATGGGGAAGTATGTGGTTGATTAAAGGAATCTATCTCTCTCCTTTGGTTCTGGAGAATGCAGTTTCTAGTACACCTTGTACATTTCATAATTTATTTTCAGATTTACTTAAGCAGTTCTTTTTTTTAAAAGACTATTTATGAGAGAGAGAGAGAGAGCACAAGCAGGGAGGAGAGGCAGAAGGAGGTTACCTGAGAGTAGGGAGTCAGGCATGGGTCTCCATCCCAGGACCCCAAGATCATGACCTGAGCCTAAGGCAAATGCTTAACCAACTGAGCTGCAAAGGGGACCCTACTTAAGCAGTTCTGATAGATACATATCCTTTTATTAAAATCAACACCATAAGATAAGGATAATTGAAAATGACCTTATCAAAATGTTCTACAGGAAAACCTTAGTGATTTATATAATTTAACATTTGTGAGATGTCATTTCATGGATCACACATTTGTTTTTCTTTCTGCCAGAGGCCACCTCCTAATACCACTGGGATTTGGTTTCAACCTACGATAGAGGGGGGCATAAACATTCCTACCACAGAACAATCCTACATTGATTACAATAAAATTGGGGACATAAAGCTTCATGTTTAGGAGGATCACCTGGGGCCTGTTAAGAAGCAGATGTAATCCTGTAGGTGTGGTGTGGGGCCTGAGATTCCAAGATTCTAACACGTTTCCAACTGATGGATAAGATGTGGGACCCCATTGAATAGTGAAGACATAGATGATGTAATTTACTACATGGATCTTATTTTCCTAAACAAGTTAGTATATGTTCTTGTCATCATTCTATTCCTTGAGAGTCCTATAAGTCACTCCCTGAGACAAATGTTAAGATCTAAAACTTTAAATGCATTCTTATTCTTATTCAAAGGATGCATTAGTCTTGTTTTGATCACACTTAGAAACTCTTCTACCACAATTTTTGTGTATGGATATAAAAGATTAGATACATTTTTTGTCATTTCATCATTAAGAATAACAAGGTTCTATCTCCTGGTCATTTATTATTTAAGGGATCTTGTGGCATGAACAATAATTTGCTTATAACCCATCAAAGTAGAATAGCAGAGAAACAGCATGGTCTGAGAGAGAAATGCCAAACTTTTGAATTACAATAATGATAGTGTGATATAATGAGTTAATAAAATCCAACAACGATACTTATCTCTAAGCCTAATTAATGGGAGAATAATGAATCATGTATATCACTAGAGATTTTGGTTAGGAGATGCCTTCTGAAAATTCTATAAATGTCTACTGCACTTGAAGGAGAACATTATACACAGAGGGATAGTGACTTATCTCTGGGACAAGGGGGAACCAATAGGATGGAGTTTGTGAGGGACATAATGTTTTATTCCTTCAGTCTTAAACATCAGTGACAAATCTGTTTAAGCTGAGTAATAGATTATTGGGTTCTAGTAAATTATTTTCTGTATGTTTCTTTATGCTTATTTTTTATTATAGAACATTAGAAATGGGGATATGATTAATGTATACTAATAAGATTTTTATTATGTATTTTTTCCAAAACTTTGTATTTAAAATGAGGAGCTTTAGCTATGGGGAAAACATTTAAAAAGCATGATGTCTCCAGGTGGGCAGTTCATTAAAGCTCATTTCGTGCCGTGATCCATCCTACAGCCTCTGGTGGAGGGCCCTGCACCTGTCTTGAGCATATACCCAAGAAAATATGTGTGAGTCTTTAATAGGTGTTTGTTCTCTCTTGGACCAGCTAGGGAGCTCTTCGTTTTCACCGTGGTTATATCTTCCTGTACCTTCTATCATCTGATGCTTGCTTTGCTTTCTGAAACCACAATGAAGATGAGTCAAAATATATTTTTTATTTTTTATTTATTTTTTTTGGAAGGAGGGAGGGGGAGGGAGAAGGAGAGAGAGAATCTAAAACAGGCTGCGTACCCAGAACGGAGCTTGACACGGGGTCAGTCTCACGACCTGGAGATCATGACCTGGGTTGAAAGCAAGAGTCAGATGTTTCACCGACTGAGCCACCGAGGCACCCCCAAAATATATAGCTTCAAACCATGATAATATTGCACATATCTGGAAACAGAAAGTTTATTTCTGTTATTTGCTGTCTTCCTTTCCTCTGACCACACCTCACTGTGTCTGTGTCCTGACTCCATTCATTGCTTCAGAAACAGAATAGCCAACATGGGCAGAGGAGGGTTGTTATTTCTCCATTCTCAACTGTATTTCTACAACAAAGGCTTGCATGAAAATAGATTTTTCTGATTATTACATCCTAACATTAGGTCATATTGAGGGTTTTTTTTGTTTTCATTTTGCATTAAAAACCCTACACCTTTTGCCAACTTCTGTTGAAGCCAGATCTTTCCTATTTTGTACTTGTAAAATGGTCTCATTGTTACTGAGTCATTTTTATTTTGAGTGCATAGGTGTAAGCTTAATGGCAGAAATACTTATTATTCTGTGTACTTAAGTTTGTTGCATTAACCTAATAAAACATATGGAGGGATTCTGACGTTTCCTTCCAAACAGATTCATAATCCCTGATTTCTCTCCATGTGAAAGACATCTCCTGGTATGACCTAGGGTAGATGAAGTATGGATGTTTTAATTCAAAATGGGTCTGAAAAAGAATGGGTCTTCCACCCATGAATAATTATATGCAACATTTCAGTTCTTCACCTCTCCTAGAACTCTCTTAAGGCATTATGTCCATAGAAGGCTGAGTGTTCCTATTAGTGCTCATGAACCGGAGGTAATGAAGAGGCTCCAGGAAGGGATTGTCTGAGTTTGCAGGGAGGAAATGACGTGGTGGCTTACCACACAGGAGACAGGGAAAGAAGGTAAAGCATAGGAGCCAATTTATTTATTTATTTTTTGTATCTAAGTATAATGTGTATTGCTTGGCTGTTCATTATGTTTTATAAAGTGGGGAAAAGACAAAATAGGTCTTAAGTCCCAACAGACACTAAAACAATATATTGTTCAGACCATTTTCAAACCCTTTAGCTATAGAGTAAACCATGCTTATATTTGAATAATACAACAGATTAAATAGTTCAAGATTAAAGTCCACCGAGATTTTCCCCTCACGTAAAATAAATCAGTACCCTGTATTTTAGGACATGCAGTATGATCCAAAGATCAGCATTTCAACTATTGGCAGGTTTCTTTCATTTTGATAGATAAAATTAATAATTTTTTCTCATTAAAATATTTAAGAAAAATAAAGTGGTGTGAGACCTGTAACTCTAAGAAAACCAGTTAAATGCCTTCCTTGAATTTTAGATAATGAGGAAAAATGATGTATTTGATATATAATTTTCCAACAATCTGAAGGATAGAGTTAATATTCCACTTTTGAATATTTCAAATAGATTGGTGTGCTTTATTGTAAATGTTCCGGAGAGTTGAATGATGTTGGTATTCAACAAGTCAGCTCCCTTCCTCCTGAACTTCGACTCTAGAGTATCATGTGATCAATACCCTTTTGGTCCCACAGGAGGAAATACTAGGTTAGTCTTCTCAGAGGTGGATTTACCCCACCTACAGTACTAAGCAAACCTCTAGCAGCGTGTTCACTCAGTCATATATTTTTGTAAAATGTGCACTATTAAGATATTAAGAAAGCAAATGGTTAAGACCACCATCTCCTTCAACTTGACTTCTCCATCACTCTCTACCTCATGCTGAGTGGCCAAGGACATTTTGAGGACATGATGAAGGAGAAGTTCAGCCAGGGATATATTCGCTTGTCCTTAGTGAGAACGATTTATGGGGTTCTCAGTTGTATCATGCATAAATAAGGTTGTTAGCTGTCCTGTTTAGAAGTGGCTCCTAGGAATCCTAGATGAATGCACAGAGCCTGAGATGGTCTTGCAGTTTGAATGGGTCCTCTGGGACCGGGCATCTCAAGTACCTGAGTGTAGAAACAAGGACTGACGTATGGGAAAGATGGGCAATCATCAGACTTGTGAATAATAAATGGAGGGTGAAGTCCTTGTTGAAACCTACTCAGGCTGTCAGAACTACACTTGGTTATGCATCATGTATGGCTACAGAAGTAATGTAACTTTTTCTTTTTTATTTGTTTATAATGGCATATTTGATAACTCTCAAATATAAATAACGTATGTGATAAACCTCAACTATGCCGTTTGATTTGCAATTTGGGAAGAGGATTTAGAATATTTCACTAAAACAAATGAGAAATTGCCATCTTGTGGGTGTTGTGAGTGTTTGTGAGAGTTAGCAGCACCTTTCTCATCTGTCTACTTAAATACACTTATCAAATAACAGGAAAGTCAAACGCGATCAAGTGTGGTGAAGATTAATGCTGAAATCAATAGAAATTATCCTGCCATAGAGAAACAAATAAAAAAAAAGTTAAATCATACAAAATAAGTTATCCCTTAAGCAGAAGAGATACATTTTGAATAGAAATGATTAGTAGGCTCTTGTCTTGATAAGAAATTAATGAAGAAAAGTGAGTTACATTTTGAAGAAAGACTTAATTCTTACTGATTTAACTCAAAATACTCACATCAAGAATAGCATAAGACTTAAAATGCGTCGCTATAATAAAGACATCAGCCAAAGTTTAATTTATAGGTGTCAGTCCAAAGAGTATTACTAATAATTCCACAGACAAGTTTGAAAAAGCCTAAGGACTTACTGATGCATGAAAGTAATCTCTTAGAAATCTTCCCTAATTTGATAATACAAAAAATCATATGACATTAAAAATAACTAGCTGTGTAGTTGGACAAAACTTTCTATTAATAATTACTTTTTAAAAAATTTAATCTACCATGGCAGGGAGGAAAGACTAGGTGATCTATTTTTCCATAAATAATAAGAGTTTTCATTTGAAGGTATGATGAAAGGATATGCAGACAAACAGTAGAGAAAAAAGAAACATAAAGGTGTATCAGGCAGTTAATTAATAAAAAATATAATTTTTTTCTGAAATTTGCCATGTTTTTGGAATTCACTTTTTAAAAAAAGTTGGAATATGTTCTGATTAATTCCATCATTCTAAATTGTGATCTTTGTACCTAGTTTTTGGAAAGTCACTACAAAATTATTTATTTACTTATTTATTTATTTAATGATTTCATTTATTTATTTGACAGAGAGAGACAGCAAGAGAGGGAACACAAGCAGGGGGAGTAGGAGAGGGAGAAGCAGGCTTCCTGCTGAGCAGGGAGCCCGATGCGGGGCTCGATCCCAGGACCCTGGGATCATGACCTGAGCCGAAGGCAGACCCTTAACGACTGAGCCACCTAGGCGCCCCCAAAATTTATTGTCATGTATTTAGAATTGTGGGTTTAAAAATGGATATCCACTACAAACATACATACATAAATACACGTATAACATATATATAATATATACATTATATACATGTATAATATATAATATATACATTATATTACATAACTATTTCACATAAACTGGCATATCTCTCTCACACGCACATATTCTATACACACGGACACTCATACATGTACACATGAGTGCATGCACACTCACACATACAAATAAAATAAAAGTTTCACAAAATAATACTTGCCATTGATATGTGAGATGGACTTTTATATTTTCTATGCTGTGTTATTCTACTATATACCTTTAAAAAAAGCCTGTTGAGTACCTCTTAAAATGATTTCAAGTCTGTATTAAGGTAAAATTTAAAACCCTGTAATAAAGCCCTTCAAAACTATAGATTTTTTAAAAGAGCAGAGTGCCTTAAGGAACTCCAGATTCCACTAGCTTCTGGGGGCGAAAGCAGTGAGATATTTCTTGCACGTCAGGGGCTCCCTCTCTCATTATGCAACCATGCCACGGAATGGGAAGCACTTTGAAGGAGGTGCACAGGAAACGCGGTGGGGACAGAAAGGAAGATGGGCACATCCCACTTGGGACTGCCTGAGAACGTTCTGGGAGATGTGGTGTTTCCCTTGTAGGACCTGGAAGCTCACAGTGGGAAACGGAGACACCCCGGAAGGAGGCTGGCCAGTGAGATATTGCCAGAGGTCTGGGTTTTGAACTTGCGCTGCTGCAGGGAACTTCCAAGGAACTGAGGGCCAGGGAGACCCTGCTCCATGCTGGGTTTCAGAAAGATCCCTCTGGGAAGGGTGAGAATGAGGTGTGGGAGACCCAGACATAGAGACTGCAAAGCTTGACTTTGAAGGAGGTGGGGCAAAAGACTTGAGAGAAACTAACGGGGGGGGGGGGGGGCGTGGCAGGGGGAGTCAGACTGGGAGGGCAGGATGAGAGGCACCAACCCCAGCTTCTCTGAGGCAGACACAAACCCACCCTCTGCTGGGTGACTGCTCTCCTGTGACTTCCACTCACTCAGGGCTGTAATAAAAACTGTGCACTTGGATGGATTGGTCCAGAGGAGACCTATTCTCCTTCAGAGATGAAAAATCTCCGGAGGGCTGCTCTTGATTTTTCCCCATTTTGAGAACTGAGTCACAGTATAGAAGAATTTTTTGTTGTTGTTGTTGTTGATTTCATCCATCAAAAAAAAGTGTGGGTTTTTTTTTGTTTGTGTTTTTCAATTTCGGCGAGGCCATATTCTTGTGTCCTTATCTGTTTATCTTCTGAGGACGTTTCAGATATAAAAACTACTAGGGAATCTGACTGGAGCTAAACATTTGTGAAGCTTACAGTAAGTTAGGTAAAATTTTCCCATTAAATACCTAGTGTCTCCATCTATGTCTATCCTCTGCTGTTCTGCAGGAGCTCTGAGTGAAATTCTGCTCTTCTATGATTATAAAACCGAACATGACAGTCTCAAGAACATAGAATTACTTGACTAGACATAGTTATGGAACAGATACAAGGACTCCAAATGAGATGAATTAAGTAAAGAGCACGCGAGCTCATGCATCTCTGTGTGTGCGTGCGTGGGTGTGTGTGTGTGTTTAGAAAGAACAGTACATCAATTATTAAATTGCATTCCTTTAACCGTTAACTTGGTTTAACTCAGAATACACAAAATTATTTCTGCAAGAGAAAATATTTATTTTGCAAACTTGCCAAATACTTGTATAGGATTCCCAAATGCACACATTTTTTAAGCATAATAGATTATTGTAAATATATTGCATGTGGTTCCTAAGTACTCAAGAAAACAGCACATTTTTCCCATTCTAGATCATGACATGTGGTTTTACTGAGATGGGGACATGCATCTTATGTATTTATCAAAATGATCTGAATTCTATAATCAGAACTGCATACTTTTAATCATTATGATAAAGCAAATGTATATATTAACACAGCAATAAGTAAAAATTTTGTGTAACACTGCTAAAGTGTGACCTTGTCCTAAAATGACAACACAAAATATTTTGGAAAAATAGAGCTATATTTTTAAAAATACGTGTTTGGTTTTTTGGGGAACGTTTTTCAGAGTCCTTTGAAGTCTATCAGACAGAAAGACTTACACTTACCTGACTTTCTCCTAAGCCTGTGTTTGAGTCCCTGGCACACAAAGCATGCTTTTACTGTTGTCCTAAAGAACTGACCTGAGCTCTCTTTACTATTATCGCCTTCTTAAACCTCTCTCATCCTCCACATTACATGATTGAGAAAGTATATGCTATCATTAGATCATTTCAGTGTCAGACTGTCAATTTAAAACCAAAGTGTCAAAATTCAATTTCTCACCTTTCCCCAAAATCAGTTTTGCTGTCAATCTCCTAGTCGTACAGAATTAACATCTTTTTCGGGGGCATGGGGTGGGTAATGTTTGACACTTCCTTACTCATCTACCACATGCAGCCCATCAGGACTGATCATTCCTGAAAGACGAGTTGTTTCTACTTCTTTTCTGGCTGAGCTAGGTCTGGTCCTTTACCTTACTCTTTACATAGTTCAGCACACGATTAACCCCATTTACTCATTTACTCCTTCCACCTAGCCTGGCCTTTTTTTTTTTTTTTTTTTTTTTAATCCCTTTTCTGTGAAATTATTTATACTCTCAATGTGTAAAGTCTAGCGCCAGTGGGTGTGAAAACAGAGGTGAGGAACCTGGGTGTGTGCTTCCAAATTCCATTGTGTGTATAAAGGATCCTGGTGAGCAGTCGGCCTGGCTGCCGTGCCCTCTGTCAAATGCAAAACTCAGCATGCAAGCAAGCAGCCCCGGGGAAGAGGGAATGAAGATCAGGGGGTGGCCGTGGCTCGGGACTCGAATGGTTACAGACAGGACGATAGTAACCACAGCTCATGTTAGCTGAGCACTTATACACCAGCCCTGCGTAAATCATCTATTATGTTTTAGGGAGACGCTATTTTCCGTAATCCACACGCAAGCCAGCTGAGGCTCTTGTCCCAAACTCACGTGGATAAAAGGATTCGGGTGGGACACAGGATACCAGGCTGGCTTCCAAGCGTCTGCACTATGCTATTTGGGCCAGAACTTTCTTTTTGTCCTCTCTAAAATTCTTGGATCTTGCAGTTTGTCCCCTCAAAGACTGCTCACCCATTATGTCCTCTGAGAATTAGGCCCAACCTCCTTACTCTGACCTGCAGGACACAGTGCAATGTTTGCAAACCTCCTTTCTGAAGCATTTAATTGATGGTTCGCCTTTCCGTTGCCCCTGCTCCAGCCCCTGTGGCCTCTTCGTGACGTAGGACTGTGAGCCTCTAACTTCTGTTTTCCAAGATTTTCTCATCTAAGGGCATTTCCAGTCCTCTCTGTTCAGGCAGATTCCTTCCCCAGTTTCCAAATCAATGCCATTTTCATCTAAGCACTGTTCTGGGTCATTCTAATCCTTATGACCTCCTGATCATCTGAATATCTCTAAGAATAGCCGCTGATACCTTCCTGGATACAAAACATTGCATGCTTTGACCTGAAGGGAAGAAAAAGTGAGAGAGGTTTTCTTTCTCTTTTCTTTGTTTCTCACAAGCTTGTAGAATCTGATATTGCTCAGGCCTCAGCGCAGAGAACTAATTGTAAGGTCAGGAGTCGAGGACGGCCAGCATGAGGCAGGCAGAATGAACGCTCACACTAGAATAACACAGCTCACGAGAAGCAACGCTTTCAGCAAAACTTAGGCATCCCCAAGAAAGCTGACGTGGGGTAGTAAAAATGTCTGAAGATAACCTGAGTGCCTCAAGCAGCTCTACAATAAGCTTAGAAAATCATGTTATGAAACCTATTCAGAAAAACGTTAAATGGGACCAGGCTTCTGTGTCTGGAACTGTGGCTATTTATCACCTGCTCATCATTCCTTCCTCAACCAAGCAGCGGTGCTTCCTTAAGGAATAAAATGGGAGCCCAGCAATCAGAAAGACCTGGGTTCTAATTCTGACACCACCACTTAGGAGTCGTGTGACCTTAGGTGGAAAACTCTGAACTTCAAATCCTGAGCTGAAGAATAGGAGACCAAGCATGCCTGTGTCCTTGGGACACTGCTCAGGACTGAGGTGGGAGGAGACCTGGGAGCGTCTGACCCCGCACCGCACACAGTGGGGGTAGGTCTACCGGCCGCTGCTCAATCTTATCCTCATTGTTACCATCGCCACCGGCGTAATATGGAGTAAACGTCCTTCACCTCTTTTCGTGGCAGTATGTGGGGTCCCAGGGAAGAGACATATAAAAAAGAAAGAGACAGACAACATTTTCCTGACCTTTCATCTAACTTGGATTGAAATGTTGTAGGAAATTCGACATTTCAAAGAAAATCTGTCTTCCTATGAAACTTCCCGGTCTGCATAATATATACTCTCACTCACGGAAGAGAGTTTATTTGAGGCTGATAAATGGACGGCAGCGAGACAATTGCCCTGGCAACAGAGAGTTGAGGACTGCATCCAGGCTTGGTAACGGGGTGGCCGGCATTTGAGAAGTAATTTAAGAAGTCAATCGAATGAGAATGCTAGAGCTTAGCATTTTTCAGGGCTGAGATGACTGAAGTGTCCTCTGTTACTCACTGGTAGTGATAAATGTTCTGAAAGCGAAGGTGTCTCCCGCTGGTGAGGGGGCATTCGCCTGCCATGTGTACAGTCAGCTTGAACACTAGCCCCCAGAATCCCTTTGCTCATCCTTGTGGAAACTCGCCTACTCTTCTTTTCCAAATTTTAATGAGGAACAGTTCACAACTACTGAGCCAACATGTTTTCCATCCATTTTGATGTGGTTTCAAACTCCCCAGCAACATTTTACAATCATCCAAACGGAAGTTTCCGCAGAATCCCAAGCATCACAAGTAGTTTGTTAAAGCCAGACCTCCTAAGAGAAGCAAAATGCTGGCGCCCTTGTTAGCGGGAGTAAACACACAAACTCATAATCATTCCCTATGGTGGGGTTTAACCTGCAGAGCCAAGACTAGAAATAACCAGTCCTTGAAAAAGAGCTTCAAAATGAAGGTAGTGATGGTACTAGTCAATTTCACTACCTGAGCAAACCATATGTTCTTTGCCCTTAAAAACAATGGATATCTCTGGCTAGCATGGTCCTCTCACCTCAAACAGGTAAAAGCAGAATCATTCTATAAAAAAAAAAAAGAGAAAGAAAAAGTGTCACCAATACCTAAAAGATAATTTCCCATACGTTATAGCTGTATTTTGTTAGATAAAATGTGTTTTCATGCTCAGTCTTATGTATGCTTCTCTTTCAAATACCGTGCCCAGTGTTTAACAGTTCTTGTTTTCTAGAAGTCAAAGTGTTACAACTTCTAACCACACCAAGTAACTTTATAGCCAGAGACCCCTGAATCAAAATTTATTTTTTCCTCTCCTTTCAGTGCCTCACTAAAAACAAACAAGAAAAACTACATGCATAAAAGACTCAGAGTAAAATACAAATTGTTGTTCAATAAGCTTATATTTTGAAATTGACATCCATAAATAATACTTTGCTTTTGTTAATACTACCCAACTTACATTTTTTTTTTTTAAAGAATTTAACAAATTCTTTGAAAGAAAGAAAATCAAAACACATCCTTGTCATATGCAGGGGAATTTTTCAGGTGAATATGTTTAAAAGTTCCAATGTAAGCATTCATGTGTATTTTAACATAGCTTGCAATTGTACGCGGAAAACGAAATGTTTCTTGTAAGTGAAACAAGTATATTGACGTTGACCACCAAAGAAGATAAGAAACAAACAAAAACCCTGAAATCTCATCTTCTTAAAACCTATAAAAACATTCCTCAAAATACTGTCGCAGGAAGGATTCTTCACATTAGTAAGGGAATATTTACGTCACATGTGTGAGGAAGTAAATACCACTTCATAAAGCCTTTTTTGCGAATTCCTACAAAACTGTTCCTCTTTTTTCTTTCCTCAAATTGAAAAACCTGTCCAGATCAATTTAGAAGTGGCTTTGAGATCAGGTCTCATTTCTGAAATGGAAATAAACAGGTCTGAAATGGTCAGAGATGATCATAATGTAAGGAAGTTTTTCATTATATATTACTGAGCCATAAGCTTATGTCTGTTTTCTTATGTTTTGTTTTTTATGGTTTTCTTCTCATGGATTGTTGATATTTCTTTTGTCTAGTCATAGATGGGAGAAAACAAAAAAAATAGATAGCCAATGAACAGATGCATTAAAAATGAGCATTGGATAGAAATACTGTGTTTGAATTATAGGTGAGTTACCTGATCTCTTAACCCGTGAATCTCCATCTGTCTAAATAGGTAACCCACTATAGGTCTTCTTGCTCCATACTCTCCCGATGTATGAAGGTGCCAGTCTCATAATAGATTCGACACCTGCCTGGCTAACTTGTGCTTGCTTTGAGAGAGATTTCTCTACTCATTTTTTTTTTTTCCTTCTGCATATTGTTTATGATTTTCAAGCACCAAGGTTCATTAAATGAACTTTTTGGATTATACTTTCTTGTAATGCAATCACTGAACCTTTTTTTAATTTTTTCTTTTTCTTTTCTTTTCTTTTTTTTTTTCTTTCCTTTTCCAGCACTATGACTTGGTAGGTATTGAAGGAAGATGAACAAATAAATGAATGAGTGTCTTCTACTCTAGTTTGCCATAAAATTTACACTTTAAATACCAACCTCTGTCTGTTTCAAATTTCTTTTTGTCTGAGGGCATGATTTATCTTATTATTTTTTTTCAAAGAAACACAGTGGTAATTGGAAAAAGATGAGAGCAAGCCTAGAGGCTGGCGAGCAGACCTGTCTCTTCACACGCGTGGGTCTCCACCCTGTCCTCTGCCCCCGAGTTTTCTGTTTCGTGGCAGGTGTGGGTGTTTTAGGGCCCTTATAAATGCTCACACAATCAATGAATGTGGACATCAACCAGCCTGCAAGGAAATTCCAAGCTTATTTACTGCCCAAAGTTACTAAATCCTGGTGGATTTGGACACAATTAGAGCTATAAAATGGCTGCTCAGTTTTTATCATGCCAAGGGCTGAAAACCACATAAACTACGAGGGGAGTTGCTCAGTGAGAGCAAGGACATGGCCCCGCAATGCTGCCCAGACGTGATTGCAATGCCCAGGGGGCTTGATTTACTGTCTTCTGCTTCCCAGGGTGATCAGAAAGCAGTGCAGCTCTGACAGGTCACTTTCCATTAGTACAAATAAAATCCAACAGCATTGCAAGAGTTGAATTTGGCCAAGTTATTCAAAAAATTAATAGACTGGTTAAAAGATGTGCTCGCAAGCCCTTGCTGGTATGCATCTGCAGGGCAGAAAGGGAGGTTGGAGCCTACCTGCCCAGAGTGGGGGCCCGGGAATTTTAATACACTAGCTCATAAGGTGTTTTTACATTCAGCATTAAGTTTTCTAGAAGCTACGGAGGAGCCTTTCAGTTGTCTTACAGGTGGTTGACCGGAGTAGAAGGACTTCTGCCTCTGGAGTCCGAAACATCTTTATTACCTGTGTCCTGCTCTCTCACACTTTTGCTGTGTATTATTGGGAGTCTCTGAATCTCAGACTCCGCCCATGCACAAAGAAGATAAGTGGGGGGGGGGATTGTTGCAAGGATTAGTACGGGCAAGGGAAAGTTGCAGATTGTTAGTTGGCATGCCTGGAATGTTCCTGTTCCTCCTCCTCCCCTTTCTCTGCCTATTGGTAGTGTTGTTATTAATACTGGCGTTTTTTGTGGGTCCCTGGGTGGCTCAGTTGGTTAAGCATCTGCCTTCGGCTCAGGTCGTGATCTCAGGGTCCTAGGATCGAGTCCCACATCGGGCTCCCTGCTCAGCAGGGGGTCTGCTTCTCCCTCTGCCTCTGCCCTTCCCCCCTGCTTGTGCTCGCTGGTTCTCTCTCTCAAATAAATAAATCACATATTTTTTAAAAATACCATCGTTTTTGTGGTTCTTGCTGTTGGTATTTGTTGTTGTTGTTGTTCCATTTAAAGAATCTAACATTAGAAGGAAAGTTTAGAAAAAAATACAGTACTGAAACCCCGTGTGTCCAGATGAGACCTGTGCCTCACGCAATCAGAACACCTGGGGAGTTTGCTTCAGCCCCGGATAAGCAGAGCGCCCTGCAGAGGCTCCCATCACTTCCTCACAGAGGGACCATTGCTGCAGATCCTCTGTTTACTAGGCTGCCGTCCGCCAGGAGTTGGAGAGCTTCTCGAGGCCAGGGAAGGGTGCATGTTCATTCTCTTTTATTCTTCATGCTTATCAAAACATTCAATTAAAAATGCAGTGAATGACTTAATGAGCACCTAGACATATGTTATAATGTGATATATACAGGAATGGATATTTGCCCCTTTCAAAGGCAAACTACTTCAAGTGAATTTGTAAATTTTAAAAATGATTGAAAGACTATTTGCTACAGTAAAAACTGGAAAATGCAAAGTGCAGCAGTTTGGGAATGTGAGTATACGCAGCTCGCTCCAATTTCTGAACACAGGGTAAATCTGTCACTTGGAATAGAACTTTGGTCCCACAGAGTGGAACATGAAGAGGGTGACTCTCAGCCAAATGAGGGCAGGGTGACCTGCGCGTCACTCGTGGGCAGACCAAGTGGGAAGGACAAATTGTAACTTCAAAACTAAGGCAGAAATCGCCTTCAATGTGTAGTTACGTTTGGAAATGAAAGGCCTTGTTCTGGGACATACAATGCATTTTCATCAAGTAAATCAAAAGACTGAGTACCCAAGAGCAACTGATAGTAGGTGCAGATCTCCTATCGGGTCACCGAGGATACAGCCTCCGTATTCTTCCATGGGAGTCTTGGCCCTAGGGTTTTAAACTAAGAACTAAAACTCCAGAGCTTCCTGAGGGAGTATAGTGTGGTCATCACAATAGGCAGGAACCTGAGCCCTGGTTCACAGAGATGCGGCTGGAAAACCTGAATCAGCCTCAGTGGGCCTTTGTTTAAAGCGCTCATTGACCCAAACTGCCCTTATTTTAGGAGATTATGGAAATCAGCAAAAGCCCCTGACAAACTCACTTCCTTTACGCTTAATTTTGGGGCTCTTTGAACTGCCCCACCTGCCTCAACTGCTTTTTATTCTCAAATTTATACACTGATTTTGAGTGCATTTCCATCTTCCAAGGACTGTCTATGTGGCTCAGCTCAGATATTTCTATTAGACCTAATTCATCTTTGGATTAATGAAATGTCTTCAGGATTGTTCTGAGTCTCCTCCCGAGAAAAATTCCTTCTTCTGCCTCTCTTTTTTCTATCTCTTGCTTATTCTGCACGATGATCACACTTGGTGTCCTGGGAATCTCTCCAAGTACATTCAAGTGCTTTGCAATGAGAAGAGGAAGGGTGATAAAGATGTCCTCTGACTTCTGCTCTGTGGTCATAATGACGGTAGTTAAAACATGAACACAGCAGCACCTTGTATGTTCACCCATGTGGTTCACACTCTGAATATTACCATGGACTCGTCAAGCCTTTACCCTACAAAGCATGCTTACCTTACAGGCAACATATTAAAATACTCATGCTGTAAATTAAATATTAAAATACATGCTGCATATGTTTCAGAGGAGCGGGGTGATACCAGGGTGATACCACCTTAGGACTTCAGGAAAAAAAAAGGATTAGTAACTAAGAACATCTCTGTCTTCACTGGGATTGCTTGGGAAAAGTGTAATTCCATTAGCTGTTATACACATAGAATGTTACTAATGTAACCCCTCTCTACAATCTTGTAGGAAGCACAATTGTGAGCACAGGTTTTCAAAAGCCACTAGTACTTTGGAAGAAGGTGTCATACTTGCTTTTCCTCTTTTTTTCATTTTCTTATTGTCTGTCTCCAACTGACTGCAATCAGGTACTGGCCCCAGCATTTCCAGGAAAACCACCTTGAGGTCAATCACTGATGGTCGCATATCTACCTGTGATGATTGGTTCTTCATCTTTATGTCCCTCCCTCTCAGCATCATTTGCTAGAGTTATAATTCCCTCTTCCTTTTAACAATCCCTGTCTCCTGAGATCCCTGATTCTAATCCTGCTTCATTAGCCATTTCTAATTTTCTGGGCTAGATCTTCCTCTCTGTCCTGCTTTAAGTATTCACCTCTTCTGTCTGGATATTCACTCCACAGGTGATGTTTACATAGCTCCATCTATACACAGACAGATTCCAAATGTCTATCTCCCTGCTCTGCCTCCCCCTTGAAATCCATCCGAATGTCTACACAGAGGTCTGGCAGGTTAGTTGTTACTTCCAACTCAACATGCTCAAAGCCAAATCCATCTGCTCTACCTGCAATAACCACCCCCTTCCTCTTGTAATCTCAGTAAATGCCAGCTCTTTGTTTCTATGTGATTTAAACTAACGTAGTTTGATTTTTTTAGTCTCTAACAAACATCCAGCTATTTTTGCCCAGCAGAAATATAAAAATCTTAATTGAGCACCTATTTAAATATTTTCACAAGTAGAAATATGTACAACATCGATGTGGAAGTGTCTTCTTCCTTGGCGATATTAACTAGATGAGATTTTCTAACACAGACAGGTATATATGCCAGATAAACACACATACCAAATTTGGCACCTGGAACTGAATAGCTGGCATTAAGTGAGATTAAGGAGAGGGGAGGGGGCCGATCATTGCAGGTGGAAAACAGGGATTTCGGTTGAGCACATCGAGTCTGCTGGCCAGACCTCCATGTGGAGGCTCAGATGGACAGCTGGATGGCAAGGGTGGGGGTGGATCAAGAGAAATGAACATGGACATTGTTGGTATGTCAGTGGTCTCAGGTAAAAAAAAAAAAAAAATGTATATATATATCAGAGTTCTGTACGTTTTTCCTGCCAAAAGCACACCCAAGATGAGGTATTCACTTCACCTTTAAAGTGTCAAATCCTTCTACATTTTTATTATTTCCCCCCAATCTTTTGGAGTTATCTTACAGCTAATTTTCAGGGAAGTATTTATACATTCAGTGTACTTATGTACAAGGCTTTCAATATAGAAAATTATTTTTCTATGAAAATTTTCTTTCACGGTCTTGTTCCAAGGTTTCGACAACACTTAATTACATTGCTTAATTACAGTTAGAGATTTGACTGGTATACACTGGCATCATTTGGGAACAGAAGTATTCAGGTGTTGCACTGAGTGATCATTTTACAGAGAGAATGGAGAACATTGGTACATCTAGCCTGTGGGCTCATGGTAGACTCATATAGGAGATTCCTGGTGGAAGGGACCATGGGATGAAGTAGCTACTTTTCCCTATTCAGCAAATAGAAAGGTCTGATGTTACCTCAAATCACTTAGAACTTAGAACTTAGGTGACTAACTTTCTGTTGTTATTTCAGAATGCCGTAGAAGGGTCTCATTTATCATCTCAATCATTTCATCCATGTATGTCTTCTGAACACATCTGGGCAGTCCCCAGGAGAAACTCACAAATATCTATTTGTTCCAGGTGTTTATACTCCCAGTAATGGCTTGACACCCAACAATCCGACAAAGCCTTTTATTTATTGGCATCTCCAGGTCAGTTGTGTTAGTGTGATTGTTACTACACAGCAGGAGTAAGGAAAGGAATGTGCTCTCATCAGATGGTGGAAGTTCCAGAAGAGCTTAAATGCAATGACAACAGAGCATGAGGGCAGAGAAGACACCTGGAAGTGCACCCCAGAGTTTCTGTTTTATGCAGCTGTTGATGAGAAGCCCCAGAAGTCTCATCTGTCAAAGACAGAAGCAGTCCTGCCCTCCTCCTGGGCAGTGCTTCAGTGCTCATTAAAACTTTGTACGTTGGGGTTTCACTTGTAAAAGGAAGTGGACAATGTCAAGAACTTAAGGAGCAGAAGTCCTTAGAGTATGAAAGTCAGCTCTGTGAGCTAAAGGGTGGAGCGTTCTATTTTTACTTGTTAGAAGAGAAAGCTTTTTAACCATCTTTGGGGGATATGAAAAGCTTTTTTTTTTTTTTTTTAAGAACACGCTATCCACTTAGTCTCTATCTCCACAAAGGATCAAAGAAGGAAAAAAATAGTAGAAACACAAAAGAGCTCCTCCTAACAGCAGTGATGAAGCTACAGCTGGAAACCTCCCCCTGTAATACAGAACGACTCTGTAGCTGTCCACACGGATGCAAACGGCGGCCCAGATGACGTGTCAACGGTCTGCAGGGCTTTCTCATCTCGGCTTTTCCTGTGTTGCACATACACGTTCGTGTGTGTCTTGAATCACTTGTCAGTGTCTCAAACTGCTACGAACTAACACAACAACCAAAAAAAAAAAAAAAAAAAAAAAAGTATTGCTCCTAGGAAGGAGCTCCTAGGAAGCTCCTAGGACTTGTTTATGATGTCAAAGTTTGAATCAATCATTACTTCTCTTGAAGCCACCAGCTGTTGTGCACAAGTGAGTGTCAAGAGAACACTCCCACAACATGAACCCAGTTTCACAGCCAGAGGTGAAGACTTTAGGGAAGGGATGCAGGTCTGAAAATTCTCTCAGCAACATCTTGAAAATTACATGTTTCTAATCAACCACCTAGAATACAATGCAATGCAAAGTCTAGATGATAGCTCAACTTTTTTTAAAACATTTTATTTATTCATTTGAGAGAGAGAGAGCGAGAGAGCACAAGCAGGGTGAGGGGCAGAGGCAGAGGGAGAAGCAGATATCCCACTGAGCCCAATGTGGGGCTTGATCCCAGGACCTGGAGATCATGGCCTGAGCTGAAGGCAGATGCCCAACCATCTGAGCCACCCAGGTGACCCCGATAGCTCAACTTTTAAGAATATTAAATAATCCAGGGCAAATTGTGGCCCTATTATTTTGGATAAATGGAGCTTTCCTGCTTAGATGCCAGAAGCAAGGTTGGAATTTATTTGAGAATACAAAACATAAAAGGGTTGTCTGTGTCCACTTCAGGAGGCTTCTTTAGAGAAGTGGAAATCTCAGAAATACATCAGGTTGCTTCGGAAATTTAATAGTTCATTAACTATTGCTAGAAACATACTGAAAAAGAAAACCATAAATTGGAAATACCTTCGGAAATGAGCCCTTGTACAAGCTCACAGGACTATGTATTTTCCAAACTACTTAAAGAAAATAATGGAGAATCACAACAATAAATAACACACTGAGCTTATGTCACTGTAGTTTCATAGGTAAAGACATCACCACCACCCCCATCACCATTATGAATTTTGCTTGGACTTTGTAGAACGCAGTGATCCCAACAGCTCTAATAGTCAGGGAGAAATGACATAGAGGACAGTTAAGTAAATAAATCTGGCTCACTCCTGGAACTACGCAGCAAGAATATTTATCCATAACACCAAACCATCTGCATCAATTCTTAAAACTAATCTTTTTTTATATTCATTCTTTGGTTTCACTCTCATTCTTTACATTTTTAATGTTGCCTTCATAACATGAAGAACACTTTGCAGATACACAATTGATTGGAAAAGTCAGAATTGCAAATAGCAAAAACCACAGATTTTCTTTCCTATGTGTAGAATAGCAAGTACATATATCCAAAACCTGTGCTCTTTCATCCTAAATGTTTGGGCTTAAGTTGTAGATTCTAATCATTTCTATAGCAGTAATCATCTTTTTTTTTTTTTTTTTTTTTAGTCTAGAAGAGTTATTTTTCCATATTATATTTGGAGTTTTAACAGTAAGATATGCTATCATCAGATTTCAAAAACACATATGCTACTTTATGTAGCATATGTAAGTCTCAGTCAGACTACAAGCCTGTACTGTCTGCATTCTATATCTTAGCTTCAGAAAATGTGTTAAGAATGTAAAAATCTGGAGGGCACCTGGGTGGTTCAGTCAGTTGGGTGTCTGATTCTTGGTTTGGCTCAGGTCATGACCTCAGGGTCCTGTGATAGAGCCCCAAGTGGGGTCCACACTCAACATTGAGTTGGATTGAGGTTCTTTCCCCCTCCCTCTCCCTCCTCTGCTCATCCCCCCTGCTTGTGCTCACGCACGTGCACGTTCTCTGTCTCTGAAATAAATAAATAAATAAATAAATAAATAAATAGATAGATGTAAAAATCTGACCATTGGTTATTTTTATCCAGATATCTTATTTTAGAAGAGGGTTCAATAATGTTAATTTAAAATTACAGCTCCTTAGGCCTTTGTGTGACACCCATTGTCTTTTTTTTTTTCCAAGTATATCACATGATGTGGTATATTGATCCTAGCTTCTGGAATAAAATTTCATATATATGTGTAACTACACAGTATGAATACTCAGTTTAATGGTATTTATTTCTCACACAGATGGACTCTCAGCTAGTTATTTCAAGTGAATATTCTATCTCAACTTATTATTTATATACCCCAGTCCTATTTTACTTTAAAGTGTACCTAATGGGGCATAGGAAAAATAGAATACATCATTATACTTTAATGAACTTTATTGACTTTTCTTGATGATAAACATGGCAAGACATAATTTGGACATAGCTTTTTGAAAATGAATTACATGTCTGTATTGATTTCTGACCTAAAATTCCTGTTCTTACAACTGCAAAGTCAAATATATTTGCTGTGAGATGCTGGTAATTATCAGAAAAATCATGAAAATGTTTCTGAAGTATGCATGTTTTATTTTATTTTTCTGAGGAGATCTTATTGCCAAATTGTGGGGTCTCACTTCAGTGCAGATTTTTTTTTTTTTTTTACCATCTTCAAAAGTACTACAAAAATGATTCACTGATTCATGTTAATACTCCTTACACAATACTATCTGTTGCAAAAAGAATGGTCTTCAGAGTCTCTCAGCCTGGTAGTTCAGTGTCATTCCCCTGGCAATAAGATGTCTGTATAAACAAGGATAATTACATTTTCCATGAAGGTTTGTTCTTGGAAAGCCAGGAGAACACATCTCAACACCTCAGAGTCAGCAGTAAGCCAGATACTGCTTTTTCTAAATTCTAAACTCAGGTTTTAGATTCTGACAAGAATTATCAAAATTCTTTGATGATTGCTAAATATGTAGATCTGTTGGGCATTTCATCAGAACTACAAAAATGCATGTTAAAAATGGACACAGATATATGGCTATCACCTAAGCAAAACTGCTAAATCCATTATTATTTGCTTTTAAATTTCTTCTTTTATCATAAAATTTATAATATTAAGCATTTATTTTAGACTAAAGACAACTGATCCCACCCCATGGGGCACAGGTCCGGTAAATATGAAATGGACACTTTGTGAAGTCATCACCGTTTGTGACTTG
This sequence comes from Halichoerus grypus, assembly GCF_964656455.1. Taxonomy (NCBI): domain Eukaryota; kingdom Metazoa; phylum Chordata; class Mammalia; order Carnivora; family Phocidae; genus Halichoerus; species Halichoerus grypus. The sequence continues at coordinate 203,966,257 of NC_135714.1, forward strand.
AATTATAGATTACAATGTATTTTACATACTTCCCTGTTCCACAATACTAAACTCTGTGTTTTGAGAAACAATGACAAGCTTTCATGAGTTTAACCAGTCTCCCTCTTGGGAAGAGATCCATCCCTACTGTGACTCTCATTCCTAGGAATCATAGATGTTATAATTGGATTATCCCCAGTTACTCAGTGAGAATGAGGTTAAGGCCTGGCATGAAAATTGCCTAAAATGTCTTTAGAAGTAGCCATCTACATAATACTAGATTACTTCCTTAGTGGGTTTCCCATGAGATCATATAATAGATTCCATTTCCACTAATGTACTCAAATAGGTTTTAACGGTGTTAGGTGTACGAGTCAGAGATACAAGTATCCAGAGAGAAAGCTGACCTCTGTCCTTTGTTGAAAGGAGATCAATAATGTTGTGGAAGATAGGGCATAACTATATCTCCCTGACTGTCTTGGAATGCCAACAGTAAAGAAAAATGATCCCTTCCCATTCTAAACTGAAACCCCACTGACCTTGGATCTGAAAAGATCAGCTGGGTACACAAAATAGGGTATGTCATTGTGTTTAAAAAAGGACAAATCTTTTTTTCTTTTTTCTTTCTTTATTTTTTCCTGAGATTTCTAAAGTTGTATAATACTAGTAGTAATTATGAGCTTGTTAAGAAGTTGAAGAAAACAAGTATTTCTGAAATATTCAAGTAATTAAGTTCATTCATGGCATATTCTTGACTGAAGACTGACATATTTTTTTTTCTGTGAAAATAAGCCAATTCATTGCATTCAAAAGAGGAAGATTTTCTTTTTCCTTTTCCCTTTTTTTTCACTGAAGATAGCAATGAAATCTGGAGACTCTTATCCATATTCTCCTTGGGTTTGTACACCCTGTAGTCAAGGGTTCTTCCAGGAAGGAAGACAAACATTTGTGAGTATTAGATCTGGTTGGGAAAATTCTATCCCAGTTGGAGCATAATCCTGAAGAATCAGCAATCCTAACAAGTTGTGATGGAATCAGAATATGGTGACTCTACACTAGGATACAAAATGCATTTTTGTTGTATTTAGAAGAGATGGGGTAATTTTTAACTTAGTTTAGAAGTGTACAGCATTGGAGGACTTGCTATATTTAGCTACTTTGCTTGGGAAAAAAATTAAAAGCAGTATGCATATTAAATATAATACACAATATTTTGTCTTCAAATAATTTGTATATTTCAAAATGGATCAAAGTCTATGGGAATCACAATAGTCAGGGATATATTTATTTCAACTGGATGATACTTGATTCATTAATATTCTTACCCCTTGAAAACCAATAGAATGATTGTATTTCTATTAATCAAACTATCCAAACTTCTTATTATGTAATGAAGAGATCAAGTTTACTTGTTTCTTCATTTAACTTGTTGAACACGATAGTAGGCATGGAGATATATGGATAAGGAAAACACTATTGCTATGCTTGATTTGTTCATATGTATGGGCCAGATTACATCGATTTCAATAGTACCATTTGGTAAGATTTGTGCTTCAAGGACTTTTTATTGTTGAATTGCATTTGTGAGTTTCTAAAATCTTTCTCATACTACCCATTTAGCTCTCATGTTAGTCTTGAGAGGTTTATTATATCATGGTTTTATAAATGAGCCTATAAACCCAAAATTAGCTATGTATTTAAATTCAGTTCCAAAACTGAGGGTTGCTGGAGTCGTGGCGGGTGGGAGAGATGGGGTGGCTGGGTGATAGACATTGGGGAGGGTATGTGCTATGGTGAACGCTGTGAATTATGTAAGACTGTTGAATCACAGACCTGTACCTCTGAAAAAAATAATACATTATATGTTAAAAAAAAAAAGAAGAAGAAGAAGAAGATAGCAGGAAGGGAAGAATGAAGGGGGAAATCAGAGGGGGAGACGAACCATGAGAGACTATGGACTCTGAGAAACAAACTGAGGGTTCTAGAGGGGAGGGGTTGGGGGGATGGGTTAGCCTGGTGATGGGTATTAAGGAGGGCAGTACTGAATAGAGCACTGGGTGTTATTCGCAAACAATGAATCATGTAACACTACATCAAAAACTAATGATGTAATGTATGGTGATTAACATAACACAATAAAATTTAAAAAAAAGAAGAAAAAATAAATTCAGTTCCAATAAAAATAGTTAACATTGAACAACATGGATTTTTTTTTTTAAAGATTTTATTTATTCATTTATTTGAGAGAGTGAGAGGGAGAGAGAGAAAGGGAGCACATGAGAGGGGGGAGGGTCAGAGGAGAAGCAGACTCCCTGCCGAGCAGGGAGCCCAATGCGGGACTTGATCCCGGGACTCCAGGATCATGACCTGAGCCGAAGGCAGTCGCTTAACCAACTGAGCCACCCAGGCGCCCCTGAACAACATGGATTTGAATTGCACAGGTCCACTTGCAGGTGGATTTTTTTATAAGTACACTTCAGTACTGTAAATGTATGTCCACTTCTTTATTTTCTTAATAACATTTTTTCTCTAGCTTTCCTTATTGTAAGAATACAGTATATAATGCATATAACATACAAAATATGTATGTTAATCGACTGTTTATGTTATCAGTAAGGCTTCTGGTCGACAGTAGGTTATTAATTAGTTAATTTTTTGTGAAGTCAAATTATATGTGGATTTCTGACTGTACCCAGGTCGGCGCCCCTAAACCCCCATTGTTCGGGGGTCAACTGTAGTCTTTCGGTTAAGTAGGAAGGGAGTGTTTTAAAGATGGCAAATCACAGATTTATGGAAGTTAAGATATTTGATTGCAATTAGTAGGTATATCAGTGTCATAGATGATGCCAGAAGCTTGGTGTTCTGTTTGGGTCTAGATATTCTTTCTACTGTTTCATAATGGCCCTTGTTAACCTTTTTCTTTTTTTTATTTGGCCCTTGTTAACTTTTGAATGGAATTGCAAATCATAAAATGTTGGCCATGATGACCTTTTAAAAACGTCAGTTTATAAATACCCACATCAAGGAAATATTTTAATATTATACTTTAAATGATAATAGCTGCTAGCTTTGCATTTTGTCTCATTCCTCATACTTTCTTTAAGATAATATATTGCACCATATTAATCTAGTGAAACAGATTTTGTTTTGAGAAAAAACAACCCCGTAGAATTTCTTTCTATGATGTTTGTGAAAGCTCTTCTGCTTTTCCAAGGCCTTAGGTTCTATTTATTATCAAAACACAGCCGAAGATCAAATTTCTCTTTTGAATACATACATGCACCTACTGCCTTTGAGAACCCAAAATACAAAAATCTGAAACCATAAACTAAGATGTGGTATTTCATGTTGTAAAAAAATTTTTCATTTTATAAAGCTCACCATGGGAATCCCTCTGTTAAAAGGTTTAATGATCTGTAAGTAAGCTTTTAAATTCAGTAAGAATGGCTTATTATTTTCCAGGTAAAATATAGAATAGAAAAATCTTACATGGAGGTGTTAGTAGCTATCAATAATTGGTAAAATCAGTCAAAGTGGAGTTGAATGTATATATGTGAGACTTATACGGGGCGTCCTTTTCAATGCTTTCTGCAACTTTAATGAGATAAAATTTTATTTATGAAAGAGAAAGGCAACAGTTCAAGGTCTCAAAGGGAAATAGTAATCTACCCTTTCAAAATCACAAATGCATATTGGGAATGCTTTAAGTAATTTAAAACACCCTAGCTTTTACTAAAATTCATAAATCAAATTACTTTCATCTGGGAGTACAGAATAAATGGATATGTAGCTTGCGAATAAAGTGGGAAGGGAGCCGAGTTTGTATTTACCTTACCCATCTGAGAGCATACTCATCTCTGAATTCTGTAATATCTTGGAAATGTTTCAAATTCTTGAAAATGTTTAAGGAAGTTGGTCATTAAAGTGTATATATATTTTTAAGTCAAATTAACTTACAAAACATTTGAAGAAGATGGAAGACCCAGTTTCAGAAGAAATGAAGCAATAAATATCTGAGTATTATAAGACTACATTTAGTACAATGGGAAATCATGGGGGGCAGGTGAGGGGCATGTAACGGGGGGGAGAAGGAAGAAAGGGAGGGAGAGGCAGGGAGGGAGGGATGGAGAGTGACAGTTGGAGAGGAAGAAGGTGAGGGAGAGAAAAGTATCAGAACACCATTATTTCTTACTAAAATTTGTTTAGTCATAGGAGTAACATGCACAAAATTTAAAATTTAAAAATGTGTGTTGCATAGTCTCCCTTCTATGCTTTTTTGACTACATAGCTGTCTCCCACATTCTTTTCTGGGAAATTAATGCCATTGGTTTCTTTTTCACCAATCAGAGCTTCTTTGTGCATAAACAAACCACTGTTTTTTTCCATTATTCTAGCTCTTCCTCTGTTTTTCACAAATGATAACATAGTATGAACTTTATTGTGTTTTTCTTATTACACCATGTCTCAAAAGTATTTTAAATATCAATATGTAGGGGCACTTGGGTGGCTCAGTCTGTTAACTGTCTGACTCTTGATTTCAGCTCAGGCGTTGATCTTGGGGTTGTGGGATGGAGCCCCCCATTTGGCTCCACACTTGGCAGGGAGTCTGCTAGAGATTCTCTTCCTCTGCTCCTACCCCTGCTCACACTGTCTCTCCATTTCTCTCTTTAAAACAAATAAATATTAAAAAATAAAAATAAATAAATATCAATATGTAGTGAACATTTTCTTATATAAAATTGTGTAGCTTCCAAAGATAAGGCTTTTCATTCACTTATGTTTTGGTGCCTTTCGGGAGTGTTCTAAAACGTTTTCTTCAATTTCTTCTGGATATTTGTTGTTAAGTTTATCCCCTCCTATTTTAAGTTTCTGTTGCTCTAGTAAACAGACTCCATTCTTCCATGAAATCTTCTAACTGGCTGTGTTTTTTTAATATGGAAAGATAATAATTATTTTATAGTAATTTAGCTTCTATTGTCTTACTGAATTGTTTTATTAGTTTGTTGTATCTTTTTTAAAATTGATTTTATTTGACTTTCTATTATGCAATCATATCATAAGAAACTGGTGATAAATCTTTATTTCCTCTTTTTCATGGTTTATAAATTGCATTTATTTATGTTTTAATGTAGTCACCTCATCTAGTAGTTCCTGTAAAATCTTCAGCGATACTAGAGATATTAGCAATCTCTGCCTTGTTCCTGATTTTTAGGAGTGATGCCTCTAAGATCTGACCATTAAGTATGAGATTGGATTTAGAGTGAGCTAGATGGTTCTGATCATGTTAAGGTAGTATCAATTTATGAATATTTGGATAATTTTAGTAAAAATAACTATGGAATTTTTGTAATATAAGAAACAATCATATATATTTTTCCTTAATTCAATTGAGTTTGTAAACTGTACAGCTCTTTCCCACCCTTTCAATTATTCTATAGCAGTCCTGCCCCATCTCCACAGGATCTACATTTCCAAGACCCCCAGGGGATGTCTGGAAGTGTGGGTATTACTGAAGCCGATATATACCTCTACAACATACCCACAATAACGTTTAGTTTATAAATTAGGCTCAGTGAGAGACTAACAACACTAATAATAAAATGAAACAATTATAAGAGGTACTCTAATAAAAATTATGTGACTGTGGTCTCTCTCTCTCTCAAAATATTTTATTGTCTTGTTCTCACCCGTCTTCTTCTTGTGATGACGTGAGATGCAGTGAAGTAGGGTTAGTCTACCAGTGACCTTCTCATGTACTCAGCAGGAGGAGCATCTGATGCAGGACACTGTTTCATCATGGGTCACTGAAACTGTGAAGAGCCAAACTGTGGATGAGGGGCGACTACTGCATTTTGTATCAGCGTTATTTATTATTGATAATTGAATAAAGAAGTGCTGAATGTTCTTGGACCTATTAATATCAAGTGATTCCTGGTGTAGGGTGAGACTTGGAGTGGTCTGTCTTTCAGGTTTTACGATTTTCCATAATCTGAAGACTCATCACTCACAGACGCTGACTGCTTCTTCCAAGTATGTTTTCTCCATGTTATCCTTCAGGTCCCTCAGCCTTTTCTGAATCAAAGAAAGTTCTCTAACCAACCTCTCTCCTCACCCAAGGTCCTTCACCATTATTGAAATACAGATGTATTACTTCCCTGATGCTCTCGTGTGTGTGTGTGTGTGTGTGTGTGTGTGCGTGTGTGTGTTTCTTTCTTGGTTTTCACTGGCACTTTCTGGTTTTTTGTGTTTTGTTTTTTAGAGTGAGAGCATGAGCAGGGGGAGGGGCATAGGGAGAGGAAGAGAGAGAATCTCCAGCAGACTCTGTGCTGAGTGCGGAGCTGGTCATGTGGCTCCATCTCATGACCCTGAGATCATGACCTGAGCTGAAATCAAGAACCTGATGCTTAACCAGGTGCCCCTTGTTGACACATTCTTAGACTTGCCACTTCCAGAACACTTCACTACTCTCTGTACTTATCCTCTTCATTTCTTTATCTATGACTTACAACTGTCTCATTCTTCAGCATATTTTCCCATTTTGAGGAAAAGAGAGAAGATGATGAGAATATTTTTTTCGTATAGACTTTTAATGATATTCAGGAATAAACAGAAAAAAAATCTGTCTCCAACAGATCTGCTCACACACCAGAAGTCGCAGTTGTCACTGAATCAGAATGATACTGTTTATTTTTTTGACTTACTATCTCCCATCTTTAAAATCTAGAGGCCAATGTTCTCTCGGTTTTCTAGAAAGTTAATTCAATCTACATATACAGAAGATTTCATTCTTTCATGTTCATTAGTCGCTATGAGAAGCCTGAGAATGGCACACAAGAAAAGCAAGACACTCACTTTTTCTTGCCACCCTTATTTATTTAGCTCTTAGTTTTTACTTAATTTTCCTAAAACTGCAGAATTAAATCATCATGAGTAGGGCTCTAATTATGCAGACTGATTTGGAATTTAAAGCAAATACTTTCCTCAAATGCTGAATAGACCAAAGATTCAGGAAACCTCATGTTAACCCTTACTCTGCTATTAATTTGCTATAAGAATATAGTAAATTGATTTAACATCTGTACCTAAAATGTATTAGTCAAGTGAAAATGAATAAATGTAGCTAATAGATGTTGAAGTATTATGAAAATCTAAAAACTTCATATTAATAACTAAAAATTATCTTCAAGATTATGTTTTATTTTCCATATATAAATCTAAGAAAAAGTCCCAATCAATATATTATTTTAAAATATTGTACGAATGTAAAAGTTTTATTTC